>NC_047041.1:5463610-6098450 GCF_011762595.2 Tursiops truncatus
ATGAAAAGACTCCAAACTGGTTGATGAATAAGTTGCTCCAATGTCCTCAAAGACCCTCAGGGTGAGCAGGAAGTATAAAAGGTCTTACCAGTAGAGTATGTACTTGGAACAGAGAGGGCACATGAGAGTAGGAAGAATTCTTTTGTTTTTTGTTTTTTTAAATCTTACCTACATCTTTTTTTAAAAAATATTTATTTGGCTGCATCGGGTCTTAGTTACGGCACGCACGCTCTTCGTTGTGGCACTTGGGCTTCTCTCTAGTTGCAGTGGGTGGGCTCTAGAGTGAGTGGGCTTGGTTGCCCAGTGGCAGGTGGGATCTTAGTTCCCCGACCAGGGATTGAACCTGTGTCCCCTGCATTGGAGGGCGAATTCTTAACCACTGGACCACCAGGGAAGTCCTGAGAGTAGGAAGAATTCTGAGAGGCCCCCATGATTCCTGCCCCCATACACTCCCTGTACATCCCCGGACGTGGGGATGGGGTACTCACTCCCGTGTCTGGGTTTTGTGCTAGCCCAGTTGACTCTAAGCAAAGCAGATCGTTTGGGGGTGAGCCAGACCTAGTCAGAGAAGCCCTTAAAAAGACTGGGCTTTTCCTGAAGCAGGACACTGGAGGCATGAGAGGAATTTGACGAGACAGGCGTTTCCTTTGCTGGCTTTCAAGACAGAGGAGCATTGCCACGAGGAATGTGGGTGGCCCTCAGGAGCCAAGAGCAGCCCCTCATTGACAGCCAGCAGGGGAACGAGGACCTCAGTCCTACAGCCGCAAAGAACGAGATTCTGCCACTAACACAGGAGCCGGAGGAGGGCCTGAGCACCAGATGCCATGCAGCTGCTGACACCTGGGTTTTGGCCTCGTGAGACTCTGGGTGGAGAACGTGATCATGTGGCGTCTGGACTTCTGACCTTCAGAACCGTGAGCCGACCAATGGCGTTTTAAACCAGTACGTCTGTGGTCAGATGTGACGGCAGAAATAAACAACTAAAACACGACAGAAGAGGAAACCAGGTAATGACGAGTTAGGCACCAGATTGCCCAGCTTCCTACTTTACCTTGAGCTGAGGGACTTCCGGGGAAGTGACTTCTCTGTAAGCCTCAGTTACTTTATCTGTAAAATGGGAACAATAAGAGTGACGCAGAGAGGGTTGCTGCGATGATGAAATGAAAGGTGTGTGCGCAGTGCGTGGCTGGTGGGAGCTCTTCTAAGTGGTAGCTCTGTTATCCTCTGTCTAGGGGTGGGGGTGGGAGTTGGGGGGGGCAGGAGAGCTTCAAGCATTAAGGACGAGGCAGGAGGACCACCAGGGCCCTGTGCCTGCCGCACCAGCTTCGTGCTGCCATGTGGCTTCATTTCATTCACTCCTGCGAGGAGGGCATCGTCTTCATCTTACAAAGGCGGGAGCTAGGAGAGAGCTTAAATAACACGCCCAGAGTCACACAGCCTCTGCTGGGAGCTAAGACCCAACGCAGTGTCTAGATTCCATAGCAGCTGCACCAGATTGGCGCTTGTGGCTTGGAGAGGAAGAGGTCTTAGATGGCTCTGTGCTCTGTGGGGTCCTGGTGGGGAACCCCTCACTCTCTTTCCCCAGAAGCCGTGCCTGAAGAACTTTTTAAGTGCCTTCACTTTTGGTTCTTTTCACACCGAGGCAGAGACGGTTCCGGTGCTCAGATCAGGGCGTTTCTCTTGCTTGTGACCTGCCTTCTCCACACAGGAGCGTGGGAAGAGGCGGAGGGGAGGCACCGGGGCTGGGGGGACAGGGGACCCCTGAGCGCAGTGGCCTGAGCATGGAATCGGGGTCACCAGCCTGTCTTTCTGTGACCATGACCCCTCTTCTCCCAGCCACCTGTCTCGGGCCAAGTACCCCCACTGGGCTTGGAAAGGGCAGCTCCGGCCTCCTTCCTGCCTTGTGGTCCCCGGACAGTTCAGAGGCCCAGGAAGAAGCAGCAGGCGCCTGGCCTCAGCCCACGGGCCACCCACCTGGAGCCTGGTGTAGAAACAGCAGAGAGAGAGGCCAGGGCCCATGGACACGGGAGACCCAGAGGCTGGCCCAGCATGGGCGGGACAGGCCCGGAAACTGCTGGCGGAGCAAATCCCTCTTCAACCAGGAGAAATCGGCCAGCGACTCCAGCCCCTAGAGCCTGGGCGCACACCACACGATGGGCTGGCTCCTCCCAGCCCTCGCTTCAAAGCTTTCGCGATTACTAACCTTGAAAACGAAAACAGAGCTCTTTGTAGTGCATTCTGAGGTTTAATGGCCAAGAGTCAGAAGTAATACATCTTTAAAAACCCAGCAGATATTTTGTTTAAAAACCTCATCATTTTGCAGCTATTTGCAGCGATCAACTTAGGTGGGAGTCTGTTCTCCATTTCCTGGATGTTTTGTGGTTTTACTTCTTGAACCCAAGTTCGAAAAGTATCTGGGTGACACCACACGTGTGAAAGCACACTGGAAACCGTGGCACACGAGATTCACTCATTCAGTCAGTGAGCCGGTGACCCTCACTGCACATCCCCTGCAAACGTGCATGATCGCCCTGGGGCTGTAGGAGGAGGTGGAGCGGCCATTCACCCCTTTCCTGCGCTTTCCATTCACTCACAGGGCTCTTGTTCAAATGCAGATTCTGATGCAGTAGCTCTGGGGTTCCCAGAATCTGCGTTTTCTCAAGGAGCTCCCAGGGACCTTGATGCTTCCGGTCAGCTGGGGGCTGGACGCCGTGCTGAGGGCCGGATCCCACAGCCCAGAAGCCCGACCCTGGCCACTCTCATGGCGATGGAGACTGAGGACCCCTGCTCTATTTTCTGCCCTCAAGGAGCTCACGGAATGGTGGGGACACACAGGCAGACGGTGCAATAGAGAGTGACAGAGGGACCACGGCACAGTTCTTGATCCAGCTTGGCCTGCGTGGGTGAGGAAGAGTAAGGAAAGACTTGCTGAAGAGGATGCCCAGCGGGTGGGGTGAAGTGAGCCTTCTTTTTTTTTTCGGTACACGGGCCTCTCACTGTTGCAGCCTCTCCCGTTGTGGAGCACAGGCTCCGGACGCGCAGCCTCAGCGGCCGTGGCTCACGGGCCCAGCCGCTCCGCGGCATGTGGGATCCTCCCGGACCGGAGCACAAACCCGTGTCCCCTGCATCGGCAGACGGACTCTCAACCACTGCGCCACCAGGGAAGCCCCTCGAGGTGAGCCTTCTTGACATGAGACCCAGGAGCGGACCGTCATAAAAGCTCATGTACTTAACACCCACTACATGCCACCGCTATGCTGGGTGCTTTTAATGCGTTGTCTCATTTAGTGCTCAGATATCTTAGCAGCCTCATTTACAGATCAGAAAACCAGAGGGATTTAGTAACTTGCTTAAGCCCATTCAGTTATTAAGAGGCAGGACTAGACATGTTTGACTCTAAGTGCAGCTCTAAAACACCTGGTCCAGGAGGCAGCTGACGACCCATTCCGATCCGTGCTTGGAAACCAATTCGTGATTTACTGCTGTGCTACCCGTTCTGCCTGGGCTGCAGAGTAGAGCTGGGGCCATCCGCCCTCTCCTCCATCCACCCTCCTGCTTCTCTCCTGAGCTGAAAGCTCGCCGTGCTTACATCTGCTCCTGGACTTTTTCTCACCGCAGCAGTATTTGCTCACACAGGTCCCCAGTTGCTCCAAGGAGACAGGGTGTCCACATATCCCAGTCAACACCTGGTGTCTTGGTGTAAGTCACCAAGCGCCCCTTTCACTCCCAGAAGCATCTCTGTGTGGGTGCTCTGGGCTCTCCCAGGGCAGAGACCACTAGCCGGTGGCCACTGATGTCACTGTGAATGACTCTGGCTGGACTTTCCTGCATGTCAGGTGTGTCTGCCTCTGCCAGGAGTGGATCCAATACCTGTCCCTCCTGAATGGGACATGCATGCTGTAGTGACCAGAACCCAGGAGGCTGGTACCCAACTCTGCCGCCTCCAAAGGCAGATGAGTGAGGTCAGCGAACAGAGCTGCTGCTTCTCTGAACACAGACACACCCCATGTGCGTACTGACCAGACAATGTGCTTTCTCTTATTTTTATTCAAATATGAGACTTCTCAGACCTTCTTTTCCACATTTTTGATAAAGAAAAAGATTTTAAAAGATATAATTCCTATTCTAGGAAAAGCGGTTATACAAACCCATGGTAAATGCAATCAAAACTTGCTCTGGGGGGCTTCCCTGGTGGTGCAGTGGTTGAGAGTCCACCTGACGATGCAAGGGCCACAGGTTCATGCCCCGGTCCGGGAAGATCCCACATGTTGCGGAGTGGCTGGGCCTGTGGGCCATGGCCACTGAGCCTGTGCGTCTGGAGCCTGTGCTCCGCAATGGGAGAGGCCACGGCAGTGAGAGGCCCGTGTACCGCAAAAAAAAAAAACAAAAAAAAACAAAAAGAAAAAACTTGCTCTGGGTCTTGGGGACACTATAGGGAGTGGTGGGGACTGAGGTGAGCAAAGTACACGTGTGGTGCTACAGGGGGCAGCGTTACTCAGCTCCAGCTAATTACTGTCATGCAAGAATGTGGAGCTGGTGCTGCAACATCTTCCACTTTCTTTTTCTAGAAAAGCTAGAAATGAAGACTTTTAAACAGGAAATTTCTTTTTTTCAATGTTGACAACTAATTCAACGATTTCTGAAACACCGAGCGAGCCAAAAAAAATCTGTCTGTGAGTCAGATTCGGTCTGTCAACTGCCAATTTATACTCCTGGGCTCCCGAGGCAGAGAGAGGCTCCTTCCCCACGTGGGCATGCTGGCTTGGACTTTGAGTTATGCTGAGCGTGGTGTTAAGGGTTGTGGTCATGCCAATAAAGTCTCCTCAGAGCCTCCTGTTTGCACTAATGAGTCTGCCATGTACACAGCCTGTCAGTCCTCAGTACAGAGGAAGCCAGGAGGCCGATGTAGGACTCACACGATAGCAAAGAGACAGGGAATGGGCTGCTGCTTAGTTCTCACCGTGGTCCTAACCAGCCCCGTCCCCCGGCCCATAGCCTTGTCCCCCCTCCCCAGACCCCTCCATCGTGCAGAGGGCTGCCGTGGCCCCCTCTTCTCACCGTGCATCCTCTGCCTACCTGCCTTCTCCCCCCAATCACACCCCTTGCAATTATGCTGCAGGAAGCAGGGTCTCTGGGAAGCCTTACATTCTCTACTTCACTGATGGCAGAAGTGGTTCCCAGTGGGAAGAGATTCTGACTATAAATGCTTTGAGAAGGTGGAGGGAGCGCCCCCTCTGGGGTGGGGTGGTGGGCTGTGAGGCCAGGAGGTGGATCAGGTCAGAAGTTGTCCCTGGCTGGGACGTAATGGAGGCTGGTTATCCATCATTAGGGGATCCTGAGCCAGGAGGGCTGTAGGACTCAGCGGGAGGAGCGGGGTGGCCCCCAGGTGCTGGCTCGTGCCCAGGAGGCTTCCTGCTGTCACAGGCTCACAAGGGCTCAGGACACGTGTGCTCCTTTTAGCCCTGCCCCGGACCAATGCCCAAGAAAGAGGATTCTGCCGAGGTCTGCTACAGCACACTGAACGCTGGCACCCCTCTCTCTGAGATGCAAAACTGTCCCGTGACAAGGAAAACAGATATCATATGACATCGCTTATACGTGGAATGTAAAAAAATGGTACAAATGAACTTATTTACAAAACAGAAATAGACTCACAGATGTAGAAAACAAACTTATGGTTACTAAAGGGGAAAGGTGGGGAAAGATAAATTAGGAGATTGGGATTAACATATACACACTGCTATATATAAAATAGATAACCAGTAAGGACCTACTGTAGTAGCACAGGGAACGCTACGCAATACTCTGTAATAACCTGTGTGGGAAAAGAATCTAAAAAAGAATGGATATATGTGTATGTATAAATGAATCACTGTGCTGTACACCTGAAACTAACACAACATTGTAAATCAATTATACTCCAATAAAAATTAAATAAAACAGTCCCGTGACGGCATGAGGGGGGCGTGTACCAGGAGAAGTGTGGGGGGCTTTCAGCGGAACGTGGAGCCGGGACCACGTGGATGGAGGAACAGGCCTTGCCGGGCGGGACCCTTGGTCACCGCGACGTCCCTGTATGCCACCATCCTGACTGCTGAGCTGCTGAGGCTGCTGCAGGGGGGCTGCCGTGTAAGGTGGGGGAGGCTCAGGGGATGAGTGTCCTGTGCTGCCTGCGACTGCTCAGAATGACCTTCCCTGGGGAGCTGTCACAGACTCCCCGGTCCCACCTGCTCAGGCCTCCCGGGTCTCCTTCCTGAGGCTGCCTCTGTCCCTCCCAGGGGAGCCCTTGAATCTGGTCCCTCAGCATGGGTGGGATTGTTGGGCAAAGTCAAGGTAGGGGTGTGGCTGCAGGGCCGGGTCACTCCTAGGTAAGTCACCTGTCCCTAGGTTTGCCTCAGACATGCCCTGACCAGAGCCAGCTCTTTAGGGAGCATCTGTCCCATGTGTGCTGCTTCCCCCATGCCCTTTGCACTCATTTTGTTTTAAATATGTGTTCAATTTACTTCCTGCAGTGGGTTATGCTGACTTATTTTATTTAAATAGCCCTAGAAGTGAAATGTGTGTGTGTGTGTGTGTGTGTGTGGTGTTTTTCCTCTGAACCGGATGTATATTAACCTTATGTGTGTTCACTCACCTAATCATCTCTGCAACACTATGGAGAAAGCTCAATGCGTCCATTATACAGATAAGGAGACTGAGACTCAGGGAAGGTCACGTGGCTGGGAAGCCGCAGGACCCGCTTGAACTGACACTGGGCTGACCACAGGGTCCACGCTCTCCTACTCTGCCACTCGACGTCCATCCAAGTCCGGAGCACTAGACAGAATGCAATCTTGATCCTGAATTATAATCCCAACTCTCCTGGCCACGTACCTTGCCCTGAACTACACATCATTCCATAGATCCCTACCCTGGGTCTCTTTCCTGTATAAGAAATGGAAATATTCCCAGGAATCGTAGTGTCAGTGAAATACCTGCTACTTTATCAGGAAAATTTTACTCCACCAGATACCAGTATAAGGCACTCGGCCCCCTAATCCGCATTGGTACTGGATAAGGGCAGGTAGAAGGTATGAAATGATAGCAGTGTCATTACTATATGGAATTATTATGGAATAATAATGGTAATTGCTATCTCTGTGGGGCCCATTCATAACTCTTGGACTGGTTCATGGGAATCCTATGATTTTAGCCCCACTCTGTAGTTGGCTAGTTGTCCAAGGACACCCACATGCTGGTTAAATCGCTCCCACGACGATGATACTTGACATGGACACACAGACTATGAGGTTTTGGGTAATAAAAATGCCGGAAGATTTAACAATAGGTCTAGCAGGTGGCCTTGACCCCTGGTCGCACAGAGAAGGGGGTGGTCAGTGCCAAAAGGGTGAACCTGGGCCCTCAGACCTCGGGCAGCCCAGACCAGGCCACTCATTCAGACTGCATCCTCGGACGGGTCTCCACCACAATTCTAAGGAAGGAATAAAAGCTTCTACGTTATTTTTTTGGTATCTGGAGAGGAACATGAACCTTATTTGAAGTGCTGTGGACTAATCTTATGCTTACTTTGTCATTAAAGACACAAAAACATGGGGAGTTTGCGATACAGATACAAAGAAAAGAGAGAAGGATTAAATGGTGTTTCACTGAAGGATTTTTAAAGGAAGACAGAGTTCTCATCTGAAATGAGAGCAGACAGATCTGGTATTTGCTTGTGGAGTTCAATTCATTGGAGGAAACACAGACAGAAAGATCATTTTGATGGTATTTAAAAGATCTAGTTGAGTATATCTGAGTGAATCCAAATATATTCACTAATTTTTTTTAAATAAATTTATTTATTTATTTTTGGCTGCTTTAGGTCTTCATTGCTGCGTGCAGGGTTTTTCTAGTTGTGGTGAGCGGGGGCTACTCTTCGTTGCGGTGGGCAGGCTTCTCATTGCAGTGGCTTCTCTTGTTGCGGAGCACAGGCTCTAGGTGTGCGGGCTTCAGCAGTTGTGGCACGCAGGCTCAGTAGTTGTGGTGCACGGGCTTAGTTGCTCCGCGGCATGTGGGATCTCCCCAGAACAGGGCTCGAACCAGTGCCCCCTACATTGGCAGGCGGATTCTTATCCACTGTGCCACCAGGAAAGTCCCTATTCACTATGTTTTTTTTCTATACGCGGGCCTCTCACTGTTGTGGCCTCTCCCATTGCGGAGCACAGGCTCCGGACGCGCAGGCTCAGCAGCCATGGCTCACAGGCCCCGCCGCTCCGCGGCATGTGGGATCCTCCCGGACCGGGGCACGAACCCGTGTCCCCTGCATCAGCAGGCGGGCTCTCAACCACTGCGCCACCAGGGTAGTCCCTATTCACTACTTTTTAAAAGGGTGAAAATCAGGCTTAATTTGAGGTATGGACTGTGGATTTGAAAGGCTTAATCACATGTACCTGTCAAGCAATTTAACGTTTTGTAAGCACCTAATTGTTGGGCAATGCATCTATGGAACGCAGTTGTGACTGAAGTTCCCAACGCGTTCAGTTCCCATTTGCTTAAGATGGAACGTTTTTTGCCCTCCTTGGCGGGCTGCTGCAGGCCCTCATGGGTCCTTACATCTATTCGTCTTAATACTCAGCTGTGGTTTACTGGCTGCAATCCGGATTCACCCTCCCAGCCCCCTGCAGGAGAAGTATGAAAAATCACGAATAAAAGGCATGAAAATCAAATTAATTCATTTTACATTTTCCCCACATTCATGTCTGTCCATCCAGTACTTTTCCCTTTTAAGCCGGCCAGCTCTCTGAAAGTGAGCAGAATCGTTATAATACATTCTCTTCACTGTAACCCTGCACAGTGAGTATGTAGCCTGCATTAAATAATAAAGTAGATCAATAATTAAATCAAAACGAAAAACCACTTGTTTCCTCTCAACAGCCCCAGGGACAGATTTCCTGGGCTGGTGCCGATTTATCAATGACGATCAGAGAATATGAGATACAGTAGCACAGAGAGACGGTAGCAAGAAAGCAAGATAATGTGAATACAAACAGACTTACATACAAGTGAAAAGATGGCATGGTGACAAGAAGGTAAGAGAACCAGTGGGAAAGGACCAGAGACTCAGGGCGTGACAGTAATAATATCATCCCAGATTGTATTTTAAGTGATTTATATGTCTTGACTCATTTAATCATTTCAGAAAAGATGTGACATAGGTACTGTTTTCCCTGTTTATAGATGAAGAAAGAGAGTGAGTAAACTGCCCCAAAGCTAGTGTCGTGGGTCTGGACTTGAACCCAGGCTGACCGGCCCTGGCGTCACACACTACCTCTACGGAAAAGAAGGGAAAGGGAGCCTCCACGTGATGCAGTAAAGAGGAAGAAGACGAACATCACGGGAGGCTGAGTGACCAGGAGAAGCAGTGAGGATAAGAGAAACAGGAAGCAAAGAGAACTGAGTAAAGGGCTGAGCATGAAAGACGCTTAAGGCAACACAGGATGAAAAGAAAGGACACAGTAATGAGAAGTGAGTGAGGGCATCAGAACGTGAGTTGGGAGAAAGAAAAGAAAGAACAGAGAAGAGAATCAGTCAAGGGGAAATAAGCCTATCTTACTTGCCCTTTGCTATGCCATTATACCCATTTTACGGAAAGTAAAATGAAGGTCTGAGGAAATAAGTGATTCGCCCAAGGTCACACAGTTCCTGGCAGATCAAAAGGAACCATGTTAAGTACAAAATGCCAATGAAAGAAACCAAAGAACATCGAAAAAATGGAGACACATACTCTGTTCATGAATGGGAAGGCTCAACACAGGAAAGATGCCAGCTCTCCCCAGGCTGATGTATAGATCTAATGCCATTCTTATCAGCCTCCCACAAGATTTTTTTGTAGCTACAGAGAAGATTATTCTGAAATTTATATGGAAAGGCAAAGGAGCTAGAATAGGGAAAACAATTTTGCAAGAGAATAAGATGGAAGAAGCCAGTTTACTCAGTTTCACAACTTACTATCCAGGCACAGTGATCAAGACCATGTGGTTTTTCAAGCCCCTTGGAAAGCCTTCTGCGGTCCAGTGGGACCTCCTTGGCCCCTGCATCTCTCTGGCCATGCTCCCCGCCCCCCGATGCTGTGGCACGGCTGCCTCCCCCCAGTCAGTCCTGGGAGAGGCTCCAGGCAGGACAGACAGGGTGTGTACATGACCCAACCTGTATCACAAGTTCCTGCACAAGGTCTGGCCTGTGGTAGGAGCTCCACACACATTTTTGAAGGAACATCGAGCGACTTTTTAAGTTCATCCAATGAAGGGCACTTTCCAACGTGACTGAGGCAACCTGACTCGGGACTGCGTTCCCTGATGTCCAGTGGGGTCGTCTGCGATAGCCCAGGAGCGCTGGCTGTCACAGCCTTGCTAGAGAGGTGCCTTGGACCTGGGCCCCCATGGACCTGTTACCCCAGCTGGACAGCAGCTTCCTGGGGCAGGGGTGGCACCTGGTCCCTGCTGCTCTTGTGGCCCCCCAGCCAGGCTCTGGGGATCAAGTTCTCAACAGCCCAATCTTGGGGAAGGGGGGAAGCAGACTCCAAGTGCAAGACGTGGGGCACAGGTTCAGCCCTGGATGACACGTTTCCACTCTTGCCTTCTCCCCTCTTTTCTTTTATGAGCAGCAAGAAATAACACAGGATGATAGCACTAGGGCCTACCTGACTTTAAACGCTGGGAGCCTGAAATGTAAGAGAGGACATAGGGGCAGGTGGCACACACAGCCCCAAACAACCAAGTCTCAGGAGATGAGAGTGAGAACCTAAAAGCTTGTCCTTGTCACCATTGATCTCTGACCACCCCCCCTTTCTACTTCCCTTTTCAGTGTCCCCACCAGCTTCTCTGGCCACCATATGGATTGACCCTTGGTGACCAGGAAATGCCGTTGCCACCTGTCAAACTGGTCAGATATCCCTGACCTCTGCCCCTCAGCCTGCTCTGGTCTGGAGTGATGATGGAACTTAGCATGGATGCACAAGCCAGGATCTCCAGGGTCATGCGTTAAAGGTCTGGCTCTGACATTTAGCTCAACAGAGCCGTTGGCCAGTGTAGCTGCCGTCCTGGGCTCTGGGGACTAGAATAGCTCACTTATCAGAATGTCAAGGTAGGAGGCGCTAGATAAGCGGGGCTGCACTGGCAGAGGCCATCACTCTGTCCCTCGGCAGCCAGGGCTCCGGAAGGGGAAGCTGTCCCCTCTGGTTTAAAATTATTCCAGAGAAGGCCACTCCACAGGTCTCTTAGAGAAATACATTCAGGTGGTGTTGTTTTTTTTCAAATGTCTCCCTACGGCCCTTTGTGTTGGTTCTCCCATCCTTCTTACCTTGTCTTCAGGAAAAACAGAGCAATTCCTCCACGGCTGACCACAGTCTTACAGACAACTGACGATGGGCCCCAGCTCCCAGTGGCCCGTCTGTAGCTCAGACACAGTGGAAATTTAATCTAAAAATGGCTCCTTCCAACCACCTAATGGATTCCTGGGCCACACCCTTCTCTCCATCATCCTCCCATCGGCAGCATAAACATTCAACCAGGATTGCTCAGAAAATGCAAACTTCTGCTAACGTTCTCCTGAGTGGAAAGCATAACCCTCCCTGCCCGAATGATCACGTTCCAAGGTTTTCAAAAATTAATTATTCCTGGCACACGCTAGGAGATCAAATCCATGTTGCTGAATTGATTTAAAAACAGAAAACAGACATAGACGCAGTTTACAAGTACGTGAATGCACAGGACGCTGCTGGTGGCTTTGACCACAGGACGCAACGAGAGCTTGGCCGTATTTGGAGCAAACAGGAGGGAGGGTGGCACCCCTGCTGTCGCCTCACGCTGATGTCAGCATCCTCACGGGCCACTAGGGCACCTCTAGTGTCTCCTGGATGGGAAACCCAGGAGGGTGCCGGCAGAGAGCCCCAGGGGGACCTTGCTACGCAGCCTGTGGGGTGGGAAGGATGCTGGTGACAGGGCCACACTGATTCTGCTGGACCCACAGATAGAGGGAAGAGCTCTGCCCGTCTCAGGATGTGCCCGAAGACTCCGGGGAAGCCAAGTCGGGGAGTTCCACTGGGATCTGACCCCGGGCAGCGCGGACCCTTCTCTCCCCTCCCATTTCACCCTTGCCTCTGCCTCCTGCCGCACTGCTCGCTGCACGGAGTTCACCCATCTCTGCTTACTGTCGGCAGGCTACTTAAATAAGGAAGGCTGCGGGAGAGTCTGTGTCTGAGTGATGCCCTTCCTGTTGGAGAGCTAGACACGGAGTCTAGAATATGGTTTGGGGAAACTGGGAGCCCCGTGATTTCATGGAAAGCACAGACCTTTTCTCTATGGGATGTTTCCTCTTTCAGCGATGGCCCTAGTGCTGTTCTAATAATTGATGCTGTTGTAACAATTTATTATCAATCTTGCGGTGAATGAATGGAGCCTGAGAAGTAGTAAACACTTGATAAATGCCCCAGAATATTCCTTCCAAGGTAAAAGAATGCTTGTCTTTTTCTTGCCTTAGGTTCCAAATCTCTACTCTGTGACACTTGGTTTCAGCTTGTGTGGGTACAGGATGGTGTAGCGGGGCTGGATGAGGTGAGGTCAGGGGAGACTGGGAGCAATAGTGGGAAAAGCACTGGATGGGAAAAGAGAAACAGAACCTCCTCCTCCTCCTACATAAAATGCCTCAGGTCCCACAGGAAGTGTTCATAAGTGACGATTCCCTGATATCAGTGCCCCGAAGCACCCCTGCCCTGCACCCCGGCACTTCCTCTGAGGGCCATGCCTTCCTCTACCTGGAGTGAGGGCATCTCAGGCAGGATCAATAGTTGAAAATCACAGGCTGACCAGGCTTCTCAGGTCGGAGCCCAGCCAAGGGCCCTTCTCTCTAACGCCCATACCAACGGCTCAACTTGATTCTCCCACCAGATTTTAGGAAGCCCGAGGGCCTCTGTCAGCCAGCTGATGGGACTTACACCTGGGTTTTAAGGAAGGGTATAGATATGGGAAGGCCAGAACACCTTTCAGGCTTGCTGTTTGGCAGTGGAAACAATCTGGATTTGAAGCCAGAGGACAAGCATTTAGAAGTTAATGGCTGCTGACTAGCGCTCAGAGCTCTCCAAGCTTCAACCTCATCTATAACGTGGGTGGGATGAGCTCCGCGTCACAGGACTGGAGTCCAGATTACCGCACATGAGCGTGTCCAGCTCAGTATTTGGTTCATAAATATTAGCTTCTTTTCACTGCCTCCCTCCCACATGGAGAAGTACTTTGGGAAGCAGAAAGCCCTACGATGCATAGCTTAGTGATGAAAAAGAGGCACGGTTGGGAGTCAGGCCCAGGTGAGAATCTCACTTGAAAGCTGTGGACCTGCAGCAAGTTACGCAGCCTCGCTCAGCTGCGCTTTCTCACCTGTAGAACGAGGATGGTGATACCTGCTCCATTAAAAGGCTCAGAAGAGAGCAAAGTGCTGGGCATGGTTTGACCCCAAACAACCACTCATGTGCCTGGGGGTCTGCTGGTGTTTGAAAGGACTCTCAGAGCAGGTGCTGGGCTGGCCCTGTCTGACCCGATGCTTGGCACAAACCCTGGAGCTTCGGGGCCAGAGCTGGTCCGAGGAGCCGGCAGCGCGCAGGCCGTCCCGCGGTCCAGGGAGGAGGAGAGACCTGGTTGAGGGGAGGCACCACAGCTCTCCAGGGAGATATGCGGGTCCGGGGAGCACGGGAATAATGGTGCCATTCCCTACTCCCTAAGCCTGCCCTTGGAGCTTTGCCCCCCACCCCGGCCTTTCTGAACAGTTTGGAAGATGTTTACAAAGAGATACGGAGGCACGCAGGAGGTGACCGGGGCGGCAGGAGGGCAGAATCAGCAAGGCCATGTTGCCAATTTGGCCAGACTTAAAAGGAAGCAAGACTAAGCTGAGGATTGATTTAAGGCTAAAGGGGCTGGCCGCCCTCCCCGGCTCTCCATACCCACACCTGAAGGCAGAGCGGCTGCCCAGGGGCAGGATTCCTCCTCCCCGCTGCCCCGGCCTCGCCCACCCTGATGCGGGTTTTGTGCCACGGGACCCCAGCTCTAGAGCAGAAAAGCCACATTCGCAGCCCTCTGGAGCCTAAGCTCGCAGCCCAGGGCAGCGCGCCGGCTTCGGGGAGCTCAGACTTCCTGGCTGAACTTTGGACCCATCCTAAGCCCTTCCCTGTCCCCAGGGCTCCCAAACTGGCAGGTGCCGGGGGAAAGCCAGCTGCTCGGGCAGTGGGCACCCTGAGAGCGCCCGTCCTGCCTTCCAGAGCAAGGTGAGCCGGAGAGAAACGGAGGAGGAAAGAAGACAACTTACTTGTTGAGATCGGAGCTTCCACGTCACACTGATGCTAACTTCTGGGGTGCCCCTCCGAGGCGGCAGGAGCATTCAGGGCGCGGGAGGGGATACTCCAGCCCCAGCCATCACGGCAGCCTCGGACTCTGCGGGGAGCCTCTCCCTGCGTGGGGTCCAGTGGGCAGAGGCTTCTAAGCCATTCTGTCCCTTCCCTCGCCAGCCCCTCCAGTCCCAGCCACTAGTCACTCCCTTTCTCCTGCGACAGTGGCAGGAGGCGCGCGCTCTCTCCCTCCCTCCGTCCCTCCCTCCCTCCGTCCGTCCGTCCCCTCCTCCCTACCTCCCCTCCGCCCTCTTCTCTCCCCTGGTTCTCCTCCCCTTCTGCCCCCAGAACAATGAATCTCTGTGTACTAATGTGTAATAACCGATGCAAAGGAACACGGGCGAAGCGGTGGGGAGGGGGGCCGGGTCCGGGCGGGGGTTCAGTGCGACGTGATTGGGGGCGCCGTCAGTTCTGAATGAATCCGAGGGGGAAGGCGGAGAGACACCCCGGGGGAGGGGGCCGGCGGCCCTGCGCTCCCTTCCCCGCGGGCCCTGCCCCCTCCGTCCCTCCCCCAGGTTCCCGCCACCTCCCTGCCACACCTGCTGCTGGTGCCGGGGCTGCTTCTGGTCTTAAAGGTGCCAAGGACAGAGCTCCGTGCGCGCGCGCATGTGCGCGTGTGTGAGCGTGTGCACGCGTGTTTAGTGGGTGCGGTGCCGCAGACCGAAAGAAGGAAGAAACTAGGCGAGCAGAAATCTTGGATCAGAGCCTTGCTCATTCACTCCGCTATGCGTTGATGGGGCGGTTGGCGAAATTTAGTTGCGCTTCTTAGATGGAACCCAGCAGGCGAGAGGCTTTCCTTGGGAAGTTGGAGGGGCCGCAGTCTTGGCGCTGCATCCCCAGCCCCACGGACCTTGCTCCCATGGGTGGAGTGAGGGTCTGGGGTGCCCTGGCTCACGGGCTGGAGATGGAGCAGGTCCAGAGACAGGAAACAGGCCTGCGGCTCCCAGGCTCTGTGCTCACCCCTGGCCGTCCTCTCCGGAGGCATGTGGCCTGTGGCCGGGCAGGAATAGCAGGAAGTGTCCTCTCTGCCCCGAGGAGAAGCCCGGAGCAATCCAGATGCAGAGCCATCGCCCAGCAGCCGCCTCCCTTCCCTCCCTTTTTGAGTTCCTCCCTGCCTGGGGGAAGATGAGTGCCTACGTTCATTCTGTAACTCCTGTGAGTTGTAGGAAAGCCAGCTGCTAACGTCACATCCCCTCCAAAGGGAGGGCTGCTGTCCGGGCAGGGCCTGCAAGCTTCTCCGAGCACTGGTCCATCGGGGGCCCTTCCTGGCCTGTCTCTGCCTGTTGCCCAGCCTTTGGGGATCCACACCCCTGCCCTAATCCCCGAGCCTGTCTCCCCTCAGGGGCAGGCACAACAGCTGAGGTGTGTGAAACCAGTGCCCGCCAGGGCAGGGACCCTGGCTGTCATGTTCTCTGCTGTGCCCTCGGCACCTAGCACAGGTGCTCAGTGAATAGTTATCAAGTGAACATTGTCAAAAACAAGAAAATGGGTTTATTAATTACAAGGAGATGACAAATGCTTGTCCCTGGGGCTAAGATGCCCCAAACCTGTCCCCTCCTCTATGCACAGTAACGCGCAGTGACGGAGCAGCTTAGTCTCACGGTGGCAACCTGGGGGCTCCTCCTGCCGTGGACCAGCGTGTACACAGCCCACCGTCCAGGCACCGTCCCCAGGGATAGAGCTCAGAGCAGCCGGGCTTGGTCTCCTGGATGCCCCTCCCCTCTCTCTGCAGAGGGTCTTTATCCAGTGAGGCTGCAATGGTTCTGACTAACCAGGAAATCTCTTGGGCCCCTTCGGGGGTGTAGCCTGTCTTCGCCCATCCATCACAGGCTGATCTTAGGGGTTATCACTCTGAGAAGAAAACTCCCAAGTCCTACATTTCCTAGTTCTCAGAGAGGCCTTGGCGGTGTAGGTCTGTGGACCACATGACACGTGCTGTAAGCATCTACTGAGCCCAGGAGGTGCTCTGTCTTGGGGTGGCAGCTGCCTTGGGGTTCAGTATAAAGACCATATGGCATTTCTTCTGCCGTGATGGAGGGAGCCTGGCTGATGGTGAAGCAAAATGTAGGGTAAGAAAATGTTATTTTGTAAATATTCTCACAGTGATGGACCTTGGACCAGGAGGGCGGAGAACCTAGTTCTCCGCCTAGACCTGAAAAATGCGAAATAGGATTCTATTCTTGGCTGGTTTTTGCAGATTTAGGTGAGCCTTGACTGTTTCATGTCCAAATCCTTCAAAGATCACAGGTGACATTGGAGCATGGGGGACACAATTGAAGAACTACTCAGGGGGTCTGGAAGGTATAAGTACATCTTTCATTGAAAATTGATGAGGCCGGGGCTCGAAAGCAGCGGAGAATTCAGGTGTGTCATCCCTGGTAATTAGCGCGCAGAACCCCTGCCTCTGTGCGCCCTCCCCTGCTTCTTACCTTCCTTCATCGAGCAAGAGATGAATTCACAATTAAAGTTTTCTCTTCAGAATATGACACACAGGAAATTATTTTTTCTCCCATTTATAGAAATTCCATTTGCATTTATGAGGCTGGTAATGAGCCAGATAAAATATTAATTAAAAGAGTTTGTTGAGTGAGACTCTGAAGTCCTAACTAAAACTCTTCTAAGACAAATATTCTAAGTATTTTTTTTCATGTCAGGAGAATTCTTTATACATTGGTTGTGCATGTTAATCACCTCGTCTATAAACAGCAGATATGTCTCAGTCAGTGGTACTTCTCTTTCTCATGGTTTCTTTACGCTAAGACCACTCCCCACGTATATATACATTTTGTATATATAGAATGTGTATATTGAATAGTGATTATTGACCACATATAAGTTAAGGTCTGCTATGTTTTGACACTCTGATGGGCGCTAAAAAGTATAATGGTGGGCTTTGATCTCAAACGCCTGACAGTCTAATTGGGAGGGTCAGCCTATGTGCAAGAAAAGTTAGCAGAAAAATTAACAACTTGGGATTTTAATTCCCAGGTGCTAATTGATGGGATGGCGGTGTAGAGTTGATACTAATGCTAACACAGCTTGGAGAGGGGGCTGAGGGGCTGACATCTGACTGCAGAGAGAAGTGGGACATGAGGAAGAGAATAACACTGGAACATGAGGAGTGGGCTTGTATGGAAAAGCCTCGGGGAGGCAAGCACTCAGGGAGCCGCAGTGAGGGGGGGTTGCTGCTGGGATGAAGGGGAGCTCACGGGTAAGAAGTGAGGCTGAGATACGGCTGCTGCAGATGACAAACTGAATTTTAAATCTTATTCCGTTTTCATTGAAATAAGCAGGACGGCTGGTGGCTCCCACGTGGCACAGTCTAGGATCAGAGGCAGGAGGCGCGTTCGTGGGCCACGCACTGGGGCTGCCCTGCGGTGACGAGGGCAGGGGGGGACAGACCCTGAGGACGCACAGTGTGGTGCACAGCCCAGCAGCGTCAGCACCGTCCCGGGCCCCTTGTAAGAAATGCAGAGTCTCAGGCTCCGCCCTAGTCCTGCTCAAAGAGAAGCTTCATTTTAACAAGATCCCCGAGTGATTCCCACGCATGCTGGGGTTTGAGAAAGAGAGAGAGAAGACACAGCTGAGAAAGACCCGGCAGACGCCAGTGCCTGATAGCACCCGCTGAGCAGGGAGAGGAGGAGTAGAGCTGGGCTTGTTGCTGAGCTGGGCTAAGCTTCCCAGAATCCCCAGGGACCCTGAGCCTGGGCTCCCCCTGTGCGCATGGAGCCCCTTCTAGTCCCGGCACTACGGCTCTGATCGGCACGTGCTGGGGCGTCTGTTTCCTGTCTCTTTCCTCTACCTGGAATCCCTAAGTTCCCTGAGGCTGACGGCCTTGCTTTTTCAAATCCATGAAATTCGCAGAGTCTGGCGCCGTCTCTTTCATTCAGCAAATGCTTACTGAAAGCATGCATGTCTGATGATGGGAATACGAAAGGCAAGAGGAACAGGGCGCTTGGAAAGCAGAGATGCAGAGTGTGATTTTAGGCAGAGGATGTGCTAACCAAAGGTTGGGCGCGTTGCCCGCATGGAATTGTCTGAGAAGAGGAGGGAGTGGGCGTCTGGGGTTGAGGGAATCGGGGACAGAGGTGTAGACTTTGGGATGCCATCTACGGAGAGGAGGAGGCTGGGACTCTGAGGCCAGTTTAGATGTTTGGAGGAGGGCGGAGAGGGATAGGAGAAGCGGCCAGATGCTCACACCTGAGGGGCGGGAGGAGGAGGCGGGTCCAGAAGGGGACAGAGGGCTGTGATCAGAATGACCTGTGTGGCGGCACCGCCCTGAAAGGATGAGGGTGGCAAGACCTCAGAGTGGGCGGTGTACCGGATTCCATCTCCAAGAAAATATTAACTAAATGGTACTTATCTCATGAAGACTTGTGCTCAACACAGCAGGGGGGCAAGAAACATGTACCCACAGGTCCTGCTGACCGCAGAGCCAGAAAAATCAGGGACAGTAGAGCTGAGGGTAAAAGCCACTGCCCCGGCTTTCCAGATGTCACTAGTAACTTCGCAGGTCTTGCTAAATGTGGCTCGTGCGCATGCCTGATCGCCATGCCGGTGCCTCTGCTTTCCCCGAGTAGATAAGCACCTACCTGCTGGGAGAGGATACCAGATCACCTTTCAGGGACTTTCATGGAATTCTGGCTGTAGCACAAGTGTAGCTCCAGCTTTTCTAACAACAGCTTTCCGTTCCTGAGTCTGCGCCCAGGTGCCCGAGGGAGACACTTACCACGATCGGCTGCACGGCTGATTTTATTAAATCACCGCCTGTGTGCCTGGAGGCAGGGGAAACCCAACAGCCTGAGGACTCTGGATTTTGTCGCCAGATTCCAGTTTTCAGTTATTGCAACACTAGGAGCAAATAATATTTTCTTCCTGCTCCATGAGAGGGACAATATTTGAAGATAAAAGAAAACAACAACTTTACTTCCTTCCTATCTTTATTGATCAAATCTCACTTTCTTCTGTTTTATGGAAAACACCACAGCGTTACCGACCAGCCAGCACTGGCCTTGCTCCGGCAGTTTCCACAAGTGGCCAATAGCACCATCTAGTGGCTGAAAAGGATTTCTCAGTAGGTAGAATACCTTATTGACTCATTCACTTATCTTAACCTTTAGTTTTGGTTTTATGAAAGTAACATATGCTTTTATTCAAAGCGTCACATTGTTCTAACTAGTTTGATGTGAAAAAGTCAGAATTCCTCCTCCTCCTTCGTTCAATCCCCAGAGGCTACCATCTTTCCTCTTTGGTTATCTTTTCCCCTTGGTTTTACCCATTGTGTCTAAGTACTATGTTTATCGTCATACTTTTAGATGCTTCGCTCTTAAAGGCTATCACTGAAGACGGAACTTAGCTTTTTCCTCCCCTATCCCTACCACATGTGCACACTCTTCCCATGTTCCATTCTCCCAACGGAGTGGTATCGCCATTCTCCTTGGATAATATTCAGGTTTAATGTTATCAAGTCTATACAATTCTACTCATAGCTGATCCATGCAGTAAGCCAGATTACTTTTTCTTTCCTGCACAACTTTTAGTTTTCCGTGGAGTCACTAATTTTCTTGGTTCTATTTGTTCTCATCGCCAGTCTCAAGGAAAATTCTCCACCTACGGTTTCAATCTCCTCTCAAGATGTCCAGATACGTAATGTGTCTTATTTACTTCATCTCTTAGAGAAATCTCCCCAGGAGCCGTCCACTCCCTTTGGTCTGGATGGGTTGCCCTCTGCCGATGCACAGCTGGCCTCCGGCATCTCTTTTCCCTCCACACCCCCTTCCTGTATCACGTCCTCTGTTTCCTGTGTCTCCTGAACTTTTGTTCCTTGCTTCGCTCTCTCACTTTGGAGGAACACATTCTATAGTTGTTTTGTGGGAAAGAGAGCATTCAAGGTAAATTTTCTGAGACTTTGCTTATCTGAGAATATCTCTACTTTATTTGATTGACAGCTTGGCTAGGTATAGAATTCTAAATTGGAAATCATTTTCCCTCAGAATGTTAAAGGGGTGTCTTCATTTTCTTCCACCTTTCCATCACGTTGTTGAGATGTCCAGAGCCAGTTCCATACCTGATCCTTTTACGTGTCCTCTTTTCACTTTCTGAAAAAAAGTGAGACCCTCTGTGTGTCCGTAGTGTTCTGAGATTTCACAGTGATGGGACCTGCTTGGTGTGGGACTATTTATACCTGTTGCTGGGCACCAGGCAGCTCTTTTCCTCATTGCCTTCCATTCTGGGCAATTCTCTTGCCGTGTTTCTTTGATGGTTTCCTTTTTCCTATTTTCTTCATTCTCTCACTCTGGAATTCCTGTCACTTAGATGTTGGAACTCAGAAAGCTCTCATTTCCTTACCTTCTTCTCCCAATTTCATCTCTTTGTGTTTTGCTCTATGTTCCAGTAGATTTCCTCAACGTTTTCTTTCCACTGTTCCACTGAGATTTTTGGTTTTGCTACCATATTTTAATTTCCAAGAACCTCCTTTTATTATTCTCTTAAGGTTCATTATTTTGGTAGCATCCCTTCCATTTAAGGTTTCTTCCCCCTGCGCAGTCTCTGTTTCCTCCTTTTTCATGTCTGTTTGTTTTAGCTCCACAGGTACCTGGTAACCTGCTAAGAGGAAGCTCTGGGCCCGAGGATGGGGCTTGACAGATGTCAGGCACTCTGGAAGATGCTCTGTCTGGACCATTTCACTGCAGGCACCCCCTGATAGTAATTTTCCTTTGGGGATATTCAGATTCCTCGGGAAAAACTCTCTCAGTCTCCTGCTTGGAGGGTCAAGTCCTGACTGCCAGCCTCTGTAATCAAGTTGGGGCGAGATCTGGGGGCCTTGACATCTGCGATGGGTATGTTTACTTAGCCTTTTTTTTCTCAGGGTATGAAAGTCCATCCTTAATGGTGCTGTGCGTCCCTCCATCCAGATGCCCTCTGTTTTACCCTAGAGAATAAACCTCCAGTCTTGTGCCAGGGAGGCCGGGAGAGGTTTCCTGCCTGGGCTGAGTCAGGGAGAGGATCCTTCCTAAACAGACTCAACCAATCTTCCTCCTTCTAACTGCTTCCTTCACCCCGCACCTCCAGGGGCAGACTGTTCTACGAACTGCTACACCTCTGGGGATTCTGACGTGTCAGTTGTGCTGGTCCTGGTTTTTTCCTGTCCAAGCATACAATGTATCTGTTTTCTGGTTTTCAAAAATGTTGTTTTTATTGTCTCCTGTCTGTTCCTTTTTACCTTTAAGGATTAATGCCTGTTTAAAAACTGTTATTTTATTGAGATGCAGATGAGAGCAAAAGTAGAAGCGTTTCTTTAATTCACTCTCTTTATACTCAAGTCATTCATTCATTTTGAACCATCTGCTCTACTGACATTGGTTGACCCCTTGCTCTGCAGCAGACCCTGTGCCAGGTTCTTGATGTGCAGTGATGAATAAGGCCATATTCCATGCCCACAGGGATGCCTACCCTTGTGGCAGCAGATAAATAAATAGTTATGCAAGCGTATATATAAAGGGCACACAGCTAACGGTGACGTTTGGGTGTCTCCATGGAGGTCAAGTCGTCTGTCTTCCAAGAGATCCCAGAAACTGACATCGCTTAGACCATTTGCCAAGACTCCCTTGCAAGTTCAATCAATCACCTGATTTTTGAGTACAACCATCTTCCAGCAACACCCGTTCAGGTCTAGCTTCCTAATGTCTAGACGAGAATGCTAACTCTTTAATATGCAGTGAGCACTCTAACTGCTGGGAGCTAGAATCCACATGAGGTCAACACATCTCTCCCTACAGGGGGCGCCAGAGGGGAGGTCAGCGCGTGGTTGGAACATTGCTAGGTGAACCTGGACTCCCGCAAAGGGCATGAATTGTAGATCGACTAGGGGATTACTGGTCTTGGCTATTGAACAAGAAGTCAGGTCATGTTCAATGGACCGGAATGTTGAAGTCTGTTGAATGAGGCTTGCCCTTCCCTAGAAGGTGCCTGATTCACAGTGCACCTGCGGATGTTTTTAAATTCAGATACATTAACTCACTCTCTGCATGAAGATCCCAAGGGGTTGGGATTTTTCTAGAGCAGTTCACACTCTCTCCTGCCTGTATTCCCCTCTCCCTGCCCACGGCTGCTCAAACCCTCCCCAGATGCTCTGGTAATACGAGATTGTATTGGGTCAGGGGACATGGTTACTTATTAAATGGCGGGTTCTGAATGAGATGCTCTAAATCTGTCTGATGATGGACACACCTGCTGGGGGATTGAAGAATCATATAACGTCGCTGTTGAGCTCTAGAGGTCACAGAAAAAGACCACCTTGCCTCCTTTTGTAGTGACATCAGAAAATACCCAACATCAGAAAATACCCACTGGGCGGTTGTTCCCAGAGAATTCACTTCCCCTTATCTCCAGAGAACCTGGCTGTTATTCGCCCCAGCGTCCTTTTGTAAAGGAAGGAATCAGGCCCCAAAGCTGTTGGTGAGAGTGGCAGGTGGACCCTTTCTCCTCTGCTGAGGATTTCTAGGCGACAACTGGAGGAGACCTGGGGAGGGAGTCAGGGAGGATGGGTGAGGTCAGGACGGGAGGGGGCTTGCACAAATGGGGGTGGGGATGGAATAGCCCATATCACCTCTGCTCCAGGGCACCTGGGGTAACAAGGACAAGATTGTTAACCGGACGCGGAGGCAGGAGGCCAGGAGCATCACCCACCTCCTTCTGCAGCTACTTTCCCTTGTTTAAGTGATCACATAAGGTCATGTTCACAAAAGTGCTTTGCAAAGGACCAGACAGAAAAAGGGAGGCTCCTGTGACGGTTGCTTTATAGGCAGTGCTGAGACCCTTTTAAAGAGCAGAGTTCACCTTTGGGGTTCTTTCACAGGAAGGTAGGAACGGCCCTGCATTATAGTCCCCAAGCCTAGGTCAGGCCCTATCTGTGCTCTCTGATCTCCAAAGAGTGTCCCAGCCACCCAGCACCTCCAATTCCGCAGCCCACGCAGCCCCCCGGGGCCGCTGGAGACAGCTGACTCTATTCCCACGTCACAGTCTGGGGAGCACGGCGTGGCCTCTGCTGTGCATTCATTGGTGCAGGACTTAGAACTAAGCCCAGGATTCCTAGTCTCTGGCTCTATTTGATCTTAGTATTTATTCCACATAATGGTAAAACAGCAAGTGATGTTCATATAGCATTTAGCAATAACAAGACACTTTCACACAGTACCGTGTAAGGCAAGTGTAATTTGTCCTTTTTCAGATGAAGAAGCTGAGACTCAGAGAGGTTATGTAACTAACCCAATGCGACGCTGCCATGAAGGGGCAAAGGCAGACATCAAACCCAGAGTTTTCTGACTGCAGGTTCAGTGTTTTTCCTACTAACTCGAGCTCCCTGAGGCTGTCGCCCTGAACTTGAGGCCCTTATTCTAAAGCATGTTTCCTCCCCCTGAATGCAATCTTAATGACCTTGCACCCAAAGTCACTGAGGGGCCCGAGAGACAGCAGGGACCCAGGCTGGAAGGCCCGTGAGACCTGCTCTTTGGAATCCAAGCTCTCAATATTCTGGGAGGGCCTGGGCGTCGTGGTTTGTTCCGTAGGCACCGCGGGTTCTGACGATTTGTCCCAGGGCATTCCTCGTGGGTGGATCTCTGAGCAATGAGGTGCAGGGCTGGTCCTGTGGTAGGAGGTGATTGTCACATCGGCTAACTTGGCTGCAAAGGCATCAACTTCAAGGTCACTGGACTGGCCCGGGGCACCTGTGCTTCGTCACTGTAGGAGTTGGCAATTTCCAGAGCCTGGGTTTGCATGCCCGAGTCGAGAACCTGACCCCCATAAATACGCGAGCCTGGGCCAAAGTGCCTGCCAAGTACCGGCTCGAGGGGCGTCTGGTCCCTGCCCAGCCCTCCTCACCTCCCGGGGCATTCAGCGAACAGAGGGGTGACTAGCTGGGACCGTGTGAACTTACTTGTCTTGACTTTTGATTTTATGGGGACACGTGTGAGTAACTGAGAATCTGGAACAAAGTGTCCGAGTCACTGAATTGAAACTCTACAGAACCATGGGCCAGTGTTGCCGCCACCCTCCCCTCTACCTTCCAAAGGACCCCAGCAGCACCCCCGGTCCTACGTCCACCCATGTCCCCACCTCACACCTGCTCCCCAAACAGACGCGTATGCAGGGCAGGCATCCACCATCCCTTCCTGCTCTGGTCTGCTGTCCCGGCTGGACCTGCCTGCTCTGTGGGCTTCCGGTGCGTCTGGGCATGCCTCAGGGAGTTATGGGTGGTCCCCTGAGAATCTGTTGGTTGCCACAGGGATTGTAGCTGTAAGATAAAAGCACCAGCCAGACTACATGACCAGCGAGCCACCCTTGATCTTCAGAGTGGAGGCAGGATTATGACCACCGCGTGGCAGGGGCCGCTCAGCCCTGTCCTTCGCTCAGGCCCCATGGATGTGTGGCTGGGTCCTGGCAAAGCTGTCTTGGTAGCTTTCCAGCAAACAGAAGTCCCCACCCCTGCCCCAAATGAAAGTTGCCTCCTCTGCTTACTTGGTCATAGCATGGCGCAGCACAGGGACCCCTGTGTGTCTGAGTGGTCCCGAGGGAAGGAAGACATAGGGTGCTCTGTGGATATGATGTCACCACTGGGTGCCAGGGCAGCAAACAAAGAAAAACTACAGGATGCCTGTACCAGCTGGGAACTCCAAGAAGTAAATGTCTTTTGTGGGATGCCGGTGCTTTGCAGGGGAACAGGCATCCTGTGTTCGCAGGCTGTACACGGCAAAGGGGAGGGAACTCCATTGCGGTCGTTCATTCATTCTTCGGACAAGGTTTCAAGCTTTGGAGCTTGGGAGCTCAGAGAACTCGGGGGATGAGGAACCTGTTTCCTGGGAACATCAAATCAGCGAGAGAGAAAGCCATGCTGAGGCATAAAAGCGGCAAGAAAAGTACCCCAGAGACCGCACGAGTTAGGGGACAAAGACTTGGCCACTGACGGGTCTGAGATTCTTCGTGGAGATGCCCAGGGGGACAGCCTGGAGGCGGTGCCCTGTCTTCCCTGCGGCCCCCTGGGGACAGGAGCCAGGGAAGCAGTGAGGCTTCAGAATGCAGGGCAGGGTTTCTGTGAAGCCACCCCCGGACCTCTTGGGCTGTCTTCCTGCCCTGTTTGTATTCACCACTTCAGTCCACGAGACAACCTCTCTGTCCCAAGTGCTAAGATGACCTATATATTTCATCCTTTCCCAAAGATTTATTTATTTATTATGATTTTTAAAACTTGAAGTATAGTTAATTTACTTAGTTAATTTACTAAGTATGTTCATTTACTAACAAACTAATGTTGTGTTAGTTTCAGGTGTACAGCAAAGTGATTGAGTTTTATATATAGTTAATATGTATATATGTGTGTGTATACATATATACGTTCTCTTTCAGATTCTTTTCCCTTATAGGTTATTACAACATACTGAGTATAGTTCCCTGTACTATACAGTAGGTCCTTGCTGTTTACCTGTTTTATATACAGTAGTGTGTATATGGTAATTGCATACTCCTAATTTATCCCCCCTCTCCCCTCCCCTTTGCTAGCCATGTTTGTTTTCTATGTCTGTGAGTCTATTTCTGTTTTGTAAATAAGTTCATTTTCTTTAGATTCCACATATAAGTGATATCATCTCCAAAGATTTACTTTTATATGCTTATTCTTTTAAACTTAGAGTAAGTTACTCAGGCTTGTTTTCTTCCAGGAATTCTCCCTTTAAACAAGCACACGCTGCAAAAAGAAGAGAAATGTGAAAGAAATTTAAAAAAAAAAGAAAGAGGGCACTCTCTATAACCTGCGTTTGCAATTTCACCATCAAGCCCAGGGCCGTCTCCCCCAGGCGCTGGGAGAGGGAGCCTGGGGTCCTCCTTGAGGGTTACCGTGTTCTCTGCCCGGTTCCTGGATCCTCAAAGACAGGAAGGACACTGGGGGAGAATTCTGTTGATGAGATTTGCTCGGTGTTTACACCTCCACAGCGCCACGGAGTTAGTCTTGGATTTGAGTTCCGCTTCCCCGGAGCTCATTGTCTGTGCAAGCCAACCCCAAATGAGCCATTCCTGTGCAGGCTGGGGGAACGAATGGATTATTTCCATTTGAAGACAAAACAAAAGTCAGCTATAGCTCACCAGGAATCACCCTGTGAGCGCAGAGGGGCATTGAGACGAGCATCACTTCCCAGGCCAAAATGGCTTCCTCTCCTCCTCTCCCCAGCCCCACCACTCTTTTTTTTTCTGCAGTACGCGGCCCTCTCACTCTTGTGGCCTCTCCCGTTGCAGATCACAAGCTCCGGACGCGCAGGCTCAACGGCCACGGCTCACGGGCCCAGCCGCTCTGCGGCACGTGGGATCTTCCCGGACCGGGGCATGAACCCGTGTCCCCTGCATCGGCAGGCGGACTCGCAACCACTGCGCCACCAGGGAAGCCCTACCCCACCACTCTTAAATGTTGAATGTACTTTGTATAATTTTGGTGGAATTATTATTGTTATTAAAGAGAATAAAATTTTTACAATCCCAACTGGCTTTTTCCAAGTAACTAGCTGCAGAGTGAAAGGAGCAAGTCCCCGGCACATACTGTGTGGTAGCTCGCCCCTAATTCCTGCTCTGATTTTTCGTACTGTGACCATGTTCTATTTGTTATACCCAGGGTAATAAAGAAGAGCATCACATCTAGAATGACAGAGGTGATGGTTCTGTCCCACGTGGGCTGGTTGGAAGGCACCTCTGCAGACCTGGGCTCCAAGGGGCAGGTTCTTAAGAAGACTACGGGCAGGCTGGAGAGTCTGGGTGGAAGTGGTTGAGGAAGGAAGCTTGGAAAATGTGGGCAACAAGGAGGTGACCTCTAGGTTCCCTTTCAGTGTGGGAGGTTTGCGAATCTATGAACCTCTCTTTCCATTCCAAGAAGGCAGCTGCCCCGGGAGATGGGGGTACAACATCTTTCAGATTGCTGGTCTGGTGTCTAGTGATCAAAAATACGGGGCCAGCCGAGTTCACGTAGGAACTGAGCCTGGTCTCAACCCCCATCTATCCTGTGTCCCTTTAGGAACGGCATTTGAGGCCCTGTGGGAACTGACTTTGCTAAGCCTCTGTGTCTTCTTCTCTAAAATGAGGATTAGACAGATACATCTCTGCCTCCTTCACAGAGATACAGACAAGACAAAACAGCAAAGTGTCTTGAACTGCAGATCAGAAGAGATTACAGTAAGTCCCCTTACTGTACGAGTTCCATTCTGAGAGCGCGTTTGTTAAGTCCCACAAAGTTAGCCTAGGTACCCAACTAACACAGTTGGCTATAGAGCACCGTACTGTAATAGGTTTATAATACTTTTCACACAAATAATACATTAAAAACAAACACAAAAAATAAAACATTTTTAATCTGACAGGACAGTACCTTGAAAAGTACAGTAGCACCAGCTATATCACCGCTGCTCTTACACTTGCTTCTCGACACCCTGGGCTTGAAATAGAGATACTGGACTCTACACAGTACTTACAGTAAAGTACACAAAAGCACAACCACTTGGAGAGGATGCACGCACGTGAAAATGTATGCCAGACACGTGAACTAACTTACGTGATTGGACATGGGAACACACGTTCGCATCTTTGAAAGTCTGCAACCTGAAGGTTCGTATGTAGGGGGCTTACTGTGTTACCTTTACCCAAGCACTCCCTGCCACACCTCTCTCTTGAGCTCGTCCCGAGTAACACCTGTCACAGAGCAACCCCTCCACCATGGGACCAGGCACCCAGACTCCAGCCTGCTGATGGAAGACATGGGGACCCACAGGGTTCAAAGCACACGGCCCTGGGGAGGCGTCCATTCTCAGGGGAAGGACAATCCAGTCCTGGACGTTATAGGGAGCCCACCTGAAGGGAACCCCCTGCAGCCGTGCTCTATGTATCTCAAGGGTTGGGAGGTGGGAAAATACATTGCTGCTGAGTATTGAAGTAGCACTTGCTTCAGGGGAGCTAACATCTGTTTATTCTTGGGAGCTCTTCTGAGGGGCGAGAAGGCCTCGGAGCACGGCTGAAGGCGGCGCCTTTTCTAGAAAGCCTGGCAGAGACAGAAATGAGGGCAAGTCTGCAGCCTCTGGGCACATTTTCTTCCTCGTTTAATGGTATGAGTGGCAGGGCTCTACAAGGAACACGAGTGAGACACTGTGTGTGAGATTTGGGCTTCCAGGATGTGTCCCCACCATGTCTTAGAGGAGGGAACATTTTATATTTGTCAGAAATGTGCTAGAGATGTCGAAATAGGCAGCAATATACGTAAATACAAAAGTCTGGATAAAACATGGCAAAATTCCTCAAGATAGGAAATACAAAGCAGAAGAACTTTCAGCATCATCTTACGTTGAGACCCATGGCTCTTGCATTCTGAGTGTCCGTCCCCTCCCCCTAGGGCCAGGTGACTCCCATGGAAATGTGGATAAAGGTCAAATCCAAGCACAGCCCCTCCCTCTGCCATCTTGTCCCCACCTGCCCCTCTTCTGCCTTATCCGTCAAGACGTCTGTTCTTAAACCGACGTGTCTCCCCTCGAGTCCTCTACGTGCTCCAAACTCACTGTTGTTCTCCAGCCTCCAAGCTACTTCTCCTTCACCCACTTCCCACCTTCCACCAGCTAGTTTCCAAGTAACTAGCTGCAGACTCAAGGGAGTGGGTGTAATTCTACCCTCCTGACAGCATCCAGCTATACATCGCCATCTATATGAGGCCCCCCCAATTCCTCCAGCCAGAGGTAACCTCTTCTTCCATTTATTCACGACACTTCCCATGAATTTATGCCTTACTGTGTCTGTGATGTCTTCTCCCCTACAAAGCATTAAACTCTTGAAGGGCAGGGACCATGTTTTATTCACGTTGTAACTTCCCCAAGTGCCTGCTGCTGTGGCTTTAACAGGAAGGCCCTCGACAAGATTTTACTGAATTAAACGGAATCGTCAAAATCCTCCCTTTGTTCAATCCTATTTTTTTTTAAAATGTCCCTTGACCTGGAATTTCTCACAGAGCCATGGATGCATTACCATCTTCAAAGGCAGTAAATGTTTCAGAGGGAAGCGTTTCATCTCTTACACACAGATTTCTCAAAACCTTTCCATTGTGAAGCCCGGGTAACGGTGTTCTTTCCTTTTTGTCACCTCAGTGGGATTACCTAGTTCTCCTCTGAGGCAAACATGTTCAGACTGTACCACATCTCTTTCACCAGACACTGGTTCTCTGAAAAAATCGAGGCACAAAGATGAAAGAACATATTCCTGCAAAGAGTCCCTCTATCTTTCCCCATTTAGGAACTAGAGGCCTGTCTGAGGGGCCATGTGTTCGCTTGTCATGGAATCACCTTGGCTGCCCTTCCTGAATCAGAGGACACGGGTCACATCTGTAGGAAGGCGGTGGCCTGGGACACAGGCGATCTCTCCCCGTATGTGCAGAGGGGAGACAGCCTGTAGATTAGTGGCTAGAAAAGTAGATTCCTACTCTGTGTTAGAATAACACGGCCATGTGCTTGTTTTGCAAAAAGGACGTGTGCAGGAAGGGACTCATGGTCTCCCACTCAGTGCAAAGATTTTCCCACAATCCCCCTTCTGTCTCCAGTACAGGGCTTCACCCCCAACCTCTGCTACATTTGAAGAACCCCAGTCCACACTCTCCCTGGCTTTCTCAAATCCTAGGAGTGGGGATTTCGTTCCTGATAAGGAATTTCAACCAGTTTCCCTGTCTTCCGCCCCGACATGAGCACTGCCTCCAGGGGTGCCTGGGCTCCCACGCCCTGGGCTTTGAGAGCTCAGCTTTGCCCCTAGACGCCGGCTGACTTCTCCCTCGGTGGGTACTTGTGTTCAGCCCTTGCCGCTCTACCCTGTTCATATACTCTCCAGCTTCTTGAATTTTGTACAACTCTCTTGACCACTTTTGTTCCCTTTCCTGTGCTCTTTGTCTTCGTGGATTTTCACCTTTTAAAATTCCTTTACCCCCATTTTTGTTGAGTTCAGGAGGGAGCAAAAATAAACATTTGTTTCATCTACCGCATTTTCATCTTACAATTCTTTAAAATTTCCTTTCCTGATTCCCAAAATGATGAGTTCAACGCTTTGCCAAGAATATATGCTCTACCCAAAGCATGCAGTTAGAACTGCTTTTTAACTAACCGGAGCAGAGGCAGGGCAATGACTTGAAGCTCTGTTTCCCCCTACGGGAAACTGTGTCCGCCTCATGGTCCATCATCTCAACAAGGCAGTGGTTGTCAGGGCCTGAGCTTCTCATATAGGCGTGAAGTTAACCTCTGCCTGGTCACGTACTCAATGTGTCCCCAGAAACGAGTCTTTCCCCCTTTATCTGTATGTTGATTAAAACGACACTTTCCCAGACGTTGTTAGGATGACGTGAAGTGACACAGCACAGACTGGGAGCCCACCCCGGGTCAGGCTCCCCCTTGCTCTGCTCAGACCAGGAAGAATTTGCCTTGGCAGTGTTGCTGTGATCTGCTGCTCTCACCTGCTATCCATCGCATACCCACTCCTGGGACCCAGAACTGGTTCCGTTTTGCAAGGCCTGCCTGCTTTCCCTGCTGTGTGCTCTGCACCTGGTCCCAGCCTTGCAGAAATTGTTGTGAGCTGCCCTCTGTTGTGTGAGCGGAATGCCCCATATCCCCTAACCAGACAGGCACCTCTAAAGACCTACTGTTTATCCAAATTGCTCCCGTTGGAATATTAGTCATGAATGGGATAATATCTTTGAAATATTCCAATTTTCTTTAAAGAAAAGATAAAAAAAAACAGTCCATCGACTCTGGTCCCCCAGCTCAGGTGCAGAGGTTGGGGCTCCTGGCTGTGTTTGAGGAATAAATGCCTGTGAACACCAGCGGGGTCGTGCAGCGGGACCGAGGCAAAGCCCGGGGAAAAGGCACTCTGCGCGCTGCCACGGGCTGTCAGGCCCAGGAGGATTGTCTCTGTGACCGCAGAGGTGGGAGAAGCGACAGACGGTGGGACAGGGGCAGAATTTCTCCATGAAGACCGTGGGTAGGAGGAGAGACTGAGGAAACGAATCATGTTGGTTTCATGCAAGATGCAGCATTCTATCAGATCAAGCGCCTTCACTGGCACCTTATAACCAAGGCTCCTGGAGCTGGGAGAAGCAGCTGCCCTGCCCTCCCTGTTGCTTAGCAACAGCCTCTTTCTTATTCCCAGATGGTCCCCAGGGGCCGTTCTGAATTGGGGGGCAAGGAGAGGGAGGAAGGAGGTAAGATAACTGCCTGGTCTCCATAATAATGAGACTCCTGGCTCCATCCTGCAAGGGACCTGACTTGCAAATGAATGAGACGCTTAAGAAAATGTTTATTTTCCTCATTTGGGGTCTGTTCTGTGCTGACTCCGAGAATTAATGCTTACCTTTGCGAGGTGCAGGTTTGTGTTTCCAGTTGTCTGGAGGAGGACTGGAGAATGAGAGGCAAATCTGCGGCTCACGCTGGCCCAGAGACCCACCGTGGCTCTTCGGGCCTCAGCTCTGAAATTGAAGATGAGAGCCCTTTTCCTGGATTGCCCTGTGTGAACCCGGTGCCTGCCCTGCAGTGGCCCTGACAGCTCCCGTCCTGTCTGAACAGCCCAGGGGAGAGGGAGGGGAGGTGGAAGCACCCTAGGCTGCCCTGGAGCCTAAGGAAGGTTCCAGTGGCCATAGGGGAGTTCTCCAGCCACGGTTGGAGGAGGCCCCTCTCCATCACCAGCTCCCTGGGTGTGCCCTGTGCTCAGCCTTTGTGGGGCGCAGCTGCTAGGGCCCCCGGTCGCCCACTCTCTCTGCACTGGGCGTCTGCAGGCTGCATTCCTATGCTCCCCACACCCAGACTTGGGGCTATGTGCTGCTCAGGGGTGGGGGGGGGAACCTGGGGTGGGAGGTAATTCCCCGGGTGGGGTAGGGATGCCAGGGAAGGTAGGTGGAGGACCACACAGTGGGCGATTGAGAAAGGAGGTAACTTTGGAGAGAGCGGCGAGCCCAGGGAGAGGGGGTAGGGACTGCTTGCCCACAGGGGAACTTCTGTGAAGGGAAAAGGTCATATTTAGCACAAGCTTTGGAACTCTCTTCTTGTTCTCTTTCCCGTGGCACTGCTGCTCCCTAGAATAGGTCTCCTACAATCAAACTTCATACGGGAAATGTTCCTATAAGTTCTTTTACTTACATCTACTCTATTCTTTTTCCTTTATCATAAAACTGATGATACTTATACAGGTTTGAAAACACAATTTCCTTTCCTCATGTAATTATCAGTTTCTATTTTATCGTCTCTACGAAAACCAAAATGTATACCTTCTCCTGGTTTTCCTGTGTCAGAATCACTGGAATGTGGCCTCCAAACTACAGCCCAGCTCTGCAGCTTCTCCTGTTCTTTGAGTCACTTAGACTGGAGTGAAATCTGATACTTAATGTCATCTCGTGAGGTGCTGAGTGGAGACCCGGCAAGAAGGTGAAGGTGAAGGGTGCCTGCATTGCCCTCCAGCCCCGCACGGCCCCCCCAACCGCTACTCCACGAGTACAAAGTGACAGCTTACTAGGGGAACTGTTTTCTGATGCTCCAGTGGTGACTAGCGGTGAAATGAGTGAGGGTCCACAGAGGCCACTGGGACCGGGAGGAACCCAGACACCAGGACAGCTCAAGAGGGCATAAGACACCAAGTATGAACCAGAGGGAGATGACCCTAAAGGCTGGGGTGGGAAGGAGGAAAGAAAGCAGATACTGGGCTGTGTTGATTTCCCAAGCCTTCGCTCAATGCCAAGTACGTGCAAAGTCCATTCCGTCCATCACCTCCCTACCCACTGCAGACGCTGAGTGACAGAAGCTGGGACCTTACCCCCCGTGAGGTGCTTGTGCCGCAAGGCTCCCTTCCCTTCACAGGGCTCTGCTGTGAAGTCTCGGCTACAGAGCTCTGCCCTGAACTGGGACCGGGGTGGCAGAAATTAGCCGAGGGAAGGTCAGGCCAGCCTGACCTGTGGTCACTGAGGAGCGTCACTGAGCAGGAGAAATTTTGGAAAGGGCTCCTCGGGGACCCCAGTGCCCCCATCCGGGAGCACCCAGCCTTCACACATGTGTTTGGCTGGGACCCTCAGCAGGTACACACTGGTTCCCACATGGCTCCGTAAACATCTCCCTCATAATTAGCCCTGGCGGCGCAACACCTCTGCTGTATCCGGCCCACTTACCTGCCACGCCTCCTCCTACTGGAACCGGTTCTAAGTAAACTGTGTTCTTTGAGAGCCGTTGCATACAGATGAGTCGGCAGCCGGTCTGAGCTGACCCACAGACTCATAAAAACGAACAGGGCCCCGGGCCCCGTCACCTGGGCCATCCAAATACTTGAAGCAAAGGTGCAAGGACTCGCTCACGTCAAGGACCCGGCTGCTTTCTCGGGGACCAAGAAACTGAGCTTTTGTCTCTGTGTGGACGCTGGCAATCCACGAGGTAAGGGGAGAAATGCCACATTGCTCCTTTGGGGAGTTCATCAAAAAGGACTGAATTCTGGTGGAAGTTTAGCCTTCTTTCCCCCACCTCAAATCTAGACAGACTGTCCACCGTTCCCAGGGGATAAAAGTGTGGTTTTAGCTCCCTTGCTTGATGGTCCGTATGTTTTGGTTGCACGTGGATGACGAGCCATGAGCTTCCTCCTGGCCACCCTTGGCCATTCCACAGCCCTGAGCATCACGCCTGGTTCCACCACCTTCTCCTCGTCGTGGTGGAGACAGACGTGCGTGGGCTTCTGTCCCTGATGGCTTCAGCTCCTGCAAGGGCAGAACTCTCTCTGCCTTTGCCCTCATTCAGGTAGAGGGTAAGGGTGCTAGTGAGGTCCACCGTGGAAAACGCTGAAGGCTTGAGTGGGTGGAATGTGTTAGTAAGACTCTGCTCACCTGCAGCAAAATGCCTTTCCTTCACTTGACGAAATGCTGCGTGATTCCGAGTGAATGCATCTGGACTCCTCACTGTTGGTTCAGCTCCCTAAATACAGCTTTGATAGATGCTCTGCACAGTGAATGGCAGCTGTTCCCTGTGTTCCGCTTCGTACGAGCCCCAGAATGAACAGGCCTGGAGCCCCCTTCTCCAAACCTCCATGTCGTATAGATGCTATGCATAGTTGCTCAAAAGGTGTCTGTCTTTTGCGATTGGCAAGCTTTAGGAAAATTGTGTTTGCTTTTTTCTGTAGTTGGGCGAACAAAATAAAGCCAAGCATGGTGATGGGAAGGACACCATTGTCAACAAGGACTTACCCAGCCCACTGGCAGGTGCCCTTCAGTCACACACTTAGCTTGCGTTGTCTTAATCTGCCCTGTTTTGTGAAAATGTATCCCTATGAAGTTAGCTTCGGTTTCTCAAAACACAGTGGAGTGGAGTGTCTGGGAAGGTGTGAACCATCAGAAAAGACTTTTTTGAATACATAAGGCACGAAGATGGCTTTTCTCCTGGGTAAGAAGAACATCAATTCAGCTCAGGTGCAGGGCTGAGTAGGCAGGTCAGCACAGGGAGCAGATGATTTGGGAATGGTTCTTGGAGCTTTGATGCTGCTGGTGGCTTTGGTTTTCCGTGATGTTTTTCCAAATACATAAGATGCTGTAATTGCCAAGAAACACTCTGCAGAGCTGAGACTCAGGCATGTCTTTTTGCCTTTTCCCAGCAATTCATGTTTTCTGTGCTGGGTTACAAATCTACCCTGGACCTTTGCACAGCTCAGTGATTTTCCAAGGATTCAGCTTTGATCACATGCTTTGCCTCTTACCTGGCATGTGGCTTCCGTGGAATCAATGCTTCTTAATTCCTCCACTTAGAGTTCTCACTGGGATCGCTTACGTGTCCTGAGGTCGATCCAAATTTCACTCCTCCTGGACCTACAATTTAAGACGCTAATCACGACTACTGCGTTCTTCTCTTCACTATTGCCCTTTCCATTAATATTATTATTAGGCATACAGGCTTTTTCCCCCATTTGCCTTTCAACAAGCTTATAATGAGCACCCACTGTCTTCTGGGAACTCTTTGAAGTCCTGGGAAATTACTGAACAGCCCCTGTTCGCATGGAAGTTACAGTTTGGGGGGTTGGGTTGTGCACATGGAGGTAGACTGTTACACTCCAGTAGGGTAAACGCCACGGTGTAGTCATGATAGAATCGTTGCCTGCACAGGAAGGACTGCCCAGTTTGCCTGTGGAAGGCCTCCTCGTGGAATTGTGACCCTCAGCTCGCTGGGCGGGCAGGATGGGGCCGCTGGAGACAGGAGGAAGGGCATTCCAGAGCGAGGGAACAGCATGTACAAAACCACAGAGGCATGAGAGACCATGGCGTATGCAGTGAATACTGAGCTGGCATGGCTGGGGCGGGGGGACGGGGAGGGGAGAAGAAGGACGGAGCTGTGAGGGGAGAGCTCACCATGAGGGACCTCGTGCGCGATGCCCAGGAGCGTGGCAGTATCTTGAAGGTAGTGGGAGGTCACGTGAGGTCATATCTACAATTTAGAAAGGCTGCTTTGTCTGCAAAGTGCAAAGTGGGTTGAGCTGGGGTATGACCATTGCCAGGAAACCAGCTAGGAAATACTAAAAGGCAGAATACACGAGACCTAGGACAGACTGGCTGTGAGGATGAAGCATAGCCCTGACACGGGAAACTGAGGCTTGGCTGGTCTCATTCTGGAAATTTCCCCAAAGTCCAAACGATGAGCAAACTTTGAATGGAAAAGAGCGTTTTCTCTACCCTGGGCCTCACGCACCCACCACGGCTTCCTGGGCCCAGAGAAATGAGTTAAGGGGCCCGGATGTTACAGGAGGCCGCTGCTGTGTAGGGCAGAGGCCTGGCCTTGCAGGGGCCTCCTCCTCAGAAATGCAGCCTCCGGTCATTGGCTTTCCTCCATCATTGAAGTAAGTGCCTGCCTGTCTGCGGTGAAGGAGTCTCTCTTTCTCCTTCTCTCCTTGATCACCCGGGCCTAGATGATGCGTCGCCCTGGATCTCTGCTGAGCCCCGGTGTCACCCCTTAGGAGGCAGGGCGGAAAATGTGTCTTTGCTGGCGGTGGAGCTTAAAGTGGAGACAATATCAGAAAGAATAACAGAATTGCTGGGTTTTAGAGGCCCCTGTCGCCATTATTCTAAGTACCATTAATTGCCCCAAAGTATTCCCTACTCACACTGAGCAGTTACTGAGCTGAATCTTCCTTGTGGGTCACTCCTATGAGTAGGTGCTCTTTTCTTTTTTCTTTTTTTTTTTTAATATAGAATAATCTTTCTTTTTCTTTTCTTTTTTTTTATTGGAGTAAAGTCACTTTACAATGTTGTGTTAGTTTCTGCTGTGCAATGAAGCGAATCAGCTACATACATGCCTATATCCCCTCCCTCTTGGACCTCCTTCCCACCCGCCCCATCCCACCCATCTAGGTCGTCACAGAGCACCGAGCTGAGCTCCCTGTGCTACACAGCAGGTTCCCACTAGCTGTCTATTTTACACGTGGTAATGTATTTATGTCAAACCTGATCTCCCAATTCATCCCACCCTCTCCTTCCCCACTCTGTGTCCACACGTCTGTTCTCTACGTCTACGTCTCTATTCCTGCCCTGCAGATAGGTTCATCCGTACTCTTTTTCTAGATTCCACATACATGCATTAATATATGATGTTTGTCTTTCTCTTTCTGGCTTACTGCACTCTGTATGACAGACTCTAGGTCCATCCACGTCTCGAGTAGGTGCTCTTTTCAGCCCCATTTTGCAGGGAGGTAAAGATGACAGGGACAAAGGGAAGGGAACTTAAGTCCGTGTCTCCTGAGTTTTTTCTAGTGGGCCACATAGAATAGGATGACGTTGATAAGACAATTACCCCTTGCTGGGGTCAGTGGAGAGGGTGCCATCTCAGGCCTGGTCACTCACTCCAGGCCCACCCCAGGGCGAGGGGACAGCATCTGGGTCCACGTGACCCCTGTCCAGTCACAGCGTCTGAGACGCTCTGGGCAGGTCCCACAGGCAGTGAACGGCAGAGCTGGGTTTCAGACCTGTGTCTATCTGACCCCGGCATCCACCATATATCCCTCCTCCTTCCACTTGGCAGGCGGGTAACAGGTCCCAGATAGTGAGATCTCACAGTTCAGAGTATCTGGGCAAAGCAGCCCTCTGCGGTTTAAGTGAGGATAGACTCATGTCAGACTAGCCAATTTCGGGTGCCCCTGGGACTTTTCTCCCTGGACCTGAAGTAAGTCCTGGGATCCAGACAGGACTCAAAGTGTTCCAGTTTAGTTTCTGTCAGGCCCGAGAAGAAGAATATGTCAGAATGTGTATCGTGTTGCAAGTTCAAGTCCCAGCCGAATGAATTTATTGGCATAGAAATCAAAGTTTGCCCAATAATTAATTGAGGATAGTTGAATATATTAATTAGTTTTAAAGACTCTGCTTCCCACTGTCTCTTTTCCCCACATCAGCTCGGCATCTTCAGAGGTGGAGGTGATGGTGAGCCTGATAAGGGGGTCAGGAGACAGCTCCAAGGGACCATCCGTCTAACTTCATCTCAAGGTCAATAAAATCATTAAAATTTCATAGGTTGAGAAAAGAAAGTACAGGGCGGTGATGACTTAGGCTAAAGCCAAAAGTAAAGCAAAAAGGACCAGACCTTCCCAGTCTGTTCTGTCTCCTGGATTATATATGATTCATGCATAATATTAGCTCTGTTCCAGACAGCAAAAGTGGTTGACTTGATTATGTAGTTCCTAATCTTCATGAACAAGCAGGGAGTGTGTATGGAAATGGGAGAAACAGAACAGAATAAAAACAAACAACTTCAAAAAAAGAGAAAAAGATGAAAGAAAAATTCCTGGGGAGACATATGGGAGGTAGACCTAGAAAGGCCAACAATAAGCAAAAAATAACCTAAGGTCAAGGGGCTCAGAAAAGTCCTTTCTCTGCTCCAGATGGAATGATCCTAAGCCATCCTCATTGGCTTTGTTATGAAGGACGTTCAGAGGACTTTCCCCATCCTCGCTGTTGCCTTGTCAGAATCCACGAGCAGACAGAGGGAGTGACGCCCTCACCCCTGAAACTCCCTGGTTCTGTTTGAAAAACAGCACAAAGAAACCAAGAATGTTGCACACGATGGGCAACTTCAAGACTGCTGAGAATCCCAAGATGTTCTACCCCAAGCAGTTCCTTCTCGAAAACTCTAAGGGCTTTAGCTGCTAATATAAAACCCAACCCAATACCATCCCATTAAACAACAGAGCATTGAGACGAACTCTTTTTTTGGCAGATTTTTACAAGATTTTTATTTTATATTGGAGCAGTCTAGTTGATTCACAATGTTGTGTTAGTTTCATATGTGATTCAGTTATACATATACTTGTATCTATTATTTTTCAGATTCTTTTCCCATATAGGTTATTACGGAGTATTGAGTGGACTTCCCTGTGCTATATACAGTAGGTCCTTGTTGATTATTTTATATGTAGTGGTGTGCACAACTAATTTTAAACAATCATTCTAAGGGTTCATCAGAACCCTCGCTCACTCATCGTAGGAAAGAAGAAACTAAGGGCTAGAAGGGTCCAAGACTTTCCGGTGTCCCCAGGTAAAGCAGAAACCTGAATTCACCCAACAGGGCTTTAGATCTGTAACTCCTCACTCAAGGAAGCCTGTTGTTTTTTCCCTAAGTCGGTTCCCCAGTGTGCGGTCTGCCCCGGTGGGCATGTGTCTGCCCAGGTTCCGATCTGCAGTTATTCTGCCTTGTAAACATTCATAGAGGCAGGTCACCCACTTAGGCTTTAAGAGAACATTCTTTTTGAATCCTCTGAAATATACGAGCCAGAAATTTCCATGTATTCAGAATTTTCCAATGTCCATCCGTGGCCTTCCCTCTCTTCCAATTGCACAAACACCAATGTTTCTTAGCTCAGGTTCAGGAATTGCATCTACCGGGGGGTATCAATGTGCCACCGTATCCCCAGGCAGCAGATTTAAATATGCAACACAACACGGTTGAAAGCAACAGGTTAATAGTCTTTGCAGCAGGAACCACCACAGCTCTCTCAGGTGACTACCCTCGGGGAAGACTCATGCTTCGCTGCCCTTGATTAAACGCTCGGGAGCTTTCTGACTCCATCCAGATCTGCCATTTGTCCTTGAGGAGCTTGACAGAGCTTGGAAACTATGAATAACTGTTGCTAGATTCTCACAGGCAAAGACTCCCCGAAATGTGGCCTTTTGGGGTCCGGGTCACTGATAAGATGTTGGGAGAGATAAGAGTAATCCCTGTCTTGTGCTGGAAGGCAATCCACCATGTCAGGGATCAGGGGATTCGGAGGATCTGAGGGGTTGGACCGCTGATGAACTGTGCATGGGGTGGAGAGGGCAGGAATCGGATTCAGAGAGGAGTCACGGGAGTGGTCAGGTGATCACCCAGAAGACCTCTGGGGAAGCCCACGCTGTGCTGGGCTTTCCAAAGTGGGAGGACCCTGTCCCTACCTTGCAGAAATTGCGGGCCCCTGGGACAGGTGGGAATGACAGGTGGGAATGACAGAGGCATGGGAGGGGCACATTCTACCCGATGGGGCTGGGCTCTCCCCTCCCACCCGGTCTGCTCCCAGAGTGGCCCCAGTGGGATGGGCCGGGGGTGGGGGGCGGTGTCGAGGAGAGAAGGCTCATCCCCTCTCCCAACTGCTCCATCCCCTTTGATGGAGAGACGAGGGCAGCTCTGAGAGATCCTAACTCACAGTGCTTACCTGGACCATTCCCAGCTTCCCTTTAGAGTCTGGGGCTCTTGTGCTCCTTTATCCAAAACCATTGCGAGTGAGAGCACAGGGTTTCCTTCAGGCAGTGCGGACGCTCGCTGCTGTCAAGACACAGACAGGGTGAAGCCCCCTGGGGAAGGAGTCTAGCTGAGAAGTGGAGGGAACTGTGTCCAAGATTTGGATTTTATTCACCTTTTTATTAATACATGATTTCCTTTGGCCTGTGGTGCTATTTGCAGTTTTGGATTTCTACAGACAAGGATGCTTCTTTAAGGACCTGGTGGCAGTGAGAGGGGGGTGTGGGGAGGGTAGGGAAGGGGGCCCAGGCCAGGCTTGTGCCTGGAGCCATGTGAGTGGAGAGGTTCGTCACTCAGGACATGAAGTGGGCAAATTCCTTCCCAGGAGTTGACTCTAGTGACTCTAGTGAAGGGAAGCTGAGAAACAGGCTGTCATTTGAGAAGGTCGCGGAGGGATGTGGGCTAAAATTGCTCCCTAACATGGGAAGGGCTGGTTTTCTCATACCTGCTGAAGGCAAGAGGAGATTCAGATCTCAGCCTGAGGATGTGGGTTAGGTATCGGGGGGAATCTGGGTGCTGAGAGGCAGGAATGGGTTTCAGAGGGAAATGTTCCTTATGCAGACAGGGAACCAGCGTCTGTCTCTCTGGGGGAGGGGTTCCGGGGCTGCCTGCCCACAGGCAGGGTGGACTTAGAGTCTTTTCCCGCCCCAGGTCCTGGGAGGGGGCAACCATGAACCCCTCACTCTTGGTCTTGTGTTCTGGCAGCGGGGAGGCGAGTCCCCAGCGATCCCACTGTCTTTGGTGGCTCGAAGGGGCAGGTATCTGATTCTTAGCTTAAGTGTGGACCCGGGACAGACACTTCCGGCCACCTCCCCTGGCTAAGCCTTTCTTCAGGCTGCTTGGAAGCTTCCTTCCTGCCCAGGCCCCAGAGACGCCCCCCAGAGGTACCATAACCCCTGGCAACCAAGGGGTCAAGGCCCCGTCTCTTCCAAGCATCCCCTCCTCTCCCTGCTGACTCTTTACTCGTACTCTTGTTCTGTCCCCACCCCCTGCCTGATTCCTGGTCCCCACCTGCAGCTACCAGACAGGGCAGCTCGGGGAAGCAGGCCTCTTTAATCCCCTTGGCCGCCTGCTTTGCTCGGGACAGAGCCTGGGCGGAAGCTGGCGGTGCAGCAGGTCCTGTCTCTGCTGGCTTAGCCCTGTGGGTGAGGGGCCTCAGGGACTCCAGCAGCCAGACCGCAGGCAGGCCAAGTTCCCAAGACAGACACAGTCAACGACATACATCTGGTGACTAGCGACCAGATGCTGAGCCATTTCCAGGCCTGGCTGTGACGGGGGATGGAGAGAAGGCACGACACCCACAGAAAGATGCTGGTTTTGCCTTTGCACTGTGGACGCTCCCTGGTCCCCACCCCGGAGTTAATGAGAGTAATCCCGGGCAGGGTGCACAGTGGGGCTGCAGCGTGGGTGCGGGGAGGGCTGGGGAGGGGTGCAGTCACAGGAGCTTGGTCAGCTGGTCTCCAGGGTCCTGTGTGCATGGGGTCCAGTGGGCGGTGCCTTCACTTTTGTTCAGAGAGAAGCTTCTGGAATCCCTAACTTAGAACTAGCAAAGACACTTCTTGAGTTCTTTAAGCTGCCTCTTCCTGCATGTAAAAATTCATCCGTTTCTACATCTATTCACTCCACACAACGAAGCCTATGGAGGGTCAGTTAGTTATCACTTCTATTTTATTTTTTAAAAATTCTTTTTATTTTAATTTTTTAAATTGAAGTATAGGGGATTTACAGTGTTGTGTTAATTTCTGCTGTACAACAAAGTGATTCAGTTATACATATATATACATTCGTGTTTCCATATTCTTTTCCATGATGGTTTATCCCAGGATATTGGATATAGTTCCCTGTGCTCTACAGTAGGACCTTGTTGTTTAGCCATCCTGTATATAATAGCTTACGTGTGCTGACCCTATTATTTCTATTTTAAATAGTCAATATAGATAAGATTCTTCACCGGAAACCTGCTGTGCATCATATCATCCTTTCCATCAGAAAGTTCTTCCTTGTGTCTAACTGAACTCCCTCTTGCTACGATTCCAGCTCACTTTTCTATAGTGTGTCACTCATTCGCCTGAACTCTCCCAAACGCTCCGTCATTTAATTTGTATGATGGTCTCGGGAGGTAGATATGTTATTATTGTCATCTGACAAATGGGAAGACTGCAGCCGGCTTTGTGCCCATGCTGGGGTGCAGGCAGGGCAGGTTTCCTAGGTCCGCCTGAAATGCTAAAACTCTCTGAGCAACGCCCTGGGTAGGAGCCAGCAGGTGAGCTTGGGAGGAGGCCGAGTTCGGCTCACCTCCAGCCTGGGGGAGGACCTGCCCTCTCTCGTAGTGGCGTTGCTTCCCCCCACCATCTTTAGCTCCTGGTGCCCTCTACTCACTGCCACTTGTCAAGGTCACCCCTTGTTACCATGGCTTTCTCAGCCCTTATCACCATCTATAATTACCCTGTTTATTCGGTTCCTTTCTGTTATCTGTTCTGTTCTCTCCAGCTCCCTGAATACCAACCTCGTTCCTGCTCTAGCCCCAGCTCGCAGCACGGAGCCGGGCATGTGACAGACGCTCAGTAAATATTTATTGACAGAAGGAGAACAAGGAAGGAACAAGCAAAGAGAGAGCAAGCAAGGAAGGAAAGAAAGAGGGAAACAGAGGAGGGCCTGTCTTTCCCCAAGGCCTTCCTGCTTTTCCTCCCTGACCCTAGACCAGAACTGATTCAATCTTTGTGGAACTTCTGGTAGAAGGATCCAAGAAGACTTGGGTTCCCATCCCAGCTCTGCCTCATCTGAGCTATTTCACCTCTCCATACCTCAGTGCCCTTCCTTGTAAAATAGAGATAATTATACCTACTTCACGGGGTCGCTGTGAGGATTGAATGGACTAATTTCTGCAAAGCCCGCAACACAGTCTCTAGCATGTGCAGACATGCGATAAGCCTTCAGTCTTTTTCCCCTGCATTGATCTCAACCCTTCCGCCCCAATCCTGTAAAGCAAAATCAAACCCCGCGGTGTTCCTCCAGCCACGTGTGAGAGGTGCTCTTCCTGGCTGGAACGGGAATCTTTTAGGGAACACACCGCCAGTCTTCCGTCTGTGCCAAAAAAAGTCACATTGGAAGGGATGCATTTTAATGAGTTTCTTCCAATAACTAAGTAGAAGGTGGACACATATCCCACCAGAGGAAGCTGCAGTAGGCTGAATTCTAACTTTCTAGCTCTGGGAACATGGGTCAATAACCTGGCTTTTCTGATCTCTGATTTTCTCCTCTATACCCTGGGAATAATGGTGATACTGTGTAAGTCATAGAGCAGCTGTAACTGTTGAGTTTACACATGGAGAGTGCCTAGAACATAAATGGTCGCTATTGTTGATCTATGGGTTAGAGGAAAAACTACCCTCACACTAAACTAGATTCAAGAAAGCTTGATAGAACTTTCTTTCTTTCTTTCTTCCTTCCTTCCTTCCTTCCTTTCTTTCTCTTTCTTTCTTTCTTTCTTTCTTCCTTTCTTTCTTTCTTTCTTCCTTTCTTTCTTTCTTTCTTCCTACCTTCCTTCCTTCCTTTCTTTCTGTCTCTCTCTTTCTCTCTCTTCCTTCCTTCCTTCTTTGTGTGAGGTCTTAGTTGCAGCAGTCATGCTCCTTAGTTGCGGCATGTGGGCTCCTTCATTGTGGCATTAGAACCCTTGGTTGCGGCATGCATGTGGGATCTAGTTCCCTGACAAGGGATCAAACCCAGGTCCCCTGCATTGGGAGCGTGGAGTCCTAACCACTGCGCCATCAGGGAAGTCCCTGATGGAACTTTCATTAATCGCTAGTTACTTTTGTACATCTTATCTCCTTTTCCCTTCAAATAACACGGGAAGAGGACCCGCTTCCCATTCTTCATTCATTTATCAGTTCGCTCATTCAACAAACACTAACTGTAGCCAGAGAGACAGATAGCTTTCTGACAATGGTTAACCAGCCATAAAACATGGTGGTGTGCAGATGTAGAAAACCAACTTATGGTTACCAAAGGGGAAGTGGGGGGAGGGATAAATTAGGTGGCTGGGATTAACAGATACACACTCCTATATATAAAATAGTTAAACAACAAGGACCTACCATATAGCAGAAGGAACTGTATTCAATACCTTGTAATAACCTATAATGGAAAAGAATAAAATATTTAGATATATACATATATACGTATAACTGAATCACTTGGCTGTACACCTGAAACTAACGTGATCCTGCAAATCAACTACACTTTAGTTAAAACAAACAAGCAAACGTGGTGGTGTGTAGGTGACTTCTTTAACAGCCATTCTCCTGTCTTTTATTTCAGGGCTCACCACTGTATTGCTTGTTCCCTCGGAGCGGGGGTTTTCCTCTGGGTACCCCGCTTGGTCAAGTGTCCCCTCATTTCCAGCTGCTCTTGCTGGCCAGGGCTCCCTACCAGCCTCTCCATCACCCAGCCTCCCTGAGCCTTGCACTTCATTGGCTCTATCTCATTCACATTTTCTTCAGAGTCTCTGAGCTTTGAATATAGTTCAGCTGCTTCTACACTTTTAAAAACTTTAAAACCCTTGACCAAGTGAATAAACGCTAAAAATAAACGGTAAAATTTTTTTTTTTTTTTTTTTTTTGCCACGCCATGTGGCATACAGGATCTCAGTTCCCCGACCAGGGATGGAACCCACGCCCCCTGCATTGGGATCACAAAGTCTTAACCACTCAACTGCCAGGGAAGTCCCCCAAATGGGTAGTTTTTTGATCATGGAAACAAACACTCAGAAACACGTCTATTTCTTACACACATTTCCATGCACAATATTGAGTTCAAAATACATGAAGTTTATGTGCCACTGCACATTGTAGAAAACCTAAACTTAACTTTAAAAGATTAGGGGGGAAAAGGCCCACAGATGCATATGATAGGAGCATGCACTATCTCCCTGTCCCCTCTGAGACCTGGCATTTATGAATTCACCACGAGGTGTTTTCATACCATCACTGGATGTTTACTTCGTCATTAGTTGCGTGAACAAGTAAAAATCACGTTCAGCTGCATCTTGGAGGAAAATAGCTTCTCTCTCTCTTTCTCTCTCTCTCTCTCTCCCCTCTCTCTCTAGAGGGTCAATGGAGTCCAATGGGTGGCGCTGGATATAACGTTGTGAACAGGTCACACCACGTCCCCGCGCTTGTGCGCTTCCAGCCAGAGGAGGGCACGAACTTTCACTCTTTCGAGAACTATTTGTAGAGTTTCTCTAATGGTGGATCTGGGAGCTGAGAATTCAGAGGAAAGCAAGACAGGCTGCTTTCGTGGAGTGGATATATTCGACTAGAGGGGAGCTAGACAAGAAGTGAACACATAATAAACAGGCAGATAAATGAGATGACACCTGATATTGATGAGATGCGAGCAGCGGGGTTGACTGAGACCATGGTGCTACCTGGGATTGGATGCTGAACGGCCCTCAGAGGAGGTGACCACGGAGCTGAGTCCTGACGGACGGAAAGGAGCCAGGACAGCCCCAAAGGAGGGAACAGCAGGTGCAAAAGACCGGGGCAGGGGCAGTGTGGCACGTGGTCTGAGCAGCACCGTTGGTGAAAGCACAGTGACGTGAGGCTGGTCTGGGCAGAGCCCAGGTTATACAGGACCTTGTGGTGGTTAGGACGAGGGGGTGCCAAGGAAGGCTTCCGCCAGGCAGCAACACGATCTGATTTACACAAGAAATCCCTGCCTCTGACCTGGCGAAGGTGTCAGGGGGAGGAGAGAGAGAGACAGCAGAGACATGAGCGAGCAGAGGTTATTTCTGCAGCTAAGCAGGAGTGGTGGTGGTTTGGACAGCAGTGGCAGTGATGGAGATGGAGCCAGGAGGACAAAGGGGTTCTGGATATATTTTGTAGGAAGAGCAGAGAAGACTTGCTGATGGATTGGATGCAGGGATGAGAGACAGAAAAGAATCAAGATCGAATCAAGTTTTCCTCAATTGTTTTGCCATTGACAGAGCTGAGGAAAGCACGAATTCAACAAAATAAATATTTAATAAACTATATTTGGTGCTAAGAAAGAAAAGAAGAGGGTGCTAGGGACATTTTTCTAGAGCAGAATCTCAGCCACAGATGCCCGGTGGAGATGCACCTCTCAACCCCACCCAGGGCTCATGGGGTCTGAACTCCTGCTGAGAGCTTTTGGAGAAAGGATTGCACCAGACGCCCATCACAAGCCCTGTGCTCCAGCAGCCTCTGCTTCTGGAAGGCTGGTCATGCTAACCTCAGAGAAAATTCAATTGGTCTGGCATAATTGGATCTTCGTGGTCTAATCTAATCTGGTCATTTTATGGGCAATCTTTTTCTTTTTGATCGTCAGTCTTTTCCCCCAGCTTTGTTATTCTTCCCTAGCAGCCAGATAAACAAAGTCTTCGCCCTTTGGGCTTCATGTTTGCAAACACACTCCTTACAGGCCCCCTTAAAGCAGCCCGGCGCCCGCTGCCTTCCCCTCCCAGAGGTTCTGGGGGGAGAGCCTTCCTGAAGAGCCAGGGAGGACAGGGCTAACAGAGGCAGAAGAATACTGCCCATGGCCTGGCATCTCCCCCCGGCGGGGCCACACGCCCGCCCCTGCATTTTCTCTGCAGCTCACGTGGGCCCTTCCGAGTCTGTCCTCGGATCCGGCAAGGAGAGCCAGCTGCCTCCTCCAAACCAGACCTGGGAGTTCAAATGATTGCTCAAATGCCAGATCGACACCGGCTGTCTCTTCACGAAGCCCCGTCAGCTCCGCCAAGCACGGAAGGAAGCTGACCTCACTGAAGTCCCCACGTGCTGGGCCCTCTGCTGTGGGTTCTCACACTGAATCCCATCTCAGCTTGTGAAACAGGCATTCTTATCTCCATGTTCATGGAGAACATTCAGGTGCAGAGAAGCAAAGTCATTTAACCTGTTGACAAGCAGAAGGAGTGGGGTTTAAACGGAGTCCACACCACCTCCCAGCCTGACCTTCGCTACCTTTGTGACACCTGCTGACCCCCCTCTTAGCTTCGCCAGCCCTACCTACCGGCCTTCTGCAACGATGTTCTCAGTCTTAGCGCCCACAGCTCGGACCCCACAGCCCCCAGGCACCGGGGAGCCAGCATTTCGGTCAGTGCTAAGCCCACTGGTCTTTGCAATTCCTAGTGGCTTTCCTTCTATCCTCGCTTCTCCATCTGGCCCAGGGGAGCCCGAGCAAAGGGGACCAAGCCAGGACCAGAGTGAGGCTGTGAAAAACCCATTGCTGAAAATGGGTACAGTTACTGGGAGTGTGGATGGACTGGAAAAATGAACCAGGAAACAGTGGCTTTGGCTCTGAAATTTAGGGCTGCGCAGAGCAGCGAGATACACAGACAGAAAAAGAAAGGAAGGAAGGAAGGAAGGAAGGAAGAAGGAAGGAAGGAAGGAAGGAAGAAGGAAGGAAGGAAGGAAGGAAGGAAGGAAGGAAGGAAGGAAGGAAGGAAGGAAGGAAAGGAAGAAGCAAACGTAACTCACCACAAACTCCAGGGTCTTTATTGCTCCTAAGCTTTTCTTAGTGACTTTCCATTTTGTCTTGTTTATTTCCAGGTTTAATAGATTACATTGGGAAATCAGGTCTGTGAAAACGCAGGCAGTCAGCTCAGACGGGCATCAGACAGCAGCAGAGCTGGAATTCAAGTCTGACTCCAGACCACGCGTTTCCAGGCCAGAGGCTCCGGGGAGCCTGCACAGCTCTGCAGGTAGACTGGCCTCTTTTTCTGTTTGTAGGACGTAGTGTTCACCACGGGACAAGGGCCACACTTTAGTTTCTTTGCCCCCAAAATGTCATTTATTTGTGATGATCCAGGATTGGTCCTGATGGTGTGTCATCAAACAGGTCATTGTGATCTATGTTAATGCAGGTGAGGTGTTGTTTTTTTTTTTTTAAGGTCGGCAACTGAAAATAGAGAGGGGTGGCCCGTGTTCAGGAAGCGTACATGGAAATCCAGCCCTGCCCTTGAGAAAGGGGCCGGGCGAACCTCCGGCAATGCACAGTGGGTGGTTTTCTGTCCCTCCTATGAGAGGCCCAGAATTTGGACTCCGCACAGCTCTTCCCCCCCCCCCCCCAGCTGTCACCAAGGAAGCAGCCCAGACCCCCGACCCATCCTAATCTGCCTCACGCCCCCTCCTTCCTCCTCCGCGTGTGTGGGCAGGCGGAAGGATATGGGGGAACGTGGCCTCACGAGTGGTTTCAGTGGTGCGATGGGATTCTGGCTCATCTGTGAGGCTGCTGAGTCCCCACAGAGGTCGGGCTAAGAATGGATAACTAATGTCACTGACTCCAGGAGTACAACAAGGGCCATGGGCAAGGAACAAAAGTCAAGAAAAAAATAAAGATTAAAATATGTACCGAGTAAAGGGGACTTCCCTGGCGGTCCAGTGGTTAAGACTGCACCTTCCGATGCAGGGGGTGCGGTTCGATCCCTGGTCGGGGAGCTACGATCCCAAGAGCCTCGCAGCCAAAACACCCGAAACACAAAACAGAAGCAATATTGTAACAGATTCAATAAAGACTTTAAAAATGGTTCACATCAAAATATATATATATATATTTTTTAAATGTACTGCGTGAAGGAAAGAGCAGGAGAGAATGGAACTGAGATCCCACGAGTGTGAAAGAGGGGGAGGGAGTGTGGGTAGACAGTGGACCGAGGGGCAGCCAGACGAGGCCAAGGCCGAGTGAATTCCCGTCCGCCTCCGGGCGACCCATCAGATGGCGCGTGGGTCCGCGAGGACCTTGGCCCGACCTCCTGTCCTGGGAGCTGCGAGGGGCGAGTGGGCAGAGCCGACCCGGGGCTAAACCCTGAGCTGCCAGGTCAGGGTCACGGCGTGCGGGACCCAGGAGAGGGTGGACGGCGGGGCGGCACCACGCTCTGCCTCGGCTGCTTCCCCAGTCACCACCGGCCGGGCTGGAGGAGAAGGACTTGCCCACAGACGCCGGCAGAGGCGCAGTCTCTCCTTTGCTGGCAGAGCGCGTGTTGAGGGTGAGGACGCACAGAAGCATCTTTGGGTGCCTCCAGACTCTTATGACCAAGGAAGTAATTTGGATGTGGTGCTTCCGGAATCACGGTAGCACTTGCTATAGGAGGAGGTGCCAGGTCCAGCCGAGGGCCCTACAAGGGCCGAGCGTGGTGCTTCCAGCTGGCGCTGGGAGAGAAAGGAGGCGAGGAGATGGAGAGGAAGAAATTGGAGAGGCAGGCCGCAGATGGGGGCAGTTTGCCGAGCCCTGCCGTGCAAGAGGTACCTGATGTGGATTTTTCCTGTACCGGCTCCGTTGAAACAGTACAATATGATACGATACAATACAATATTGATAATAATATAGTATAATATAATATAACAAATTCCTATACCATGAAATCCACTCACTTAAAACTACAATAGTGGGTTTTGGGTATAGTCACAAAGGTGGACAGCCATCTCCACCATCAACATTAGAACTGTTTCATCACTGCAAAAAAGACACTCCGTACCAATTACAGCCACTCCGCACTTCCCTCTGCCCCGACCACTGGGAACTACTGATCTAACTTCCTCTCTTTGTAGATTTGTCCGTTCCACACATTTGTACAAATGGAAAAACACCATATCTGGCCGCTTTCACTTAGCACAATGCTTTCAAAGCTCACCGTGTTGTAGTATGTATCAATCCTTCATTCCTTTTTTATGGTCAAATAATATTCCATTGTATGGACAAACCCCATTTATTTATTGATTCATCCGTGGATTGGCATTTGGGTTGTTTCCAATTTCTGGCTGTTACGAACAATGTCGCTCTCAACATCTGTGCACAGCCTTTTGTGTGGACATGTGTATTTTCCAGTGAATCCCCTTGGCAACCAATAGGCGTTATAATCCCCAATTTATTAGGAAAACCTGTGGAGAGGTTAAGTAACCTTTTTGAGACGGAAAAACTTCTTGTGATTCAGTTTGATTACGATTAGAAGGGCAAATAAGAGGAAGTCAAGTGGAATTTCACTTCACTTTTTCCAGGACACTATACACACCAGTGAGTAGAAGGGAGGAGAGGAATGAGGAAAAGTGCGTCAGCAGGCCTGCCGTGGGCTCCGTGGGCCCTCTTGGGGGCAGGTCTCGGCGAGGCCTTGGGTTTGCCCACCCTGGCCCGGCTCTGAGTCTGGGAGAGGACTTCCTCCCACTTGCTCTCTTGTTTCAGGGGCAGACACTTGTCAAAAGCAGCGCAAGACAGTTGCTGGAGTAGCTCGTCACACTGTGAGGACGCAGGTGGGACGTCTCTGCAGCCATGTCCCCACTCTCAGAGGATCCCCTGGGGTGGGCCCTGCCCGGTGACAAGAAGAGCCCCAAAGGGAGGAATTCAGCACAGGCCCAAGGGCGGCTCTAGGACGCGGAACTACAGGGTCATGGGGGCTGCTGACTCTGCTTCCCTCTGCCTCCAGGGCTTTCCCAGAAAGTTCTTGGACGTGGGAGGGTGGGTGACGTGCCGCCCCATTAATGCAACTCCCGTGGCTCGGCGGAACCCAAGCCAAAGCTGGTAATCATTGACCCTCAGAAGCTCCCGGGGCAGAGCGGCAGGACCCACAGGAGTGCGGGCTCTGCAGCTAATCCCCTGCCCTGTGGTTGGAGCCTTGCCCTTCTCATTACCTTTCCGGGAAGCACGCTGCTATTGCAGCCTGGACACTGGTGAAGAAAAGCCCAGAATTTAAAGGCATCACAGATAATGACACGGTTGGATCTTTCATTCAATGTATGGCTGTAACTTGAAAGAGAAGTTAGAGCTGGAGGTTGCATTCCTGAAGGTGTTAATGGCTGGATCACTTTGCATGCCTAAGTGCTGTCTGAGCTCTTTCTATCCATCTGTAATAGATATGAATGGGCCCATTTTTCAGATGAGGAAATGGACACACTGAGAGATGGGATGGTACCCCGATTGAGGGCTAGTGACTGACCGACTCCAGATTCAAACCCCACACACCCACCTCTTAAATCCTGCCCTGTAGGCCCGTTGCTGGGGCAGGAAACATAAGCTAGCATATAGGACTGAAAGGCCTTCAGAGGTCCCCTCCAAACTCAGGAACCTGGGGTTCTGCGCCTTCTCTTTGCATGTCTCTTGGAACAGGGATGGCCCAACATGACACCCTTCACCTGTGGGTACAGCCTCATGACTAAGAGTCCCCCAATGCCAAACTCAAGGCACCAGAATTATTCCTCTATATTATAAATCTTCAAGGCTTAGGATTCTATATGTTTTCTTAAAAACAAAGTGTATTTCTTGTTGCAGACACTCAGGAAAGTATGTTCAGGGCCTCTAGTCCACATGGAATTCATTCCTTTTTGGGCTGGAAAGACTGAATTGATGTAATACCAACCCAAACCACAGAAAACTAGAAGGGTCAGACTAATAACGGGGTCACTGCACACATATAAATACAACTTTTGGTAAACATTAAAATTCTTTTATTAAACGTCAGTGCCATTTGAGGTGGGTGCTTGAGAGAGATTTAAAAATTATTTTATTACATATGTGTCCAGTTTTCAGAAAAACAAACTACACTCATCCCCCAATACACATACTTTTACAAGCCAAACAAGTGAGAAAATGATTATTTTATTTGAAAAAGTGATTCTTTGCTTTATAAACTTATTCAGTAAAGGATTCCTTTAAATATCTAATATTCTAGTGCATATATCATACAACTTACTCTACACAAGCAATTTCTGTTCATATATTATCTTTCGAGAACACAATTTATTGGTTTTGGTTTCAGTATAAGATTTATATCTAGACTTGTATAATGATATTTTCATTGTAATGGATTTCTTTTGAATAGAAATGAGAATAAAAGGCTATGAGACTAGAAATGCCTTTGGGTCCTTGTGTTAATTTAATTTTCAGCTATAGGTTCACCAGAAACTAGAATTCAACGGTTAGGACAGTGGTGCTCAGGACGTCTGGCCTGAGTGCATGGTGGAGACCTGAGAACTGACCCTCCCACCACTTCCATGGCGGAGGGTTCCATCTGGTCCTGGGACAGACTGAATGGAATTTCACCCGAGATTCTCTAGGGACCTGTCATCTCTCTCCAGATGATAACCATATTTGTTGTGTTTTACTACGTATTTTCCATACTGTGTTTTCACCCCCAATCCTGAGCCCAGCAAAGGCAACTTGGCAAATTCCAAGCCCAACAACAGGAATCCCAAAGCCAGAAGCTCTTGGGTCACTGCAAATTCCAGTCATACATGAAGCTTTGAAAATCATCTCGTGCACCTTTTCAGACAGAGGCAAGTGACTTCATGTCCACGCTGGCTTCTCAGTAAACAAGCCAGTGGACAACCCAGGTTGCAAGAGATTTCACACTTGTGGCTGGGCAGACACTGGGCTTCTTGCCCGGAAGGTCCCCGCTTCAGGGCACCATTGAACTGTGCTCTAGAGGGCGCTGTTCACAAAGGATACAGCTGGGAGGCCCTCCACCCAGGTCTTAATGACCATTTCACAGTCTGCAGAGGCTTTTCTCAGCCCTGGGCTTCCCTTCATTCATTTTGAGCTGTGCATCCTCACGTTTCCCTCGGTTTATCCTCTTCACTTTGGCTCAATCCACGCATAGCCAACAAAGCCATGCCTTCTTTTGGTAAAGTACAAAACTCCCTAAAGTTGAGAAGATAGACTCCTTAGAAAATCTTTAGAATAAAAGACAAGAAGACCCAACCCTGTGACTGTGAGTTTCTCTCGTCCTCTAGGGTTCTCTCACTCTGTGGTCACCATTCCCCACAGCCCCCAGGGATGTGTGGCTGTCCCTTCAAAACTCTGAATCAGGCAGAGATGAAGGGCCCCCCCTAACTGGGGTCCCTTTGCCGAACCGAGACATGCTGACATTTCCAAAATACTTCAAAAAACAACTTTGAAAATACACATAGAATTAGCGTCAACTTCCAAAGCACAGGTTTCCTACTCCACAGCAAAGGCATGCTGCCACCAAAGCCTGGTGAGACCCTGCGGACACCTGGCTTGGGGCCAGCCTCACAGACTCCCAGGCTGGCTGTCCTGGTGGGAATATCACATCTCTAGATGCTTCCTGCTGGGTCCCAATCCAGGTGCCAGGAAGTGATACAGGTCTTTGTGGGGAGAGTAGAATTATCTGAGGATGACCAACGGCCCTTGTAAACTAGTTAGCTGGACAGAACTTAAAAACTGAACTTGAATATTTTAACTCCTTTTAATGACTTTGTATATTTAAATTTGGTCCTTCATTTTCACATCCTGATACAAAAGCCTGCAAATATACGTATGCAAGTGTGACCCCTGGAAGCAATGGTGTGGAATCGTCAATTGGTTATAGAACGGCTTTATGACCTCTTAGTTACGCCTCTTCTGCCTTTTGGGGTGTCAGTGTCTCCCAGCCATAGAGCAGCAGGTGACTTGTCGCAGCTAGTGAGCACACGCCCCTGAGGAATGGTGGGGAGCCCCGCTTGAGAGAGTGTTAGACAGCACATCATCAAGATTTGGGCTTGTTCTGGGTGATTTGGGAGAGTTAAGGAAGCAATACGCTGCTCTGGGTTAGATGTCAAGAAATAGGGGTAATTCTGTGATGGAGTATGTTAGTAAATCTTATTATCGGGATCACTCACAGTGCCAGCACAGGGGGACATTTGGGCATTTTCATGGTTTGGACCACGTTCATGTTTCTGTCTGTGGTCAGACATGATTCTGATGTTGATATCCTGTGAAACCGGGTTCAACAAGAGAACACCAAGACTGAGCTGTGAGCCCCCGGACAGCTCCCGGCAACACCGAGACCTAGACGTGGTGCCAGGCTGGCTCCCAGCTGTCTGGGGTTGCTTTTTCCTTTGCAACGGCGTCTGTAGATTGTCAGTGATACAATCAAATGCTACTTAATGTCTGTGGTAAGAGAAGAAGGGCATCACCCCTGGTAGTGCCACCAAGGAAAATTCTCTCCCTCTATCCTGTTCTCACCTCTCCAGGATAAGGCTTCCGCCCTGATGATGGGCAGATCCTTTATACAGACGTGTTTGGCTTTCTCAGGTCTTCTATTCCACAGGTCAGGATGGGCTCTGAAGCCAGTACAGTTCACAGACATCGACGTGTTGTCAGAACCTTTGTCGCCCTCTCTCTCAGGAGTCTTGTCCCTCGCCTGCGTGTCATTTCCCCACACAGCCCCTGTGACTCTGCAGAGCAGACCCTCAGTGGCCTGGGTCGGTGACGCCTGGTTAAGCTGCTGCACAGGTTTAAACTTCTGAACTGATAATAACAGTTGCTACTATTTATTGTGTAATTGCCGTGTTCTAGGAAATTTACATTTGCATGTAAAACACGCTACAGCCTTTGAGAGCATATTCTCACAGTCATTTCACAGGTGAGGAAGCGGAGGCCCAGTTAGCCTAAGTGGCTTGCTCAGGTCACCTGGCCATCAAGTGACAGATTCAAGTCCATGTCTGCGCTCAGCCCAGCTGGACCTCCTCCAGTCTACCTGGTGCCTTTGGTTCTTACCTGTGCCACGAACGTCCTGCAGCAGGGCTCCCACCCCGTCTTGATCCCCACGCATGGCAGATCTCTATAGTTATTCAGGTGATGCTCCTGGACCGGCAGGCTCCAGACATGCCTACAGAAGCCGGTGTGCCGTAGGGGACCACCAACACCCCCAGACCTTATGATTCACTGGCTCTTGTTCCCAAACTCTGTTCTCTGGAAGGAACCAGGCACCTAGGAAAGTCTGTGCTGCATTCCCACCCTGGACACAAGCAACTTGTGGCTTCACAGGGGAGGGGGCATGTGAGCACACTCGGCCCCAGGGAAAGGTGGGGTGTTACTGAAGTGCAGTCCCAAATCTAGCCTGGAAGGGTCCTGAGGCTCATGCCCGTTCACATGCCCATGAGGCCAGGAAAAATTATTTCCACCGGCCTTGCCAAGTTCTTTGTAAGAACCCAGGCTGAGCCCAAGTGAGCAGCCTGGTAGAGCTAAAGACATCAGAGGTGATTTCTCTCAGAATATTGAACAAAAAGGAAACAATGCCCTCTGTCGACAATAGGTCTCCCATATACGTATCCCCAGGAGCTGGCTGACTGGATGCCCCTGGGCACTGAGGGTTTGCAAAGCCAGCTGGGTGGCCATCCTGCAATAGCTTGAGGCCGTTTTCATAGAAAACAGGAAGTCCTCTGCGGTAACAGATGTATTTGTTTTAGCTCCTCAGCAAAGGTGTGTTCAAGAGTGTAAGCTTAACCTTCGGCCTGTTGCGTCTCCTCTCTGGTGGATGCTTGAAAACCCTGTCCTCAACCCCTTCAAGGGCAGCAAACCTGCCGCATTGTAATTATCGGATAGTGACTGAATTACTACTCATACTTGAGCAACTTGACAGCCGCGACTGTTACCTCTTTTGCTTCCTAGCGTAGCACCTGGCATGTAGTAAGTTCAATCAGTAGAGAGTTTGCTTGATTTCACTGATTAAGAAGGTGGAGACCTTGGGCCATGATCCCATTGCATGCCTCGCTACGGTAGGTCCTCAGGAAATGTTGGTTAATGGTCTGAAGCAAAGCCATCAATTTTCATGGCAGCTTGAATTTCTCCTCCAGCACCATTGCAAAGGGACTACAGAAAGTCATTTGACTTCTGCTCTCAGGCTGAATAACTCCTATTTCCTACCTCTGACAGACAATCTTGACTCTCAGAAATGTCCTGAGCGAATTCAGGCTGTGTGTGAGCTGTGAGAGGTTGGACTAATAGGCAGACTACAGCAACTGTTTTTTCAACTATAGAGAGGAACGATAGCCTTTGTAATTCTAAATAAGAGATAAAAGCAACATCTATTTGCCGTCTTCTCTCTGGTCCAGTGGCTGCTGAGCGAGCCGGGGTGGGTAGAAGGCTGTGTGATACTGGCCATGGGAAACTCCAAATTCCCAATTGCTCGTTCTCAGGGGGTGGCCTGCAAAAGAACGGCCTCTGTCCTGGTTCTTTAAATATCATCAAGGAGCACAAATTGTAGGTACCTCACTTAAAATGCAGACGGGTTTGGTTGCCATAGGTATTGTATGCAAATAAAGCATGCATTTTTATGGAGAAAAGGAGATTCAGGAGGAAAATGTTTATTTTCAAGAATTTGAAAGACTGATCACCTGAAGAGAGTTCACACTTCTTTAGAAGTATCATGAGTTGTCCCCGAGGCAAGACTAGACCGGGTGTTGCTGGTATCAGTTTCTCCTCTAGGTCTAGATGAGAACATCTCGCAGGGCGCACAGGCGCTAAGTGCGCTGGTCCTTGCTGGTTCCAGCCGGTGTCTCGCGCTGTCCCCCAACACTGTCACCTGTTTACTCAGCAATTCTTTCAGTTCCTCTGTGCCCCTGCCTCTGTCACATACACAATTTACAATTACAGTGCTGCACAAAAATGTCTCTTCCAAAATATCTCTATTGGACGGGAGCCACGTAAGTGATAGCAGACCCATTGCTCTTATGCATGCTGTGTTTAATTGATTGATTGTCATTCAACAAACAGTTACAGAGTTCCTACCATGTGTGACGCTAATACCATCTCCAGGCCTTGGTCTCCATAGCGCTTCTCTGCTCCTCAAACAAGATCCTCCCAGAGCACTTCCATTGTTTTCTGCCCTGGCAGGTATCATACTGCGTTTGACGGTTTATCAGCTCGTTTGCGTCTCCCACCTGGACTAGAAGGTTTTTCACAATGACAGGGACTGTACCCATTTGGTAAACGATTACTTCCGTGGTGTCTAACACACGTGTTAGAATCCACACATCCCTGTTGCTTAATGAAGGATAAATAAATTAATCGACACAAAAGTGAGTTTTCTGTCAGTTGAGGTGTTTCCGCAGGGGGTTGGGGGATGGCCTGTCTAATAGAGATCTCTGAGCAGAGACGTGTCCTTTGGGTATTATACAGACCACAGCACATTGTAATTGCTGAGTTACTGAGCTCACTTCCCCCTTCGACTGTGAGCTCCTTGAGAACAGGAACAGAGTTCTATTTGTCTTTGAAATCCTACACAATACACTCGATGTTTGGAAAGTTCATACAAAGTCTATTTTTTGAGAATGGACTGTTTACAGAAAAAAAGAATGCTGGAGCACTGAAGAAAAAAGATGGCAACAATATAATCCACTTGCTTTGCCAGGCCATTAAGAAGAACTTGGTAAATATTAGCTAATGTCCAGCCCTATGCTTGCTATTAAGGTTTACTGATTTCAACAGAAAGTGACCTAGAAACTGTGCATGTTACATAATCCAGGGCCAATTTCTAATTGCCCAATAGTTCCAAAAATACATATTGTGTCTGTCTGTGGTAGGATTAAATGCCATTGTCTAAGCAAAGTCAGATATAGGCTGTGTATAATGGGACTGCCACGTGACGGACGGGCTTGGTCAGAGGATGAATTTATCCTGTATTCTTGCATTCTCTAGGTATGAAACTTCTCACTGTCTGAGTAAATAAATCAACAGCATTGGTTAACCCAGTGCATGTAGAAAGTACCTTCAGTACATGCCAGATTTTACAAAATAAATCCAACAATAAGGGCTGCTTTTAAATCTCAGTTTCTTAAACAACAGTGACTGCTGTGTAGAGAGATTAACATGGCATCTTGTTTTTTCCTGGTGTGATCTTATTTTTGTCTTACAGACATGTACTTACCTACGTCTATCATTCACCTGTATCTTTGTGAACACTTAGAAATCTCAGTATCTCAGTGTGTTTCAGGGAATATGGTGGGAGACTGATGATAACTAATTGTTTCTGGTGAAGGGTATTGGGCCCAAACTAGGAGGAAGAGCAAGAGAGCTATAGAGCATGGTAAAGGAGAGGAGGAAAATGCCAGAACAGAACCTGTGCCTGCTGCCCAGGGCCCTTAGCTGGTGGCTTGTCAAGGCTTAGCATGATGGAATTCAAGCCATGTGAGGTTTGGGAAAAAAATACATACCCAGCTTGGGGCTTGGCCTGAGAGTTTAAACCACACAGCTCCACTATCAAATTAATGTTTTCAGGCTAATACACATTAGCATCGGTCCACTGGCCAAAGCCTACCATAAATTAGGCTGGGTTTGAAAGAAATCAGCCTGCCTCCAGAGACCAGCTCCCAACACTACCTCCTTGCTTCTCCCAGCCGTGGATGCTTCGGGACAGAATATGTTTAAGATGTTGGTAAGTGTGGGCGATCTGGGGAAGCTCTTTTTAAGCTGGGTGCTTTCGTTCCTACTCTTTGCAAGGCCAGGCAGATAATATTTTCTTAGTAGTACAGGCATGGAAACCCAAACTCATCCAAGAGATGAATCGGGGGGACTCATTTACTCTACAGAAATACCCTTTCTTTTCAAAAGTGAAATGAATTCAGATGGGGCTACAAGAATAGCGGGGGAGAAAAGCTCGGAGGTTGCTGTGTTAGGAGTTACGTCTGGAATTATAATGTATGACAAAGAGGATGTGAATTCGACGGATGAATGTTGGCTTTAGAAGTTATTGTTTTAGGTGAGATCCAGCCTAAGAAGAGCTTTGTAAACAGTATGAGCTTCCATGAACCTGGGAAAGGGAGAGAGTCCCCAGGGGATGGACACAAGGTTAGGGGAGATGTGAGCAGAGGAAAGGGAGAGATTGGGCAGGAAGAGACCACTTCCCTTGGCGAGCCACACTTGGGACCATCCCCTCATACTCTTTGAGGACTTGAGGTCAATGAGGGTTGGGTGACACGAGGGGCAGGCCCCTCTGAGTGCACTGTCTGCTCTCCGGGTTACATTTTTTAATATCTTTAGAACCTGTCCTTCCAATCACCACAGCCGTGGTTTTCTCATCACCACTTCTACCTGGGGTCTTCTTGTGTTTTCACCTGGTTTAAGGCCATGAGCAAAACGTGGTAGGATATCACTTTTGTTTAAAATTTATCACTAAGTTGGTTTCGCTTCCTAGTTTGTATGAATAAACACATTTTTGAAGGGGGATTTTGAAATCTATTTTAGAAACATATTTGCATTCGATTAAAAATACCACGAAGACATTGCCAACCATAACAGGCACACCTTGGGAGTGGGGTGAGCACAGATAGGGGAGGAGACCGTCTAGTGTTTATGACCCCGGGGGTTCATCAGTGCTGTCTGTTTGGGGGAAATCCCTTCAGTTTTGTGCTGTAAGATGGAAGTTACAATAATGTCATCCATGAGACCTTTGTCCAGATGGTATTTTGAAGTGCTTAATTCATTCAACGAATGATTCCATTTATGCTTATTGAATAAATAGTAATGGTCTGTGCTGACAGCTGGGATAGAGGAGTGAATAAAACATGGTTCTACCTTTGCGCAGGGTTCTTTAAATCAGAGTGCCCCATCCTTCAGCTTGCAGGCAAGGAAGGAAGTAGCAGATACCGATGGTGAGCATCTTACTATTGCTTTGGGGAACCTTGGCATCCCAGGCTTGGGATCCACTCAGAAAACTTCCAGGATCTTATGATACAACTTGACCAAACAGTATTGAGGAACTCTGTTCTAAATAGTGTCGAGCAAAAAACAAAAAAAAAAGGAAGTTGACCAATGCTTCTCTTGAAATGTTTCAGAGAAATCTGGTGTTAGAATATGAAACGTTATAACTGAGACACAGTGAGGGAGAGATTTCTCTGACCTGGAAGCGGGGAAGCTTACGCTCTAGTTGTCATCCTGCCATGATTAGGTCCCTGACTTTGCTGCTGTCTTAATTTTATTGAAGTATAGTTGATTTACAACGTTGTGTTAATTTCTGTTGAGGGACCTGACTTTGGAAATATCATTAAAATTTTCTCAGTTCTGGGCTTCCCTGGTGGCGCAGCGGTTGAGAGTCCACCTGCCGATGCAGGGGACACGAGTTCGTGCCCCGGTCCGGGAGGATCCCACGTGCCGCGGGGCACGTGAGCCATGGCCGCTGAGCCTGCGCGTCCGGAGACTGTGCTCCGCAACGGGAGAGGCCACAACAGTGAGAGGCCCGCGTACCACAAAAAAAAAATTTTCTCAGTTCCTTCACTAGATAAATGAGAGAATTGAATTGAATTATAATTTCTCTTGCTATGTGAGTATCCGTAGCAGTACATAAGATGGTTTAGGTAGTATACTGATGAGGCTTTTTTTATAGTTATTTATTTCTATATATTAACCGAAATGTAAATAGTGCATCAAGTTTCTGCTTTCACAGATAGTTTTGCTTAGCTTAAGACTAAGTTTATTAAAGAAAAAAGAATTCATTTAAAGAATACTATCAAATAAATCATAGTACAGGCCATAATTTGTTATCATAAACATTTAAAAAATATTTTATTGAAGCATAGTGGATTTACAATGTTGTGTTAATTTCCATTGTTCAGCAAAGTGATTCAGTTATACATATATATACATTCTTTTTCCTCTTCTTTTCCATGATGCTTTATCACAGGTTACTGAATATAGTTCCCTGTGCAACACAGTAGGACCTTGTTGTTTATCCATCCTACGTATAATAGTTTGCCTCTGCCAACCCCAAACTCCCAATCCATCCCTCCCCCACTTCCCTTCCCCTTGGCAACCACAAGTCTGTTCTCTGTGTCTGCGTTATCACAAACATTTTTAACGTTGGGTGTGACTAAGGTCAGAAAACACATGGATGTATGCTCTCTCAGGTTCCTTTACATTTCTATCTCCCTGGAATTGTTTTTTCTCTTTATCTTTAAGCAATATGGTCTTGTAGTGGGAATTTTCTACTGACGATAGCATTATGGTATCCAGAACAAGGTTGTCAGCTTGCCCAAGCGATCATTCACCCGGATGGTATTGAATGGCAGTTTCATAGACAGTTAGCTCTTTCTGTGAGTCCCTTAGTTCACTAGTGTTAGACACATAATGTTGTTCTGTTTTGTTTTTCTTTGATGTGATTTCAGGTCGGGTGTTGAAGAAAGAATGTTCAAACATCTTCAGAAATGGTTTGTCACTCACTTTCTTGGGCGTTCTGCGCAAAGAGCAAGGCTGGTCTCCAAAGACGGAAGGTGCAACATCGAATTTGGCAACGTAGAGGCACAGTCGAGGCTGATATTCTTTGTGGACATCTGGACGACGGTGCTGGACCTCAAGTGGAGATACAAAATGACCATCTTCATCACAGCCTTCTTGGGGAGCTGGTTCTTCTTTGGCCTCCTGTGGTATGCGGTCGCCTACATCCACAAAGATCTCCCTGAGTTCCATCCTTCCGCCAACCACACCCCTTGCGTGGAGCACATCAATGGCCTGACCTCAGCTTTTCTGTTTTCTCTGGAAACGCAAGTGACCATTGGCTATGGATTCAGGTGTGTGACGGAACAGTGTGGCACTGCTATTTTCCTGCTTATCTTCCAGTCTATCCTTGGGGTCATCATCAATTCTTTCATGTGTGGTGCTATTTTAGCCAAGATCTCCCGGCCCAAGCAACGCGCCAAGACCGTCACTTTCAGCAAGCATGCGGTGATCAGTAAGCGGGGTGGGAAGCTCTGTCTCTTGATCCGAGTGGCTAACCTTCGGAAGAGTCTCCTTATTGGCAGTCACATATATGGCAAGCTTCTGAAGACCACCATCACGCCTGAAGGAGAGACCATCATTTTGGACCAGATCAATATCAACTTTGTGGTGGACGCAGGGAATGAAAATTTATTTTTCATCTCCCCGCTGACAATTTACCATGTCATCGACCACACTAGCCCCTTCTTCCACATGGCAGCAGAAACCCTTCCCCAGCAGGACTTTGAATTAGTGGTGTTTTTAGACGGTACGGTGGAATCAACCAGCGCTACCTGCCAAGTCCGGACATCCTACGTCCCAGAAGAGGTGCTCTGGGGCTATCGTTTTGCTCCCATGGTGTCCAAGACCAAGGAAGGGAAATACCGAGTAGATTTCCATAACTTTAGCAAAACAGTGGAAGTGGAGACGCCGCACTGTGCCATGTGCCTGTATAATGAGAAAGATGCTCAAGCCAGGATGAAGAGAGGCTATGACAACCCCAACTTCATCTTGTCCGAAGTCAGCGAAACAGACGACACCAAGATGTAACAGTGGCTTTTCAGCGTGAGTAAAGCAAGATCTGGAAGATACCTAGTGACTAGAAACATTATGGAGCAATCAAGAACTTGGGGGTGTGACAGTGGGACAAGAGCATTTCAAATCTCCCCGCGCAATGTCCCTGAACCCCATAACCATGGTCCTACAAGACACAGAGCTCTGCAAGGCAACTGCACGAGAACGTGCAATGGGTTTGTAGGAGACTGGAATATGGGAGACAGAGGAGCTCACATAAAATCTTGAATAGGATTGTTTGAAATCATGCCGTGTTGATGGGAACAGACAAAAATCATTGAAAGCTTCATGGACAGACCAAATGAGATCTTTTTAAGAGTCTTCCCAAAGAAGATATAAGCTTTAGATAGGATCAGGGAAAAAAGATATTCTTATTTTGGTTCTACTGATAAGAAAGAAGCCACATTTATTTTAACATTGGATTGTATCCAAGGAAAAATTTTCTCCTGAGCTGGGGGAGAGGAACCAATCAAAGTAATAAGAAAAGACGGATGCACGGTGAACATTTGTGAGGCTCTGGCCTTCTCCAGCCCTGGTCGTTGGCGCTTCCATCTAAGTCTGGGTCATGCCGTGTTTCCAGAGGAGCAGGGGGGAGGCTTGGCCCACGGACTCCGCATCTCTACATGCAGGAGAGGAGCACAGGGCCCAGCCTGCTCGACGGCACCTCCAGAGCCTGTGGCCAAGCTGGGTGTTGGCCCAAGGACATTTACACAGTCTAAATCACCACTCTAGAATCTCCATGAACACTTTCCTGCAAGAAAGAATGTTTGCTTTGAAAATGAGGGTGATATTTCTTCCAATTTGTGTTAGATGGGATAAGGGGCTTCAAATCTGTTAAAACACTACTTCCTGATCTTCCAAGAAGGCAGTGAGGAGTTTGAAGGAGCAAAGACAGTTTAGAAGGGAAAATACTGCTAATGCTTCTGAGAAAAATATATCTTGTGTTTTTCACCCGAGGGTTTGTAACTGAAATGCTGTTTCTAAAGGAGAAGTATGAAAGGGAAGGGAATGGGATATGACCCCACAGTAAGGAAAGTGCTAGGTCTTCCTTCCTCTGAGGACCAACACCACATCTTCATCAGACAGACCAATGTCATATGAGGATTGATCTGCAGGGGAAGCTTTCACTGTGAATGTCTTGTTCAGTTCCCTGCTTACGTTATTTTGAATGTATTCTCGAAAAGATGGTACCCAAAGCTGCTTAGGAATCAAAATGTTGTCAGTGTGCTGATTAATACATTAAATCCCTGGGCTTCCCTGGTGGCGCAGTGGTTGAGAGTCCGCCTGCCGATGCAGGGGACGCGGGTTCGTGCCCCGGTCCGGGAAGATCCCACATGCCGCGGAGCGGCTGGGCCCGTGAGCCATGGCCGCTGAGCCTGCGCATCCGGAGCCTGTGCTCCGCGACGGGAGAGGCCACAGCAGTGAGAGACCCGCGTACCGCAAAAAAAAAAAACAAAAAAAACATTAAATCTCTGAAACTGATGTAAGTTTGTCTTGAATCCAGCGTGCCCAGGAGGACATGATGTCGGGTGCAGATGTGCCCCGTCCCATGCAGCCCCATCAAACCACTCCGGTGTGAGTCTAGGCATGTAGTCATGGATACCAATGACTTTGTTTTTGCAGGCCTGGGGTTGAGTTTGTACAGATACACACAGACACTCTGGTCCTTCCGACAAAAATGAGTGAGGAGTCTGATGGGTTCAGAGTTGCGCACTTTGTCCATGGCCATAACGGTGGACACGATGGGACCACGTGGGAGATTACTCTGTGCGTGTAAGTGTGTTGGCATCGCCATTTAATCTGCTGACAAAGCTAAAGGAAATCAGGTGTAACAAGTTCGAGGGAGCTGGAATTCTCTGCTGGCCCATTGTCATGAGGGTTTATGACTCTGTAGTGTCTTTATAGACGGAAGGGTCAGAAGACATGCCTTCTAGTCTGTTCTGCTCCTTTTAGCAGATGTTGGGGGATGCTGGTAGTGAAGTGATCATAGGCAATCCATTCCTCTTGATCGTTAGGAGAGCAGGATCTTTGCGAATGGCCTTTCTTTCTGGGTTATTCGATGGAAGACGTCTGCTTCCAAATATTCCTTTATTAGGATTGAGGCTTTCTGCCCTTTGAAGTCTACTTTTAAAGGCAAATTCCCATCGAAACTTTAGCAACTGTTAACATACTTACATCTAACAAAGCCCCGAGGAAATGAGGCCCTGCAGGCACCATGCAATGGTCCTAAGGGGTGGCTGGAACCCCAAAGCAGCATAAGAACTCTGGACATTTGGAAAGAAAGGGTTACCACAGGCATAGGAACTCAGTGAGTAAATAAATTAAATGGAAAACAGAAGGTTCCAGAAGGTTCCAGAAGGCCAGCTTGCCCATAGTTTAATGCCAGTGCTAAAGGCGGGTTTTCTATTCCAATGTGGTAACAGCGTTCCCACCAGGACCTGATCACACAGGCACTGCTACTGCTACAGGTGTGCTCTATAATTCTATTTACTGATTTACCCATTTTTAAAAGCAATTCAACATTTCTTTTTCCTTTCAAGAAAAACTGCATCTCATGATGCATCACCATATCCAGAGTTTCCCTTAGTACTGATTCCTCCTGAATGGGTTGTTTAGCTCTCTTGCTCTGAGGTTTTGACTTGGAGAGTCTGATCCTGGTTTAAACTTCCAGGACTTAGGTTGGCTCAAGCTCCACTATTTAGAGTTAAGATGTGGGACACTGTCTAAAAATGTATTCCTCAAGACAGAAAGGGTAGAAGGAAAAGATCCTAAGTTGCCAGGTCTAAGGAGTGAGATGCTCAGCTCATCTGTCTGTTTTCATGGACAGCAAAGAACTTCCCTGGTAGATCGTGGGGACCGTAGGGGAGCTGTCTTCCCTCGAGACTTTTCATAAAACGGGAGATGGGTCCTCCACAGGGTGACTGCGAGTAGCGCGGGGGGCCTGTCCCCTATCCAGAGCAAACGTGATGAAAACCTCGGATGCCCAGAATGCAAATGAAGCCCTGGCCCCGCCCCCGGGCCGTTGTCCTCCCCATTCCAGGAAGTGTATGTCAATCAAAGCTTGACAGGCGAGATAGAGAATTTTATTTTGGAAGCCAGAAGTTTGAGAGCAATGACTGGAATTTCCTCTTTCTGTCCAGCAAGGGCTGTTTGTCACTGGGGAGATAAAAGTCCAGGGGTAGGGAATAAAGGTTATCGGGATCTGGGCCACACAGAGCCGCGTTGGGGGGCGCCGCGGGAGGAGGGGTTACGGAGGAAATCTATTTCAATGCCTGTCATTAAGTTTCCATTAAAAGAACATTCAGTTAGGAATTCAAAAATAATTTAATCTCCCCAGCCAGATGCACCCAGCTGGACTCCTTGGAGCTGAGCCCTGCAGAGAGGGAGACCTTGCATGGGGGCTGCGGGGGCGAGGGACGGGTGTGGGCCCTCCTGCATCTCCACCCCAAGCACCCTGGATGTCCTAGAGGCCGGGAGCATCTTTCAGGCGCGTGAGGAACCCCAAGTTTCTCTCGTGCTATAGTAGGAGAAGCTTACTCTGGGGCGCCTTACTGACTTCTTACTATGTCTGAAGTCCTGTCTAAAGCATTTCGTATACACTACCTAATTTTATTGCCCCAATGATCCTGTGAGGTACTATCATTCCACCGATTTTTCACCCGAGGCAGCTCAGGTAAGGAACTTGTCCAGAGTCACTAGCTAGTCAGTGGCAGGGCTGGGACTCAAACCCACACCTGTCTAGAAAGCTTCTGGGTTTAACATCATTCATGTCTACATCCTCTAACATGGATCACCCTCTGGGAGGACCCACCGGGGCTGCCAGGCATTTACCTGGTGTCCCATCGATAGTCAGCACCCGTTCCTGGTCCCGTCTCATGCTTTGGGAGAAACCCCTCCCTGCTTGGCATGGGGTAGAGCCCCTGGACAGGGCTTAATAAACATCTTTGGACTTGCATATTCTGGGGAGACTGGTATCTCCTATGTCTGCATATACCTTAAATATCTGTACTGATTAGATATACGTTGGTTGGTTGATTTCAATCTCTCAGTAACCCTTCATTTGAGGGAGAGACAGATATTTCTGTTTTGACAGATGGGGACATGGAGCCTTGGATAACCCTGGAGAACAGTGTCCATATTCTGTATTCACCTCTGTGTACCTACAGCACCAACACACTGCCTCACATAGTCAGTAAATGGGTTTTGAAGCAGTAAATGAATGAATGATGTGCTCACGACAACACGGGTAATAGTGGCTTTCAACCCACATCTGCCCAAAGAACTTCTGGCCAAGCTACGTTATTCACTAGCAGAGGGTCCGTGACAAATAACTTCATCGAATCTCAGTTTCCTTATTTGTTAAAGGGAGCTTTGAAACAGGTTTAGGGGAGGATTAGATGAAATAATCGACGGAAAAATTCCTTTGTAAAAAGTAAATGACTTTTGGGCTTCCCTGGTGGCGCAGTGGTTGAGAGTCTGCCTGCCGATGCAGGGGACACGGGTTCGTGCCCTGGTCCGGGAAGATCCCACATGCCGCGGAGCGGCTAGGCCCGTGAGCCATGGCCACTGAGCCTGCGCGTCCGGAGCCTGTGCTCCGCAACGGGAGAGGCCACAACAGTGAGGGGCCCGCGTACAGTAAAAAAAAAAAAAAAGCGTAAAAGTAAATGACTTTTAACGTGGCAAAGTGGGGTAGGAGCATGGGTTTGAAGCCAAGAGCACTGGTCCCCGGGGTGGACTCCCAGCCACCTGATGCTTCATGGGCAAAGGAAGAAGGGACCTGGTTGGGGCACTGACAAAGATCAGAGGTCTGAATACTGCATAGGCCATGAGTTGGGGGAATCTGAGTAGAATCCTGGTACCTTGGGCTTCATTTCAATCCAGTGGGTGTTCATTGAGGGCCTCCTGCGAGTCAGGCACTGGGGATGTGAGCATGAGGATGCAAGGATGGTCCCTGTCACTGTGATAAAGGATCCTGAGGGGCTTAAACCAGCTTGGGGGACCAGAGCTAAATCAGAGAAGTGCTGATTGTAGAGAAAGTAATTTTTTGCCTTATGAAGCATGCATATAATAGTTTCCCAAAAAATGGCATTGACATTGCTGCTAACAAGGAGACTATTGATTATGGATTTATAATTATTGGGAATTTTTAAAAATCTGTATCATATATCCTACTGGGATGTACAGTCAACAAACTGCTGTCAGGTCACTTGAGGGAGTTCTTTTCTCTATGCGACCATGCAGCAATCTGACATAGAATTAGGCCCCTTTGTCTCAGCTTATTTCCAAGGATGAGAGCTTGCGTATTGTTTTCACTGTTTTCTTTGGTTAATCGCGCAAAGAACGGCTCTATGGTTTCAAAATCCTAGAACCGGATTTAGAAAACTCATTTCTATTCCTGTGGCCTCTCCTTTCCCTTCCTCTCATATCAAGGTAGCCATTCTCATTAGTTTTATCATGATTCTATTTCTTTTTGAAAAATATAAGCCATATACATATATGTATATCCCCCCGTTCTTACACAAAAGGTAGCATTCTAGAAACACTGTTCACTTAACGATACCTCCTGCAGATTACTGTGTAGGGACCATTGTTGATAGATAATTCTGACACCTGTGGGCTCCCCACCCCACTTGCCTTCACTGGCTTTGCTGTAGTGGCTGGGATCTTGCTCCAGAGGCCCCCTGCTCTGCTGTTATGAGCCTGAGAGATCATGGCTGTTCCTGTCTTGCATTCCTCTCCCATTGCAGAGCGGCTGCACGGCTTACCCTGCTTGGCAATGAGCTGGATTCTCAGAACCAGGGTTCTCAGTGGGAGCCGATCTGCCTGGACTAACAGCTCTTTAAGGATGAACCCTTCCTGGAATTTTGGCTGGTGAGAACGTCAGAACAGGTGTCCTCAAGAGAAACAGCGCCACTCTGGTACCCGGTCTAGGATCTCTGCTAGGAAGAGGGGGCTTCATTCCCAGGGCTTCTGGGTCATCACCTTCTGATGAGGATCCAGGCACCCTTTGAGAGATGGAGGTCATAGAAACTACCATGTACGTGAAATTTTGTGCACAGGTATTAAAATTGAATTCAATGAATGAAATAAATAAGGTGCTACAATTGAAGTATGAAGAAAATGTTGAGGGGGCCAGAGGAAGGGGAAGGCTTCCCAGAGGAGGTGACAACCAAGCTGGGCTTAGTGGATGGGTAGGATTGAAAATAGGGAAAGGGGTAGGCTAGAGAGCTGAGCATCCGCTGCACACACATCCCAGACTCATGGAAGAGCAGGATGGACATTTGCTTGGGTCTCCTGGGAGGTGATGTGGTGTTTCCATGGCCACAGCATTGGCACAGGAGGGAAGCATCACTCTGTGGTCAGAGCAGCCGGGGGCTTGGTGCTGACCTGAGGTTGCATCCTGGATCTCTCAGTCAACCACTGGAGTCCTTGCAGGGCAATGACATGATTGAATGTGTGTTTTAGGTATCTATCTCTGGTGTTGGTGTTCAGGGTGGAATGGAGAAATTAGAAGCAGAAGCTCGCTTTTGGGGGCTGGGGAGGAAAGTGTTAGCGTTCCCATTTTCCAGGAGGGGAAACCTGCTCAGAGAGCACATGGCTTTCCCAGGTCACTAGTGATGCAGCGGGAAGGTGGGGCGAGGGCCCTGGGCTTCTGCTTTCGAGTCGGTCAGGGCTCTTTCCTGGGGCCACCCACAGACCTCATGCCTGGGGGTCACCTTTCCTGAAGGAAAGCTCACCAGGAAGGTGGCAGCCAAGGTCAGCGGGACTGCTCACCAGGACCAGAGGGAGTGAGTCTGGGGAACGGAGAAGCACATCCTTGAACTGGTTCCTTGGGGACACAGAGGTCACATGCATCTACCATGGCACTGATCACCCAAGGAGTCTGGGAAGGTGAGAGGCTTGTCCACATCCCAGAGGTGACTTCCTCTGTCCCAGTGACATGAAAAGTAAGCGATTCACTGACGTGTGGGCTCTGGACCACCAGCACTGTTGGTTTTAGTTGAGCTCAAAGTGGCGGTGAGAGACCACAATGATCCTGACGGCTTTCTCACTTCCCCATGTCACTGGTGGTGGCCACACACAACCTGAGCCTGGGACCGCCTCTGAAGGACACGCCCTGCTGGCAGCATGGAAGAAAGGACGGAGGTGATGAAGAACAGAGGTGAAGGCAGGAAGTCCAGTGTGAAGTTCAGGGCCTTGGAAGACAGACACACTTGGGCAAATGCAGCTTTCCCCCTTGGGTGTGTTGTTTAAAACTAGTTCTTAACCTTTCTGAACCACTTTTAAAGATTTAAAATTTTTTCCATTTTTTAAAATTAATTTTCATTGGAGTATAGTTGATTTACATGAACCACTTTTTAAAAAATCATAAATAACGATAATCCCTGTCTTAGAGGGTCACAGTAAGGACAACAGTGTGAAATAATACACAATGAAGTAGTATGTAAAGTGCCCAGCACAGAGCCTGGTACAGCCTCCCAGTAGATGGTAGCTTGAGTGATGCTACAGCCGAGGAGATGATTCTGATGATTAAGGCAAGGTGGAAAGGTGAGTCTGGCCCTGTGGTTGGTCCCGTACTGTGCCTTGTGCCCTCGGCCTGAGCCCCACCACTTCCTTTAGCTTTCTAGTACCCAGCCTTGATCTTAACCTGAGACAAAATAACTCACCTTCCTCCCACCACTGCTTCTGCTTCCGCTGCAAAAGCATCAAATCCTAGAAGCTTAGCGGTGAAAAGGCCCCATGAAAACCCTGACCAACCTTGTCATCGTACAAGTGGAGAGACAAGTGGGTCCTGGAAGGAGATGGCTTATTCAGTGTGTCTTCATGGATCTCGGAAAGCACTGGTTGCTGACCTGGCCTGTGCTTTAGACACTCCATCAGGTGACCTGGGGAGTAGAAACATAAAGAAGATGTGGCACATATATACAACGGAATATTACTCAGCCATAAAAAGAAACGAAATTGAGTTATTTGTAGTGAGGTTGGATGGACCTAGAGTCTGTCATACAGAGTGAAGTAAGTCAGAAAGAGAAAAACAAATATCATATGCTAACACATATATATGGAATCTAAGGGGGAAAAAAAGGTCATGAAGAACCTAGGGGTAAGACAGGAATAAAGACACAGACCTACTAGAGAATGGACTTGAGGATATGGGGAGGGGGAAGGGTAAGCTGTGACAAAGTGAGAGAGTGGCATGGACATATATACACTACCAAGCGTAAAATAGATAGCTAGTGGGAAGCAGCCGCGTAGCACAGGGAGATCAGCTCGGTGCTTTGTGACCACCTAGAGGAGTGGGATAGGGAGGGTGGGAGGGAGGGAGACGCAAGAGGGAAGAGATATGGGGACATATGTATATGTATAAATGATTCACTTTGTTATAAAGCAGAAACTAACACACCATTGTAAGCAATTATACTCCAATAAAGATGTTAAAATAAAAAAAGATATTACGGACCTACCTGGAAAGGAAGGTGAGAGGGAGGGGAATCTACGCAAGCCATCAGTCGTAAGCAAGCTGGCACCTTACGTTAGCGCCTCTGGCCAGCAGGTGGCGCCATCCACTTCCAGATCACGAAAGTGAAAGTGGTCTGAAGTCCGCCTCCAACTGTTAGGCAGGCGGTGGAGAGAGGGCTTTCGCAGACCCGGCAAGCTCTTTAATAGCCATTATGCTGTTTAAATATTTAACAGAGAGACATAAGATATCTGGGTCATCTAATCATTACTGGGATGATAAAACAACGGTGGAAGACTTTGGAAAAGTAAATATGATATCAATGTAGAAGTTTATAACTCTAGAGAGGGTATGGTGGCAGAAGAGACACTTGTTACTGTTTATCAAGAGGCTCCTAGAGTGCAAGAACTTTCCATTTTCTCTACAACAAGCTGAAATAATATTATTATCCCCATCTTATGGGTGAGAAGACTGAGGCTCAGATACTTGCCCAAGGTGGCTAGTGAGGGCAGAGCTGGTATATATCTACATATTCAACATGTATAGCTTACTCATTTATTTTTTTATTTTTTGCGGTACGCGGGCCTCTAACTGCTGTGGCCTCTCCCGTTGCGGAGCGCAAGCTCCGGACGCGCAGGCTCAGCGGCCATGGCTCACGGGCCCAGCCGCTCCGCGGCATGTGGGATCTTCCCGGACCGGGGCATGAACCCGTGTCCCCTGCATCAGCAGGCTGACTCTCAACCACTGCGCCACCAGGGAAGCCCTATAGCTTACTCATTTAATCCTCATAACTACCCTAGGAGGAGTAGGAACAATCCACCCATGCAAGCACAGGTCATGCTGTGTCAAAATTCACGGCTTTCCACCAAAAACAGGCCAACTCCTGTCTCCTGGTCAGGGCCCAATCCTGACCCTTCTAGTTGCTTTCTTATGAATTTGGGGCGTTACTTATTCTCTCTGAGTCTTAGCTTTGTCATCTGTAAGATGTGGATTATAACCGCACAAGGCTATGGAGATCAACTGGGGAAACACAGGGTTCATTTTAAAGCAAAATTCTATTTTATGGCATTATTTTTACTGCAGACACCTAATGGCTTAATTCACATAAAGACGTACACAAGGCCATTTGTCACAGGATTATTTGTAGTGAAGAAAGACCTCCGTGTACCACAACAGGGAGATGGCATTAGTGCTGTGTGGACCAGAATGAGGTGAGATGCTATGCTGCCTTCAACAAACATTTGGGCACACAGCAGAGTCCTGGGACATGCTGGAAAACGAAATGCACTGGGAGCGCCGTGGAGCTCAGATTCCAGAGACAGCCGACAGGAGACACAGTTGTCAAAGGAGAGACCAGGCACAAGCGGTCCTAACCTTGTCAGGGGCACCAAGGAGGGGTGCCCGAGGAGCAGACATCAAGGTGAAGCCTGAGGCATAAGGAAGAGTTAGTCAGATGATGGGGGCGGGGTAAGGAAGGATCATGGGGTGGGCAGCGCTCCAGGAATACACCACTATGCGTTACAAATCGCATTTAACAAGTGTAATGATTATAGACAATGGTCTCAAAAATGTCACATGAAAGAAGTATGAACCAAAAGTGATAAAATTAAATTTTATAAAAATTGTTTAATTAAATTAAAAAAATAAAACTTGAAATATTTTTTAAAAACACACAATTTTGTTGCGTATATATACATATGTGTACATACACATGAAAGAAGACTCAGAAGTAACCACAAATCCATTCACTCAGTCATTCATTCATTCATCAAATGTGTTTGGAGGGCCTGCAGTTCTGAGACTGCTGAGGGCAGGGGGGATACACAGTGAGGAAGATGGTCAAGGGCTTCACCTTTACGGACCTACTTTCTAATGGGGGGAGGTGGAAAATAACAGTACATGCAAATACCTTTAACAAAATTTCACATAATCATACAGGTCACAAGGAACATTCAGGTGGGTCAGGACTCAGAATGACTGGATGGGAGGAAGATGCTTTAGACAGAGTGGGGACGGAAGACCTCTCCCAGGAGCTAACACTGAGAAATGGCCAATGGTAAGGAGCCAGCTACGCAAAGATATGGGAGGAGAATGTTCTAGGCCAGTGGTCCTCAACCTGTGGCACACAGGCATCACATGGGGAGCTTCAAAAAATACCAATGCTCGCCACCACCAACCCCCGGATTCTGACTTAATTCCTTAATGGTACAGCCTGGCACTAGGACTTTTCAATCTTTCACAGGGATTTTTACAAGCTTTCCTGGTGACACTAACACACGCTGAGGCTGAGTACCACTAGACTAGGTGGAAGCAGGTATAAGTGATGCACGTGATTATCTGATCATCTTTGGGTGGTAGCATAAGGGTCATTGTCATTGTCATTTTTTAATATTCTGTATTCTACAGGTTTTCTTTTAAGCCATGCATTTCTTTCACAATAATTTTAAACAAAAGATAACTTGGACAACAAACTAGTGAATATAACAGAAAAAGAGAAGCAGACTCACAGATATAGGGAAAAAACTAGTGGTTGCCAGTGGGGTGAGGGAAGGTGGGGGGAAGATAGGGGTAGGGGATTGAGATGCACAAGCTATTATGGCTAAAATAAGCAACAGGGAAGTATTGTGCAGCGCAGGGAATACAGCCAATATTTTGTAATAACTATAAATGGAGTATAACCTTTAAAAATTGTGAATCACTGTACTGTACACCTGTAACTTATATAATATTGTACATCAACTATACTTCAATTAAAAAAAAGATAAATCAGAGATAATACAGTGTAGTATCTAGAGATCTAGGTAAAGATCTAGGCCTGGACTGGATCTAGGAAATTTGAATTCTAGCTGCTGCTGAACGAATGAATAGCAGTACGGTCTTGGGCAAATTCCGTTACCTCTCTGTGCCCCAGGTTTTGCTCATCTCTAGAACGAATGCTATAATTTCATGATTCTAGGAACTGGAGTTCTGAATGAGGAAGAACTAGCAGACACCTGAACAATTATAAACCTGACTTCATGCGAGGGAGGGTCTCCAAATAAGAGCCGGCTCTAAACTTGCAGCTTTGGAGAATCTTCCCAGACGCTTCTTTTGTTCTTTCATGTACTTTTCATGTGAACTTCGTTTCAGTTGTTTTCTTATGTGGGCTCGTAAGGAAGCACAAAAGGATGAACCATGCCCTTCCCTTCATCCCGTTCCTCCCGGCATGACCTCACTCGGCTACCCACCCCGTCACAACTCCACCCCAGTGCTTCTGAGGCCCTGGTTAGAATCGTCCAAGGCCAGCCGGCAAAGTGCCTTCTCTTCGGCCTCCCATCTTTGGCAAGACTCTACCCCGTTTCCCAGGATCACTCTCTTGCTTCTTTTACGTTCCCCCCCCACCCGCCCCGAGAACACGAGCCTCGGGAGCTGGGCACTCAGGCCCTTCCCCAGCCGTGCCACATTTTTAAGAACTTCATGATGGCAAGATGACGAGGAAGGAACGGCAGGCGACATTGTTTGTTTACTCTTCTGCTTCCTGGTTTCGTTCTGGTTGTGGTCAAAGTCACCAGGATGTGGGGCTCACCCCCCGGCTGTGTGGTCATGATTTCTGCTAACTAAGAGGACTGCCAGGCTCTGCCGTGGGCAGAGCCCAGGATTCACGTTCCTCTCCTGACTCTGGACCCAAGGAACCGTCGCTTCATTGCTGTGGGTCTCAGGGGAGGTCCAAGTGACAAGAGCCGAGGGGTGCATCTCTTCCGGGCTCTGAGTTCAGAGCTTTCACGGTGGTTGCCTGAAGTCGGCCACGTGGAAGTCTTTATACTCTGGAAACCAACAAATGCTACAAATCAGGCCCTCTGCTGCCACCCCATCTCAAGAGCCGGTTATTAAACATTTACCAGCATACAACTGAGGCTGTCTGCCAGGCGGGGCTGTGTCCGCATCACCTGAGAGGGCTTCTTATAAATGCAGAATCCCTGGGTCCCACTGCACACCTCTGGAATCAGGACATTTAGATGCCCTAGGTGATTCCAAAGACCTGTGCACTGGACAATGGTTTTCTAATGACATGGCCTTAAAGGTTATTTTTAGCTCTAAAAAACTCCGCTTCTGGTTGTCACCTGCTCATACGTTGGTGACTGTGAGCTGTTTTGCCTCAGTGGCCAAGCCTGCTGACGTCTTCACCTGGAGCAGATCATTCCTGCTCTCTGGTCCCGGGATGGGAGGACTTGTAACTAGCCCGTCCTCGCTAGGCTTGGAGGGAAAGCCAGCGAGGTTGCCAAGATTTCCTTTGGAAGAGGCTTCCCAAGGGAAAGCTGAAGAGCCCCAGGCACAGCGAGGCCCCCAGGGCGTCCTTCCTGGCTCCGGTTCCTCCTGGGTGGCGAAGCCGTCCTAGCTCTACGGGGGCTGGCCTGCTGCTGACGCCACGTTGGCCTTAATGGTAGCTCTTGCTTTGATCTGGGGAGGAGAGGAAATCACTGCCAGAGAGACAGAGATGTTCTGAAGTAGACACCACTGTCTTAAAATTCTACCTGAGCACACCTAGCGTCCTGCCAGCAAACGGACCATCCGCTCAACAGCAGCCCCCAGAAGGGTCTTCTCCAGCGAAGTGAGGGCCTCCCGGGGTGGGGGAGGGTCTGTGGCTGAGCGGGAGGGCGGTGCCAGGTCTGTACCCGCCTCCATAGCTGGGGAGCTCTTTCTGGATCCCCTCTTGCCTCTTGACAGCACCCTGCCCTCCTGTGATCTGACCCGGACAGGAGAGGTTTACTGCATCTCCTTTCTGTGTCCTTAGCTTATTCCCTTGCCTCTCATTTTCTGCCCCCAGCCGTTCTGTCTTCCAGAATCCCTCTGAGTTAGACGGTTCCTGCTTCCTATGCCCCATACCGTTTTCAGGGCCCAGCCTTCCACCCTTGGCTTTGGATAACCCCCTCTGCCTGCCGGGGGCGGCCTCCTCAAAGCCTCTTCCAGAGGTTGGTTATGGCCGTAGGCTCCGGTCTCCCCACATGGACTAAGCAGCGGCCCCGCTTTCCTCCATAGCTCCCCTCACCCACCCAGCCGCTGGCCTTGGGAAGAAGGTGAGCTTTGCGATCTGCAGATGCACGTGAAGACTTCTCAGAGGCTCGGGGAGGGAGCGGGAACGCGCAGGAGCGCCCCTGAGGGGATGTCAGAGCTGACCCTGGGCGCGAGGCCGGGCAGCGTTTGCGCGTAGAATGGGCGAGACGGGACCCACGAAGGGTCAGATGAGGTTTCGGCTTCCTCCTGATTTGCGCCCCCCCGCACACCAGGTCTCCCCTCGAATCAACATCATCTTTCTAAGAAAGCCACTTTATCACTGCCAGGTCACATGAGGCTGGACCGGGGAGGGCCTCACGGTGGAGCCGGATCCCCGCTGCCCCGCCGGGGCAGGGGCGCAGCCTGGCACCCACGCGGCCCCCGGCGCCTCCCGGAGCGGCTCCGGCTGTCTGCCCGCCCGCGCTCCAAGGCAGCGGGGTGGATGGCCAGCATCCAGCCCGGCCGGCAACTTGAAAATACAAATAAAACAGAGGGAAAAGAAAGAAAGAATAAGGAGCGCACCGGCAAGCCAAAGAAAATATAATTCCCAGGCCCGGGCAGGCTTGGGGCCTGCAGCCGGGCCGGGCCGCGAGCCTCTGGCAGGGGAACCGGCGGCCCTTTGTGCTGCCCTCGGCCGCCCCCCGCGCGGCCCCGTCCTAATTGGAGAAACACAATCCGGGTTTGCGCCCGACGCGCCCGCGGCCGTGGAGGCCGGAGAGGCCGGCAGCGCCCTGCCCTCAACAGGGCCCGGCTTGTTCTTTGTGCGGCAAATATTTATTTTGGTTCAAGTGGACCCCTTTCCACAAAGACCACCTGGTTGTGATCAATAACACCTATTTTCAGATAATCTGCCGCTCTCTAGGCAGAGCCTAAGGAGCTCACCCAAACAGAGACCTTTTCAAAGGGAATTGTAAATGGGCTGGATTCACGGCGGGCGGGCCGGAGGGGGACCGGGTAGGGGCAGGGGGGAGGGGGGGGGAGCCCGCGGGCCTGGGTGGTCAGGCCAGAGCTGGGCGAGGCTGCCAGGTGGCCGGCTCCGCTCAGACCTGGCTCTCTACCCTGGCTGGGGGTGGGGCTGCCCGGGGGAGGGGGGGCGTGGGGAGGGCTTCCAGGGACCTTTCTCAAAACAAATTCCAAATCTTTCTTCGGTGGCCAAGTCTTGCTGCGGAGGTAAACTTCTAGAAACGAGAGCAGCTTCCTCTTCCGCCCCAAAGAGCATCTAACTTGTCAAATGAGGATTCGGGGATGCCGCAGTGTGAGGCTTCCCGCGCCTTACTTGCAAAGTGAGCATCCGACCCCGGACCTCTCTTGGGGCAGCTCTTGCTGCAGGGGTGCACGCTGAGCACCCAGGGGTTCCCAGCGCTGGGATGCAACAGGAGACAGAACACAGGGACCCTGCCCTCAGGGAGCTGACCTTCCTGCATGGAGAGCCAGACGAATCAACAGGTGAAACACTTAGTGATGTACAGGAGAAAGGAAGCATGTGAATAGGTATTTTGAAAGCTGTAAAGTGCTTCATGTGTCAGCTCTGAGACGGAAGCAGCTCTCCCGCTGGGCCAGTTTGTCCCCTCCACGGCAGGTGTCAGGAGATGAGTTCACGCAGGTGGAAAACCCCAAGGAGACTCAGGAGGTGCTGTGAGCTCCAGATATCTCAGGGGTGGACCCAGCAGGCCAGAGTCCAAGTCCACCTACTAACGAATTTCAGAGCCTCGGAATCCTTGAGAAGGAATTGGGCTGGATAACGTCCATCTCTTGGGTTGTCATGAGGGTTAAATAAAAACTGAGACCACACATGCATCAGTATTAGTTCCTCCCTGCCCCAAATGCCATGGAACCACGGCATGTAACCAGACTTAACAGTCTGGGCCCGGTGGAGGTGCGGTATCTTTTTGTAATATGACAATTTTAGGGTTTCCATAACATAATTTAAGATTTGGGGGCACAGACTGGAGACCAAATAAGTTCTGGTAGCTGGGGCCTGGCATTCCTTCCATAGGAGACGCTACTTGGGGTGGTCCCGCACTCGGGGTCGTCCTCACTCTGTCGGTAGGGATGGCCTAGGCTGGCCAGTCTGGGTGCCTGCCGTGCCCTCAGCTCCACTGGGGAGAAGCTGGGCTGATCCAGAATAGGTGACACCCCCCTCTCCCGGCTGCCGCCCCTGGGCCCTGAGCCCTGAGTTGAGGACAGCCAGTCCACAGACTTCAACTGGATGGACCTCGAGGGGTCAGAGTTAGGTGACAGTAATTCGCTTGGCAAACCTTCTCTCTCAAACGTTTTAACTGGGTTAAATGTAGGGTTCGAGGCCCGTGGTGGTGGGAGGACGGGTGGGAAGACGTGGGGAGTGTGTCTTAGTCGTAGGAACATAGGTGCGCTCTCCCTCACACCCCTGGGTCCCCAGTGGCTTTCTTGTTCCGGCTCCAGGAGGCTGTCTGTCCATTTTTAAGAGGTCTCCATCTCCCCCAGCGCCCATGGGTGTTTTACAGTCAATGCCCAGTTCTCCAGGAAGCCTGAGTGGCTTTCTGCCTCTTACGACTCACAGAGCCCACCTTCCCTGCAAGCTGTCTAAACACTGCAGGGAGGCTCTTCAGCCACATGTGGCCAGGCTGGGGAGAGGGCAAGGGCAGACCAAGGGTAGGATGAGTGTGCACGATGGTGTTAAAACCTCAGCAGGTAAAACTGTTTCAAGAGTTTCCCCCCTTTGTCAGTTAGTAAAGGCCTCCATGCTGCCAGAGGACCTGCTGTAAAATCTTGAAAATAGCTTCTCGTATCCTGATGCTGCTTTCTCTGCACTCGGATGTGGCTGGAAAGAGGGGATAGACTGATTTACTTCATCTTTGCACTGGTTGGGCCAGGCTAGGGCTGCATTTATGTCACTACTCGTCATCAAGAATGTGGCCTTCTCCCTCTGATGAGATGTCCTCAGTGTTGATTCCTAGCTCCGAGGTTGCTGAGATTAAACCTGGATTCAGACAAGCTAGTGGGGGGTTGATGGCCCAGGAAAGATTATGATAAGAAAGGGGCGAGGGACAGGAAGGAGGCTGGTGTGTCGGAATTTGGGATAATTGAATTTGCGGTGCAGCCAGCAGTTATGACCTGGGTCATCCGCTGAATCTTTGGTTGTAAATCCGCTAAGACCAGGAAATTCCATGATTAGGCCAATCTTTCCATTTTTTCTCAAGAGACCAAGATGGCTGAAGATTTAGCTAGGGACGGTTTTCACCTTCTAAAGCTACTGACTCTGAGTAAACTAGTATTTTTGCATTAAGATTATTTAACTTATGTCCTGGAAACCAAGCATCGGTCCCCCTGTCTTTTTGTCACAGTTTCTCCCAGGAAATCCAGCAAGCCCTCATACTTAAAGGACATCTATCCATCTGCCCTGATTACCCAAAACGCTGGAGGCGGAAAGAGTTTCCTCCAGGGACCTACTGCATGTGAGGTTTGAGGCTGTAGTTTTGACTCCAGTTTTCCCTCCATTGCCTTTTGGGCATTTGCTAATGCAGAGCTGTGGGGCCGTTTGCAATGAACTCTCAACAGACTGAAAAACTGATGTCCTGAAAACGAGTGTTTCTTGCCAAGTAAGATATAACCTAAGTGCACACTGAATGCATATGTGATGTTAATGGAACCTTGAGAGTTTTCTGGAAGCTCTACAAATACTCAGGATTTCCCTCTTGGACTTAGGCAAATCCCCTCGAGGTGAAGGGCTTACTTCTTTAGGGACACAGTCTTCTGACCATGCAGAGCCGCTTAGGGGATGACTGTGTCTTTGGCCACGAGGCTCATTGCGGGGCTGGAAACTCCTGCTCTGCTCCGCTGCTCCGCCTTCACTCCCCTTTGCCCCAGACCTTCCAGGGTTGGCTCTGAGCCCAAGTGGCAGCCCTCTACTTGAAAAATTAGATCCATCGGAGTTTTGTGCCTTGGATTCTGATCAGGTAATCAGTGAAGTTTGTAAAGATTCGATGCGAAGGGAAAAGACTGCAGATCATCAGAAATACTCTTTTAAAAGCAGGTTTAAGCTACAATTTGATGAGCGTTGCTTTTCAGAAATGAGTGGCAAGCTCATTTTTCTTCCTCACACACTAAGTATCTGTGGATAGAAAATTCACATTCTCTACTTTTTGAAGTTCTCAGATAGAGGTCTGGTGCAAACTGGTTTCTTAGTGGTCATATGTTCTATTATTATTTTTTTAAGACAAAACTTTGAGTTACTCAGAAAAATGCTAGATAAGTAGAAGGTCCTAAAAAGACAGAGAAAGAGCAAAAGGAGGGAAGTTTTCAGGAAAAGCTGGGATGTCTGGAAAGTATTCCTAGAATATATGTGATGCTTGACTAGATGTTTCTGAAAACCAGGGCCTCCGGGCACTGCAGTAATCAATGAGGAAAGCAATACTGCATCTTCTGGGGAAACCAATTGGCACCAAACACTGACTTGGTAGAAATTGTTGGCAAATTATAACAGTGCTCTGGTCTTATACTTTAACTGTGTCTTCCATGTTTTTTATCTTCTCCATGTATCTCTGGGGTTAATTGTAACAAACCAGAGCAGAGGTTCCCACCCTGCCTCTCAGAGTTGCTGGGCAAGTGGGCCTGGACAGTTTCTGTCCAGCAGGTGCAGTTTGACAAACAACAGCCATGTATCGGATCCTTCTATAAAGCCAGGCACTTGCTAGGTGCTAGGAATAAAAAGAAAGAATTAGACACAGTTCCTGCCCTTCATGTCTTTATAGTCTAATGAAGGACACAGATCTTCAAACACAAATAGATTCTGGGGTCTCAAGTTGCCGTGTCTCAGCATTGCCCCAAAACCAAAATTAATAAAAAGTCATGCCATTTTGGCCTGCGTTTCTCTCAGAAAACATTAAAGGCATATCCCAGAGCATTGCTTTTCCACACTCACCAGCCATAGCCTGTCCCTCCTCCTGCTTCCAATTGTTCCCCTGGATACCCAGCACAAGATTTTTTAAAAAATTTATTGAAGTGTAGTTGATTTATAATGTTGCGTTAATTTCTGCTATATAACATAGTGACTCAGTCATATATATATATTCTTTTTCATATTCTTTTCCATTCTGGTTTATCATAGGCTATTGAATATAGTTCCCTGTGCTGTACAGTAGGACCTTGTTGTTTATCCATCCTATATATACGTTTGCAACCACTAATCCCAAACTCCTAATCCTTCCCTCCCCCACCCCTCCCCCTTGGAAACCACAGTTCTGTTCTCTATGATTGTGAGTCTGTTTCATAGATATGTTCATCTGTATTGTAGATTCCACATATAAGTGATATCATATGATATTTGTCTTTCTCTGTCTGGCTTATGTCACTTAGAATGATAACGTCTAAGTCCATCCATGTTGCTGCAAATGGCATTATTTCATTCTTTTTGATGGCTGAGTAATATTCCATTGAATATATGTACTATATCTTCTTTATCCATTCATCTGTCACTGGACATTTAGGTTGTTTCCATATCTTAGGTATGGTAAATAGCTAGCACACAATTTTAAAATGTCATTTTCTCCATCTATCCCCCATTCCCAACTAGCTCCTAACTTGTAGTCTCTCTAGTTAATTTCCATCCCTTTCTCTCCTTTCTCTAACTGTTCTCCAATTCTGCACCGTGAAAAGTGCAGGTGTGTGTGTGTGTGTGTGTGTGCGCGCATGCCCTTTTGTGCACACACACACACACACATTTGGATGCGAGAATGCAGAGACAGGCAAAAACCACAAGTTAATGAATCTTGTAATCCTTTGTCCCCAGCCACGTCCACCACATACACATGTCAATGAGACACACGCAGTCTTCACTGTGTGTTCATGGATCTTCCCTTTTTCCATTTTCCTTCCTTTCCCTCTTTCCTTGTCCTGTCTTCCCCTTTCCTTCCCATCCAGAAGTATTTATTCCTGAGGCCACAGGTGGAGCAGAGCAAGGTAAGTATCAGTGCAGTGGTGTCAGGGCCTGAACGGGGCACCAGATGGAGTGTCCTGGAGTGTGGTGTTTGTGCCCGAGCAGAGTAAAGAGAGCATCCGTGGGGGGGACAGGGGTGCAGCTGTCACAGCAGTCAGGTTTGAGCGGGTTGAGGGTGGAGTCCCAGATAGGAGGGAGTCCCAGCCAGACAGTCCCAGGCCTGTCTCAGGACGTCAGAGCTTGAATGGGGAGAGGAAGGCATCCATATGGAGGCATGGCCTGGTGTAGGGTAAGGAGGGTGTCCATGCAGTGGGGTAGCCAGGATGGGAACTGAGAACCACAGCAGGGCTCACGTGGGGGAGGGGTGGGGTGCAGCAGAGACAGGAGACTGGTTACATCCAGAAAGATTGATAAGTAAGTATATATATTATGCATAATGGAAACCATGTTTCTCGTTGTCGAACAAGAGAATAACAAATGTGGGAAGGGAAAAAAACTGGGGTGGGTCTTGTGGTGTTAGATTGGAAATAGATGCATCTGAGTCAACTCCAGGCTTTCGAGATATGTGTATAGATATAGAAATAACTATAGATATAAATGTCTATGCATATGAGACGGCTAATTTCATGTGTCATCTTTTTTTAAATAAATTTATTTATTTTATTTATTTGTTGGCTGCATTGGGTCTTCGTTGCTGCGCACAGGCTTTCTCTAGTTGCGGTGATTGGGGGCTACTCTTCGTTGCGGTGCGCGGGCTTCTCATTGCGGTGGCTTCTCTTGTTGTGGAGCATAGGCTTTAGGCGCACGTGCTTCAGTAGTTGTGGCACTCGGGCTTAGTAGATGTGGCTCATGGGCTCTAGAGTGCAGGCTCAGTAGTTGTGGTGCATGGGCTTATTTGCTCCGTGGCATATGGGATCTTCCCGGATCAGGGCTTGAACTTGTGTCCCCTGCATCGGCAGGTGGATTCTTAACCACTGCACCACCAGGGAAGACCCATGTGTCATCTTGATTGGACTAAGAAATGCGCAGATAGCTGGCAAAATATTATTTCCAGGGTGAATGTGAGGGTGTTTCTGGGAGAGATTTGCATTTGAAACAGTAAACTGAGTAAAGAAGATCCCCCCACGCTAAGGTGGGTGGGCACCATCCAATCCAGAGAGGAACTGAGTGAAACCAAAAGGGGCAGAAAGCGTGAATTCTTTCTCTGCTTGAGCTGAGATGTCCACCTTCTTCTGCCCTCAGACGTTGGTGCTCCTTGTTCTTGGGTTTCCTCAGTCAGACTGGGATGCAACACCACTGGCCTCGCCCACCCGTCATTTTCGAGCCTTTAGACTCACTCAGACTGAATTACACTATGGGTTCTTGAGCTTGCAGACAGCAGACTGTGGAGCTTCTTGGCCTCTGTAATTGTGTGAGCCAATTCCTATAATTAATCTCTTCTTATATCTATCTATCATCGATCTATCATCTATCTATCTATCTATCTATCTATCTATCTATCTATCTATTTATATTTTCTTGGTTCTGTTTGTCTGGAGAACTCTGATTCACACAACGCATGTATGTATATAAAAGTCTATGTATGTATACATGATGTATATGCATATATACACATAGGCTTCCTAGCTCTGTCCACTTGAGAGGTCTTGGGAGCAACAACATTGCAATGGCAATGAGCACATCCAGCACCCTGACATTGGCTTCTAAATATTATTTTCCACTAAAAAGAACCAGTGATATTTGGAGAAATGAATGACTCCAGAGCTGAAACAGGGAGCCTCAAATATGTAACTGGGGGAGAAAGCAAGACAGTGCTCAAAGACTGAGAGGAACACATCAAAGGACATGGAGGCCAGCTTGAATGACCTCCCATGGGGACAATGTAATCATCCAAATAAATAATTGTAAGAACTGTCATACCCACTGAATAAAATAGGAAAACACCCATCTTTAGAGATATAAATAAATGAATGAATTTATTGAAATCTGATGATGAATGGAATATTTACTTAATTTCAAAGTACCTCCCCACAAAATACTTATTAATTACAAAGGGGAAAAGAGTAACCTTACAGTGGAGAAGCCTGGCAGACACCATACCCTAATCACATCATCGAAATGAACACCGTCAGTCCTGGGGTACACTGAAATTGTCAGAGGCAAGGAGGAGGCAGCAGCATCAACTCTGTGATGTCGGAGATGCCTAACATCTAATCATGAAACACCAGACAGCCCCAGATTGACGGCCATTCTGCAAAATAACTGGCCTATAATATTCAAAGTTGTCAAGAGTCCTGGAAGTTAAGGAAAGTTGGGAGTGTCCCAGACTAAAGGGATGTGACAACTAAATGTAATATGTGATTCTGGATGAGATCCTTTTGCAAAGACGAGACATAACAGGGCAACTAGTGAAGTGTGAGTGGTGCCTGGGGATTACGTGGCTGTCTGCCCATGTTCATTTTCTTATTGTTGTGATTGTCCCAGATCACGCGGCAGAACGTTGTTGTTTATAGGAAACACACACTAACATTTGGTGGCGATGGGGCATCAGGTTGGCAACTCACTCACATGGTTCCCTAAAAATGTTCTTTGTGCAGTTCCAACTTTTCTGTACGTTTGTGACTGTCTCAAGCTTTTGTAACTTTTTAAGTTAAAAAGGTATATTTGCAACATGTGAAAGAATGGAGGAGTACGATTGACTCCTCTGTCTTAGGATGAGAGAGCAGAGACCAGGACAGAGTTTTGAATGATAAAGAGGGACTGCTCGTCAACCAAGACCGTATCTGGTACTTCTGTCCTTCTTTTCAACATACACAGCATTTTTACTTACAGTCTCATACTTAACTCCTGTCATAACATTGTGCGGTTGTGACTATAATCCTCATTTTACAGATGGGAATCGAGCTCAAAGACAGTAGTTATAATTAGGGAGGTGTAAATGCTGGGCTTATGTTCAGACCGCGCTGACTGCATCCCTGTTCTTTACGTATCCACTCAGCATATAGTTACTGACTAACTGCTGTGTGGCCAGGAAGGCAGCAAACGAAACAGAGGCTCTTCTCTCCTGGAGCTTACAGGCTCTTTGGGTCTGCAAAAAAATCTGGATTCAAGCTTACTAGGCATAAAATCCCAGCTCCCAGCTTCTATTTCTTAGCTGACTTGAAAACCCAACACAGCATTTCTGACAAAAGTGCATTTTTAGCATTCCTTCACAACAATCTCCTTTGCGGCGTTCTGCAGCTTGTAAGCCTGGTCTGCTGGGCTTTAGGGGTACACAGAACCAGTGGAAGGCAGGAGGCCAAGTGGGGTGTGGCGAGAGCCAGGGATGGGGAAAATCCAATGTACTCCCACTTTTCACTCGTTTGGAAAATGCCTTTCTGACTGTAAAACAAAACCTACACTGTACTGCACCCCCCAGACAGAGTGCTCTCTGGTTACCAAGGACTTAATAAAAGTTCTTGGAGAAACTTAGCAAACACTAACAGGTAACAGTGATTTTATATATATATATATATATAATATATATATTATATATATATAATATATATACATTTTATATTATATACATGATTTTATTTATGCATATATACTTCCTGTACAGTATTTTGTAAAGGGTTTTCCATGTGTGTCATCTAATACCTCACAGGAACTCTTGCGGGACTTATTACTCAGCTCCCCAGTTCGTAGGTGCAGATAAGTTGCCCAGTAGGTGGAAGGGCCAGAATTTGAACCCAGGGCCTCTGGAGTTACATCCCTGCTCATTTATCTGCCTAAATTGCCTCTCTCCTCCCACTAAGAAAACACATGAGGTAACAGTTAAAATCCAGAGGGTTAGTTGAGCCATGGTAGGTGAGTGGTCTCCCTGGAAACTTTTTCTGTTTCCCCCTAGAGCTTTTAAGCTAAGTGTAAATTGACTATGAGCTTAGGAATTTACCAGCTCAGACAGACTGAAACAATTAGAGAGGAGGCCAAGTAAGAGTGAGAGAGGGAGACAGACCCCAGGCGTGTGAGCTGAGCAGACATTCCTTTTCAAAGCTTCCCTCCATCCCCTTTCTCAATTGGCTGAAACCCTAGAGGTTTGACTGGCTAAATCACTTCCTCTCAGAAGTGTCCGTCCCCCAAGGGAGGCTGGGATTTGTAGTCTTGAAATCAGCCGACCTTTCAGAATCCTTCAGCCAGACTCCCTGGGTGAAGGAATGCAGTGTCGATTTCAGTAGCTTTTCTGTAGAATGAAGTGGCCAGTGTGCTTTTTGCAAAACTCAGAGTCCTTCTTGGATGAGAAGAGTTGAAGCCTCTGTTTGTGCACCAGGACCCCGTCTCCTGCCCCCCATTCCAGTTCTTTATTGTCTCCCCTCTCCTTCCAAAGAGACTAAGCACCATTTATTGCCTATCACTGCTGTTGATGAAAGGGAGACCTGCGGGCAGTGGCGGGGGGGTGGGTGGGGGGGGGTGGGGGGGGTGGGAGCAGCTCCCCGGCTAGGTGTGGAGCAGGGTTCAGCAGCAGAAGAGCCTTGCCGGAGGGTTGCTTCCCAATGTGGTACCTTTTCAATAGCTTCTAAGGTAACATGTTTACATAATGGTTGTTAATAATAGATTTTAGAGGAAGTAGAGTGTGAAACCAAGCCCCCAGACCACTTAAGGACAGCACTGCGCATTGTTTTGTTTTGCTTTTCTCTAATTTCCTCACCAGCCATTGCCTTGGCCTGGCAGCTCCCTGGCTTAGTGCAGAGTCAGATGTTCTCTTCCACCTGAGAGTGCTGGAACCTCACGTTCTCGTTTGGTCTAAACTAGTGATAACCTGTGTGAGGGCCCACACTTTATGCATGACTCATGGCCTAAATAATTGTACACATAGATGGTTCAGTTGCATGTCCATGTCATTGGTTGAATAAAATAATGATCATTTTAGGTGTTATTACCTTCCTAGTGGTCATTGACCATTAACAATGTTGTAAAACAACAGATTGGAAAATACAGCTTCCCTTGCATGGGAGTCAACGATATTTTTTGGCACACACACACACACACACACACACACACACACACACACACAAAATGACTGCCTGCTCAAAAGGGCTGTTGAGTAGCATCTTAAACTGTGGGGGAGACGATTTCCATTAGAACTGCCCACAGGCTTGCCATGCTCCGCTCTGCTTGGCATGCCGTCTGTTAGACTGAATGCACTTCAGGGCCTCGGTACAGAATGGTTGAGTGGGGGAAAGATTGGGCTAGCAGCCAGGATGGTGAAGATCGTGTGTGTCCTCTGTGACGAGTCAGCTGGCTGCCTTGGAGTAAGTGAGCAAACCCTAAATCAGAGTATTACAGGGACTAACTGTCAGCCCTCACTCCATACAAACGCTTCTAAGGAGGAAATGGTGTCCTGGTCCTGTTACAAGTGGACCAGCTCCCTAAATGTGGAATAAATCATGGGGGGATGAATTCTAGGGGCAATATTTGGTCAAAGTTCCAAGACCTTGTAAAGGTCTTAGCCAGTGCTTGAATAGGACATACTAAGAAAACCTCTTAAAAGGGTGACCTCTCCAGGGTCTCAGCATCCCATCCTTCTCACAGCAGTCAGAGGTATGTGCCTCTGTTTCCCCAAATGACTACTTAGCAGATTTCCAAATTGATGGGAAAATTACTTGGCTGAGAAAAAGATTCGCAAAAGAATCCAGCTAGACAATTCTTAAACATCCCTGGCCTTTATCATTTCTCTTTCTATGCTTAGGCCACTTATATCAAATTTTTATTTTCTTCTTTCTTAGAAGTCCACTAGAAAACCCATACAGGTGTATACATACATATTTATTCCTCTAAAGACTAACATTCTTATTGAGTGTTGACAGTGGGAGATATGCAATACAATGAAAGTAGGAAGAAACCATTAGAATTTCAGTTACAATTTATTTTTATATCACTCTTTAAACTTATTTTGTGTTTGTTTTATAAGGTAGATAATAATAATGTAACAGTTTTATATATGCTTTATAAATTAATGTGCATACATTGAGAATATTTGCTTACATTTTTTGGTTTTTTGTTTTTGTTTTTGCGGTACGCGGGCCTCTCACTGTTGTGGCCTCTCCCGTTGCGGAGCGCAGGCTCCGGATGCGCAGGCTCAGCGGCCATGGCTCACGGGCCCAGCCGCTCCGCGGCATGTGGGATCTTCCCAGACCGGGGCACGAACCCGTGTCCCCTGCATCGGCAGGCGGACTCTCAACCACTGCGCTACCAGGGAAGCCCTGCTTACGTTTTTTAATGGCAGGGTGCAAGTTAAAAAATTTAACTGGGACATGTCTCCTTTCGTTTAGGTAGACAAATTGTCTAGAAGGTACTCACTGTCACCCAGGGAAGATTACAGGGTGATCAATGTTGTGAGTCTAATTTCTCACAACATCAAGGACTTTCCAAACCTCCTTCGTTTTCATTATAAAATAGAGGAAATGAAAATGAGCTAACTAACAGTGAAACGATTTGAGGCCGGTTTCTTCCTTGGGAAGAAAAAAGATCTTAAAAATCCACATGGGCCATAAGCTCCTGGTAAGGACCAGAGGCAGCTGGGCCGTCTGATTCTCTGCTGGAGTATCAGGGGGATGGCCACTTGGGTCTGAGGTGCTCAGTGATGCAAGAGTGAAGTCCAACGGATGAGGTCTATCCTGGATGGACCTGATTGCTTTCTTCTGGTTCTTGGACACAGACTCTCCATGGCCTTGGCTGTCATCCTATAAAACCCTTTTAGGCTGGAGGAAGATTTAAATAATATTAAAAAAAAATCTCTGCAAACATTAGGCACAACGTGAAGGTTAATTTTAAGTGTCCATTTGACGGTGGCCAAGATGAAACAGTATTTCCGGGTATGTAAGTGAGGGTGTTTCTGAATGAGATTAGCATTGAATGTGTGGACTCAGTGAAGTAGACTCCCCTCTCCAACGCCGGCCAGAGCACCTCATCCAATCACGGAGGGTCTGAAATAGAGCAAAGAGCAGAGGAAGGAGGAATTCACCCCTGGCTCCCTGCTTGAGGTGGGACTTTTCTCCTGCCCTTGAACTGGGATTTACACCATCAGCTAGTTTCCCTAGTTGCCTAGAATTACACACCACTGGCTTTCCTGGGTGTCCAGCTTGCAGACCGGGGGACTTCTCAGCCTCTAGAATCACATGAGTCGAGTCCTCATAGTAAATCTCCGTATAAATCCCATTGGTTCTGTTTCTCTGGAGAACCCTGACTAATACAAACAGCAATACAAACCGAATTGATCCTAGACTTTCTGCTGTATGTACATGTGAAAAAGTTTTCATGGTGCCAGAAGACGTCAGTAGGAAACTTCCCCTGGGAAAACCCTTGGACCTGGTGGGGGCAGGGGAGAGAATGCTGGTTGTAAATAAGAAAACGGTGTCCTCGGTTCTGAGAGAAAAAGGCACAATTTATTTAGTCAAATTATTGTACAACATAGTCTTCATTGACAGTTGTCAGCTTAACACTTAATATAGTTTAAAAAAGTCAATGATTACCTGCAAAATTATATATATTTTAATATCTAAAAAATATATTGCTTATATAAGGCAGGAAGATCCCTTGTACGCACAAGGGAAAGTTTGGTTGTTCTTTTCCAAGTTATGATTGTTGCAGTTCGGTTATTTACAAACATCTCCAAAGCAGGAATGGTTTAAAGAGTTTGCCTTGATTTGCTTCTGCTCACTTGTTAAATAACAACACCAGTGGTTCTCTTTCTAGTAAGTCAGTGACTTGAACGTCCTGTGTTCTTTTCCGCAATAAGTCACATTATGCTTTTTTAAAAACCAGCTATAAAAAACATACAAACAGCTCAAATGTACAGATTGACAAAAGATGTACAAATTACATTAAAAAAAATAACGACTGATTTGATAGTAACATTGTATTTGTGACCGAGGTCAACTCGTTTCTTTACTCTTTTTCACTTTTTAATTATTTATTTTTAATACTGCGAGATATAGGAAAATAACTCTGCATAATTTATACAGTAAGTTGCCTTCTGGTTGGTGGACCCTGGACTGATCTGACAAGCGCACAGCACTTGCGAATCTGTTTGTGTTTAGAAATCCCTAGGACTTTTCAAAGTTCTGGGACCCACTGTCATTATTTAAAAAAAAAAAAAAAGTTATTTAACTCTCTGGCTTTCAGGAATGTCTGCATTTGCATTAACATTTCTTAGTTCATATCTTGACTATTTCCAGAGAGAATGGTCAGCCTAGTGCATATTTACTGCCCACTGAGAAAGATTTTGCAATGCCCGTGGCTTCTTAAATACACACTTGTTCTTTCTCTGAAATTCCAGTTGGGTGAAAACTTCACTAGCCTTACAACCAATGTTCCAGTTTGCTATCCACTGAGTTAGGTCTTCCTAAGATAAGACGATAAGCTTCCTGCCTCTATTTTCACTAAGTCTCAAACCAGAGCATAACTGGTTAAGTCCATGATTCTTTATCCTATGAACCCTTCAAGGTCCAAGATGAGACCCGTGTGTTGATAAGTAACTGCTTTGGTCCTAAAAGTATAAATCTACGGTTTCTTTCCCAGAACCATGACACAACTATTCCAAGTAATCTAAATATTCAACTCGTAGGCTGACAGGAGCCTGAGACTTGCAACTGGCATACTGGCCCATGGAGTTATCCATCTCTTTGTTCAAGGTAGAGGAAGCAGGAGTTACCAACGTTAAAAAAAAAAAAAAAAGAATCGTTTTTAAAGAACAGGTACACAAGTTCTATCCAACAAGAGAGAGCATCCAGTTTTGTTTTCTCTTCAAGGCCACGTATGTCCAACAAGAAGTGTGAGGAGGGGGACTTCAGCGAGAAGGCCACCGGTGATGAAGCGTCTAGTAGTAGCTGCCTAAGTGTGAGGGCACGTGGGTGTTTGGGTGGCGGGGGACATTGGGGTTGGGGTAGATGCCACCCGTGGGGGAGGTCCAGTACTGTGACGCTGCTCCAAAGAGGCTAGAGGAAGTGACCGGCATGGAGGACGGGGGGGGAGGGACAAAGTTCACCTTCTGCTGGTGGGTGTGGTAGGAGGGCATGTAGGAGATATCCGAAGGGTACTTGTACATGGACGACTCGGTGGGATGTGGCTGCAGGGCCTGGGCGATGCCGTGGAAGTCAAATTTGTAGGCATACCTCTTGCCGTGCACTTTGGTCATAATGTTTTTATCGTAGTAGTATCGGAGGGCTCGGCTCAGCTTGTCGTAATTCATGTTGGGTTTGCTCTTCCGCTCCCCCCAGCGCCTGGCCACCTCATCGGGGTCCGTCATTTTGAACTCCCCGTTGGTCCCCTCCCAGGTGATGCAGCTGGCGTTGGCGCTGTCCGACAGTAACTCCAGAAGGAACTGCCACAGCTGGATCTGCCCGCTCCCTGCAGGCAGTGAGGCAGACAGGAGGAAACAGAGGCTCAGCCTGGGAAGTCAGAACCTAATTTCCGAAGTGCAAGGGTCCTCTCACCCTGGTTAAGAATCCCTTGATTTATTTTTACGGTCAGAGCCCACTGGCCCCTGACGCTGGTGTGATCAGCAAGGTTAGATGGTAAGCTAATCTGCCCCGGGCCAGGTGACGTTCGCCCAGAACCAGCTGTGTGGTTTTGGGCCAGCCACTCCTCACCCGTCTGGGCAAGGTGCTGACTCTCTTCCTCTACAAAGGCCTGAATCACTGTCTTCTCTTTACTCAGTGCTGAAGTCCCTCAGGGTCCCGGGGGGAAGGTGTGACAACGCTTTAGGCTGATGGGACCTGGACTGTTCCTTAAGCCCTCGTGCTTGGCTCTTGGCTCTAAGCTCTACAGAGAAGAACTTGGGCAGAGAGGAAACCAGAGGAGAGGGAGCTGGTGCGTTCCCAGCCTTCTGAGCAGGACCGGCCTGGAGACATAGGCAGCAGGAATTCCCTGGGTGCCCGTCTCACTATTGCCAAGGGTCTATTAGCTCACACAGGAGGTGAGTTTCGTTTAGAGCTCGCTTGAGAGTTAGCTTAATCACAGACCCTTAAAATACACTGTCAAGTTCATTTTAGTTGCAACCTCTTTCATGTAGCCAGATAACGCTGCAATACTTTCTAAAGTCAAGACTAAAGCGCATTTGGAATATGTATTCACTTACGTGAGGAAGATTGCCGTGAGCTGGCTGGAACTGTTTCCTGGTACCCCACCCCCCATCTTTCCCTACTGAAACTTATCTCAACCTCAGTGCAGATACACAGGGCTAAAATGTTTGTTGTCCAGAAGCATCTCCAGCTAACGGACATTATCACCATCACGACAAGTCCTGTCCTCTCCTGTGTGCACCAGAGAAACAGGGGTCGAACATTTCAAGGAAAGAAGTACATGCTACTCCCAGGTCAGGTGTCTGAACTGAGGACACCTAGGAGGTCCCTGTGACCACACAAAGCTATGGAACATTCTGGAAGACGACCTCTCAGGTCAAAGGAAACTCACCGGGATTGGCTAGCCGACTGCTGGTCGGGCCCAGGATCTGATATGGATCTAAGGAAACAAGAAAGGAAATTTGCTTCACTGTTATTAAAAAGATAGAATCAACAGCATTAACAATGACAATACCCCAAGGGTTTACACTTTTATTTCAATATCATAGGAAAGCCTGATTTCAGAAAATTGCACTGCCTTTTTTTGCAGACCTCAAAGATCTTGACCAGTTACCGTCTTTATCCCCGTAATTACAGAAACAACGTGAAATAGTATCATTTTTTCATACTTGGTGTCTAAAATTTGTAGGTAATGCTGTCATTACCTAAAACAGAATAGTAAAACCACTTGGAAGGGAGCTAGCTAATATTCAATCGTCATGAATAAGGTGAAGTATGGCTTATTAAATGGGCCTAAAGAAGTCTAATGATGACTGGACTTTAATAGCTCTAACTATTACTGACAACTTTACACGTCTCTCTTTTACTGATGTAGCAGAAACACATGCCCAGAAATCAAGCAGCCTGGGTTCTAGCCCAGCAAAGTTATAAACTAAATAACTCATCGGACAATCTCTGGGTATCGGTTTTCTCATCTGCAAAATGATGGGTTGGGTTCCTGGATTCCCCAGTTCCCTTCTAGAATAACCTTCTCTGATTTTAAGCTTGGAAATGTCAACAGCAACCAGAATTTGGATTTTAGCTATGAAATGATTCTTCTTAATATCTCAGTTTACTTAAAACTTATGTGATTGTTTAGGCATAAAAGAAATCTTGGCAATATTGACTTATGTGAGGTTTATCTTCTTTTTTTCAGGCGAGGGAATCACGGTGGAGACCTGGATCGCAACTTGGCCATGCTATCGTAAGTCTGATACTTTACAATTTTCATAATTATAATTTTAAAAATCGACACGATTTTGGGGGTTTTGCTTACAACCACAAATTAACTTGAAGAGTCCTTAAGCCCTCTTAGTCTACCCCTGTTTATCCACACGGTATGACAACTAAAATATTTGGGGCAGGTAATGTCTAATTTCGTTGTTGTTGGGGATTCTTTAAATCCCCTATGTCAAGTCCTCTTTGTCTGACTTGTGTTTCACAGTCAGCAAATTCTCAGCCTTCCTGAGGAAATGTAGGTCAACTTTCTCTCGCTTATCCTCAGTGGAGATGGAAAACAATGTCTGTCCATCCCAAAGCAGTGGCTTGTTTGGAGCTCACTCTTAGCTCTGTCCCACAGAGAAGACCAAGCTGGGCTTGGAAGGGGCACAACAGCTGTCTTTAGGTACATGAAGGACCTTCACAGAGAATGGGAGGAAGACCTCTCCTGAGGGCAAACTGGAAAGCTTGAATGGAAGATACAGGGAGGGGGACTTTGGCTCACATGGTGGAATTGAGCCTAGCCAGGTAGTGAACTCCCCGTTGCTGTAGGTATTCAAGTGGAGGTGAGGTAATCATAAGACTGAGATGTTACAGGAGGATGTTGTAGACCTAGATGTCTCTAGGTTCTCCTTCCATACTAAGAGTCTCCAATTCCATGGTTTTAACAGTTCCTCTGCCTTAATTAAGTAGATCCCCCACAGGGAACGTTTGGTCAAGCAACTTGGGAGTCTGGGATGGTAGCTCTAGTTCTCCCATAAGCCAGCCGTGTGGCTTTTCGCAAATCACTTCACCTCTTTGGGCCTCAGTTTCTTTATTTTACAATGTGAGGCATTTTAATCTTCAGGCTCCTTTCACCTCTGATATTCCACGAGTCTCTATGTGATTCCAGTGTCAGGTCCCCAATTCACAGATCTATTATTGTGTCAAATATAGGATGCTATGAAAGACACAAATGCCGTATATTGTCTAAATCCTCCTCCGCTGACCATGTGGGACCAAGGGCCACATAGGAAGCAAAGGAGGGTTCGCACATCATGGACAGGTACCTGGTTGGGGCCGCTGTTCAGTATTCTTACTCATTGTTTGTGCTCCTGCAAGGGGGGGACCTGCAGCAAGAAGAGAAATACGGTAAGTGGGGCCATTCTCCACGAGGGGAGGGGAACACCTCGTCCAACGCCCCCCCCTGGAAGGAGGACAAATGTGCTTTCTCATTCATTCATTCGCTCACGCTACTCATTTATTCATTCTATTTTATAAATATTTATCCAGAATCTACTCTGTGCCAGCACTGCTCTCGATACTAGAGAACCCAGCACTGAACTAGTGATTCCTGTTTTAATGGGGAGACAATGATAAAAAGCAGTAAGTATGTAGAAGAGCATGTCTAACGGTATCGGGGCTGCGGATTTCATTTTTAATGAAAATTTAGAAAGGTCCTGAAGGAGAAGGTGACATTTGAGCACGGGTCACCTGCTCCTGCGTGTCCATGTTTGTGAGCTCCCCTCCATGGCAACTCTTAGGTACACCCTTTCCACCCCTGTCGTCATGTCTCCATGTTAGAGCTGCACTGCTTCTTGCACCGTCTATGGACTCATCTGACTGGCGTGCTCACCACTTCTCTCTCTTCCCACCGACCCATCAAATGCTATCTGGCCAGTTTCATCTGCCTAAAACACTACATCCCACCATCCAAAAACCTTAGTGACTCACTGTCGACTGAAGCATTGAGGTCTATCTTCCTGGCATCTTTGCCCTCCCTTCCTTACCTTTCCAGACTTATTTCCCTTCGTGCATCCTAAACCCCAGGAACCCAAGTCCTCCTGATTGTCAGACATGTCAGCCTTGATGTCTTTCCCTGGCCCCACCTCTCCTGGGAGGCCCAGTCTGCCCCACTGCTGCGGGTCCAAATCCTGCCTCTCCTTGCAGAGCCAAATCATATGGCCCCAGGTCCACTTGGTCTTCCTGATACCGCCCAGAGGGAAAGAGTTATATGTGTGCATGACTCCTGTCCCCTGCCTGAGAGATTGGTCCATGTCTGATTCAACACTGTGTGCCCCATAGGGCCAAGGGCTGGGGGCAGAGTAAACAGATAAGGCATATTATTAAAAGGGATGGTGGTTATTGCTGGCATTAGTTTTCAGTCCCAACCTCTTTCTTGAAAGAATTCCCTTCACCATCCATTTCTGTGTTTGATATTTTACTTCCTAGAGATGGCAAGATTGACACATTCTGGGTCGGGACCACATGAATCAGTTTTTCCCGCTACTCCCTTAATGGAAGACTTTGGGTCAGATTTCAGCACAAATTGATGTGTCAGACCCCTACCATCCCCTCATCAGGTTATCCTCCCTCTCGGCCTTTCATGAAATTGGGGTAGAGATGTTGGTATAACTCCATCTTGACAATTAGAAAAGCAAAGCCATAGAGGGTCATTGTCGTAACTTAAACGACAGAGTCCGAATCTGATGATTTTTCATTCATACAGACCTTTTCATGAGAGAAAGCTTCCAACTTCAAAAATTCTAAGGCCAAATGCAATGAAACAAAACTCACAGGTCTGAGTGAAAATCCCATCTTTCCAGGACTAGGTATCACTGACAGGTCCTACCTTGGCAATTAATTTTGATGGCCATTCAAAAAGCAGGAAAACAAAATGCTCACTCCTCTCCTCCTTTATCTTATGACCCTGTTCTCCACCCCGTCCTCAGAAAAAGGTTTTCTTCCCAAAGAATAAGGTGACGTTTACTTACTTTTGTTGAGACCAGAATTCATGTTATTGCCCCATCCTCCTCTCCTGACTGAGTCATAGGAAGGGTCTAATGGAAAAAACAAATAGAGGTACATCAGCATCTCCTGCTCTTTAGAAAGATTGCGTGAAGATTGTCGTTTAGTGACTGGAGAATTCTGCAATAACTTTTCAAGCATCACTAAATTCCAGAAGTGTACTCTTCCCCTGGGACAAAGGGGAATGAATGGAAGGAACATTGACACACTGATTGGGAGCCCAAGTAATGGAAAGAACCCTGAATTTGAAGTCATAGGGCTGGTTCCAAATTCTGTCCTTCCATCATTTGTTGTGAGACCTTGGATGAATCCAGACATCCTTGGGCCTCAATTTTTTAAAATACGGAAATAAAAATTTACATGATTTACCTACCTTACAGGGTTGTGCTGATGTTATCAACGGAATATTTGTGTCCCCTGCACAAATTCATACACTGATGTCTAATCCCCCCAGTGGAATGGTATTGGGATGCGGGGGTCTTGGGAGGTAATTAAGTCATGAGGGTGGAGCCTCCATGAATGGGATTAGTGCCCTTACAAGAAGAGGTCACAGAGTTAGCATGTCTGCCTGCTTCCTGCCATAGGAGGGCACAAAAAGAAGTCAGGTGTCTGCAATCCAAAAGGGAGCTCTCACCAGAACCTGACCACACTGGCACCCTGACCTCAGACTTCCAACCTCCAGCAGTGTGAGAAGTTTGTTTCTTTTGTTTGTAAACCAGCCATCCTACGGTACTTTGTTACAGCAGCCGGAACGGATGAAGACAGGTAATGATCAAATGAGATAGCACGTGTGAAGCATCTTATAAGGCATTCTACAAATATCATCTAAGTTTAGCAAGAAAAAAATGTCTGAAGCTGTATAGCAAAGCCCTTTAAGCAGCTCTGGAGAGATGGGTCACGTCCAGATTAAAGGCTCACGGGCAGACTGTCTCGCAGTGAGGACCCTGGTGGCGGCTCCAACCCCTCACTCCAGCACACTGATGCTGTGGGCACGTCTGGGCTCTCCTCGGCCTCTCATGCTTTTTTGCTGATAGTGAAGAGGGCTGGGTAATGACCACAGAGAAAGGAAAAAAGCCAGAGATGTGGCTGGAACCAGAAACGAGGGGCTGGAGAGATGCTTCCTGCCTGGAAGTGCAGAGAGGTTTCCAGATCGCCTTGGCGGACACTCCATTGACATGGAACATTTGTGATCCCAACCCCTTTCTTGAAAGAATACACATGCCTCCCTAACCCCGTTCAGAAATTGCTTAACCGACTGGCTGGAAACATCCTCCTTTCCTTTCTCATGGTGTGAGTCCCATTGAGACACGGAGCAGGAATAGCAGAAGAGCTTAAGGATACAGAATGATGACTTTCAAAGTCTTTCCATGGACAACAAAGAAACCATAAAAAACATCTGAACAAATGGAGCACAAACCTCATCAAACAACGGTCAGGCGGGGTGAAACGCAAACCATCCCCCTCCACCCCTTCTGAGCCTCTCAAACGAATTAGAATAAGAACTGCAAAGACGGACCGGCTGGTCCCATGGCTTGTTCTTGTTGTTTCTGGCTAAGAAGAACCAAAAGACAGGAATGATTTCCTTGTGGAAAAATCCACGTGCGGATGCACATTCCTCCTGGCTCTGGAAAAGCCAGTGCAGTTTTAAAATTACAGTCTTTAGCAATTGGCATGAAAAGCAAAACAGAAAGTGAGGGGGATGCAGATGGGAGGAAGGGGAGGGAAGGGGGCAAAAGAGAGACAAAGCTCGGCTCGTTTGAGTCGTCTGTTTTTATTTTTCTTTGACTTTTTTTTTTTCACAATTCCTCCTGCAAATAGATTCTTGTGCTTGCTTAAAAACAAAATAAAACAAAAACAAACAAAGAACCTAAGCTGTTTTCAAGCTGGGGATGCGGTTGTAGATTCTCATGGGTATCTTCTGGGCTGTCTTGCAGGGGTCTGCAGAGTGTGTGCGAGGCTGGGGTATCCTCGAGGAAAGGCCGGGTTCTTCCAAGATTTCTCTTTGGTGGAGGGGGATGCTGGTTAGGCCTCCAGCAATTTATCTGGGACTGATTTCTGCCATGTATTGTGTGTTTGGCTATACAGTGGATGTGAACGAATATGACACAAGTCCCCAGTGCTTGCCTTTAAATAGGAGACGATAACAGATTGTGAAGAAATATGGGTCGTGTACCAAAGGAGTGCTGGAGATACTGGGAGTGAAGGAGGGAGAGGCTAGTGTGACTGGGTCTGGGGTGACTAGAGTGAGGCCTCTTTGGGAAGGAGAGAGTGCGCATACCCGGCGGGCATATGGCGGAAGTGAGCAGTGAGATGCTAACGTGTCGGATGCGGGGAACCACGCTTGGGGCTGTGGGACTGCAGTGGGGGGACACGGAAGAGAGGGCCGAGGCCAGGTTCATGGCCAGGTCCACGGCCGCTCAGCCAGCTTAATGGCTCTGGATTACAGGCCATGGAAGAAACCAGGAGAGGCTTGGGGCAGGTGGCAATACCACGGACCCAGGGTGTGGTGGAGAGTGCAGCTCGTGGTGATGTGTAAGATGGATGGATGGGGTGGGTGCCGGGGGAAGGAGATGAATCTAGCAGGAACGGAACAGAAAGTGGAATAGAAAGTGACAAATTCATGAAAGAGAAAAAGCACATCGCTAAGTTCCAGGAATTGGTGTGACTTAACTTCTGACTTACTGCACTGATAATATCTCTGACTCAGAGTTTTCTAATCAGCGTTTCTTCTCAATCCTTAGTTTACCGGAGGCTTCCATCCTCTCTTGCATCTTCTCTAAAGCTATGTTATATTCGTTCAGAAAAACCTTTTTTCTTAGTCCAAATTATGGCTTTGGGCTATAGTTATCCTTGACGTCTTGCCAACTTTTCCTCCTATTCTTTTATTCTAGCTCTGGGGGCACTGCAGACAGGCAAAAGTTAGAGAATGCTTGGAAGAATTCCCTCTAACCAACAGAGGGCGGGTGGTGGCTGGATCTTTCTCTGAGTGCCCAATCATGTTGGAAGTTGATGCTTTATCAGAGAAGTGTCTGGAAGCCCCATCTTTCCCGTGATGCCTTGGGGGTTGGGAGGGGAAGCCTGACCGGGAGGACTTTCGAGGTCCCAACCAACCTTAAAGTCCCCTAGTAGGTGAAAAAAGCAAGGGACAGAAACAGAGAGGCCACCAGCCATCAGCCTGAACTGTGTCCTCCTGTGGAGTTAACTGAGCAATAAACAGCAGCGGGCCGTGCCGTGAGCGGGCGTCTTTAGCTGAGGGTCCCGGAGCAGAGTGTAGAATCAGAGCAGCAAAGGCCACAAGGCTCCCTCCCATGTGCTCTTTCATTCCTACCCACCTGCATGGAAAATCCTGCCACTGGCACCTGAGTCTACAAAGGACACCTGGGTCCATTTACTGGGGAGTTTAACAAACGTTCTCTGTGGGCCCTGGGGTTTGTGGGGTCATCTCCTAAATGGAAGATTGACATGAAAGCCAGTGTTTTTGGAGTAAGTCCTACTGCAAAGACAAAGCTGAAGATGGAGAAGGCCAGCATCAAGAGCTAAGGTCTGGCATTCCGCCTTAGAGATTGGAAGTACTGGGGCAGCCTTGCAGATTAAATTAGATATCCAAGCAAACAGCTGGCCCAGCGCCCAGCACAGCATCAAACTCGGTAAATATTAGCAAGTAACATTATTACTGTGTTTGCATCATTAAATACCTTGAAATGTTCAGACCCAGAAACACATTTGCCAGCCCTACCAAATACACATTAACCCCCCTCTCCTGCTTCCATCCGCCTTACCCTGCTCTACTTCTTATTTTTCCACTTATCACCTAATTTAATCAATAATTAATCCATGATGTTTATTGTCCACATCTCCCACCTGAACGTCAGGTCCATAAGGGTAGGGACCCCTCTTTTGTTCTCTGATAGAACCAAGCACCTAGAACAGTACCCAGCCCAGAATAAGCACCCCCTAAATATTTGTTGAATGAATGAATAACTGGGCCAATTATTTTCTCCTTCTTGCTAAATATACACACTTCCTCTTGTTGTTCACTCTTTTCCTAGCTGGAGAGAATTCAAAGCCTCTACCCCAGCTGCTCCCCACTAAATGAAGTCTTCAGGGCATTCCAGTCTGGGTGATGGGAGATGGATGACTATAGACTGTTAACCCTGGTTTCCCTCTGAGCAGAATGGACAACAGTCCCTGTATGACAGGGCGTAGGCTGAGACCTGTCCCCACAGGAAGCCCAGGGCTACACGCCATTCATTCAGGTGGCCTGCTTTTTGTTTCATATATGTTTTAACAACGTCATTGTTGAAACGAGGGCTTGTTTTCCTCCTAAAAGTCACACCAGTGAGAACTCAGCTGTGTGGTCAGCTCTAGTCCCAGACACACAGACAGAAATATGTCTACAACCAACATGGAAAATCCTGGACCCGGAGCTACCCAACGACTCATATTCCTGCACAAACACTCTCCCTCCCCGGGCCTGACGCCTGACTGTGCCAGAGCTCCCTGACCCTCGGCTGCCGGTCAGCACGTGGGTTGCTCTCCAGTGGGGTGTGCCCGGCCACAAGGCAGCCTGAGCATGCCCTGGGCCCCCCCACCCTGAAAAGGGTGCATACTGTCTGCTTTCTGAGAACTGACTTCTCAAAACACACACTTAAGGGAGTGGCCAAGGGCACAGAGGGCAAAAATGTGACCGTTAGAGACCCACAGAGCGGCTGGTCTCAGAACTTCTGGGTGGTGGCAGACGCTTGAGCAGCAGAAAAGTACCCCTATTCTGACCCTCACTTTTTACTTCAGTGAAGGCTGGTACCCCTGGCTTGATGACGAATCTTACTGTGATGCTTCTTCAGAGGAGTCCTCCCAGAAGGGCTCTGCCTGGAGCTTATGGTTTCAGGCGGTCCTGAGATCAATTTTTGCCAAAGCAAAGAGAGACCAGAGCCTTATTCTGGGGAATCTGGGCACTGCCAGGCATTGTGGGTAATTCAGCTTCAAGTATATAACAGTCTGAACAGCATCTCCATCATGAGATGCCCGGTGCGGCTGACTTTGACCCTAAATGGCCTCTTAGATTCCAGGAGAGCCTCCCGGGGTGGAGAAATATTAGCATGGAGATTTTTTTCTGAAAAGTCCTTGTGGGAAGGGGAAAACTTTCTCTGGACGTGACTTTCTCGCAGACGTCCCAGCGTTAACTCAGCTTCTGTGTGAAGCTGTTAAACGGGTCCTAGAAACCTGGCCAAACATCTCCAGAAAGACCTCTCTTTCTGCTCGGATGCCGACGGTTCACTGTCTGAAAGCCCAATGTCCCAGGCAATGCGCAGCTCCACACTTTGTCATGCCCTCACCTGGAGGCCAAAGAGGCAGAGACACCAGCACAAAAGCCTCTCTCTTCATCCCGTATGACATTAGACCGTGCTCCCGATTACTGGATAGAAAAAGATGGATTTTCTCTGAGACTTCTCTTCGAATTTCTGGTTGGCAGTACCTATAGTCCTGTTCATCCTCGGAAAGGCCGGCTTCTAAATGCAGACCTTTCAGCAGAACGGGCAAGGCCGCCCCTGCTCAGGGCAGAAGCTTCTCTCAGTCCGATCCAGACCTCTTTTCTTGGAAGACTGAGGATGCCAAAGGAGAAAAGCTCTAATAAAGGGGACCCTGAACCCAAAGCCCCAAACTTCCCAAAAAAGAGCCAAGTCCGCCAGGAGGAAGACGCATCGCCCAGACTTTCCCCCATACAGGGAAGCCTGTACACGGGGGCAACATCCTAGCTGCTGGCAGAGGACGAGATGTTCCTCCAAACCCCTCCTCCCTCTGAGGCCCTGGGTTAGAAGAGGCCCAGCCTTTGAGGAGAAGCAGGGCCCCACTGGCCACCAACCCCATTCTGCTTCCCTCTGGGCTCTCCCTCCTGCGGTGCCCACCCGGGACAGCCTGCCCTGCTTACCGAACCTTCTCAACTCAGGACCGGCCCCTCGTCTGCCACTGTCTCCATACGACCCCTGCCGGCGACCACTACCAGATGTCTGACCGGTTGGCCTGGCCTCCTACCTCCAAAGCTGTGCAAAGGCGACTGGCGCCCGGGCTATGGAAGGTCGTGGAGGGCGAGGACGCCCTAGTGCAGACATCCTTTCTCTCGGGCAGGTCGGTGGTTACGATGTGGCATTTAGAATCAGTCCACCCTGGGTTGGGACCCCAGCTCAGCCATCTACTGTGCCAAACAATCTCTGTCTAAGGGTTCCTCTTTTGGAACCCCAGGTTCTGCTTCTCTAAGTTAGCCTTAAAAACGCATTCCAATATACATGAGGTGCAGACAAATACTGTTTGATTCCACTTATACGAGGTCCCTGGGATAGTCAAATTCATAGAGTCAGAAAGCATACCGGTGGCTGCCAGGGCCCCGGCGGGAGCGGGAACGGGGAGGCCGTGTTTGCTGGGGACAGGGTTTCAGTTTAGGAAGGTGAGGAATTCGGGAGACGGATGATGGCGAAAGCTGCACAGCCATGTGAATGTACTTAGTGCCACTGAACTGTACAGTTAAATATGGTTAAAATAATATGTTTTATATTATGTGACTTTTACCACAATAAAAAAAGGATTAATAACAAATGCTTTATAGGATTGTTAAGGGGATTAAATAAGCATTCAATAAATGGCAACTTAAAAATATACACAGTACACACGTGGTCTATACCATCTTGTTTGCACCTCTAAGATGCTGACCTTGGTGAACTGAGGTTCAAAAGTCATTAGAGGAGGCCCTGAAAATGAAGAGAAGCGCAAAAAAGGAAGAATAATTCCTGTGCTCCGAGATCAGTGATTCCCAAATCAGAATAAACTCTGGCTCTCTTTTAGAAGAAGAAATGGATTATCCTGTATCCCAGTTTAGAATCGCCGGCCGGGAAGCTGGCTCTGGCTGGTGCCTGCTGGTATATTACCAGGCTGAGGGTTCACCCGGCATCCTTCCTGCTCCCCTGATGGTCCGCTCCCCCAGCTCCCTGCCCAGCCAGCCCTGGAGCTCCAAGCTGGGTCCTCACCTCCTTTCAACCCCGTCTATAAGGGTAGCTCGGCCTTTACCTCAGGGGCATCTTATGTTCTAAAGAGCAGCAGAGGATCTTGGCTTCCACGGAGATCTCAGGAGGAGGGCAATATCTAGGGAAGGCTTTCCTTAAACTTGGAACGCACAGAAAAAAAACATCCTGGATCAGATTTCCTTTGCTCAAGGATCTTGTCCTGGAATCCAAACAGCCCCTCAGCCTCAGAGCCGGCCCCGCTGCGTGGAGGAGAATAAAACTACTGTTTAAGACATTCCACGTGCAAAGGGAAGAAAGGACACGTGAGAGAAATGCTGGAAGAATGGATGGCTTTCAAGGATGAGAATTTGGAGAGGCCAGTGGCACCCTTGTGGGCACAGCCTCGCCACGGTCTCATGAGGCTCCCCACCAGGCCGGGACCCTCGCTCGAGTTCGTCCCTCCCGTGGGCTCTGTGTCTAAACGACACACGAGTCTAAACGACCTCTTTATTTTGATGAGGCCTCAAAGTGGGATTTGGGGGCCCGCCTTGTGTGGAAAAGCAATTTATACTCAGTTAATTGGGTGTTTGCCCAAACTCCCCTCCATGTTGGGCCATGCAGACGCAACTAAATTGCAGCCTTCCTGGGTCAAATCTGCCTCAGGTTTAAGAGGATTCTGGGTCAGAAGAAGAAAACCTAACAGCTGCCTTAGGTAAGAGGGCTTGAAGGTGAATGAGAAGCAGTCTGTGTTTAGCCCCCTGGGCTCTGCTGAGAGCCCGGATCTGATCCTCTCCCATCCGCGTTCCTCAGCTGGGTCGCCCTCACTCTCTGGCGATACGGGATGGTCTTGCATCTGTTGCATGATTCAGCTTCTGCATCTTTCTTCCAGAGTTCTGCAAAGGCTCACCGGTGAAGGTCTCGCGTTTATTGCCCTCATCTTGTTCAGCCTCCTGGTGTAATTCTTTGTGCACTTATGCCCCTTTCTTGGTGAGCATCTCTGGGAAGACACAGACTGTATCTTATCACCTTGCTTCCTTCTCTTGCGCCCAGGTTCTTCCTCTTCCCAGCACCAGCTATTGGGCTTAGCTAATACCTCACATCCCACTCACATTCATTCATTCAACAACATTTTATTGAATGTCTACAATTGTGCTAGGCCCTGTTCTATGTGCTGAGAATACAATGGTGGCCAGGCATACATCCTTGCTCTGGGAGCTGACATTCAAAACAAATAGTAAACGACATCGTATATAAGAAGGTGGTGAGTGGTATGGAGAAAAAGAAAACAGGTGAAGGGGAGCAGATAGTGCTGGGACAGGGAGGGCCTCGCTGACAACACAATCTGAACAAAGACTTGACCTATCTAATGTTATGGAAATAAAGCTCTCCACAGTGCCATAATTTTCTTATGAAAAGTGACTGGGTCGCCCAACACTGATTTCAAAGCCCTTCTGGAAAGGCAATCCCTCGTTAGCAGCTCTTTACCTTGTGAGAATTACTTTATGTTGGAAGACGAAAAAATAAGCTAAAAAACTTGACAGTATCGTTTTGATGTCTGGGTGAGAGATAGTAAAAGGCGAGATGAGCTTAGTCTATTAAAGAGTTCACCAGTTTTTTGCCTATTTAGAATCCGGGTAATTGCCAATTCTGTTGTCTTAGAATCACACTGACTTAGGAAGGCCATTCAAATGAAGAAACTTAAAATCCCAGCGCTTCCTAGGATTTGTTTCTGACCTGCCTCTGAAGCGTTTTGCAGGAAAGGGCGTTTCTGAGGGGTCAGTGTGGTTGAGAAGAGGACAGGTGAGTTCTCCCTGAAGGAACACTCCATCTTTGTGGCCTGGCAGGTGAGCCCTGGAACACTCCCACCTCTGTGTCCTGCACCCACACATCAAAAAGCACAGGAGTTAAAGACAACCATCAACTCTGGGCAGGTGGAATGTGGTCTCACTTATATAATAGAATCTGAGGTTTCTTTTCAGGCTGGAGGGGACTTCAGTCATTATCTAAACCAGACATGCAAATTAGCACAGGCCTGGAGGCCCAAAGCCTGAGAGAAAGCATATGTGGCCATATAAGAATTTTAATAGAAATTGAAAGTATGACTCATAGCAGAAAAACTGCCTTTCTCTCAACTCCTCTAGGATATTGGGCAGGCCAAAGACTTTTGAAGCTCGAAGAGTTTTCATAGTTATACCAAGAACGGTTTTCATTTCTTTGGAAGAGGGGTACCTAAATCTTATCAAGTCTAAGGTCATTTGTGGTGTTATTAAGGGCTCTTAAAGATTTTCATGGGAAGGAATTCCATGATTTCTCTTTATTCCATTCCAAACAGGGAAACAGTTCACTGCCATGGAAAAAGACTCTAGATTGAGGTTCAGAACTCCTTGGTTTCCCACCCATCTCTGCCAGTTATGAGCTGTGTGAACTGAGGCAAGTGACAATCTCTCTGAATCTGTCAACCTATCCGCAACAGGGGAAAAAACGATTCTCCTAAAATTTAAGAATTTGGAAAAGCAAATAGCCTGTTTAATCCTCACAGGGTTCTTTTGAGAATCAATGAGATCATGCATGTGAAAATGCTTTACACACTCCAAATGTCTTCTAAGATTATAGCTGATTTTCTTTTCCAGAGTTTTATTCCTTGGGAAGAAGTTAATCTTTCTTGTGTCAACCAAGGCTAATTTCTTCTGGTTCTTTGTTTAGGGAAGCAGAAGGATTGAGTAAATATTTAATTAAATTGACAAACTAGATTTTCCTTCCCCAGTGAATCTATCAGCTGTCAATGTTATTTACTGAATATCTACAGGGCTGGAAAAAAGGGATACAGGACAAAACTCACCATTAAAGACGATAAGATAATCTGTAATTAGGTCCATTGATGGCTAGTGACTGAGAGAGGGTCCTGAGAAGAGACTGTAGTCTTTGTGGGTAAGGAAAAAGTATCCTGACGAGGGTGGGACTTGAATTGGGCTTTGAAGGATGTCCTGGATTTTGATAAAGTAATAATCTCGCGTAATTTACCACTTTCTCTTTCAAATGTGCCTAACACACGAATTTGAACTTCATCAGAGGTGTGTTAAACTTTTTATTGATCCTCACATGGGATTGCTTACAGATCTCTGAGGCTGGAGGGGAGAAGCCCATGTGGGTTAGTGTTTCTAACCATAGTATTTCTTCCTCAGAGACTTTATCTTCTCTCAAAAGGATATTTCATGAGAAATAATTATTTATTATCTTAGATATGGGCTTCTCTGAAGAGAGTATGATGTTACATCTATAAAAAGAACTTGGGAAAGGTTTTTATCTTAAGATAACAAATGATGCTATCTATGCCCTGGCTTTTCACGAGAAGATTCCCCAAGTCCCTATACCTCTGTCTGGCAGGAGAAAAGCTTCTCTCTTTCTCTGGGGTGGGGAAGGGGGGGAGGGAGAGGGGAGGGAGAGAGAGGGGAAGAAAGATGGAGAAAAGTTTGGTTTACGAGCGTGGGAATAAACAAACTTCTTTTAAATACTTTCAGTAACTACTGACCCTCAAACAACCTCTCTGTAGAATTTCTAAAAATCAGTGTATTTTGCAGAACAAATGCATTTGGAAGATTCTGTGTGGAGGTGGCCACCAGTGGATTACCTAGAGCACTTGTGGACCTCGCCTTTTCTTCCCAGAGTACTCTGGGACCCCCACTCCTCAACACAGCTAACAGCCATCACTTCCAGCTTCTATTACAAACCAAGACCCTGCGGTCATGGAAATAGAGTTACATCAACCAAGGCCAATTTCATTTTGAGTCGGAGCTCTATAATCTGGAATGGGATGATATGTCTGAGTCAAAGTGAAACCTGGTAGGGACGGGAGGGCTAAAATAATAATAGTCAAGAGTCTGGAGATGAATTGGAAATGCAAAACCCAAACGGCCCACTCAGTAAGTGTGAAACGCCACTGACAAGTTAGTGGAGCTGTGGTGGCACTCCACCTCACCCACCGAGTGTCCACCGCCGGGACACCCCTCCCTGGCACTGGCGGGTGGAGCAGCTGTCTGGCCGAGTCCAGTTGCAGGGGTGCTCTGGAGGTCAAGTTGGCCCCAAATACCTTTCCCACAGCCTTGCACCTCTTCCCCTCCCGCTCTGAGGTTTACATAAAGCGTTTTTCTTTATTAAGGTGCAGCAGGGTTCATGTTTTCGCTGTCACCTTCACTGACGTTGCAGAGCACGGTGGCGCCTATCAGATTCTCCGAGGAAGCATGGAAGAGCAGTTTTGATAAACATGACGAAAGATGCCCAAGGGGGCAGGAAGGCCAAAGTGGGCACTTCGAAGCAGCCAGGAACAATACCAGGGGCGAGGATGCCTGCTGGCACAGGGAAGAGGAGAGACCAATGGTGCAATGGCAGAAAGGATGCCCATGCAGAGCAACGAAGGCACATTTTGTCTCTGTTAAGTATTCAAGTGAAACTTGGCTCTCGGTGGTGGGGTGATGTGTGGGGCGAGAATTTCATAAGCAGTGGGAGACGCCTACTCTCAGAACACTCAGCTCCAACTTCGCCAACCAAGGGCACCTATGGATGGAGAAGGGGGTGTAGGCTGGGATGCTGGAGCAGCCTGGCTTGTGTCTTTAAAATGGTCCAGGTGATGCTGATCTCCTTCCTTTTCCTGGAGAGCCATGGGTCAGTGAAGCTTATTGAGGCAAGGCCTTGCCTACCTCTTGTAATTTGAGGAAATTTCACAACTAGATGTATCAAGCTAATATCCACCACCCTTGTTTTTTTAAGTTACGTTTATTGCAATCCTTATTGATCAACAGAGTGTTACTCAGGATAACATTTCCTTTTCTAAATCTCTTCTTTCTTTCTTTGATTTTTAAAAATATAATATTAAACACACAAAATGTATAATGTTGTGTAAATTACAAAGCACAATAAAGAAAAAGACATCTGTGAAGCCACCTAATATGCTTCTTGAAATGCAAGAACCGAGTACCCTGAGCGAGGGTCATGAGTTGAGGACCATAGCAGAAATCAGTGAATCTCACCATATCATCTTAACAACTAGATGACATCAGCTTCCTGGAAGAAATGGGCCGTTCCATGTTGTGCTGGATGGAAGAGGGAGATGCAGTTGGGGGCCTGGCACTGCCTGGGTGGGGAGTGGGCTGCGGTAACAGGCTCTGTGCTGCTTTCTGATTCCTACTAGCGTTGTCATTTGAGCTTAACGCACCTGTGCCCCAGTTTTCTTATATGCAAGGTGGGAATAATAATCATACCAACTACATAAGGTGGTTAGGAAGCGTAAAAATGAAGTGAATAGAAAAGTTTTTGGCACAGAATAAGCCCTCAATCAATGGCAGTTGTTATCGTTATGGGGTTGGGGGGGGGGTTGATAAGAAAGGTAAGGAAAGGAGGGTTGAACGAGCAGGAGTTAACCTTTCCTGCAATATGACTTTCCCTTGTCCTGGTCCTGTCCTTGGCCTCTTTCTCAGTGGCACCCGTAGCAAAAGGACCCAAATCTGAAGGGCCTCCAAGGGGAGTGTAAGCTGATAAAAAATGGGGCAAAAGGCGGTGATGTGGAACCATCACCTTGTTACTGAAATCTGCTCTCGGCAAGCTCTTCCCTCTACTTCTGGGTGGGACCAATCACAGCCTGGGAGGAATAATGTTGGGGTCAAATGAAGGGGAAATTGTGGCAGAAAGGGAAAGGCAAGTCCTGAGCCCATCTTTGCAGTGGACGAGGCCAAAACATCACTCTTGGATTTAGAAACATCACGAAGGGTGAGTTTTACAGTAAGTCCTTGGGGAGTAGTTTAAGGCAATTTGTCTATAATTTCCATCCATCCATCCATCCAACCATCCAACCATCCATCCGTCATCCATCCATACACACATACATGGCCTTTTCTAAGGCACTGTCCCTGCCTCCAAGATGCATCAGGTCTTGCAAGACCAAAGGCTGTTGGATATACTCTGTCGGATGCTTCACTGGGAAGACAGTGGGTACAAGCAAAGCGCCGTGGGGCAGGGGTGTTTGAGGAGACATCGTCTGACCTGGGCCACCAAGAGTGAGTGTGGCTCATAGGGTGTGGATTGGGGTGGCAGCGAGACAGCCAAGGATGGTATGTCAGGCAATGGGAGAACGGGAAACATTCAAAGTTCTGTTTGAAATGGTCTAGACAGGAATCCATTCACATTTGAAGGACACATTTTTTTGGTCGGAACCTAAATGGGTAAAAACTGTGCTGCTGGCCAAGCTGTCACTCCACCCAGACCCCGAAGTGACCCAGGCCGCGCTGGACGGTACCTCTGTCCATCCTGCTTGGCGGGACCTGGACAGCCTGCAAACTTGCACACTCCGGAAAGGGCGGGTTTTGCCTCACGATCCCTCATGAGGTTGCGGCAGTCAACTGATGTGAGTGGCTGGAGAAAGGAGAGCAGTGCCTGCTTTACTGCAGGGGGTCACCCAGTTGTGCCTGCCTGTCTCAAACCCTGGGGGCTCACGGCTGACACCCACCTACCTTGGAATTCCCTCCCCGAGATGAGAGAGACCTATGGTGGTAGATTTCTTTAAAAATTATCAATTAATCAATCAAACACAGAAACTGAGGGGAACGATCATCGGAAGATATATTTATATATATTTCAAAAAAAAATCTTCGAAGGAATAAAACGTACACAATTTGAATTATTCCTGAGATGGAAGAGCTCCTTCAAATAAGGGGATTCGTGCCGTAACTGGGACTAAACAAAATGCCCCAGCGAAATCCCTTTACCTGCCTCTAACGTGCAACACGGAAAGCCGTTTGCATCGTTATCCTGGAACAAATTTACACTTGTCTTAGGAAACAGGCTAAGTGTTTCCAATAATTTAGAGAGAGTGTGTTCTAGTCGCTGTGGAACCCACACATGCGGTAACAGCGCACACAGCACACCCACGGAACAAAATAACAGTTCTTTTACTCAGAGAAAGGAAGGATAATGGTTACTTAGAAAGTGTCCCAGACAAGCTGTCAAATTGAATTCAGAGAGCTGGAGTCTGACTCCAGGACAGGGCTGGCTGGCTCAGCTCCCTCGGGATTGGGGTTTCCTGCCTGCTACAGCTTACAGACAAAGATTCTTTGTTTCCAGCACTCTCTCTCTCTTTCTCTCTCTCTTTCTCGCTCTCTCAATCTCTCTCTGGTGAAAACACACACACACACACACACACACACACACACACACACACACACACACACAACATGTAGCTCTCCAAAGAGGGTCAGATTGAAAGCAGACAAAACATTAAGTCTGGAATTTCAAAGGAAAACAATTAAAAAAAAATAAAACGGAGAGAGCAAGCTACTGTCTGTTCTATAATCATAAATCTTGCCTTTGGACACAGAAACAGCACACACTCACACACACACACACACACACTCACACACTCAGCAATCATCCCTGCTTTTGCTAAAAATGGATTAGGGGTAGTTCATCATAAAGGAAAAACATATAATGACAAAGTTCTTAACAGGCTCTCCTGGGAGGCCTGAATACCCTCAAATTTTAAGTGCACATTAGCGGACACAGACAGAGCCCGTGGAGCCACATAACCTGCTCCATGAGAGATGTTATTTACTCCCTAAAAATAACAGGCGATTACCTCACAGCATTACAGGCCTTTTCCTCAGGCACACGTGTTCCAGACCAACCCGCACTGGCCATCCCGCACAGGGCAATACGCACACGGCCCAAGGCCCCGCCCAACACGCACTCACCCCCTGAGACCCTGACTCAGGCTGCTGCCTCGAGCCCACCCCCCAGGCTGGGCCCCCAACCTGCCACCCTTGTTCACTGCCACACACACAGGGCACAGGAATCCACATTCTGCACGCATCTACATTTTCTCCATCAAAGCAAAACTTCTCGGGGCATCTTTTAAATCATGGAAAAATGTGGAGATGTAGGAAAGCAGAGAGGAAAGTCTACTGCACCCCAAAGGGCCCTTTGGCTTTAACAAGCATGAACTCATGGTCAACCTGACTTCAGCTCTCCCCCCACCCATGCCCCCTCCCTGCCCTGACTATTTTGAAGCAAATCCCTGGCTCCTTTGCTGAGCTTCCTGTCACACAGGGACACTATACCCGTCTTTCGGTTTCGTCTAAACCACTAAGAGTCCCACCCAAGGCTCCCCCATCATGCTCGCGTCACATACCCAGGCCCTGGTGTTCCCAGGGGGCACACTCAGGTATACCCACGGGAGCCCACCTGGTCCCGTCCCCCAAACCCAGCCCGAGCACACGCAGCCCCCGCACAGGATAGATCCAGACATGCTGGGTCTTTGATGCCCACCTTCCCTTCATTCGATACCCATTTCCAGCACCACCGTGCTGGGTCCTTCCAGAGGCCTCCCATCTTTCACTACGACCTCTGTCATTAAATCATCAAGGACACCCCACAGGCGATGAAAATGCAGGGGAAAGTGCCGAGAGGTGGTGCTGTAGCAGCCGTAGTCAATACGCAGCACTGACTTACAGGCCCATCTGTATCTCTGACTACATCCTCTTGAGGGGAGCTGGCTGGGTACCACGTTTCCGAAGCTCAGCCTAGCGTCCCATATGTGGTAGGTTCTTAATAAATGAAGAGATGCGTGAACGGGGTGGAGGAGGGCACGAGTCCTGACTAAGGTCCTGAGAGAAGCCCTTCCCTTCCTGTGTGGTCTTGGGGGAACCCACGCCTTCCCTGGCCTCCTATCGCCTCTGTTCCATGAAAGGTTTGGAGTGGATGGTCCACTTTAACATTTAATGATTTTTCTTCCCTTCATTTCTCTTAGGGAACTTCTTGTAGGTCACATGCATTTTGATTATATATGCAGTTTCATATTATTCCTTAATCGTTCCATATGTGACTCTCCCAAATAAGATTTTAAACAACTTGGCCATCTCATCTACGGTGTTACCACGCCATCTGATATGGTGTCTTTCATAACCCTGGGCGTAGTGTCAGCATGTGGTAAACCCTCAAGAACATTCTAATGATTTTGTGATAAAATCCTAATTACCGCTGTAATCCATGGAGCAAGCATATTGTGTACTTCCTGGTGCATCAGATGCCCTGGTAAGTGATTTCTAAGCATAATAGCCCTCTTGAAGGGGCACTAAGATTGCCTTCATTCTATACGTGAGGAAACTGCGGCAGAAAAAAGTAAGTGACTTGACCAAAGTCACACAGCCTGTTTGAGTCCAGAGCCTGGGTTTTGAACCAATATGCTCTAAGGCTGAGATATGAGATAAATACCTGCCTTGGGGAAATGGAGAGCATTAATTAAAGAAGGTTTAAGATGTTTGTTAGATGCTTGATGCAAACTATTATATAGAGAATGGATAAACCACGAGGTCCTACTGTATAGCCCAGGGAACTATATTCAATATCCTGTGATGAACCATAATGGAAAAGAAGATGAAAAAGAATGTATGTATATGTATAACTGAGTCACTTTGCTGTGAAGCAGAAATGAACACAACATTGTAAATCAATTATACTTCAAAAAGATAAATTTTTTAAAAAGATGTCAGATGCTTGAATGAAATATGTTGAGATGATGAGGTGAGAAGCAGCCTGGAGGGAGGAGTGAACAGCAAGACCTACGTTGGAGTCCTGCTCTATCCTAAGACCTGGGTGACTTCAAACGGACCCTGTTATCTCTGTGCCTTGTTTCCATTATCTACAGAACGGGGATAATAATAATATCAGCCCTGCCAGCTCACGGGGATGGTGAGGGGTGCAAACGACGTAATAGATGTGCAAACGCTTGGCAGAGAGTGAAGGGCTGCAGAACCGTGGTCCCGGCTATGTGCACAGGTCCTGCCATCTGGAAATCTCCTTGCAAGAAGCAGGGCTCTCATTAGCATAATCTTCAGCACCGGTTAGGCATTTCACTCTGAAGGACATGGAAAGGTGGTTTCTCCCCCTCTCTCTCCCACACTCAGCGTTCAAGAAGACAGACTTTTTATCCATTAGCCCAGGTGACTGCAGGCCAGGGCTGTACCCCCGGCCGCAGGTGACCTGCGTGGGTTTGCATTTCACAGCGGGTCCTGAAAGGCTTCCCGGGCGGGGGCTAGAGGCTCAGCTTCCACGGGCCGGTTTATGAGTTCCAGGAGTTAATAAACAAGGAGCTCAGTATCCTCTGACTTTTGGAGACTCAGAGGTATTTAAACAGATCCAGCACAAGGAGCTAAGGAAATGAGGGTTTAGGATGCAAAGCAGCTCTGAAGCAGAGCGCTGCTGCCCGTCCAGGGGATGCGCTGGCAGGGCCCAGAGCAAGGCTGCCCAGAAACACGGTGGAGCTCTGACCTGCATCCCGGGCGGACACACTCATCCCTGGGCATGGAGGTCGGAGCTCGAGGTTTAGAGAATCCTCAGTCCGGGCCCCGGGACTCCCACGTATTGGGTTGGCCAAAAAGTTCGTTCAGTTTTAAGCAAAAATAAGACACATCTTTCATTTTCACCAAGAACTTTATTGAACAATGTATTCATTAACAGAACGAACTTTTTGGCCAACCCAATACTTGGAATGGCCATTTAACTTCTAGAACCCCAGTGCTCTCCGGATAAGATCAGGTAACCAACACCAATCCCAATGACTACTTAGATACACACGATGAGAACATATAAGAATGGGATTTCTGAGAGCTGAAGGGATGGACTCATGTAAAGCTGTTGTAATCAATATCAATACAAATTATAACCTCATCAATGACAAGGATGAAAAAGAACTAATAATCCAGTGGTCAGTTCAACCTGCTCTTCCATTAGTATAGCATGAGGTCCTGCTCTGTCTTTTCTAGGTCAGTTTGGGGCCAGGAAAGATAAAGATCAACCTCCCAGTGTGTCTCCAAGACAACCTGGGTGGCTCTGAGACGGGTCTCCCTTTCCTCTTTCTGGTTCCTGTCTGCCGTGTAGGTCAGCACTGCTCACTCTTGGCTGCAGGTTTAAGAGTAACGGGGAGAGCTTGAAACAATTCCCAACGCCCAGCTGTCACTCCTAGAGATTCTGAATCAGTTGGTTGTGTCTGGGACCTTGGCATCAGTATTTTAAAACATTTTTTATTTTTACTTCTGTTGTATTTTTTTCAGATATATATATATATATTTTTCCCTGTATTATACAGTAAATCCTTGTTGCTATTTTATACATAGTGGTGTGTATCTGTTAATCCCATACTCCTAATTTATCCCTTCCCCCACCCCTTTCCCCTTTGGTGACCATAAGTTTGTTTTCTATGTCTGAATCTGTTTCTGTTTTGTAAATAGATTCATTTGTATTACTTTTTAGATTCTACATGTAAGTGGTATCATATAATATTTGCCTTTCTTTGACTGATTTACCTCACCTAGCTTGATAATCTCTAGGTCCATCCATGTTGCTTCAAATGACATTATTTCATTCTTTTTTATGGCTGAGTAATATTCCATTGTACGTATGTACCACATCTTCTTCATCCATTCATCTGTTGATGGACCCCTGGGGTGCTTCCCTGTCTTGGCTACTATAGCTAGTGCTGCTATGAACATTGGGGTGCATGTATCTTTTCAAATTAGCATTTTTGTCTTTACTGGATATATGCCCGGGAATGGGTTGCTGGATCATATGGTAACTCTATTTTTAGTTTTTTAAGGAATCTCCATCCTGTTTTCCACAGTGGCTGCATCAATTTGCATTCCCACCAACCGTATAGGAGGGTTCCCTTTCCTCCACACCCTCTCCAGCATTTATGATTTGTAGGCTTTTTGATGACGGCCATTCAGACTGCTGTGAGGTGATGCCTCATTGTAGTTTTGATTTGTATTTCTCTAATAATTAGTGGTGTTGAGATCTTTTCATGTGCTTTTGCAGTTTTTATTGTGGTAAAACATATATCACATAGAATTTACCATTTTGACCATCTTCCAGTGTACATTTCAGTGGCATTAAATAATTCACGTTGCACAGCCATCACCATCAGTACTCTGTCATCTTTCCAAACTGAAACGCTGGGCCCATTAAACAATAACTCCCCATTCTTCCCTCCTTCCAGCCCCTGGCAACCATCATTCTACTTTTCTGGTCTCTGTGAATCTGCCCATTTAAGGTCCCTCCTATGAGTGGAGTCATACAATATTTTCCTAGGGCATCAGTAATTTTAAAAAGCTCTCCAGCTCATTCTCTGTGCAGTTAGGAATAGAGGGTAGTGCCAAGCAGGGGTTATGTATGAATTCATCTTTGGGAGGAGAGGATAGTGCAGGGATGTGGATGGAGATGTTAGTAGAAAAACTGCAGGGACAGAGAAAAATAATGGAAAAAATTTACATCTCCACCCACACGACATTTAGGCAAGGTATTGCTTTCATGAAAAGCCAGCTAGAAGGGAAAGGCTGTGTTTGTCAGGGAGACTATCTGAAGTAAGGGATTTTGAATCCTACACCCTGGGTTTGAATCCTTGTTCTGCTGTTGAATAGCTGTGTGCCCTTCAGGGAGCCATTTAATAGTCCTGAACCTCACTTTCCCTGTCTGAAAAATGGGGCTAATTCAATCTACCTCTCGGGGAAGTTGCCGGGCTTAAAAGCAGAGGCAAAGCACGTGAAAGTGTCTGAGGCATTGCAGAATCCTATACATATGACAGTGGCGGCTGCATTGAAAATGGGTAGCAGTTGCTTCCATTCTAATTTATTTTCTTAAGTGCATTAGCCTTGGTATCCGGTAGAGAGAGCATAATTGTTCTAGCTCGGTCCAATCTGTGACCATAGAATATTTAATTTCGGAAAAAGCTTAAAAACTGCTACAAATGAATTTTTAAAATCTAGCCTTACTTCTTGGGCACCAATAACCCTTAGAGAGTGCAATTGTTTTCAAGGGACAAGCTGGAAAGATGATTATGCCATTTTAAACTAAAAAGACATACTCATTTGATAAGCACATTGAAGAAGCATTCATAGAAGCATTTATCTCTTCAACTCTTTCTTTTGTGCTTGATGCCAGCACCTGTCCTTTGTGAAATAAACACGTACACTCATGCACACACACACACACACACACACACACACACACACACACAGAGCTCTGGTCCTCTTGTTGGACTCGGTTTGTTTGGGGCTGTGTATGTGCCTTATTCAAACAAGACGGAGCTAAGGTTGCATGACGTCTTCTCTTTATTTTTCCATTTAATATTTTAAGAACCCAAGATAGCTATTAGAGAAAAGCAGAAGAGAGAGGTGGGGAGGAGGGTGAAAAGCAGGGAGAGAGGAGCGTGGCTAGCTTTGTCTTGCTAATGTACTTTGTTTTGTGGACGATGGGCCGTTTAGACAGATCCAGACCACCTCAGGAGGGGGAAGGCGACAGAGCAGCAAGACAACTCAAGTGGAAAGCTTTACTGGGGACAAAAGCTGCACCTGCAAAGCGCAGACGTAACCGTTTCTGGAGGCCAGGGCCGATGCTGGGAGATAAATGCCCAGCACCACCTGACTGAGGGCTTTGCAGTGCGCACTTGCCTGGATACTGCAGTTCATTCATTTCAGAAGAGAGGCAGCTCCTGCGAAAGCCCCAAAGAGCCCAGCGTGGCATTACAAACTCACAAAAGGACCGAGGGAAGGAACAGCAGCGCAGGTAGGGGAGAGGCTGAAAGCTAGGACCCCTGGAGGAGTAATGAATCGTTTATCAGCGCAGTTCAACCCAGAAAAACTTGCTTCTTAACGAAAATCCGTATTTTACGTCCAATATCAGATATTCTCTCATAGGCTCTGCCCCCAGAGTCTCCCTGGTTAATCCTGGTGGAGTTAGCAGGTCCCAGCCTGCAGAACTGGAGGAGTTTTCAGGGATCTCCTGCCTCCCTCCCTCCCTTCTTTCCTTTCCTTCTTCCTTCTCTCCCTCCTTCCTTCCAAGACATGGATCCCTATCTGCAGACGAAACGAAGTTCAGTAAGTGAACCAGATCAGAGCAGAGGGACCCTGGACGAAAGCAGACCCTCACCTGCAGCAGCCAGGAGCTCGACAGTCAGGGGTGACTCTTACTGGTTTAGTTTGGCCCTTTTATTTGACAGGAAACTGAGGTTCAGGGCACGAAGTGATTTCCCCAAAGTAAACCGGAGGTGCTCCGACCTCAATCTAATATGCTTGACACTGTAATATATTTTATCTCTTATGGACATTTGCAACATGATGGTAAATGGGTCACCTAATAAAATGTGGCTTGGACTGTATGACGAGTCAATATGACTTCAGATTTTTTATGGCAAAAGCCAATAACTCTGACTTTGAAAGAAAACAGTAGCAGAGACTGGCCCAAGGTGGGGTAAGAGGTGAAGAAAGTCACAGAAAACCAGGAAAGTTTACAAACATATTCATTATGTTGAATTTTTCCTCCACAGAATTGTCTGGTCATCATCTGATTATAAATTGTTAAAAGGAAACAGGAAGTCTAATGTGATCGAAGGTGTGAACTTGGTCAAGACACCCAGGCTCACTGGGTCTCTGCTTCCTCCATAACCGAAAACAGTTTTGAACCAAATGTCTCTAAGATTCTTCCCTTAGAAGAGCTTTATGCTTCTCTGAAATATTATGCTGTGCTAACTCCATGCAACCAATACTGAAAACTTCTGCCTTCATTCATTCTATGCAGCAGGTGTGCCTTAAAGAAAAAGTATTGAAAGAGAGAGAGCCAAGGAAGAGAGTGCCCTTCATACTCCTACTCATCCTTCAAGGCCCCACTCAAAATGCCCCTCCTCCATGGAATTTTTCTTCTGCCTCAGGCAGAATTTTTTCACTCCCATTTTTTCTCCCTTAAACCAGGTACCATGAATCATTCACTTGTTTAAATGCCTGGAATCTAACAGTGTCTGGAGCAGGAAATCTCCACAACGTTGTTTCATGAATAAAGATGCTGAGAAATGTATTGTAATGTTTGCTAAAACCCTCACTGGCGAAAACCATTGGCTGAGACCATTTTCTTTCTCTTTCAACCAAAGCAAAGCAACTAGACCAAATCTCCAAATCACCACTTTAAAAATGAATTGATATCGCTTAAATTTCTTACCAACACCCCCCTGAAAACATGACATTGCAAGAATCCTTGAAATCTTCATTTTGTTTCCTTCAACAAAGAAATCCCCCGCCTTTTGGTTTTGAAAGTGAGCAGCATCCGTTTCCTTCCAAGAGCAACACGCTTTCGTTCATGGAGTAACAACCTCAAGTCGCATCTTTATGGAATTATCACAAGATATTTTACAACCTTGTCATGTTTTTGCAATGAGCAGCATAAGGGTGATCAGCTTAGGCTTCTAGAAAAGCTGAGTGGACAAGAGAGTTGGGACACACACCTGAGGTTCCCCCACCGCAGTCTTACCATCGTGGACTGTGCTGGGCTGGTAATGAGGACAATTCTACATGTGAGAGAACAGACTCACCTTCTTTGACATTCAGTCGTGAGGACGGGTCCGTGTGGGAGGTTGTGTTATAGGCCAACAGTGAACCTGAAAGGCGAAGCAAATGCATCAGGTCATAACCAAGACACTCTTCCGAGATCAAGACTAGGAGATGGGATGAGAAGTGAGTGGGGAGGGCAGGAGACAGGGAGAAGGATGGAAGGACAGATGACTGAGTCCTTGAGAGAAAGAAACAGTTAATGTCACCCATTTGGGGGGCCAATCACGCAGGACTGTAATAGCTTCCTGGAGTTAGGGTCTGAGGAAGGTAGGACAGAATGCTCATGGGCGGGACACACACAGCCCTCCCAGCAGCCACGTTTAAGGTTCTAGAGTTCTTGGGGTCCACACTATGTCACAGCAGGAACACAGGGCTGGGCACCATGTCCTGGTCCTTCGACCGACTTCCCGTGTGACCGTGAATGAGGGACTTTACGTGTCTGGATCTTGATTTCTTCGCCTTGAGCTACAAAAGGGGGTGGCAAACTTTTTATACAGACCAGATAGTAAATATTTTAGTCTCTGCGGGCTGAAGATGGCCTCTGTTGCACATTCCTCTTTGTTTTTGTTTTGTCTTGTCCGTGGGCCAGCGCTGGCCAGATTGGACTGCAGCTTGTATCGCCACGCCCCGGAGGAGAAGCCCGGCCACTTTCTTCCCACTGTGATGTCCTTTGGGTTTACAGGTGGGCAAGGTGCTTGGTGAAGGGGGTGCTAGGAGCTGGGAAAGGGGTGGGGCTGGCAGCGCTCCCTGGAGTAACTTTTGTCTCCCTTTATGCACAGCTAAGAGAATACAACTCAACGTGAGGCATAAGCCGCTGAATTTTCTGTCATCACAGGGTGCTGATATACAACCTTTTAGAATTAAATGTTCATGCAGAGCTACTTTTAGCAAGCACTGAAAGCAGTTCTCGTCTGGGCATTTTCTAGTAGATTTAGTCTGGGCATTTTCTTTTTTTTATTGTTGTTGCATGTAAAAAACTTCTCCCTTCTTTCCTAAAACTAGACGTGTGCCTTTGTTTCCAGCAAATCCAAGAGCTTTATTTTGGAAACGTAGGCATTTTTGTCGTCCTCCTTGAGGCTCTCCCGTGGAAACTCTGAAGCACCATCAGGTGGGCTGGGATCTGCTTTTATAAGCTTTTGACATGGGTGCTGGGAGCTAAAACACCCTTCTAAACCATCCTTTGCCTGCTCCCTGGGACCGAGTGGACGGACTCGGGTGCCAGGGCTTGGAACAGGGAATGGGCTGTCAGACACTCCTATTTTTAGTCTCAAGTCCCGGAAGGGATACGGGAGTGGAGTGGCTGCCTCACCCAGCTGTGGGCGTTTGGTTGTGTGCCTCAGAGAAGCTGTGCGCCCTTCCAGGCCAGATGACGAAGAGAGAATTTTGGAAGAGTCATCCAACTGCCTAGAACCTCTGACTTTGGGCTTGAGCAACTATTCCTTTCAGCTCTGCAACAGTTCCAGACAAAAAAAGCAGAGCGGTGGTAATGGTACTGAGAGAACTCTATGCCAAAGTGTGGCTGTGTGGAGACACCTTTAGAAAGGAGGCGGTCATGTGCTTGGAATAGCCGAGAATCAGACGCGTTTGGTTCTTCCATTCTCAAAAATATCAAGGACAAAGTGATTCCTTGCACTTCGTTTAATATAAATTTTTATGCACATGAGAGTTTAGAATTAGACCTGCTTCTTATCACTTACTAGCTTGGTGACCTCCATCAATTTACCCAATCTCTCTAAGCCATAGGGTCCTCCTATATAAAACAGGCGAATAATAACACCTACCTGATAAGGTTCTTATGAAGAGTCAATAAAATAATACACACAACTGCTCGGAACAGACCTTGGCTCAGAATGAATGTTCAATACACGCTAGGTATTATCAAGACGATTTTTGTATCTTTTCTCCCACAGACACAACAATGACACACAATAAACTCTTTATAAAAGAGTTTGCTGGGCATTTGCCTTGTTCTCTGGAATTAGAGTTATGAATGGGTTCTGCTGCAATAAGAAATAATCCTCCATGACTGGAAGGAGGTTAAGAAATGGAAACAAGTGTTCCAAGGGAAGAGAAAACAGTCTCTGGAGTAAGACCAAGAATGTCTGCCTCTCTGTCCCTGACATTCTCGGCCTCAGGCGGAAACCTCACGGCTGGAGCAAATAAAGAAAAATGATGGTCTCGGAGGACCGAACTGCCTGAGTCATTAGTGCAGATGTAGCTGAGAGCACGAAGCTTAGATAAACCGCACTTATTAAATTTCCCCCTCGGTGAAAGTTCTTCCTTGGGCACACGTGAATTCCAGAGGAAACTCCCAGAAAGCCAAGAGGAAGGGTCGTTTGACCTCTGCAAAGCTTGCATGAAATACATATTTCATGGTAACCTAGGAGAAGGATTTTGCCCTGAAGACTGTTCTTGGTTCAAATTTCACTCCTAGAAGGAGAGGCTGCCTTCCCTGTGGAGGGGCTGATTTGGGGTGTCTGACCTCCTTCCCAAGGGACCAACTTTCCCTTCTCTCCTCCCATTTTTTACTTAACCAGTTCCTCAGGCTACAGAGAGTGGCAAGGCACACTCTTTCCTTAAGGGAATTTGTTCAGATGCAAGAAGGTCCTCCCTGGAGCCTGACCTCTCACTCTGTGGCTTTGGATAGCTCTCTCTCCTCCTTTGAGTCACCTTCTGCGTGGGGCGAACACCACTTTGTCAGAGGAAACAGGCTGTGATGCTAGGAGGGGAGCCAACGCTCTCGGGATGCTTGTCGTCGTGCGCCGGATGCTTTCTGTCTATTCTCTCACTTAATTCTCACACAGATGATGAAATCAACATTCAGAGAAGTCAAGTAATTTGCCCAGGATCACGTAGCCAGAAAGCCCAGGAGGCAGGATGCCCATTCTGGTCTATCTACAAAATCTGCTCTCAGCCCAGCAGACCCTGCAGCCTCCAGGCTAAATCGAAGAAACAGACAACACTCACCTATGGTGTTGGAATCAAGACAGTGGCTGCCTTTGGGGAGGAAGTGGGGGTGATGGAGTGGGGCACACGGGGGCTTCTAGTCTCCCCCTTGACCTGGAGGGACTCATATGAGTGAGTGGATTCACTTTGTGATAATTCCTTGACATGTGCATTTATGGTTTTTGCATTTCTCTCTCTGTGATACTTTAATTAAAACGTTTGTTGCCTTATCTGTTTACGTATTTACATACACATGAGGGCTTCTATGTGTATCTATGTATTTGGGGCCCCACAAAGCACGGAGCAGCTGCTGCTGAGAACGGAAGAGGCTCCCCAGTGGGAAAGCACAAGGACAAAATAATTTCCCGTTGTCGCGTCCATCCGTCACTGGTACAGTATTTGGGATCTGAGAGAGGATGGAAATGAAGAGTGAAGCTTGCAGGTGTGGGTGGAGCCCAGCAATCGGGCTTTGTCCAGCTCCACATTCCCACGAGCCGACCTGGCCTTCCTCTGGGGCACCTGCAGACGAGACAACGGCCGTCTGAGCGCCAAAGCCTTTGTCTCCCGCCTTGCAGACACCTTGCGCGCCCCACTGCCAGCCTCTGGAAACCGGGCTTCCTTTTCTCTGCACTGCCATCAATGGCTCTGGCTGGAGGGTGCAGGCGGGCAGGGAGGAGGAAGGAGGCTCTGTGTTCTTTCTTTTAAAATTTTTTAACATCTTTATTGGAGTATAATTGCTTTACAATGGCGTGTTAGTTTCTGCTTTATAACAAAGTGAATCTGTTATACATATACATATGTTCCCATATCTCCTCCCTCCTGAGGCTCTGTGTCCTGAACAACAGGCCTGGCTGACGACTGAGTCCCGGGAAATCTGGCCTTTTGTTCTCCTTCACCGGTCAGACCCGGCCTGGAAGGGATAATACTTCACTGGCTTAATTGCCCAGAGCCATCACCTTTGCCGGAACATCTGAGGCGGCCGGTGGGGACACCACAAAACGCAAAATGTGTTTTCCATTATGTTTAAATTAAAAATGGGAATCAAGATAGATACCTTTGCTGTGGTCTCCCTGTCACCCCATATATTTCATCTCTCTAGCGCTGCCACTATTTCCAAACGCATTTGCTTAGCATTTTTCATGGGTCAGACGCAGACAGACAGACGGAACACAACTTTCTGTAAAATGAACAAAGGCTCTTTCCTTCTGTCTCTGGCCGCCCCACCCAGGACCTTTTGGACTCCCAGAAACCCCAAACTCCCCCCAGCGGCCCTGGGTCTGAACTGCCGTTTGGGGACAGCTCCCACTTCCTTTGAGGTCCGTCCCAATCTTGCTTTGTGACACCCAATCTCATTTCCCGCAGCCCGAGACTGTAAATACGGCCTCTGCCTGCATGAGATACTGAAAGGGCTGCCCGTCAGGTCCAGAGTGTGGGGCGCCGCGCGGAAGAGAGACGGGCAGAGCTGGCGTGCAGATAGGTTTGGCTTAATCGGCCTCATTCCAGGAGGCCACAGGGAAGTTTTCGGAAAGCATTTATCTCTGGGTACAAAAGAAAACAGAAAATGCTGTGGGGAAAGCGGCCTGGCCCTCCACACAGGAGCCCCAGGGGCGTGAGGCTAATTCCACAGCAGGGGAGGGAAAGACCGGGTGGCCCAGGTGAGCGGGCGCTGTCTGTGCAGCCTGGCCTCTGCCCTCAGAGCGTGAGGCTGTGGGCATAGCTGCACCCCGGGCCTTAGGAGGCCTGGGTCTCGGACACCAGGCTGCTCTCCAGGGGCTGGGCACGTCTGAACCAATTTCCGAAGCACTCCAGGCCTCATTTGCTTTGACTTTAAAATGGGGATTTATAATTAGTTGTCCATGGTGTCCACAAGGGGGCACCCTGTCTGTCCCGTAAAGTGAGTGACACCTGGGCAGACGCAGCCTGAGCCCGGGTGTCCCCAGGAGACTCCGGAATGATCCCAAGAACTGTGGGCATCTCCCCAGACCCGGCCCCCACTGTCCTCCTCCCATTTCAAGTGCAGGTGACATTACAGAGGGATGTAAGGTACAGTCACTCCATCTGGGCCAGCTGAAAAGCCAGGGTATGGAGAACAGGAACCTCCAGGCAGGCCAGGTAAATCCTAGCACGAGACAGGGGGGCTCAGGACACTGTTATTTCTTCTCCACCCTGGAAAATACATTTTCAATTTGAAGTTTGGTTTTTAAAATTTGAAAGTATAGCTCCTGTTCTGACAACCCGAATAAATACTCGAGCACCTTTGGTGAAAGTGTAAATTTGGTGTCAGAGCTTCTCAATCCTACCATGTCCTTTTTTCTACTAAAGTCCAGAAAGCTCGGACGCCTCTGGAGAGGCGCAGCTGCCCTGCAGTCTTCTGACCCGGGGCTAAGTTAGAAGGGCTCCAGTTCTCTTCTATCCACTCTCCTTAGCCCCACTGCACTTCCTCCCTCTGTGCTGAGGAGCTCAGCTCTTTTCCTTCCACCTCTTGCCAAAGTGGAACTGTTTGAACGCCACCCCCTCCTCCACGAAAGGACATATGACAATGCACGAGGCATTAGCACCCTTCTCCCAGCCTCAACTCAGCTGCCCCAACCTCTCCCCAGAGCCCTGGCCTCCCTGCCTCCACACAAAACATCCACTGCAAGTAAGTCTGGAAAAACAATACAGTGTTTGAAGCCAAGTCGGTGGGCCTTGCGGGGTTCCCAGCAGTCCTGAGAGCAGACAGCCACCATGCACGTGACCTCCTGCAGGCGTCTCAGTGGATCCCCCCACAACCAGGGGTCCCAGAGGCTGCAGCTGAAAGTGGACCCCAATTAACAAGAGGCATGAATCAAAAATTGTTTCCATGATAGCAGATCATTTTAAGTCTAGGTTCCTCAAAAGGCCTCTAGGGTAGTACAACACTATGCTGGGGCAAGTTTTTTTGAACCTTAATACAAGTATTTTAATTTTTGTTTTCGCAGGCAGACGTGGTTTTGCGTCGTTGCTCAGACCCCTTTATATTTCGCTGTTGCACTCAACTTTGTCTCATATATGTGCTTTGTTCATCTCCACTCAACTCTGGAAATTTGCTCCACTAATAAGCTCCTTTCTGGAAACTTCATATTATTATTGCTTTGGGGGCATCTTCCTTAATGTCTACAAATACTCTTAGAAAGAACGAAGAGAAGAAATCCACCCTTTTTCATGTCCTGCTACAAATACCCAGAAACCCAACCCTCTGGCGTCCACTTCTTCCCAGCCTGCTTATTCCTTTGCTCTTTCTTATCTGTTCTCCTCCGATAGAAAGCCTCCTCAACAGTTACCCACGACCACCTTATGAAATTCCTTGGCCTTCTGAGCATAGGTTGGTCTTGCTTCAGGGTCTGTGGCTTGGGTTCTTCTGTGAGAGGAAGTCCCAGCGGGGACTTCAGTTGTTTATGGACCCGCCAGAAAGGGCCTGGAATCACACGGTCTGAATGGGCTCTCCCCACATCAGTCAGAACGTGCTTGAACATGCCCTCAACAAGGGCATCTGATAACTGGGCCCTTTAAGTGCTCCAAGCTCTCTGTCCACACTGCCGTCCATCTCTTCTCCCACAAAGTGATTCCCAGACCTCCCGCCGTATGACCCCAGGAGGGGCAGAAAGGCAGAATCGGTCAGCGTTTTTGCTTTGCTGGTCTCTCCTTCTCATGCCCAGCTTCTGTGTGCCCACTTCCACCTCCTGCCCTGCCCAGCTAGCATTACTGCAGGACTCTGTGCAAAGATCCTTTCTAAAAAAAATTCTATAAACACTTAAAGAAATACAGATTGTTAGAAAATGCTCATTCTCCAAAGCTCAGAAAAACTGGGTGGAAAACTGCCCCCGTTTTTGAAATTGTCATTTCTTGGGCTGACCTCATGCTGCAGCAAGACTCAGACATGAGGTCATTCCTCTGGTGTTAACATACACGGCATCACCCACACAATCCCACTGCTTACCAGACGCCTCGGAGGGTGACTGGGGAGCCCAGAGGCACCAGTGGAAACTTCCGAAGGCATTTTCAAATTCTTTCATTTTTACACCCAGGGTGTGTTGCCCCTACCCCACAGAGTACACTGTTGCAGGAGACAGAAGATTACAGGAACGGTGAGCTGAAGACCCACTGGACAACGGAACACGGATGAGGAACTAACTAACCCAGAGCCCAGGAGACCAGGGAAAGCGGCCCGTGGGCACTGTCCAAGGATCTCAGCGTTAAAGGGGCTTTAAAATTATCAACCTCATTCTTTCCGAAGCTGAACTCCTGCAAGCTTCCCAGCAGCCACGGACAGCAAACACTGCACCCTGAGGCTGCCAGTGGATCTTTGGGCAGGGCTGACTGTTAGAAAGCCCCCTTGTAGAATGAATCCACAACTGTTTTCCTGTAGCTTCAACTTCCCCATCTTAGGACCATCTTTTCTGGCCACAGAACAGTCCTTCGGTACTTGGGGTCACCGATATACCACCTGTATTTCTGGTGAAGAGTTAAGGCTGAGGGTATTAGCACGTTTATCAAAATTCTGCTCTGATGTGTATGTTTCGTATCAGATGAAATTCACATCAAATTGATGGGACTTGGCAATAGAGAAGCCTCGTATCGGATAAATCCTTTGAACAACCGCGCACTTTCTTTCATAAACTCTCCCTTTCCAAAGCTCTTTGCCTTCTGACTCTGCCAGGAGAAAGCTTCCAACAGATCCTAACCCCCCTGTAGCATCTGCTACACTTCCTGTTTAGTTGGGAAGGGTGTGTAGGTAACAGCGGGTAAAGGTGGGTTAGGGGGTGCCAGAGTGACCCCAAGAATAAGAGGAACTTAACGTGTAAATATTCCAAAACGTAAATCTAGAGTTTACTGTAGGAACTTTAAATCATCGCTCCAGACAATACCAGCCAGGGTGTCCATCTATTTATAGTTTGGGGCAAAGTAGTTTCTGGAAAGTTGTTCTCATGGGAAGAGTGTGACTCGCCTCTGGCAGACTCCACGGGGCTGCAGCTCCCTACTTTTTCTCCATTCCTCGTTTTCCTTCCCTTGTCATGGCAGGACTGGGTCAGTCCCCTCGCAGGGTCTCTGGGAGCCCGTGCGACCTTGGCAACTTGACACCCAGATGGGCTGCTCCTATAGCAACCGCCCAGCATAAACCGACAGCCCGGGACCCTATCTCCTTTCCCTGGGCTGGCTCCGTGGGAACCAGTCTTCATCCTGAGCGGCTGGGCGGAATTCTCTCCCAGCCCTGGGGGCTTGGGCTGCAGCCCCTGGGGTGTAAGGAAAAGGACCGGGTACTTACTTTCCCTGAGGTAGCTGAGGTGTGACAATAGCACTTCCGTGTTGTAGAGGGAGGTGGCTCGGAGGAAATCCTCCTTGTTCAGTTTACACAGTTCCTTGCCGTCCATGTTCTGGAAGAAAGATGTGTCGATCTCCATCAAGCCGTACTCCTTTATCGCCCACTCCAGCCACTGCCTCACGTGCTCCTGCGTCCACAGCGTGGGGTCTGCAGGGGAGATGGGCTGTTAGCAAGGCTGCAGGACGCAGGGTTCCACCCCTTCTCTGTCTCTGCCTCTCTCCTCTGTCTTTTCCTCTCTCCCTCTCTCCCCATCTCCAACTCTCTCCCCTCCCTTCCTCTTCCCCTCCCCTCCCCCCCTCAATCCCCCCTCCCCCCAGTGAGAAAGTGGTTCCCTCCCAGATGGTCCTCCCAGAATGCCCATCCGGCCCGTCACATCTGGCGCTGCCTGAACCACTTAGCGCTCTGGAAAGGTTCTTAGACGCCTCACTACGCATCTGGACAGGACATTCTCTTTAAAGCCTTTGGAGGGCAACCGAAACCTCTGCCTGAGAAATGGTGGCATCAAAATGAAAACAAGCACAGTTTCCAACACCCAGGGCCACCATCTGTATCTTAAGAACATCAGTGATTTCACGGAAGAACAGTGATCTCTCCGATGGCTGCAGAAAAGAAGATGTACGTGGACACTTGGACCACAATTCCATGTGTGCAGCTGGAAAACCCAGTGGTGTTAGTCTTAATAACTTAACCCCAATCTGGGTTTTCTCCCTTTGGAGACAGCTGTGTTGAAATTTCTTTAAAATCATCCTGACGAAGTTTTTAGGATATTTAAATCCCCAAAGATGGGAAATGGGGAATTCCCTGGTGGTCCAGTGGTTAAGAGTCCGCCTTCCAATGCAGGGGTCACGGGTTTGATCCCTGGTCTTGGAACTAAGATCCCACATGCTGCGGGGCAACGAAGCCCTCGTGCAGCAATGAAGACCCAGCGCAGCAAAAAAAAAAAAAAAAAAGATGGGAAATGGTGTTGGAGGGAGAAAACATGTTAGCTCTCAAGTGAACATACATAATGTAAGGACTGAGGTTGTTAAGGTCTCCACTTGGGACCCTCAGACTCCTCCCCAGCCAGGTGTGTGTATATGGGGAGCATGTGTACTTTGAGTGCTGGTGATGAGTTCTAGCAGGTTCCACGCTAGGCAGAGCCCTTATATCTTATCATGTATCACCACGTCTTTCCTTGGCCCCCAATTATTAGAGAGTCCAATATGCAGTTAAATATGCTTATCACAGAAGAAAGCTACATGGGTCTTGCGCTCATGGAAGATGATCCACACAAAACGCTAGGGCAGGAAAGCACGGAATTAAGCAGCAGATTTTTCTTGTGGCAGCTCGAGAACTCGTGGGCAGAAGGGGTCACTGTGGATTTGGAGTCATGGAAGGCTTCCTGGAGGAGGGGAGATTTGATGGTCCCCAACTTCTACTGGGCCTGTCTTATTGGACTGCTCATTGGGTAGGAATATCTGTGCTACCTCTCAACCACCTCACCTCTCATTCTAAGGGTCTGTGAAGGCTCTTGGCAAAAATGGGAGCAGGTCTGAATGATTAGGAGGGGTTGTGGGGAAAGAAACAAGGTTTATGCCAACCACCCAGAGCCCGGTAACTCATGACACTCCAGATTCTGAACGCCTCCTAGGTGCCCGCTGCTCCACGTGTGCCACGTTTCACTCAGCGAGAAAAGCCTGCAAGGTGGCTTTTCTCTTCGTTTTGCAGTTGGGAAGTGGCGTCTTGAAGGCTTAAGTCCCCAGCTCAACCTTCAGTCCCAGCCTGAGCTGGAATTCCAGTCAAATTGAGGGTTGAGGGTCCCCCACCCCAAGCCTCCTCTCCTCTCCCCTCTCACCATCCTGCCTTAGCTCCCCCGGGAGGTGCTCTGCCATCACCCCAAAAAGCGGAGCTACTCGGGGCTTCATTGTACAAGTCTGTATCTCTCTCTCTCTCTGTCTCTCAGATAAATTTCTTGCTCTGTCTTACTCTTTTGCTCTCCAGGAACAATCAGGCACAGACCATTGGTAAATGGAAATAATTTTGCACCATTTCAGAATTCTAAAGAAAAGTGTCCTGGGGGAACTTGGATTACGTAGCATATTAATTTTTTTTCATCAGCTTTGCCTCTGCCTCTCCTAATTCCTCACTTTGAGTATCCAAGGCCTCCAATACAATTTTACCCTGTAGATTTTATTTATTTTCTTATTTCCTCCCTTGCTTTGGGCTCCGTCACAATATTCTTTCTCTTCCTTTTACAGCACACTGAATTATAAATTTTCCGCTGTGGAGCATGCTAAGCTCTTCCAAATATATTTCCTGGATGATTGAGTCCTAGTTTCTTCCCATCGGAACTTGGAACTGGTGGTGAACTAGGGACCTCGTTTATACTCATCTTAAAATCCCACCATAAATTCGGTTGGTTGTTCCACTGATGCTTTACTGCCTTGATGTGTGGACTTGCCCAAATGAGACTTTCTGTTATGTCCAGGAGGCTGACCAACATGTGTGAGGAAAATGCTTCACCTCTGGACCCAGCCAGAGGTGAAACAATGACGTGAATCCCTAGGTAGGGAATTCATGACACCAAGTGCTTTGGAAACCCTTTGATAGGAATTTATGCTATTTTCATTATTACTGCTGGGGTTACTCTCGCCCCCTAAGACTGCCATCCTGATACTCCTCTTGAAAGTATTTCAACACCACTTCAGAGTTGAAGGGTCAACCAAACAGTCTGGTCATTTCCCCCCCACCCCTTCCCTACCCCCGCCCAAAAGTGACTATGGAAATGAAATGGTGTCAACATTTGGTTCAGAGACAACCTCTGGCCTCTTAACTCTTCTGTCCTCAAGATTTCCTCCCCATGCTGGCCGCTGTTTAGAGGAGCAGTGTGCAGGTGGGAGGGTGGGGTTTGATTCCAAGTCAGCAAAGGCCTGGAGAGGTTCGGCTCCGATGGGGGGAGTCCAGAAGTTTCCCTCCAGGCCAGCTTTAGCTCAGCGTCATTTCTGCCTTCTTTCTATAATAAAGGAGAAGGCACCGTTTTCTTGCCTCTCACAAATGCACCTGAGCTACACACGCCTAGCTGGTGTTCCCGGGGAGGGGAGATCGGACGTTACAAGATAGAAGTGGCATCACAGGGATGAGGCCATCTGCACAGCGCCTGGCACCGAGAGGCACTCAGTATACGGAGCTATTCTTCCCCTTCTTCTGTGAGGTCACGCGCTTGTGGAGAAAGGAAATAAACATGCTTTCTGGGCGGTTTGCAAGTCCTGCCGGGCACAGAAAAGTTCCCGCTGGTCCACCCCTCTCCTGCCTCACCTGTTCCCACACCTCCCGCGCCTGCCACCTTGAGTCTAGCCCAGAATACAAGCATGTGGCTGTGTTCCTAGGAGACGGTGACACACGGCTTCCCATGGAAGGGAAACATACAAAGAGCCTAGGACGGAGCGGCCCGTTACAAAACCACACCTTCCAGACCAAGCCGCGGATTCCTTTGGATTTACCTCAAAGAGACACCTAACCCTTGGCGCTCAGACACAACTGCATTTACACTTTTCCAAATGGAAGGGGTTGGCCTCCTTGATAAACTGATTCTGGTAAGTCATTCACTTTGCTTCAGATTTGGACACCCTGGCTCCTTCTACCTGGCATGGACTCTACACATGGTAGTTTTTCCTCCCTTTTCAACCAGGCAGCTGAGTTCACCAGCCGAGGCGGAGCGTCCAGCCAATGCACGGAAGGCTTGAACAATGATTTTATCTTCTGTAACCAAAAGCACCAATACCTAGGAAAAATCGCCTCTTTTTACCTCATGACGTACCTCGCCGCACACACGCTCAGCCTCTCCTTCTGTTAAATACAGTTACTTCTGTTTTGAATCTGGAAGAGCTGCCTGCAGTTTTGGAGAGGTGAGACCCTGCAGCTGCCCGGAAGCGCCTGCCTGATGGACGGGACAGACCTCTGTAGCCACTCTTCTCCTTAAAGGCAAGGGTGGGCACATCTGGGTGTCCCCGGGATTCCTTTTGGCCTCGTCCTGTGGAACCAGGCGCCAAGGCTAGACTCTGTGACGTGACCTGTTAGAGGGCAGGGCTTCCAGAATCTGCACTTCGGGGCTCTGGTGACATTTGGGAAACTGTCTTGGAGGGCAGCCAGGGAAGAAAGTGGGAAGTGCAGCTTCCCCAAGGAAGCATGTCCATAGAGAACAGGGTACCAGGTGAAGGTGTAGGTGCCCACTGGGACGACTAGCCCAGAAGACTGAGGACGTGGGTGGCAGCCAGCGAACTGGGTCCCAAAGTACCTGCGGGGACGATGACCCTCCTCTCGTTGGTGGTCATGTTGGGGGGAGGGGGGCCGTTCTTCTCGTCCATGTAGCTGTTGTAGCTCATGGCGTTGGACTCGCCTCCGCCCACTAGCTTGCCGCACTTGCTAACACTGCAGTCCACCGGAGACTCCCTGGAGTAAGAAAAGACAAAGCCCAGAGGAAGTGATCAGCGTCACTGCCACCGCGGCCACCGGCACATCCGTGGAGCCGCTGCCCAGCCCCATTTGGTGGAATGACGAGGACGAGGACGCTGCTGACGCTGCTTTATTTCTATCCACGCAGCCACCAGAGTTTTCTCCAAATCCCAGCCCAGTCCTATAATTACGGTACTTAAACACTTTCTGGCAGCCCCTCGCTGCCCTCAGACTGGAGTCTGGGCCTCTGAGCTCGGCGCTGCTGCCCTCCCGCTCTGCCTGCAGCTGACACTTTTAGCCTTGTGGCCAGGCGACCTACAGTCCCGAGGCGCGTGCACTCGACCTCGCTCCCAGACAGGCCTTTCCCCGCTCCCAGAGCACCCTGTTTCTGCCATGGCTCTAGGACTTGTCACATGATGTGATGGTTAGCCTGGCAGGTGCCCTTCCCCTGGCTGGATTGGGAGGTTCCTGATGGTGCCATGACTTTTTAAGTTTTTTTTAAATTATGGTAAAAGTCTCACAAAACATACTATTTTACCCATATTCAACTGGACAGTTCAGTGGCACTAAGTACATTCACGTGGCTGTGCGACTTTCACCGTCATCCATCTCCAGAACGTTTTACCTTCCCAAACTGAAACCCTGTCCCCAGCAAACACTGCCTCCCCATTCCCCTTCCCCGCCCCCATCCCCCGGCCCCTGGCAGCCACCAGTGTACTTTCTGACTTTATGAACTTGACTATTCTAGGCACCCCGTATAAGTGGGGTTTAGACAAATACACCTTTTTAAACCCTCTCTATAGTGCCTTACAGAGGGGGTGAGCCATCACTGTTTTTGGAGTGAATTATTTCTGTTGCATGCATATCATTTTAAAGTGTTTCTCATACAATGTTCTATTTGAACTTCCCAATCACCCGCCAGGATAGGCATGGCAAGGGTTAATATCTCCTTTCTATGGTTAAGGAAACCAGAGAAGTGCACGGCCAGGTTAGCCCCTGATACTTTGCAGTGTGGGAGCAGAGGGCTTCAGCTCAGCGATGAGCATCTGTCCGGTGACTGAGCTGACATCTCAGTTGTGGCCACCTGGTGCCCACAGCAGCCTGACAGAACACTCTGCCTACCCCGAGCCCAGGGCCATGGAACTGCCCCCATCAGGCACGCCCAGGCAGTGCCATCCTACCCTGCCCTCGCTTCCCCTCAGCCCCTCCAGCAGCAGCAGGACTGAGGGAGGTGACTAGAGGCCAAGGAAAGGCTGCGGCCCTGTCTGGAGCAGGGAGCATCAGCTCTGGCAACCTGGGAGACAGCCAGTCCTTGCAAGAGCTCCAAGCCAGGCTTTCAGACCCGGGAGTTCAGATAAGGTTCAGATTACCGCCCGCCAACTCCGGGCCGCAGAACCTCACAGGGCTTTCCAGAGGCCTGGCCGCTGCCCTCCCTCACTCTGCTGTGGGCAGGAACAGACCATCCCGAGGCCTTAAGGACCAGGGTTGTGCCAGATCGACCCGCCCGTCCTGCAAAGGCCGAAGCCCCGCGGGCAGGAGAGCAGTCGCTGAGCCGGGAGAAGGGAGTAACCGCTTGGGAGGGCGGGGACTCGGCAGGGTGGGGGAGGCCAGAGCACATTCAATAAAGAAAATTAAATGAATTTGTTTCTTAATCTGAAAGGAAAAAAATATTGAAGATCACTTATCATAGCTGGGAGATAAATGCCCCACTGAGATATTAGAAGTCAGACGGTAATTTTTTCCTGATGTCTTACAGAGGGGAACATGGGCTGAAAATGAAAATAAGATGTATAACTTACACATGTTAGAATTTAAGGTTTTACTATTCGCCTACTGTTTTTCCAGGCAGAGAACCAAGAACCAGCCGTCAGAGCCCCAGATTGTTAAAGGTTTAATGTCCCCATAGCAGTCTGAGAGGAGGCAGTAGCACATCGGGGCTTTGCACCAGAGTTTGGCCCTTTGGCTTCCGCTGGAGAAAGACTTGGCCTGAGATGAAGCAGTCCCAGAAAGACCCTGGTGCTGCGTCTGAGCGCAGCACTTGCGGAGCTGGCGGGGTCTCCTTCACCCTCCTCAAGGCTAACCGCAAGTGGGCGCATGCGCACACAGGCGCATAGGCCACCCATGCAGGCCCACGCACAGATGCACGCATGCACGCACGTGCATGCATGCACGCACACGTACACACACCACCACGGCCTGGCAGCCTTTCCCAGCATGCTTGTCCATGGTGAAACAACCCGAGTGCAGCAGAAGTTTGGAGGATTAAGTTGGCCTTTAACCAAGAGAGCAACGTTTTCATTGGCTGGGAACGCAGTGCAGAGGGTGAGGTTGCCAGAGCACACACTTCCCCTGGCGGGGGCCAGAGAACTTTCTGCGAGGGGGCGGGGCCAGAGAACTTTCTGCGAGGGGGCGGGGCCAGAGAACTTTCTGCGAGGGGGCGGTGTCGGGTGGGGGCGGGCGTGGCGGAAGGGGACTTGTCCTCCGCGGGCTGCGCCCCACTTTGGGAACATCGGGGAGACAAGTTGTGAAAATTCTTTTCCACGTCAGCTGGGCCTCTGGGGATTTCTGTGCCCAAAACGGACCCCTCGCCATGCAGTGGTGAAAAGTCAGACCTCAGAAAGCATCGCAGCGAAATGACCCCTTATGCCATAGGTGCCTGGGGCAGGGCCAGTCCCTGGGGCCAGGAGGAGAGAAAAATAAATTTGGAAAGAGGAATTGTTTGGTAAAAGCTGCCTGGTATGTCACCTGGTAAGGAGTCTGAGCACTGCGGTGAGAGAGGCACCTGCTTGCGGGGGGCGGGGGGGGGTGGCCAGGCCAGATCCCCGGGGAGGACATCTGAACAGAGTCAGGCCCCGGGTTCTCCTGCTAGGGTGACCACGGGGGCCGGCCAGTAATGGGAACCTTCTCGTTTCCTATCGCAAAGAAGCGGCCATATTTCAGGGTCCCACCCCTCCCCCGCCCCGTGTTCGCACCTGCTCCCCAGCGGGGCAAGGTGATCTGCTTGCCCTCTCGCCCGCCTGGCTGCTTCTCCTCCGGGAACAAGGCCCTGTCCTTGGTTCCAGACCCTAAGATCCGCAAAGGGGCGCCCTAAGGGAGAAGCCCTGGCCACCACCCTGGACTCCGCCCTTGCGCAAGCTGGCCCTCCTCCGACCTCTGGGAGAGAAGGAGGGAAAGCCATGCCCTCGCCACCCACCTGCCGCGCTCCCCTCCACGCTGGGGCTCTCGGCTCTGTGACTCTGCAGGCAGCACAGGCCTCTCTCGAGGCCTCCCCAGCTACTGCGAGGAGGGGGTGGGGGGGTTAGTGGGGTACAGTTGAAGCAAGCATAAAGGCTGCTCTTTAATGAGGCAGCTGGTGCCTGTGAAGAGGCCCGATGACAACAAGGGGGGGCACGCACGGAGGGAGAGAGGTTTTTGCCATTCAGCTTGCCCATAATGTTGCTGATTTGTATTGAGACCTGTACTTACAGCTAGCATGGGGTCAGGGCCCACAGGCAGCTGATAGCACTGGGACAGGTGACAGGAGGGCCTGGGGCTGCCACAATAGAGTGGGGAGGAGGTGGTGGCTCTGAGAGTGTAACTCAGAGCATCTCCCGTTCAGCCGTGGCTCAGAAAGCCACGCAGCGGAGGCCACAGCAAAGGAGTCGTGACCCTGCAATCTTGTCCTTTCTTTTCACCACTGGACATACCCTCTATACTCCTCTGGTTTTACTTGTGTGTGTTCAGGGAACATTGCTTCAAAAAGGCTACTGCTGGTTTCCAGAAGTGCCTTGCAAACGGTCAAGTGATTTAAAACAAGATGAGAAGTCTTGAATATTTGGATAAAAGGAGATTTCAAAGACTTTGCCCAAAGATAACGCCTTCAAACTATGCAAACATCTTCTCTACCTTCCCTTTCAACTCAGAGCAACTTAACTCAGGGTATGTCACCCAGACCCACAGATCTGCAGCCCAGGCTTACTGTCAATGGATACGCGATATCCACACAGCTAACGTGAGGTCCCAAGGGCTACTGGAGCCCTGTGGTTGCACGAGGACTATCAGGTGTGTCTTCCACATCATGTGTGTCTTCCACAACACGTGTACACTGTACGGAAACTAAGCAAATCTGTGCTGTCTTTAGGATTTCCGTAGGAGCCATGCAGAGATGTGTGCATATGTCTTTTGTGTTTTTGAAAAGGAGATGCAATATGTTAAAAGCAAATTTCAAGACAAGAAATCACCTGTAGTGAAGCCATCACCCTAACTCGTACGCAGTAGATGCTCACAGCTTCTCCAGAGCCCTGAGTGCGCCTCCCACCAGCTTATGTGTGACATGCTTCATACTGTGAGGTTCAGAACTTTAGGAAGCACCTTAGGAAGGGACTCTGCATCTGGAGGCAGAAGTGACAGGGTGTGTGAGGCTCGTCTTCCTGTATGTAGAACTGAAGTCTGTAGGTGTTGAATAAGGGCATCTGGATCCTGCTGGCTAGTCTAGGGAGCGTCGGGGCAGACTAATGCTAAACTCTGGTCCAGCAGGTCAGGCAAGCGGGTCTTTGCGTTTCCCCTCTATAAGTTGATATATATTTTTTTCCTTCATGGGATGTTATCCCCAAAACCCGTGGTTGGGACAGGATGAAGCTGAGAGTTAATTGCAGACCACAGCTGGGATCGAGATGTTGAAGGGTACATCCAGCACAGAGCCTGTGTGCCACACTGTTTGAAGAGCAACTCATGCTAACAGATTCAACAGGGGAAGGTACAGAGAAAGAGAGCGAACCTTCCTCAACGCGGGCAAGCTCGAATTTCGATGAGCTCCTCAGACCTCCGTCTCTCCACCAGGCCCTGTGACTTGCCAGCGGCATAGGAAGCAAGAAGGGTCTTGTAGCTTTAGGTGCACAGGATACCTCCTCCAGTGACACATGTATCTGTGGGGTCTCTGATAAGCATCAACTAACTCAGAATCCCAAGTTAACAAAGAACATGGAGAGAATTCACAGTGAATCACGGGACGGTCCAAAACATTCTAGCCCAGCACTGTCCAATGGAAGGGGCCACATATATAATTTAAAATTTTCTAGTAGCCACGTTTTTAAAATAAAAAAACAAGGTAATATGAATTTTAATAATATATTAAAATGTATTCATACATTCAATACCACCCAAAGATGATCATTTCAATAAAAACAATATAAAAAATGAATGAGATATTTCACTTTTTTTCTACACTAACTCTTCTAAAGCCAGTATATTAAAATATATTTCACGCACATGTCCATTTTGCATAAGCCATAGTTCAGGTGCTCCAAAGCAACGTGTGACCAGTGGCTACTGCCTCGAAAAGCACAGATTCAGTCTGTTAGCCAAGAGATCCCAAATTTTACACGCTGGTTTTTCCATCTGAAGTTAGGAATTATCTTTTGCATTAAAAGTACCATCATCAGTGTTACTTGGAGGACAGAAGCACAGAGTGGCAGGTGAGAGATTTGAATAGGCCGGCATCTGTTTCAACACACTGTTTCTTCTTGAGTTTTCAAATAATGGGATCTGACGTGGTTCCATCTTAAGAAAAGACATCTTTTCTGAAAATCCTTGCTCCCTGCTGCCCACCCGTCCAGTTTCCATGTGAGCACTTAGAGGATATTTATGAGGTGCCAGTGACGGCTGCGCCTCACCTGCCTGGCTCTGAGAGTCCACTGGATCTTCTTTGTTTCCCAGGAGGGGCGAGACTACATCGGTCTCAACCTACTCTGGTCAAGACGGGCAGATCAAAAGCAGGGGCTGCTCTGTGTAACCAGGGCCAGGTAGATATCACGCCTGGTCCCTGGGGTCTTCACACAACTCGTCTCCAGCTGGCTTCTGGTGTGACCGGAGCCAGGGACGAGCTGGCAAGGGGGTTCTGAAAACTGATTTCCTTGGGGGACCCTCTTTGCCCAGGATTAGTATCTTGCAGTGCTTGAGGCTTCCCTGGCAGTAGGGGAGGGAGCAGTCAGCTCACGAATGCAGGCTCACCTGAGCACAGACACAGGATGGTCTGAGGCGCTGCCAGCTCACTTGGGTCTCTGTCCCGGCTCGTACACGGATGACCTACATGACTGTAGAGGAACATCTTCGCCTTTGATTCGCGTTAGCCACATGTTCATTCACATATTTACCAACTGTGTGTTGAACAGCCAACGATCACGTGCCAGGCGCTGCCCAGTAAACCATCGAAGCCCTGACCACCCTTTAGTGAGGGGCGTGCCGAGAGCCGGGAAGGACCCAAGCAGGGTGAATACTGGCGGGTGCTGTTTTAGATCTGGTGGTCAGAGAAGGCCTCTGAGAAGGGGACGTTCTGGCAGAGACGTAAAACAAGTGAAGGAGAGAGTCAGAAGACCAGATGGAGTAGGAATGTTCCAGAAGGAAGGAACACACATGCTTGGCATGCAGAAGCAGCTAGAGCCTTGTGTGGCCGGCGTGGATGGAAGGAGAGAGACGGGGTGGAGGGTGAAGAGGGTGTCAGAGGGCTGCTGAAGGACTTTGGATTTTTGTCATAAGCCGTTAAAGGATTTTGAGCAAGAAAGTTAAATATTTTGAAAGGAGGACTCTGGCTGCTGTCTGATGACGAGATTTCAGGAAGGCAAGAGGAAGTGGGAGGAAGAAGGGTGCTCCCAGGTGGCTTAGAAGGATAGGTGCTAGGATGGGGCAAGGGCAGTGGAGGGGAGCGGGGGTTGGATTCAGGCTACAACAGACCAAAGCCTGTCCAAGAGTGGATCTGGATTGCCGACAAGCATCTGGAGTGCCTGTGTTCAGGCCGGTTTGGGAGGCCTTGCTGAACGGCCCTCCATGCTGCGGGGTGGGTGTCGGCAGACGTGAGACGGTGGCAAAGGCACAATACGCAGGCAGAGGGGGCGGAAAGGTGGGCCACGGGGGGCCAGGATCCGAGAGCCTGGGCTCCGGGGCCAGCACCGCCTCCTCTGAATCCTCAGGCAAGTCATTTACCACCGTGAAGCCCACTTTGCCTCTGTATGTCAAGACGCAATTACAATATGGACCTCACGGGAGAGTGGTGGGAGCAAATGGTAATGTGGAAAGATGTTTGACAAACTCCGTCCTCCCTGCGCTGGGGGCAGGTCGTTACCCTCATTCTCACTCACTGCAGGGGTTCCTGGCTCGGACCCCCTGAGCCTCCCTGAAATCCTAGAGGCTGGGGAGGTGGCTGGGATCCCAGTGGCTGGTTTGGGTCAGTGGGGTTGGAGTGTGTTGGGACTGGGCGTTTCCACAGGCAGGTCCGAGACCAGGGCCATCCGGGGGGGGCCTCCCCACCACCCGTGCAGCCCTCCTGCTCTCTCTAGACTTGTTTCCTCCGTGATCTCATCCACCAGCACAGTTAGAACTCTTCCACAATGATGCCCAAGCCTAAATTCCAGACCCCAGTAGTATCTGAGCTTCGGTTTCCAGGGCCTCGTAGATGTTTTTATCTGAATGTCCTACTGATTGCTCCCGACGTATCTGATGGGCAACGTTGACATCCCTACTCAAAGCATGTCCTCCTCCTACCCCCGTGACTGCTGCTGGCACTGTCCTTCTTGGAAACATCCAAGCTTTGCCAATCTTCGATTCTTTCCTCTCACAAACCCCTCCCCCCAGTGCAATATTTATCCACCTAAGCCCCGTGAATTGTCCCCCGGATATGTCCCTCACGTGTCTTTCCGCTTTTATTTCCACAATCAGCGCCATCACTCTAGTTCAGAACCATCTGATTTCCTACCTGGGATATTTCACTAACTTCTTTACTTATCTTTCCGACTCTCCCCTCCCCACTCTCTGTGTACAATGATCCTTAGCTTTCAAGTCACAGATCTGATGATGTTCAGATGTCACGTCTATGTTTCAAGTGGGCGTTTGCATGTGGAATACATTCCCTATTTTTTTTTTTTTTTTTTTTTGCGGTACGCGGGCCTCTCACTGTTGTGGCCTCTCCCGCTGCGGAGCACAGGCTCCGGACGCGCAGGCTCAGCGGCCGTGTCTCACGGGCCCAGCCGCTCCGCAGCATGTGGGATCTTCCCGGACCGGGGCACGAACCCGCATCCCCTGCATCGGCAGGCGGACTCTCAACCACTGCGCCACCGGGGAAGCCCCAGGGCGCTCTCTCAATTTCTGTTTTTATCTCCCTGTGCTGTAGGCCCCTTGGCTTGCCTGACGTTTCATGAACGAGGCACCATGTTCTCTATTTTCGACCTTGGCTCATGACGGTCACTATTGGGATATCCAGCGCTTTCCTAGTCCAGGGCCCTGTCCTGGGTCCTTTCTCCTACAGCATCACTGTCGACCCTTGTAACAAGCCTATGGAAGAGTAAATGCCCCAGCCGTGCAGAAAGGAGGCCACTGGTGCTCAGAGGGACCCGTAACTGACCCACGTTCCGAGGCAGGACTGGACCCTGGGCCACCCGTCCCCCAGGTGTGCTCTCCCTCGTCGCTATGATTTTCTTCTCCTCAGTCCTCTCCTGTCCATCTCTATCTGCAAAGTCTTCCCGGCCCAGGGCGGCACTAACTCCCAACACACTTTCCAAGTGTGACGTGTCCTCCCTCGCACGGGGAGCCCTCAGATGTGTTCACCCTCATTATCATCCTGGACTTTTACTCCAAGAATGGTTTGGTCATCTTTGCTCTGGTGAGACCCACCCAGAGAGGCCAAGTATCTGGAACAAGACACGGAAGAGTGTCTTATTGCTTCATTATCCCTAAGAGGGGCTGCACCTGGGCCTGACGTAACGTAGATGCTCCAAAAGTGCCCGTTAGTGTCGTGGGCCTGAGGGCTGCCTTGGAGCCCAGAGAGCAGGGGGGCTTCCGGCCTCTCACCCCAGCTCTCTGGGGACTGGCTTGGGCTCCCCGGCCCAGCACCAGAGCCCCGTCTGCTGCAGACACCCCTCAGTGCCAGATCTGCTGACCCAGCCCCAGAGGAGCAAGCCGGGGGTGGGGTGGGGAGGGGCCCCAGCCTCCCCCGGCCCCCGACCCTGGGCAGCACAGGCCTGGCGGGCTTACCTGGACCCGTTCATGTGGTCGTACTCCCGCTTGACACTGACCCTCACGGGCTGATTCATCCACTCCTGCTGCGGGGGCAGGGGGTTGATCTTGTGGGGCTGGCCGTAGTCGGGACTCCCGGAGGCGGTCATGTCGGCCTTGGGGAGATGGGCCGCCGGTCCGTAGGCGGAGTCGAAGAGGGACTGGTCGTCGCTCACCACCGACAGAGCCTCCTGGAGGGCAGAGAGGAGACAGAAGCCCCGTGTCACTCTTCAGCCAGCACCACTCCCCACCTACCCTCCCTGGGAACCGGCAGGCTGGCCCAGGGCTGCCCAGTTGCGCGAGCTTGATGGGTTCTCTGCAGGGTACCCTGGGTGATGAGGCAGTCTGGGGAGTGGAGCGGGGATGCAGACCGCCGGGAGTGTGTCCATCTGTTGGGTCTATAGGCTGGGACCCCCAGAAAGGAGTGTGGGGAGTGGAAGGCCAGGAAGAATGGTCACACAGAGCACACGCGTGGGTTGGGGTGGTGGTTGAACCCTGGGCTCTCTCGGGATAAACAGAAGTGCCCCTTACTAGCTGGGGAAGCAGTCAAGCTATGGGGCATAGGAGTGGGGACATTTCTTTTACAGGTGAGGCCAGTGAGACCCACCCGAAGAGGTTAAGTATGTGGCTCAAGGCCACACCAGGGAAGAAGGGTGAGGCCCAGGGTTGTGGTCCCCTCCAGTTTCAGTTTTCTTCTCTGCAAACAGGAATAAGAATAGCTTTTTCAGAGTTGATAGGTGATTGAATGAGAAGACCTAGGTACAGGTGTCTAGCTTGTTTGCTTAGAGGTGCTCTAGGATGTGCTGGGGTATCTTACACATCTGAGATGCAGATGGGAGGCTGCCTGCCTCCCCGGGACACAGTGCTCCTTCATCCTTTCCTGCCTGATTCCTTCAGATGACAGTTTCCAGCCCTGATTGTGAGGATTCAGCCTGCCCAGGAAAGAGGGCGGAATCCCAGCTATGTGGATGGAGGAGGCAGGGCTGATCTTCCCATGCCTACTGTCCCTTCACCTGCCGGGACAGGTGGAGACGGCGGACAAAGAACGGCGGCAGCATCGCCCTTTCCGGAGGTCTACCGACCAAAGCAGGGTAATGAGATTCCCTCATCATCTAGCTCATGGCAGATCACAGCGACCCAGGTCGTGGACTGGGGTGTGATCGTCACTAGATCACACAATTCCACCAAATCAAGTTGACCACGTTTCAGAAAAGGTAGTAACTCACCATCTAGAATTAATTATAATCAATATAATCTAAGTATAATTACACAATCTGTAATCGTGGAGAGGTGATGTAATATTACAGGAGGAATGTCCAGCACAGTCTCTGGCACAGAGTGACACCCAGTAAAGTTAGCTTTGATGGTTATTAGCTTCAAGTAAAGATTCTCTTAGGCCACCTGCTATGGTCCGAGTCGTTCCCTTAAAATTCATATGTTGAAGCCCTAACCCCAGTTCCTCAGAATCTGACTGTATTTCGAGATAAGATTTTTAAAGAGATGCTTAAGTTGAAATGAGGCCTTTTGGGTAGGTCCTAATCCAACATGACTGATGTCCTTATAAGAGGAGGATATTTGGAAACGTGGAGAGACACCAGGGGTGGTGGGCACAGAGGGACCACCATGTGGGGAAGCAGCAAGGGGGCAGCTTATCTGCAAGCCAAGAAGAGGCCTCAGGACCCGCCAGCACCCCATGTTGGATTTCCGGCTCTCAGAGCTGGGAGAAAATGCATTTCTGTTGCCTGAGCCACACTGTCGGTGGTATTTTGCTATCACAGCCCTACTGTGGCACCTTTACTTTAGCCCCTGCTCCCATACCCATAAAATTACAATCTGCTCTACCAGCTAAGTGTCGCCCTTTCTCCCACGGCTGTTCTCAACCCCAGCAGGAGGACAGCCATACTTCAAAGGAAGAGGCTCTTCTGCAGCTGTTTCCGGCTGGGATCAGGAAAGAATAACTGGAACATAGACCGGGAAGTCTGCTCCTACTCCAGAAGGCTTTGCAGAGCATAGACATGGCCGGAGACGGCAGTTTCAAAGCTGAGCTGCCTGCACAGTATGGAAAGGACAGGGCGGGTCCCTTGATTCAGACCTAAAATCTACTGGGGCCCTTCACTTTCCACCTGCTGCCCTGTGTCATACTCAGAGGAAAGTTGTGCTTCTTGGGACCATTTGTCTGTTGGTTATGATATCCATCGTCCATTTCAACTGGGGATCCACACTGGCTCCACACCCCGAACCAGGGATCTGAACTGTCCTCCAGGAACACAGTGGTTCCAAGTTGAAAAGTCAACTTGAAAAGTCACTGTCATCTTCCAGAGGCCTGAATCTGAGCCCATGAACTTCCTGGGGTTCTACACTAGGAGCGGAGATGCATTACCAACTAGGACTCATGAATGCCCTTTTGGTGACGGATGAACAGTCACCAGTTCTGCTACAAAAACAGACTACACCTAAGGAATCGGGTATCATCTTCCGCCGTGGAGAGTGGCTGACATGCTTGCTTGATCACGCGCAAATCTTGGTGTTTCCAATTAAGGTATTTCTTCCATCTCCTTTCCTCTGGGTTGGGGGAGAGGATGATGGAATAACGGAGGCCAGGAGGCCTGGGAGGCAGGACCGGGGATAGTGATACTCGGGCAAAGTTCCCTACCATCATTATCCCCCGAGATGGCAGGTCAGGGAGCAGAGAAGCAGGGTAGTCAAGTCAGAGGGGCCAAGCAGATGGTGAAAACAGGGTTCACGGCAAAGAGGTTGCAACAGAGGCCAGATAAGACCAAGCTGGATTTCTGGGGGCTGACCAAGGAGAGACTTCTTAAGTAGTGAGAAAACATGCTTTACAGGACAAAGTGCAGTGTGGTAAATGGTACAAAACCGGTTTGAACTCATTTTGGGAAAAAGTTTCCTTCAGTTCACAATCAAAGGAAACTCTAGTCAAAGGGGCCACGTCTCAGGAGGAGAGGACCCTGGTTTACTCCAGAACACCTCTCCTTCCCCTTTCTGTCCAGTCCTGTCCTCGCCTCCCTCTGCTGTGTTTTTCAGACTCTTTCCTCCGTGAGCGAGCACCCAGTCCCTCACCCAGCCCACCCTGCACGTTCCCCCGCCAGCTCCCTTGAAAGCTGTAAATACCGTCATCTGCCACAACCCCGGCTCAGCTCCCTCCGAGAGCATCCTCGGTTTCATCCATCGCAAATCTATTCTCATCTGCCTGTTTTCCAAGAACTCAGCTTCGCCCCGGCGGCCCACCCTCCACGTTCCCCGTTCACGACGCCCAGGCTGCACCTCCTGCCCCAGGCTCGCTGTTTCCACTGCTCCACTAAACAGGCCTTCAAGTGCCCTCCTGTGTCTTAGACTTTGTGAGCCCGTGCGCTGGGAGCATCCTTTCTTTGCCCCCTGCTCCGGACACACATCCGATTCTTCCCATTTTGTAGGTAAATGAAATCTTCCTTGCTCCATGAAACCTTCCCTGATAATGATGCCCTGTGACTCATTTGAGCTTTGAAAGGTCCAGTGAGACTACTGCTTGGGTAAACATACACGTACACACACACACACACACACACACACACTTTTCTGTTTGCAGCCATTGATAGGGAAAAGGCTTTCTTAAAAAATTTCATCACGTGGTGGAGAAAAGAGTTGGTGGCTGGGAGAAGCTGGGGAGAGAGAAGATGCTAGAGAACGGTTCCTTGTCTGGCCTCCTGGACTGGATCAGAAAACCTAACACGAGCAGGGGAAGGAGATGAGGACCATGAAGTGGGGATCGTAGATTTGGGGAGACCAGGCCCCAGACAAGCTGCTTCGGGGTCCTGGTGGAGCGTGAGAGCTGGGGAGAAGATTCACACTGGCTCTGAAAGGAAACAACGGCGTTTTGCCATTCAAGGCTGGAGCTTTGGGGGTGTCCCGAGACCAAGCCCACGGCACGTTCCCAACGGGCAGTGGCGAGCCTTTTCCAAGCTGCTTTTGGGGCAGCGGTGCATTGTAGGAAGACGGGCATGGGGCAGGAGGAGGCCGACGGGAGCACGGCCTGAGGTGAGTGTGGCCGTCGTGCTTGTGTGACAGAACCTTGTCCCCACTGGGGGTCCCGGAAGTCCCTGGGGGAGAGTTGATGGGGGCGTCGGCACCAAGGAGCTGCTTTGCCCAGCTGAGGAGCTGTCAGCTGGCCGTCGGATCAACAACGTGCCTGTAGCCTGTTACACACTTGTGCCTCTTGTTATTTTCCCCATGTCTTAGAAGCTGTTTACTTTTACTTAAATTCTTAAAACTTATAAAAGTTTCAACATGAAACTCTTACTTGTACTTAAAACTCTTTATAGGAATGAGTACACAGTTGGGGTTCAAGACCTTTATACTGAGGGATGGTTGCTGGGTGTTTACCTCCAGGATGATGGGCTGAAGACAGAGAGAACGTCAGCATAAACGTTCACACACTGTTCTCGGGGTGGCTGGGTTCCTTCACTTCTCCTTTTGACTTTGGACCTGACACTGATCCCTTCATTCAGAGGAAGTCAAATGATCCTTTAAAGCCTTGCTGAGTCTGGGTTGCTGCAGAGCACATGGCAGGGAAACTGACTTCGGGAAGGACAGAGGGCGTGGCCCTAATCCCGTGTGGTGCTCAGTCTGGGGTCTCTCTCGGCCCTTGTCGCTGTCCCTGGGAAGCCAGCCCTGACTTGCTTAGTAACTGGATTCTGCGAAGCACATCCCTTTGCTCTGCTGAGTGCTGGGAAGGAAAGGCCTGTCACTTAGGATGCTCTGGTCCCTCAGCCATTGAGACCTAGACCCAGAGGGAGGCACAGGGCCCCTTGACTCCAAGCAGGGAAGTGGTCCAGCACAACAGTATCCCACTTGACCCATTTACCAGAGCACTCAGGCAAGGGCAACTACTTGGAATGGCAGCTTGACTTCCGAGCTAAGCGGATAGTCATACTGGTCGCAGAAATGCTGACCAAACTGTGTCAGCGTTCCTTCCCAGGATGCCCTGCTGGCCCAGGGAGCCAGCAGATGGACACAGCCAGAGGGCACTAGTCTCGGTCCTTCTTACCCAATTTGTGTTCAGGTGCCTTTAACACATCACTTATAATACATCCCTGTCATCATTATAGAAAACAGATCAAAGTAGCAGACGATTATCATAGCATTTATTTAGAGCAAATCCAGTTTCCCTGAGCGATCTAATTTAATCCTCCCTGCAATTCTCCGAGGGATGTACTGTTATCATCTCTATTTTTCAGATAAGGAAATGGATATTCAGAGAAGTGAACTCACTAGCTCAGGTGACGTAGCAAGTGAGTGTGACCTGGGATTCCAATTCAGATCTGCTGTCTGGGCACTTAACCATTACCATCCACCTCCCAGTTAGACTATAACTTCTTTGAGGGTAACTCTTTATGTCTGTTGAGATGCACACAGAGCACAATCTTTGGAGTCAGAAAGATTTGAGTTCCAGTCCAAGTTCCATCAGTTAGTCGTCAATGCACCACCTAGTGCAATTTATTTATACTTTACAAACTTCATTTCCTCATCTGTAGAATGGTGATAATAACAGTACCTAATCTGGCAGATTTTGAATAAATATAAAACGAGGTAAGTGAACTCCCTAAATCAAGAGCCTAAAGTTCTTAGGACACAGCAAACACTAAAACAAAACAAACAAACAAAAAAAGTTTTTTTTTAAAAGAAGCACAATGCTGAGAGATGCCTTGGGACCCTTTGGGTTGGAGATGGGGGCAGGGCGAGGGGAGACAGATAAAGCCTGAGAGATTCCTTCTTCTCAACTGTGTTGGTTACTTAAAAGTAACCAAGGTTGCCCAAGGTTCAAAATGAAAGGGTTTGAAGATAATAGTTGGATTTGAAATGCAGATGCCATGGGCTTCTAGAAAAGAGAACCTACTTCCTAATCTATGTTTCTCCTTCTCCTTGCAAACCATCAGATTGCTCCATTGCAGCTTCAGCCCTCTCTCTCTTTCTAGCTTCTGAATTCAGGCCTCTAGGAGGCACAGATAAGGCACTGAAATAATCCTGCAAACGAGGGGAGGAGGTGGCCAGCACCCACTCATCCTACCTCAGGCATGTAGTAAATATCAGAAGAATGCCACGTGCATAACTGTGAATTCACTAATAAATAAACTTCCCTTAGTTTGGAATTTGTCATACATACTTTTTTCCCCTCTCTTTTCCTTTTTTTTTTAAAAATACCAGCAGATGTGTCTTCCACCATTTGTTTCCCTTAGATTAAGCAAAGGATATTTTCCATGCTCACATCAGTTGAGTGATGGGGGATGTGGTCAGAGCATGGCCACATGATGGCCGGGCTGACATCAGGGGTGAGCCAACAACTGCATCCCCAAAGACCTTAGCAGAGATGCAGGCAGAGGGGGAAAATGCTGGAGAGGGTGCCGTGAGGATCTCCCCATTCTCTGCAGGAGTGCGTGGAAGAGATGTCTGCCGTCGTCCATGTGCGGCAAGGACACACACAGGCCACGGTGATGGGCCAAATGGAGTTAGAGAAGGAAAAGACCCAATTTCCCCCCACCCTTTCCTGATTCTTACAATGAGGCTGAGTATTTATTTCTAGCACAGGGAATGACCCAAAAGATGCGCCTGAGAAGAACTGACCCTACGTCGTTTCCTTCCCCTCCTCTCCCCTGTCCTGCCCCGAAACTTGTAAGGACAGCTCTCAGTGGCTCAGGAACTCTGCTGGAGCAAGTGAAAAAGATGTCAAAAGCGACCAGACTGAGTTCCCTGCCTCTGCCCCTGCTCAGTGGGTCCACGACTCCCAGACCAGGCCTCTGGAAAGCTCATCCCTGGGTCACCGCAGGGAGCCCGCGAGCTGTGGCTTTTGATTACAGCCTTTGCATAATGACGTGAAGTCCCTTCTCCTGGCAGCCAGAGAGCATACAAAATGCAGACAGGATTCTAGGGAGCAAAGTCCTCTGTCTTCTCTGTTTTGGGAAACCAGCAGGCTCTGCAGCAGCGTGTGTGTGTGTGTGTGTGTGTGTGTGTGTGTGTGTGTGTGTGTGCGTGTGCGCTGGGGGGTTGGTCAGCACATTCTCATCTGAAGTGTCAGGAGAGGTGGCTCCTGTGAGTTTGCTCAAACCTTTGGCCTCTCCCTCCCTTCTAATTGCCAGCCCTGTGCCCAAATATTGCCCGTTATTTCCATCCCACAGAGGGCAGGTGCCAAAGGGAAGAGGAGGTAAATGTTCTGCAAAGTTGGATAAGGAAGAAGGTGGAAACATCGATCAGACACCCAACTTTAACTGAAAGCTCTTCTGCGCGGAGCAGCGCAGGTACCCTGCTCAGGTCAGGAAGGTTGCCTTTGCCCCCAAAACAGCCACATCGGTATTTCCAACCTTTGCCACTCCCCACCGAGAGGCTGCGTCTATTTCCCTCCCCTTGAACCCAGAGGAGACTTTATGACGCCTCAGCAAGTGGAAGGTGGCACAAGTGGCCTTGCAGGACTTCCAAGGGCAGGCGATAGACACATTGCGACTTCCACCTGCTTCTCGTTCTCTCTTGGGCCTCTAGCCCTTGGAAACCAGCCACCATCCCGTGAGGAAGCCCACACCAGCCCGAGCAGAGAAACTACATGGAGAGGTCCACACACAGAGCAGCTGAGGCCACCAGCCACCAGCCAGCATCAGCCTCCAGGCCTGGGAGTGAGGAACCTTCAACGCAGGTTGACAGAACTCATAAGCATTAATAATTGTTTTGTGCCACTAGATTTGGGGGTGATTTCTCATGTAGCGACGGGAGCATCTCCTATCACTTTAATCAGCAACAAGAGATCCATATTCAAAGGAGGTAGAGGAGGATCCTGTGAGTAACCTTCTCACTATGGTTCCTGGCAGGGGCTGGCAGCAGTCAGCGCCAGGACAGACTCCGTGGGGAAGCGGAGGCCCAAAGCCTAACCTCTCCAGGTTCGTACAGTGAGGGAGGGTCAGACTCAGCCATAAGGCCTGACTCCTCTGAGAACCATGTAGGGGAATTACCCCAGACAAACAACGGTGAGAAAACAAACAACAAGCAGGGACCACTTTTTAAATTAGAACAAACAGAACAAGTATAATGTGATGACATGAAGCTTTCAAGGAACTTTCACAACCATCACCTCATTTAGCCTTTTAGGATGCGAGTTAGGACTCTCCTATTACTGTAAAGAAACCTGAACTAGTGACTCTCCAACCCATAGCCTGACTGCAAAGCTTATACTCTTCCCCCCAAACCGTTCCCCGTTTGCTAACTCTGTCTAATCCTATCCTGGGCTCTGCCGCACGGCCAAATCGGCCCTGGAAACTCAGCGTGTTTGGCTGATTTCTAAAGCAGCTTATTGAAATTTCTAACCTCATCCCCGCCCTGCCCCCAGGCCTCCATGCCCACTCCTTGTCACTTAGATCTTCACTAACTGGGGAGGGGGCTTCTGCTGTGGCCCGCCCAAGAGAAAGGCAGCCAGCCAAGTCCCTAGAAGATGGAATGGGAATCCTTTGCAGATGAAAGTACTTTATTTAATGGAGTTTAATAAATTAAGGGAATAAGCCTAAATGAGTTCAGAGGAGAGGGTCTTGGCGTTCCATAAAGATGGCCATGTAACAGAATCCAGAGCCGGAGGCCCCTGTTAATCACCGTCTCCCATTAGATGCTTCTCCACGTCTCCCATGGGTATTTGCCTTTGCCTGTTGACATTGAGTTTTCACAGTCACTTTTTTGACCCTAACCACATTTAAAGGGATCTCTAAAGATCAAAGTTACATTCTCCTCCCACAGAGAATGACTTTAATGCTGAAAAGAAGAAAAGTGCTGAATGTGGATACTAACAGGAAGGCAGATAGAAGGTTAGTCTGAGCTCCAAGAAGGGAACAGTTTACAGTGTGTTGCCCTTTCTGTTTCTTTACAATGGGGCTGACCACTCTTCAAGCTGCTTTCCCTCAATGACGATGGGGAGTGTGAAAAGGCCAGCCATGATCTGTTGTGTATAACCTGTTACATTTGACACTCCGGGGACCAAGCCCCTCTCTAATAATAAGGAGTGACCTGACCACAGAGGTGGACCCCGAGGTTCCCAAGGGACAGGGTGGCAAGAGGGTGGGATGTGCGGCCTCGCTGTGACTGGCAAGCTTAGATGTTCTCTTCTGTGAAATCAAGCCCGTATTCTCCTGCCAGTTCTGATTGGCTGGAAGGGTTAAATAAAGCCCTGCCAGGTGCAAAGGGGTGATGATGAAGAGAGAACTGTCAACCATCAAAACACACCCCCAGATGCCATGGGGAGAAGCAGGCGGGCAAGGCGGCCGTCCTGGACACCGGACCAGCCGTAGTTCCCAATGGATTTCGTCCCTTGCACTGGGACTGTATTCTGCCTGGTTGCACAGCAGTGGCTGTACCAGTCATTAAAAATACAGGATGCTTCCACACTGGTGGCTCAGTGCTGTTGCTCTGAGCCCCCTCCTGCCCTTCTCTGCCCCGGGATGATGATGACTAAAGGGTCGAACATTGGCACCGCGGGTCCTCTGGGACTCTGCTCCAAGACCAGGAGTTGGTGCCCTGGTGCCCCCGAGGCACCACGTGAGTGGTTATACATCAGAATGTTGTCCTTGCCCTGTTTTTCCGATTGCGGAAGTGGTGGCATGAGACGGGCTGGGAGCCGCCTTGTCCCCCAGAGGGTCCCCGAGCATGTCTGCTGCAGGAGGGGTCAAAGACAAAGGGTACAAAGGAAGCAAACCACTTCTCCGCTCTCTTCACTCCATTGGGTGCCGTTGTGAAATCCGTTCCAATAAAAGGCACAGGCTGCCAGCTGGGTCAATGCGGGGCTTTATTGGCTGTGCAACTTTGGCAAACTCCCTAACCTCTTGGTTCCTGGCAAATTTTAACCGTCTTCTACTGAACGTTTAATGCTCTTTGACGATGATGAATGGCCTCACTGCCCTGATCACGGAGAGCCGAAAGCTTGGAAGAAGCATCCTGGTGGGGAGTGGCTGCAGTGCGTCCTCACAGAGTCTGAATTTCCCCCATCGTGGGCTGATGGGACGGGCCGGGGGATGGGATGCAGTTCCTGAGACTGGGGAGTGGGGGGCTCTAAGAGTTTCCCTTGGGACTTGATCTTTATGGCTCTGGCCTGCTAGCTGGACCAAGGCGAGCTCAGTCTGGTCTGTGGTGACAAGAGAGTGAGGAAGGGAAGAAGGGAGCGGAGGCAGTTCAGGTCTGAAACGATGGGCTACCCCAGGGGAAGCAGACATTGGTCTACCAGTCTTGATGACGCCTTCTGACATCTTTTGCAAGCGTCTGGGAAAGGAGGAAATGTAGATGGCATGTATCCTTGGGTGCTTCTCCAACGCCACGGGTCCTGGGAACTTTCCCATCCTTTGTCTCAAAGACCAGTTTTGCTGCTAGAAGCAGCCCAAAGAAAGGGACCACGTCAATCCTAGTCACTGTCTGCATCCAGCAGCTTGCACAGTTCCTGGCACCTAGCAGGTGTGCAACAAATTTTTTTGACGGCTAAGAACCCCAGAGCATGATGGGAAACACCGAGAGCGTCCATGTCCCGCCAGCACCTCTGCTGCCAGCCAGACCTCCGGCTCACTCTCGGCCACGAGACATTAAGCCTTGCACCCAGGCTTGTCCATTTTTTTAACCCGCCGCACCCAGTGACCGTTTCTTGTTCAAATTTAAATACGAAGCCACTGACTACTCCACACCCCCCCACCAAAAAAGCACTCGAGGTCCTTTTCCTAGAAGCTGTGATCTTATCTGCTGATTTCCTCATGTGATGGTTTCCGTGGCAACGGGTGCCCTCATAATCACAGGAAGCCCGGCAGGAAACAAGCACGTAGGGGCCCTTCGATCTATTCTTCCAGCTACACCCAGGGAGCACCCCGGCAGGGGGGCAAAAGCAAAACCAGCCTCAAGAAGCAGGGTGTCCATATCTGTGAGCCCTGCTGGCCCTGGCCAGGGAGAAGGGAGAGTCCACTTCACCTTTATGGACACCCGGGGCCCAGCACGAGTGACTCCGTTTGACTTCACTTTCTCCAGGGCGTTGGGCAGAGAGGATCCCGAATCCATTTCCCAGTGCTTAATAGCTGTTTCCTTTCTGTGATTCATGCCCAAGGAGCCACGCTGGGTGACCTCAGGCCCAGCTAGTCCTGAGTGTGCAGGATTTCCAACTTTCACATCTGGAAATTCACAGCTCTTCTAGCCAGGGTGTTTAGTTCTTCTGTGGCCCCAGGGCATATGGTTACCAGATTGCTGCAGCAACACAAGGATGGGAGTGACCAGAGGAGGTGCCCACAGAGGTCCGTCTTCTGGGCCGGCTCAGCCACCCTGGTCCCGTCTCTGCCCACCTCCTGGGTTTACTGTACTCTGCTCCTCTACTCCATTTGTACCTTCTGTTCGTTTCCCCCTTTCTTGTTCCTTCTCTGGCATTTTAATGTCCTATTTTTTTAAATTAATTTTTATTGGAGTATAGTTGCTTTACAATGCTGTGCTAGTTTGTACTGTACAGCACAGTGAATCAGCTATACAGATACATATATTCCCTCTTTTTTGGATTTCCTTCCCATTTAGATCACCACAGAGCACTGAGTAGAGTTCCCTGTGCTGTACAGCAGGTTCTCATTAGTTATCTATTTTATATAATACACAGTAGTGTGTATATGTCAATCCCAATCTCCCAATTCATCCCACGGCCCCCTTCCCCCCTTGATATCCATATATTTGTTCTCTACATCTGTGTCTCTACTTCTGCTTTGCAAATAAGTTCACCTATACCATTTTTCTAGATTCCACATATAAGTGATACTATACGTTACTTGTTTTTCTCTTTCAGAGTTACTTCACTCTGTATCAGTCTCTAGGTCCATCCACGTCTCTGCAAATGGCACAGTTTCGTTCCTTTTTATGGCTGAGCAATATTCCATTGTGTATATGTACCACATCTTCTTTATCCGTTCCTCTGTTGATGGACTTAATGTCCTATTTTCAATAGTTTCTCCCCTTGTTATATAAGACCTGACACCCCTTTCTCCCCAGCACGCTTGGCCTGTAGACATCTCTATAATACAGATTTCTGATTGCTCTTTGCGTGTCTGCAAACACCTATGTGGACACCAGCTTTCTTCTCCCTTTGCTCTATCCAGACATCCCTGCATAGACCCTTCCTCATCCCCTCTGCCTCATTAAATCTCAGCTTTTCACCAAACCTTTATGGAGGACCTTCTACATGTCAGGCATTCAGTACAGGGGATGCAAAGACAAATGCGCCCCAAGGTGCTCAATCTGGGGAGAAGGTTGACTTATGTAGGGGACTTATGTGGGGGGGATGGGAGGGCAGTGAGTGAGGGCCTTGGGGGTTGGCCTCCTGGAGGAAGTAGAGCCTGAAGTGGGTGGAAGGGACCGTCTAGAACACCTGGAGTTCCACCACGTCTTCCAGGAAGCTTTGCCACCCTGCAGCTCACCGCAGTAACCTCTCACTCTGCTGAAGTCTGTAGTACTTTCCATCTCATCGCTGATTCAGCACTTTATTCTAGATTGCAGTGTCACGTTGCTTTTATTTGTATTTAACTCCTTCTGGATACTGTAGTTTTTCACAGGTTGATGCTCTGTCTCTCCAGAAAGTAAATCCCGCACGGATGGATTTTCTTTGTGGTTTTCCACAGACGTTATTAACACTTACGAATACCTTGGTTTCCTCATCCCTAAAATGGGCACAATGACAGAACCTACTGCAAAGGGCTAATGTGAGGATGGGGTGAGCCGAAGGGCTCCCCACTGTGTCCTTGCTCTGAACGGCGCAGTGCTGGCCCCTTAGAGATGTTGCCTCTGGTACCTCTTGTTAGTTCTGTGACTTTAGGCAAATTCTTTCATCTCTCTGTGCCACAGTTTCCTTTTTGGTAAAATAGCGATGATGATATTAGCATGCTAACTCATGCCTGTCACACAGTAAAGCACTCCTTAAGCTTAACCTTCTTATTCTAATCCACGGGTTTTAAGATAGGAAAAGCACTTCATTTCTCCGGGCCTATTTCTTTACCAAAACACGAAAGACCGAACTAGGCGAGAGCCAGTTCTGAGCCAGTGCTTCAGTCCTATCATCGATTAGCAGATCGATCCTATAGCCTCATTTGCCTGCGATGGTCCCAACTGATGCCTTTTGTGCCAGAAAATGCTTAATAATGCCTCCTTTCACTCTCAGAATTATCCTGGTTTGTCTGATGCGCTATGGGGCTGCCCCATCTATGGTAACTCAGAGATCGCAGTGTGCCTCAGCTCCTTGCCCTCCCCCTTCCAGGGAAGAGGTAAGGGGAAACGAGGACAGCCTGGTCTCCACACAAGAAGCCAGGCATCGCTCCTCTTGGAGCTCAGACTCTGCCTCTGGTACACAGCTGGTCTCTCGGTTGGCAGCCACCCTCAAAGCAGTCACCCACTGGGTTGGCCTTCGTACTCGTTTGACTTGAGTGCCAAGCCTAGGCATTCTGGCATTGGGCCTCCTGTCTCTCGGCATCCATCTATAAGGAAAAGCAGATATTTTGTGAACAAGTCCTGCCAAGGGCTTCCAATGAAAACATCTCAGTGGGATTACATGGAGGTATTTTCTTTGTCACTCTCAGTAAAGCTGGTTGAGCAGAAAACCCAGCTGAAGCCCCCTGACAGTTCCTAGGGACTTGGGACTGATTTGGTTACTTTCTCTATAAAGCGTACTTAGTGTTTGACTCTTGGAAGCTTCTGGAAGGACCGGCCTTGCCGCGTAGAAGCCACGCCTGTCTGTCTGTCCCAAGGACAGGAGTCATGATGGCAGTAAGGTTTAATCCTTGACGTTCCAAAAACTTATGGGAAATGGGAAACCGCTCTCCTAGGTGGGAAAGCCATGAGGAGGTGTCCAAAACCTCATCAGAAAACCTCAGCTCCTTTCCCTGCTTGGTTCCCTTTACTTCAGGATCCACTGACAGTCGATGACTGTCAATTCTCATGCTGCTACTTCTGCTTGGGTTTCTTCACGGTTGGGATCTCCCACGTTCTGTAGGCCTTGGTGATTTTCACGAGAAGGCCACAGCCAACAGTGTCAACCTTCCCAACCCCGTGCTTCTTGGAACCCGTCGTCACCTTGCTCTCTCTAATCCCAAACCAAGAAAGGTTTCAGGTCTCCCATCCTGAACGACTTGAAAAAGTGTTAGAGATTGTGGAAAGGAGGAACGAGGGTTTGTATCCTCTTCAACCTCAGTCTTGTGATAAACTCGGAATTAAGACACAAAAACTGTTTACATAAACCTATGATCCCTTTACATAGAAAGAAACTAAACTCTTGAATTTGGTCCTTCAGACCAGCGCTGTCCAGTAGAACTTTCTTCGACAGGAACCGTTCTCCAGTCTGCACTGTGCAACGCAGAAGGCACTAGTCCTGGGTGGCTACAAGCATTTGAAATGTGGGCCGTGTGACTGAGGAGCTGAATTTTTAAATTTTAGTTAATTTAAATTGAAATAGCCACATTTGCTAGGGATTGCCACGTTAACCAGCATGGGCTCTAGACACTCGTGCTTGGTGGCCGGTCTACGTACTACTCAAAATGTGTGACGGTCACTTTGGATATTTCTTGAACACGTCCTGTCTCATTATGGGATCGTGAAACATATTTGTCACAAAAAGCATTCCTTCTCTGAGGCATTCATTCATATTGGTTGGACATGTGCCTTGTTCCAGGCACTGTGATAAAAAGTCAAGAATGTGTCTGTGGAAAATGACATCAGAGAGCTTTAATAGCATTTGTTGATTGCAATGGAATTAGGAGATTTGTAGAAACTTTCCCTCCTGCTGATCTGGCTGTGTCTGCGTAGTGAAGTAAATGCCTGTAAGTGATTTTGTGAATAGAGGGTCCCCTGAGAAGTGAGCAGCCTCTCCAAGTCTGCTGTGCAATCACGACTGTGCCCAGGGCGGGGGGAGGTGATGCTGGGAGAGGGAGATGGGGGAACATCCTGAATTAAATACGGTAGGAATTACGGTATGTTGTGAGGACCAAATTAAAGAAGAGCGAGGTCTGCAAAAGAACTCTGGAAAGTGTAAGGCGCTGCCTTTTAATGCTACCGTGAGCTCATGCAACAATCCGGGCCGATGGCTTTCCCAGATACCCTGGTGTAGCATCTCCGAAAGCGATAAAGCAGCTGAGCAGTGCGTCCCGAGAAAGGGGCAGGGCGTGAAGTAGACAGAAGACAACTGCCAAGGCAGGGGGATTTCAGAGGAGGGGAGAGCAGTGAACTGAGCAGGAATGAGGGGAGGGGAGGGTGTTAACACTCTATTGCCTGTCAATAAATGTACGGCAGGGACTTTCCTGGTCACAAACATTCAGCTGGGACCTCACGGAAACATTGCATCCCCTATCTAAAGAGCACAGAGCAGGGAGAAGGGGGCCTAGACACAGCGCCCCGACCTCCGGAGGCTTCTTCCTAAGGGATGTGGAAGGACACCTTCTCCCTTTAGAAGAAGGTTGTGGCTGTCACTGCAGGGCCTTCAAACAACACCCGGATGTTGAGCGATCTGGAGGCACGGCGGGAGGACCCCACAGTAAGACTCCCTGCACCCTGGCAGGCTGCTCAGCCCCAGAGCCCAAGTCCCAGTGCGTGGCGACTGTGCTTTAAACCAGAGCTTCAGCCTTTGCACTCTTGGCCCCGTGACACATCACGGGTGCTTCTGGAAGGCTTAGCCCTTAGGAGACCGGCAACTCTGAAGGGCGCAGCCCAGGGCTCTGGGTACCAGCTCTGCCTGGAAACCCTTCTTCCCATAACATCAACGTTTGCATGCAAACAGGATCTTTGCCGCTGCACCTTCTCTCCCTTCCTTTCTGGCCACCCTGTCCCCATCCTTCCCAGGCCGTGGCCCAACATCAACTAAGCGACCAAACCACACTCTACCCCAACTCACCTCTGAGAGGTGACCCGACCATTAGGATGCCTCAGCTCACCTAAGCCTCTGAAGGGAGGCCCCTACGGCACGGACCCCCTCCAGGTCCCACCTGTCAACATTTGATGGTCTGAGCTCATTGAGAAAGAGTTAATCTGAAATATTCACTCTTATATTCCAAAGAGACCGCTACAGTTTTAGAGGGGTTTCCCCTTCCCTCCCCGCAGATAAATCCTCTTAATTGTTTTTAATAGAGGCACATTTTTTTTTTTAAATGCATCCTCTAAGCACACAGAAAACTAACTGGGACGATTAGGGGAAGGGGAGGGGGTAAGAGCATGGTGGGCCCATGGTCAGGCCGGCTGACAGGAAATCAAGTTGACCACATTCATGGGGTCTTGGTCTTTGACAGCCCAACAGTGTTCAAGGATTTCTCTGGCTTAATGTCAGGACTCCCAATGGGCCAGTCCTTCTATAAACACCAAATGTAAGCGCCAAGGGGAAAGGATAGGAAAGATGCTGTCTTTAGGTACCGTTATTTGCTGTGATCGCACATTTACTCTTTCAGACCCCGTGTGGGTCCCTCGAGAGCTTTCCGAGCACACCTTTCCGATAGAGACCATCTGACCACCACCCTCCCTGTACACGTGTGTACACATATCCCGAGTAGTTATTTCAATATACAGCTGCCCTTCCCACTTTGGGTCAGAGGGTTTCTTGGGAGATTACTCTCTGCACTCATGGAGCACAGCCATACATAGAAGTTGACGGCCAGGAGGCCTCTGTTTCCCTCTAACACCAGAGCACGTGAATCAAGACCATGTGTCCCGCACACGTGGGGACACGAGGCGTAGCCAGAGGGTCTGGCCAGACCTGATGCAGCTCAGACGTGGCCCTTTGCTCTTGCGGCAGGAGGAAAATCCTGTCAAAACGGCTTAAAGATCTTCTAATATTTCCATGCAATTAAGGCCACATCTGTCTCCCAGGCCCCCGCACTTCTTTGCTAGTTCACAGACATGAACCAAACAGTCTGTCTTGTCGATCTGGAAGGTAACAAAGAGCTCCATTCATAACTGTAGGCAGTTTCACCATTTTTTTTTTTTCAAAGTAAAATAGAGTTTTCACTTTGAGAATAACCTGTGTGGCAAGCGAGCGAAGGATTTTTTCCCCCCTAATAAATCAAATTCAACAGCCTAATAAAACGCTGGCTCCCCCCTCCCCCCACCCCATTCCCTCCCTCCCTCCCTCCCAGGGTCCCACTGGGCTGACGACTGCTCTGCATTGCGAGCAGTGGGTGCCCCCGAGGAGGTGTGGGAAGGTGAGCTGGGAGCAAATGAAGGGAGTTCAAACACCTTTGGAAGGTGCGATGGGTTGTTCGGCAGATTAAGGACTGGGTGGGCGGGTGGGATGGAGGGAAGGTGGGGGGCTAGTCTGCTTTCCCCTCCCCAGCTTCACCTACTTTTTCAGCCTTTCAGAGCTTGTTTCAAAATATTCCTTTCCTTCCACAGCTCCCTCTACCCCAGTACCCATCCCTGAACATGGGGTAAACCTTCTGCTTCCTTCTTTTGCACGAGGAGGAACAAAAGCGCCACGTTCCGAAAGATGGAGCAAGGGCTCTGGGACCACACCTGCAGCCGAAGCCCTGCAGGGGCCTGCCCCTCCTCAGAACGAGGCTGAGAGATCTCCCCCGTCTTTGAAGCCTCCAGAGAGTGAGTTTGCAGGAGATAAGTGCTGATAAACATCGGGTTGGGTGCTTATCCGCAGAGAGCACAATCTTTTGAGGTTCTCTCTGCACTCACAGGCCGTAGAGACTCTAATCAGAAAACAGAAGGGAAAATGCAAAACCAAGCAGTATTTGCTGCTGCTTTTTCTTCTTCTTTTTTGTTTTGTTTTGTTTGGTTTCAGTCTACACACTGGAAAGCCCAACACGGATGCTGTAACACAGGGGACTCCAGAGCAGAAATGCAGCCCTGGGTCTTTGCTTTGTTCAACGTTTTTGTTCTGACATCAATGGAAGAAATATTTTCAGTCCTGTACATAAGAGGATGAGTCAAACGTTGATAACAATGATTATCTATCTCCAACATTTTCTTTTCCCAAGTGCTTTTACAGGCGTTGTGTTATCTGGCCCTCATGACAACCCTCTAAGGAGGACAGATGGTTTACAAGGGAAGAAAGTGAGCCTGGGCTTGGCGGTATGACTTATCCAATGCCACACAGCATGAAGTGGGGTGGCAGAAGGAAAGCCCAGATTTTTCTGGCTATAAAGCTGGGTTCTGTTCATTCTATCCCATGCAGTGGCTCAGTAGCTAGAAGATACTCAGAAATCAGAATGGCCTTGAGCCTGGGCAAGGCATCTGGAAGGATCTGGAAAGCTTGGGTGGCGGTGGATGAACCAGGGTGGAGGGGAGCTCTGAGCTTTGCAGCACTTGAGTAATGCAAAAAGGGCGGAGCCTTGGCTGTCCTAGGTTTCAAGGTATTGGTGATGCCTGATTTGGGGTCCTAAGCAAAGGTTGCTTCTCTGATTTTCCACTTCTCCTTCGTAAAATGAAAGAGTGGGACAAGATGGTACCTAATGCAGAAGGGTGGGGGAGAGTGAGGATAGCACGGAGAGCGTTTTCTCCCCATGAGCACATTCTCTTAAAAATTATGCAACCACAAAGGCAATACTAGGGTAAAATGTTGACAAGATTTGCCAAGACTAAGACGAAAGCTCAGTGGTAGAACCTGGCTATCCCTCCCAGCTCCCAAGTTCTAGGGTGACGATGTAGAAGTCTTTAGCTCAAGGAACCACAGATGGCTATTTATATCCGTAAAGATAACAAGTTATTTCCACACAAGCTTTAATTAAGCAATTCTGCACCTGACTGCCAAGCCTCAGTATTTTATACGTACTATTGACCATCTGCAGTTGGATAGAAAGTAAACTCCACAAAAACCTCACAAGTCACATTACAGCAAGAGTAACTGGAACTCAGCCAAAAAGAAAGTTTCCTAAGGGAAAAAGTGATATACCGTTTGTACAATGTGTCTTAGGCCCCTCAATAAACCCTCATGGCCACTTCTAGGATGGGAAGTGAGACTGGGGTGTGGTCTCACCCCAGACTCAGGGGGCTCTGCCTTTAGTTGATTTTTTTTTTTTTACAGGAATGTATTCATGTTATTTATTTAATTAAAAATCAAATTGAAAAGAAGGGTAGAAAAAGGAACATCTTGTTCATGGCTGAATTCATGGTTTGGAGAGTAGGTGGAGGGGGTGGGGCTGGATGAGATCCCCACTTAGGACTGGGTCAAGATTGCTGAACCTGGAGAGAAGCCCGGTGTTGCAGAGGGGCCAGTGTGCAGGTACGGTGGAGGCCGTCTGGAGAGATGCAAATGTGCCCCATTTGTGTCTGTCCTACCAGTCTCACTCATGAATACCTGACTTTGTGCTTCCTAGTCTAGCTTTTCAGCTCCCAGTTGAAGACAGACCGGAAGATAATGCTGGGAGGTGGTCAGAGAGGCTCCCCTCCCCTCTACAGATGTGGGGATGGAGCTATGCTGGCCCCAGGTCCTTTCCTTCCCTTGGTCTCTATCTCCTGCTCCCACCGAGAGCCCACACCATCATCACTGCGTAGCTGGCTGGATTCAACAAGTTCAGTTAAGGGTTTTCAGAAGTCCCTGTCATTATAAGAGTTAAATCTACTGCAGAAATATGCCTCTAGAACTCAGACACCCATATTCTTATACGTACACTGATCCTTTAGAATACGTTTGCTTGGAGTTTGGGGAGGGAGACTCATCTGGTTAGTATCGTCCTTTGGAAACTGGGCTGGACTGGTCTAGCGTGCTGAGTCAGACTCTCCCACCAACGACAAGAGGCCTTAATCTTTTTCACTGCCCTCCCCACACCTGCGCTCGCGCACACACACACACACACACACACACACACACACAGATACCCACAAATTACAATGCATTTTGAAACTACTAAAAATTGAGCTATAAATATTTAACGTATGCAAATAGTATTACAGCAGAAAGAATGCACATAGACAAAGTGGCAGTCATCTATCTCTTCTAGAATCAAAAAAATAACCATTCTTTCTAGTTTTCTTCTGATCATACAGTATTTACTGGACATTTGCCCTGGAAAGCCATTAAACAACACACTTTATTGGTGTCCTATTAGCCATAGGCTTCTGTTTTTAGATGACATAGCTTGAGTGGAGATTTTTATCTGTACCTGGCACGTTTCGGGAGTGTCTGAAATGAGTGTGTCTCAGGAACTCTCTCCAGGTTCTCGCCTCTCCACAGTTGGTCAAGTGACAAACCGATTCAGGGTATCAAGCCAACAATCGGAATCTTAGATCTGACGCGCCTGCTACAAGTACGTAGCCTAAGAATTCGTAATATCTAAGAATTGCTAATATCACCATCAAAAGCTGTAGTTTATCAATTCGTGTGACTCCTTTTGTTGGAAGTCTCCTGAGAGTAAAATTCCTGAGGATAAGAATTATCACCGGGTCTTCTTTTTCTAACAACTTCTGATTGCCTTGCATCTATGAAATGAATGTACACAGCTCATCATAATGAATGGAAAGCAAAGAACAATGTACTTATGCTGGGTGGGGTGGGAGGGGGGCCCTGGGGGGCGGTTGCTTGTTCAGCTCGAGCAGCTTGCACTTCCTGTTTAGTGGGGTTGGGTGAACGATTGAAATAGGAAAGTCTCAGTGCTCAAGCAGATAGATGGCCTCCTTGGTGATGCCCAAGGAACCGAGATTTGGCCTCTGATACCAGATGCAAGTTTTAGTGTTAGGAATCTTCAGGATCAACCCGTCCCCAATTCTAGCTGCTTGTTTCAACTGGCCTCTGTCTTCCCTTTAAAGTGAAATTAAATAATTCCTCAGACCAGCACATGAGATCCTTGAAGGAAAATTAAAAAAAAATCTTATTCTTAATCCTATTTTCTGCTTGTGGGAATCAGATGAATTTCCAAGGGGGTCCAGCACATAAGGGTGGTGAAGGCTTGGGAAGGCCTATGAAATTCATTAACATTTCACAATTTATTCTCCAACTACAGCCAAATGCAGACTCCTGGTTCATCTAGCTACCTAGGAAATCATAATCACACAGATGTCATAAAGTTACCTTATATTCGCCTCCCTTATCTAGACACCTAATAATACTGATAACCACTATGATCATTTCTTGATCATCAAACTGATCTCTTAAGGAATTACACCAACTACACGGTCACAAAGTTCTACTAAATTGAAGGTCAGCTCCCTGAAAATTAAAACCAAATGGTGTCTTAGGAAGTATGTTATCTTCTTGGATTTCTCCAAATCTTAGACATGATAAGTTCATCCTAAATCTTTCAATACAAATGATAACCATGATTACCTTTAAGTTATTACAGAGGAATTAAGCAAAGAGTGAGGGGCTAGAACACAGTCCTGGGCTGGTTTAATTCCTGTACTCAGCTCAGTCTCTGCCTCTCTCTCTTTTTAGCGGAAATAGCAGAAGATGCATCTTCTAGACTGATTTCCCTCCATGCTGTTACTATAGCATTAATAATAACTAAACTTTTAGACTATTTTATAGTGTAACGCATTTATCCGAATAGAAGCCTTCCCACACCTATAATCGTATTTAATCACCATAATAAACTAAAGAAGTAGGTAGTATTATTCCCCTCCCCCATTTTGCTGATGAAGAAAGGAAGGTACAGAAAGACTGAGACCTCATTTCTGGTCAGAGAAGAATGTGAGCCCACCTTCTGAACCCCAGGAACCCAGCCCTTCCCATGGGGCCACCCTTTCTCTGACGCATGCTGTGCCCCAAAACACTGCAGCAATGAGTACATTTATTATTTTTCTGTTAATGCCATTTTTCCTTCCCTTTTGATCTCGCGCCCTTGGTTAGATGGTAGGCAGTCTTGAGGCGAGATCTTTATCTCTCAGTTACCGTTTTAACTGGCAGTGGGCTCCTCGGGGGTCCAGAGACACTTGCTGATGGATGGCATGCACCGGACAGGAGGCTGCTGGCTTTGACATTTGAAAACTGCACACTTCCTGCAGTGACACAGTATGCCCAAGCGACAGGCCTCACTGCCATTTTCTCAAAACCAGGAAGCGAAACTGGCCACCAAGAGCAAATGACCACCAGCTAGAGCATTAGTGCAAACCAAGCAAAACACAGCAAGATGCAGACCGTGCGGGTCGGAAAGACAAACACATTCAATGTGCAGTTATCTTTGAGGAAAGGTACTTCACTTCTTCTGTCACCATGGTTTGGGTCACAACCACCCTGAACTTTTAACCAGGTTCTATGTATGTGTTCTTACACAAAACTCATCTTTAGACCTGCCTTGCACAAAAATCTCGGTCTCTGGCAAACACACGAGTACAGCCTTCCCTAAATTTTTTGGCTGACTGTCCCGAAAAGGACAAGGCAGGGCTGTTGAATGTGCAAGAAAACACTATTTTTCCTCACATTTTTCTTTCTGTGTCTCCTCTTCCCACCTCCGGTCTCTCTTTTAACCAACTCAAATCTCTGGCAAATTGGGCTTAGGAATGACACCGACCGTGTTTTCTGTGTGCAGCTGCGGAGTCCTTGGAGCTCTGGGGGGTTGCTGGGGCCCAGGTGAGTAATCTGAACCTTGCCTCTTAGCAGCAAGCCCTGTCCGGTCACGTGCTCTGTCCCCCCTCCTCGGGATGCTGATTGCAACCCAGATAGGAGGGGCCTGGAGAGTCCACCCCCACCACCACCACCACCACCCCCGCAAAGAGGCAAAGAGCCCCTTTCTCCACCCTTTTTCCTTCTGTTGGCCAGGACAGGAGGGAGAGAAAATAAAACCACAAACTTCTTTGCATATGAATGCATCAAGAAGTGTCTTTCTGAGCACTTTTGTTCCATCTGAAAGCAAGGGAGGTGGCTAGAGAGCAGGGCTAATTATACAAAGACAGGCCAGCGCATCCTGCAGAAACAATTTTGCTGGACCCCCGTATTTGCACGGCTTCAGGAATTTTCGAGGCGCAGCATCGTACGTATACCACACGTTGTATACCGCACACGTGTTCCTGCCAACCGAGTCCAAATGACAAAGGTGTTCTTTGTAGCTCCACGTGTGACACCCAACAGATTCTAGACCAAGGGCAAATTTGCTGTCTCTGACTTATTTTGCTTATTATTATTACTTTAAAAAAAGTCTGTCCTGGCCCAAGAACGTAGCTGTGTTCACCCAGCATAAACCAGATTTAAAGGAGTACGGGGAGCCAGGAAGGCTGGTCACGGAAGTAAGCCGAGCTGCTGAGACGCCCCTCGGAATTCTAGTCCTATTAGTTTTTCTCCAAGTGTGGTTCCTGGATTTGCTGCCTCAAAATCACTTGAGGTGTTGATTAAAAAGGAAGCTTGCCGGGACCATTCTAGATGGAGTGAATTAGCCTTTATTTATCAGCATTTATTATTCTGCCCAAGTGGGTCTCAGGCAGAATCAAATTTAGGTTAGGTGCTCATTGAAAAAAAATGTTCACCATCACGTATTTTTGGAAAACACTGCAGAAGGTATTGCCCCTCTCCTTCCCTTAGAGATTCATGATCTATATCAGCGTGCGCAAGGTTCTGATAAGTCCTGAAACACAGGCAAGGTTCTGATAAGTCCTGAGACCTAGGCCTCTGTATGTGTGTATAAGCCAGTACTTCCCACACTAACTTGAACACAGAATCCTGTTTGCATAAAGCACCTGTGAACATCTCGCAGACTCACTCACTCCCTCCCAGCAATGATGTGCCCTAATAGGACTTTTATCACAAGTCATCGGCGGACCCTACCTCCTTGCGTCTCATTTTTCCCCGCTTTTCCGGCCATAAACCACCTCCACTATTGGGAGAAGGAGGCATGGTTCCCTCGGTAAAGACAAATGCACTTGAACTCAAGAGAGCAATCATTTCGGGCTTCCCTGGTGGCGCAGTGGTTGGGAATCTGCCTGCCGATGCGGGGGACACGGGTTCGGGCCCTGGTCTGGTGGAATCCCACGTGCCGTGGAGCAACTGTGCCCGTACACCACAACTGATGAGCCTGTGCTCTAGAGCCCGTGCTCCGCAACGGGAGAAGCCACCGCAATGAGAAGCCCGCGCACCGCAACGAACTAGCCGCAACTAGAGAAACCCCACACACAGCAATGAAAACCCAACACAGCCAAAATAGATACCTAAAATAAATAAATAGAAAAAAATTGAGATGAACTAGTTATAAAAAAAAAAAGAGAGAGCAATCATTTCTCTTTTTTTGGTAAGTAGTTGCTTCTTAGAATCATAACTTGCTTTGGTTTTGTGTTGAAAAAGCAGTGATGCATGGTCCTTCCTTCCATGGTCCTTCTTTGTCATTTACATGTAAATATCCTATCTTCAGAGGGCCTTGCTGTGACTCCTCAGACGAACTTACATCCAGCCTTGAGTTATTTCTCTCTACCCTTCTGTCATCACAGGAACCACATTTAGAATTTAATACTCATTTGTGCAAAAGTGGGATTAATGTCTCTCCCCCACTACACAGAACTCTTTGAAGGCAGAATCGCTGGTCTAGTCTGTTTACTCCTGCACCCAGGCCTTAGCACCAAGCCCGGCAGACAGTAAGCATTCAGTATTTACTTGTTGCCTTGGTAAATTCCAGCGTTTTAATTTAGCAATTCATGTAGAACATGTCAGGCGAAGTGATTGAGAGCTACAGTGATTCTGTCTGCACAACAAAACTTCCTGAAAAGCTTTTAAATAAATGCCAGGTTCCACCCCAGACCTCCTGCATGAGGAGGGGGGCAGTGCCCAGGAGTGAGGTGGCAATCGCTGGCCTAGGAGATGGAGAACGGTGGGTCCTGGTGAATCCTTTGCCGGTCTCTTCTCCTGACTTGCTCTAGGTTTGGGGCAGGTCTCTGCATTTTTGGTGCCTACGTTTCCCTGCTTAGTAAAGGGGGGGTCTTGTCTGCAGCTCCAAAATTACACTGTGAGATGTCTACTCAGGCATTTGGAATCCCAAGCTGAGAGGCCACTCTGCAAGTCCAATCATGGCTGCCGTTCCTGGCAGTGTGGGTCTCTAGCATGTGGCTGTGACCCTTGGGTTTCGCCAAATGATTTTTAATACAACCTCACTAAGGACGTTTTTACTGAAGCTGCCCCTTTAACAGAACAGGGGCCGCTCCATCTGTTACCACCCTTTCTTACTTGACCTCTCGTTCTGTGGTGCAGGAGTTACACAAGCAGACCGTTAGACACGCATGTTGGCTGCTGGCGTTCTGGTGTTTTTCGCATTGACATCAATCTGCAGTGAGGCAGTCGGTAACGGGGAGGATGGGAGTGCACCTCGCAGACACCCACAGACACCCCAAGTCAGGTCTCGGGGGCTCCCTGCCGCTGGGCAGCTCTGAACAGTGCTGAGCTGGTCCACCCGGGCAGTCAGCGGTACAGGAAGCAGAGGGCACGGCTAATGTACATGTCACCGTGTGGCTTATGGCCACGGCCTCACCCCACCTTTGCTGTGCGAGCTGCAGAGCAACAGGAAACGGCCGCGGTATATATATAGGCACATTGTGTTTATCCAAAGGTGCTGTTTTGCACAGATTCTTGTGCGCTTTTTCACCGGGAGAGGACATGGCATTCGCCTTTTCCTCGGGGCCTCCTAGGTGCTTGTAAAAGTAATTGCTCCACCTGAGAAGGAAGAGGGGCATTTCGCCTTTTTGGTTTCTCCATTTTCAAGGTGAACAGACCCGTGCATTTTCTTTTCCAGAGGATTTCCGGATCCATTCAGCTGAGGCTCAGAAAGGGTGGGAAACAGCAGTGGAAAAATGCAGGATTTCCAGGAGCCTCTAAACACAGCCCATCTGGGAAAATCATTCATTCCACAGATTGAAACTCACTAATTAGGCTTTGTTTCCTCCCCATCACAGCCTCCTGGCAAATAACTAAGCACACCCCTTTGTGGTGTGTTCATCACACAGCCTTGGTCTAGTCCACAGAATCCTAGCAGAGGCAGGGCTGACAGGGTAGTCGTGGTGTCAAGACTTGGGGGGGTCCCCTCTGATCTCACACAAGAGCAGCCAAAGGGAAGGAGAAAGACCTCTCAGCCCAGGTCCGTCCTCTGAGCAGAGCCCCCTTCAGCGCTCTGGAAGTGGCTTCCTGGGAGTACCAGCTTATTTATCAACCATCGGGACTGAAATGCACGTTCTTGAGCTGGGCCATGGGTTTAGCAGCAGAGGTCCGCCCTTCACCATGTTCCTCTCCCCGCTGAATGAACACGGGACGAGTATTGGGACAGTGGAGCCATTGAAACACTGGTCCCGTGAAGCATGGATGGAAATGCTTTGGTCTAAAATGTGCACCGGGGGACCTTGGGCAAGTTAGGAAACCTCTCTGAGACCAGGTTTTCATCTGTAAAGTGGGGATCACGAGGCGGTGAGAGAGGATGGGTGAAGTTTTCAGCATGGGACCCATACAACCAAAGACATACACGGCAGGCAGAATGGAGGCGGTGTGAACAGAAATCAAAATGGGACTTCAGAGCGGGAGGAATACTGCAGCGTACAGACCCTGATTTCAAGTTCTTCAACGTTTCTAGGACCCACAACTTCTTGCTCTGAGTCAGTTGGCTCAGCCAACACAGATAAAAACTCTGTGTTGGGAGATGAGAACAGCTTGGGAGGACAGGTGTGGTTCAGTATAGCGTCGCAGAGCTCTCCCTAGCAGAGTGCCACTCAGTAAAGGGGGTTCCTGAAAGTCTTGGTTCTTTCTACTCTGAAAAGACGTTGAAGTTACAGATGCATTTTGAAAAACTAGGCATCCCTTTAGCACAAGGATTCTAGAGAACAGTTTACAAGTTTTCCCCATCTCACAGTCCCCCAGCCGACGCTGGGACGTGCTTTCCAAGCAGGTTCAAAAGAAGCCAGCTCAAGAAGCAGAAGTGAATGCCTCTCGTTTCCATCCTTTAAAAAATGGTGGGAGGTATGTGTGTCTCCTTTGCATGCTTTCTCCTCGGTGCATGGAGGCAAAGTGAGTAAAAGACCTGAGCTGGATGCAGCCGGGGTTCCTACTTAGTGGGCCTGCATCTCTCATGGAAAGCCCCAGATCCCCCAAGCCTCCCCCAGTTCTTTTCCCACCTCTTTAATCGTCCTGAGTCCTGAACCATTGTTCAGTCTCATTACTGAAAGTCAAGCGCACGGTGGCAGGGGCCAAGGCCTATGGCTGTGTGTGCCTGAGATTAAGACTTTTATCTGATCTTTGACAACTTGCAGAGGAAATCCTGTTCCAAAACCCGGACCCCTGAGTGAAAGGTTGCCAGCGGTTCCTCCCACCCACCTGCGAGATGAATCAGGACACCTGAAATGCGAACATGGGCTCATTGTTTATAAATATAATAAGCTCACTTCCTGTCGCTCTATTAATCCCTCCCCCTACCTCTTTTCTTTTAAACACGGAGCCTAACAAGGTCTCTTGGCAAAGCCTGGTCGAGCGTCCTTCGTGTCCTTATCCACACCGGGTCACGGAGTGAGATGCCAGTGCAAGGCAGATGCTCCCTGCATGACACTACGAGGCTGCCCATCTCTAGCACCTTAGGATTCACACAGGAGCCCAGCCACCTCCTCGTGGACCGAGACAGGCACCGGTAGCTCTGCCGTCACCGTGGAGCCCAACGAGGAATAAGAGAACCCCAGGCAGAAGGCGTGGCTCCAGTGGTTGGAGTACAGGTTCGGGGAGTCGTAGGTTTTTCCCTCAGCCCACCCCCCAGCTAGGGTGCTAATGGACTGTGGTTAGTCTTACATGGTTTATTGCGTCCCTCAGCATGGTGTAGGTGAAGCAGGCACACCAGGTATTCAGGTAAAGTTGGTGATGCCCGCTGGGGTATACGGGGAGTGGAAACAAGATACTTCCGGTAACTGAAGGGAGGAATCCCAAGACGGAATTTGCTGGGGGGTCTGCCCCGATTCTGCTCCTTTTCCCACCGCTCCTATCACTTCCTTTACTGCAAACAGAAGCAGATCTGCTCATCAGCTAGTCCACGAGTCTGTCCAGGGCTGTGCTGGGTGCCTGCGGGGAACACACAAGAAAGAGGAGGCTTCCCCGAGGGAGTTCACACCTGCAGGGGCCACAGGAATGAAGGAAGAAATGGTTGAGGAAAACACGGGCAAGAAAGGGAGGTCTGGGTGTAGACCTGCCCCAGCTGAGGGGGTTGACCCCGTCCATCCCCTCGCCTGGCAGCAGGTAGGCACACATACCATCCCTAAGCCACTTCCAGCTCTGGCGTCCCGGGAACCTGTGCCGGCTGCTGCCGGAGAATTCACAGAGGACGAGGTCAGACGCTGCGGCCACTCCGCAAAGGACATGAAGCCTCATCAGCTCCCTGAGTGGCCACTGCAGCTCAGGGAGCGCGAAGCAGGGGGGACATTAGCTCCCAGAACAAGGGTGGTGACTCTGGGGCCTGTACCTGCTGACCCCTCTTAAAGCAGAGCTGAAGGCCTCCTGGAGAGAGCACTTGTTTTGTTTTGTTGTTTTAGCTTGTGAGGAAAACGAACTTGCTAGTCAGGATGGAAGTGGCCTGAGGGGAAGTTGGTCCTGGGAGGGAAACTTTACTTTCTACCCAGTGGAGGACAGAGGAGACGGCAGGGATACCACTCTCCCCCTTCAACGCCTCACCCTCTGCTTAACAAACAAGAAGCAAAACCAGGCCGGCCCAGGGGACGGGCACCCTTCCCAGCACCTGGATGGGGACGCAGGAGGCATGGATGCTGGAGCGGGTTCCCATCGGGAGACCTCACCGTGCGTGTCTCTTCCCAGCCCCAGGTTCAGTGTCACTGCTGGCAGCTTGAAGGCGGCCACGGTGGGAGTGTTGACACCATGGAAACAGGTTACACACCCTGGAGAGCTGGTTGTTAAACATTTATCAGCACACGTGGGTGCGTGCGCCTGCTTCTCCATCAGACGGGACTTGAACCCTTGCCCCGGGGCCTCTGGCTGCAACAGGCCAGCGTTTGAAGCTGACGTGTCGGCCCTGTTCACACTCACTGCTGTGGACCCAGCACTCAGATTGACTCAAACCTTGGCTAACTTAATCCCACCGAAAGGCTGACACAGGGCTGACCTGCTGAGATGAGCGTGAGTCCAATTGCTTACACTCTCTCCCTTGGGGACTTCAAGCAGTTTTCTGTGGCTGCCTTTCTAATCTGTAAGCTATACAATCGACACGACGGGTCACTATTGATTTAACAGCTGCTCTCTGCCAGGTACAGGACCAAGCACTTTGCGTAAGTTATTTCACTGCATCTCATTCTCACCGTAGCCGTATGAAATAATCCCCTCGTTTTATAGTTCAGGAAGGTGTGGCTTGCGAGGTTCCCCGGCTTACCAGTGGCAGAGCTAAGATGTGAACTCAGACGGCTGATGCTAAAATGTGCTCCTTCCAAAGTCTACGTTCTTGCCACTACACAGCAGGGCTCTTGTCAATAAATCGTTCTTCCTGCCCTGAAAATATACGCAAATGATACTAACTCTAGGTGGAACCACCAAGCGTGGCCCAGCTCCCAGGGCCACCAGGCAAGCAGCGTTTGCCCTTCCCAAACCAGCCCCCTCCCCCCACAGGACACACTTCCTCTTCTCCCTCCTCTACCCGGGCCGTTGTCCCTCCCCTCCTTCAACCTCTACTCAGAACTTACTTCCTCCTTGAAGCCTTCTGTCATTAACCCCACCCAGCGTTGATCACTTCACCAACTTCGCTTCTCCTCAAATACTGATACACTTAGCCTAGATTTCTTTGGCCTTGTTTTACAGCTGGAGTCCACCGGGCTCTTCTGCACTGAGCTGTGCTTTGCCCCCTGTCTTTTGTCTTTTCCCACAGGGCCTGGCAATGAGTGTGGTCCACGGGGGCCTCTCGGGGTTGGCCTCGGTGGTCTCTGTGTGTGGGTCTACGGATGGCCGGCTCTTGCTGTCCGTAGCACATCTCCCAGTGATCTGGCCAAAGGATGCGAGCACCCCCTTCATTCTGGCCAAAGATGATATTGGTGTGGAGTTTGGGTGGGAGGTCAGAAGAAGTAGCCCAGGTCAGTCAATGTCACTCAGGAGCTCCCCTGTCCAGCCTAAACATTCAGTGAAACTTCTGAGGACTACTCTTTCCAATCTTGGGCCCGAAAAGGACTTGATTCTCTCTGAAACGGTCTTAGGATTTCCTGTCAGGTCCTTCCTATACCTTTACCTTGAGTAGTAGGTTGAAACTAGCAACTAGGGTAGGAGTTTGGGGCTGGGTTTGGGGAGGTACCTTTCTGTTTAATCAGGGTGTTCCAAAAGGTGTGAACACATAGGTGAGTGTGAGTGGGTGTTAGCTGGGGACGATGGGACTGAGACAGGCCTTAGGACACACGTACAGGCGCTTCAAAAGCTTCTGAGTGGACTTTGGGTAGAAGCCGGGCCTCAGGTCTCCTGGCGGAAGATGCCAGTAACGTGGTGGTGACAGCTGGTCTGATTTGCATTTGGGAAGCCAGACTGTTTCAGACAGCTCATCCGATGCAGACAGCCATTCTTGAGAGCCTCCCTGGCCGGTTAGGACTCTGCCCTCCTCCAGAGGCCTCTCCTGCCTTGCCCCTGACTCCCCCGGGCCCTGGACACATTACAGTTCCTGCCACTGTGAAGACCCAGCCGTGACCCTCACGCTCTGTGCTCCTGACACGTGAGCAGCCTCTCCTCCCGCACGGCCTGCCGCTTTTAGACTGGCACACAGTTTTCACAAGACGGGTTTTTGTGGTTTGGGTTTTTTCCTTCATAAGTTTGCAGCTGCTAGTTTTGAAACCACCAGCCCTGAGGCAACTCAGTCAAAAAGAGAGCAAGAAGAGAAAAGAAAGAAAAGGAGAGAGAATACAGAAAGGGAGGACAAGCTGTCTTGCCATAACCCATGCACTACACGCACAAGGTCTGTGCAGCAGTCTCGGCCTTGCCTGGCCAGCTCTGCAGGCTTCTGTTGGGGACAGGCTCTTGGGGGGTCCGTGGGCAGGGTGGATTTGAGGAAGTGGGCCCTGGATCCCCGGCCCCTGGCTGCCTGTGGTCACAGGTGAGTTGTGACAGGCCAAGACTTTCGGTTAGGATCCGAAGGGGACCTGCCAGCTCCCTGGCTCTGCTCAAAGGTGCGTGCATGTAGGGACAGCGAGGTGTGCAGGCTGGGATGAGAAGGGGGAGGAGGGGGGAGACACAGGAAGACCCTGATTGAGTTTCCCAGCCCAATTCAGGCCCACCTAGTGGGTTCCTTTGCATAGGCAAACAGAAGGATTTAGCTGAACACACAGACTCCAGGCAAGAAGGAGAGCCAGAAATAAACAACTCCAGAAACAGCTATTCACGTTCAGGTCTCCCCCTCCCCCTCTCACATTCACGGGTGTTTGGGGCAGCTAATTATAGTCTTTATCTAAACCGAACACCTAGAGTCCCAGCCTCAAGTCACAGCCCTGGGCTGGGCGTGGAGGCCAGTCAGGGCACGGAGCTGTCAGGCTTATTCTGGGTGGCTTTGGGGCGTCCCCTCTTTGCTGGCAGTCCGACCTGAACCCCACAGTTCTCTGGGGGGCTGATAAAAGCGCTTTTGCTGGAGGGAAGAGGGAGAATCCTGGGGCTATTACCGAGGAAAGGAAATGGGAAATGGTTGGGCCTCGAGGTCAGGTCTGAGCAGGCAGGGACACATGGGGCTGCTGGGAATCTCTGCCTCCGTAGACCTGTGTCCCCTATGGAACAACCTTGCGTCTAAGTTATTTGCGCTCGTTTCTCCTCACCCTCTCCATCGCTCCTCTCCACAGTTATTGGGGGTCCCTTGAAGGCTTGGAATATGTTTTCTTTGAGTGACCCATAAAGCTATCCAGCACAGCGAGTGAGTGTAGTAGGCGCTCTATAAATGCTTATTTAACAGAATTGAAGAGCATATTGCTGGTCATACTCTCTTACAAAAACATGTACTGAGGTTCTTGTTGTCTACAACATAAAATCCAAATTCTCTAGAGCCTGATATAAAAGTTACAGTTTTTAGGCGCAAGCCCTAGCTATGTTCCAGCTTCCCTATCAGCTCTGCCATGCGTACGGTGCTCTTACTGGCATTCTTTCCTCCGTTCTCGCTCCCTCTCCCTGGAATACCCTGCCAGGTAAATTCCAAGTCACTTAAAAAACCAACTCCAGGGCTTGCCTGGTGGCGCAGGGGTTGAGAGTCCGCCTGCCGATGCAGGGGACACGGGTTCGTGCCCCGGTCCGGGAAGATCCCACATGCCGCGGAGCGGCTGGGCCCGTGAGCCATGGCCGCTGAGCCTGCACGTCCGGAGCCTGTGCTCCACAACGGGAGAGGCCACAACGGTGAGAGTCCCGCGTACCGCAAAAAAACAACAACAAAAACAACAACAACAAAAACTCCATCGTGAGCTGCCCTCTGCGAAGCCCAGCACTTCCCAGCAGAGTTGGTTGTTTCTTCAGTTGGTCTCTTGTGACATTGAGTACATAGTATTGTGAAAGCACTTACCCTTCTTTAGAGTGAGTATTCAAGTCCGCCTGTGTCCATCGGGAGACTCTGAACTCAGCAAAGACAAGGACCACGACTTACGCATCATTGCATTCTCAATGCTGCAAGGTGCTGGGAAATAGCAGATGCTCAATAAATGTCTGACGATGAAATTAATGAAAGAAAGAATGGGCTCCATCCATCTGTTCCTTGGAAACCCCAGCAGGGTCTTCCTGCACCTGTTCTCCTTCTTTCCTTCTCTTTCCCACATGTGGCCACCTCCTGGCGCTCAGCACACAGATGGCACCAGGGACGCAATTCTTTGATTTCCACTTCTGAAATGTCTCTATCCTTGTGCACAAGCTCCACAGAATCACCCACAGCCGTTGCTGCTCACCACTGCTCACGGGCCGCCCATGTCTGTAAAGATGTTGATTCTGGCCCTTTATTACCCAATGGTATAGACTCCCGTGAAGATGAGCTTTTCTGAATCACAGCACACCTCCTCCAGGAAGCCCTCCCACACTAGTCCAAACCCACAGGGACTTTCCTTTTCTTCTGATCTGTTTTTGGCTTATCCGCTTATACTGCCCGATCCTTCCCTTTCACCGTTCCACTGTTATTTTGGACTTGCATGCAGTCGTCAACGGATATTTCTTTTCTCCCGATTCTTTGGAGAGTCCCCCCAGCACACTTCACAATACTTGATGCACGATCAGAATACAAAATGAGCGACTGCGGTAGATGCTCCTCCGCTGACTTTGTGCCTTGACGTTCACGTTCCTCAGATGGTGGGTTTTCCCAAGGGAACTTTACGTGGTCCGACCAGCCCCTGGTCAGGCAATAGTAATCAGCAACATCTCAATGACTCTAAGTCCTGCGGTGGAAAAATTCTCCAATAATTGGCACGTTTTTGACTCACATAGTTGCGCTTTCCTGTGGAAGCCATATTACTTAGTCCCTTGGTTCAAATACCGATAAACATTGTAGAATCTTCCCCAGCAGAGAGAGCTGTTCTCCCTGGACCTTGATCTGGTACGGCCCTGCAGAGTGTGCCGGGACCCCGAGGCCACAGGAAAGAGAGGGAACGCCCCATGTGAGGGCCACCTGTAGCCAAGTAGGTCAGGTGGTTTTCTGGAGTCTACACTCAACCAAGGTGTCCCCAGCCTGTTCTGTTCGTGGTCTGAACATCCCCCTCCTGTGCTCCCTTCTCTGGCTTGGGCCTCTCTGAAAAGCATCCCTTGACAACGTCTCCTGTTCTCTCCCTCCCCACACCCAGTCAGAATTTGCCAGGTTTGCCACAGTCAAAGGACCTTGCTAAGATCAGCTCAGACAGTCACGTCAATGAGTAAGTTGCATTTTGACATGAGCTTCCTGAGGCTCAGAGGAATCAGCTCATGGTGATCATTTCAGGCAGATGGGATACTGGGGAGGGAGACTTTTAGGGAATGGATCGTTCAGAGCCGCCCAGCACAGCTACTGGGATGCCTGTATCTAGGGCCAGCTGTGGACAGGGGCAAGGTCCCCGCACCCCATTCCTGACTCAAGATGACCAGGGAGTCTCTGACTTTAAGGTCACTGGGGGGGAGTTCAGTCTGGAAGGGTAGGAAAGGAGGTCTCCCCAATAGATACGTAGCCTGAGTCTTCTGGTTTGGAACTCAGGGTTTGGAAAGTCACCCGAATGCCTCATTCCCAAGTCCGACCTTCTAGAGAGTCTGGAGCTGGCAAGCTTCAGATCCATTTGCGTCAACATGTTGTTTGGTTAATGCAGCTGAGCATCTAAGCCCATTTTCTTAGAAACAGGAAATCCCAGTGTGCCAAGAGTAAACAGATCCCAGCCCCCAAAGTTCGAGTTCATTTAGGAACTCCCTGACCACAAGGGTCTGTGGGGCTGTGCGCTTGAGCCAATAACTGATCTTGCACAAAGAGATGGTGTCTCTGCAGCTCAGCGGCTGGAAGAGCTGTGCGCTCAGGAGAGGCTGTGCAGCCGGCTAAGGGCAGGCTCCCAGTGTGAACCCTAAGACAGAGGGGTATCAAGGGTCTTTTGTAACTTGGCAGGTGTCTCCCCTGAGAGCCCCCCCCCCATAAACTCGTCAGCTCTAGTTGCTTCCCTTTATATTCTTTGTGTCTTCCATGAGAGCAGGGGTCTGGCCTCTTTCATCCTCCATCCTGTCGATACTGTCAGCACAGTTCCTGTAACAGGAGGCACTAAATACTTATTGGTAGGGCTTTCCTGGTGGAGCAGTGGTTGAGAGTCCGCCTGCCGATGCAGGGGACACGGGTTCGTGCCCCGGTCCGGGAAGATCCCACATGCCGCGGAGCGGCTGGGCCCGTGAGCCATGGCCGCTGAGCCTGCGCGTCCGGAGCCTGTGCTCCGCAACGGGAGAGGCCACAACAGTGCGAGGCCCGCGTACCACACACAAAAATAATAATAATAAAAAAGTACTTATTGGTGGAATGGATGAATGATGGACAAAGCAGCACCAGCTGAGTCCAGGCTCTGACGAAGGGCTTGGCTGGCCCAGCTCTGCGAGGCACCATGCCTGGGCGAAGTGGCACAGCTGCTGGTGCTCCCTAACAGCCTCCCAGCACCCAGCCGGCGAGGACTGAGTCTCCGGAAGCTGCCGGAAGGTTCAAGCTCCTCAAGGCTGGCTGAGTGAGCTCAGGTTGGAGGAGAACGATCATTGGCTGGGTGGAGGGGGACAGGCAGGGGGGTGGCCAGAGGGCCTCCTGCTGCAGAGAGGTCCCGCTCCCTCACTAGACAAAGAGCCCTCAGAAAGCTACCTTCCCAGCCTCCAGCACACATGGAGCGGGCGGGGAGGGCCTGGCCTCCTTCTGACAAGCAGCCCGGCTGACCCTACTGCTGGGAGGGCAGAGGTGTGGCAGACAGCTGCCCCAGACGCGGAGTCGCTGAGCAGTCGCGGCGGGGCCTGACGATGGAAGGAAAGAGGCAGCTCTCCTATTATTAGTGGCTGCTTTCCACGTATGTGTAAGTCAAACAGCCTATGCAAAAAAGAGGCCTCATGGTAGCAGGAAACTCAGAGTTGTGGGTGTCCTGGCGCTATCAGATCGGGCCCTGGGCTGGGCCAGCTTCCATCTGGGTGACGCAAGGAGCTGAGCCCAGGCCCTATTTTCTGACTCAAGGGGGATCCTGCGGCTGCTTTAACATCCCATTTTCAGCATTTCACATGGGCTCATTTCTCAAGCCCATCAAGAATATTTTATTAAAATAAAAAGAAAGAAGTCTAGCCCTGTTACCAAATGCCATCCCAGGTCCAGAAGTTGGAGAGCAACAAGGTGACACATACTATCGAAAAGCCCAGCACTTAACATTTATGCGTGGTTTAACTGTACATCCATTAGACACAGTGATCTACAGTAATACCTAAAGATACCGGAAAATGGCCATAATTGAATACGAAGAGAATGAAAGGAGATTACAAAACAATACAATTCTGGTTATGTAAAAGCAAGACATGTGTGTCTATATATTTGTATTAAAAAGACTGGAAGGGAAGGCACCAAATATTAATAGGTTGTTTTCTGGGTTGTTAGACTGGGGGTGCGCTTTGGTATTTTTCAATTGTGATTTTTCTGTATTTTCTAAATGTTATACAAAGATGATGTATTGCTTTGGAAATTATTGTTTTAAAAAATACATAAAAATAAGCAATACATTTAATGAGTAAAAGAAAAATTTAAGCCAAAAAGCAGAGAAGGAAAGAAGTAGCAGCCTATGCAGCATAGACTTGCTAAGGCAGCTGACTGGTCGGCGTTGGGTGGCTTTAATGCACTTTACCTTCCTGTCCCTGACTCTCTCTCGCTCGCTCTCCCCTCCTTTCTCACCCCTACCCAGCTCTGCTCCTTCCAGCCAATGCCTGGGCAGGGCTCCGACAGCACCTTGCTTTCCTACTGCACCTGCCTGCCTGACACTCCTGTTAGCTTGTTCCAGGAAACAAGAGGCCCTAGAAGCAAACGCACATGTGATGAACCTAACTCAGCTTCCAAAGTCCAGAGTAAGTCTCACTTGTTACTCCAAACTGCCTGACATCTTTCCAGACCCTCAGAGCTCTCATGCATTTTGCATCCAGAGCCATCAGTGCCTGGGTGTGGAGGGACACTGGACAGTGAATTAGGCAGACCTCAGTGACCTACCTCCAAGTGCCCCATCTATCAGAAACTGGCTGCCTTAGACCCCTGGGGGAACTTATTCCAGGTATAAATAAATAATACGTAGACACACAGGCACACATACCTCTATTTGGTATACGTGTACACGTAGACATGTATGTACCATACAGCCATATATGCCCACATCATACACAAATATGTGAGCAAAGAGGAGAGAACTTGAGCGTGCAGGTTTGCACGCACGCATGCACACACACACAATTTTGTCCTCACAACATTATGAAATGGTATATTTTCTTCATCTAACTGATGAGGAAACCAAGTGTCTAAGAGGTTAAGTCACACAGCCGGAAGTGGCAGGGCTAGAAGTTGAACACAGTCCTGTGTCTCCCGATCCCAGACCCTTCAGCAGAGAGCCTTTTCCCCTCCTCTATCGCCATCCTGGCAGGCTGCTGTGGTCCCAGTGAGCCCGAAAGCTCCATAATTACTGGGTTGGACTTGGCCTCCAGAATAACCATGACAAAATTTGTGGAAATGTTCACAACAGCTCTTTACTTCCAGGTTCTGAGATCAGAAACGGAAGTTTCAAAATACCGAAAGTTCGTTTATGTTGAACATACTGCTTGGGTTAAAAGCAGGAAGTCCAAGAAAGCCTGATCTCATGAGATTTTTCAGCCCAATTTGGATCCACATCTGCACTGCTGGATTTTCCACTGAGTCCAACTTCAGCTGCTCTGCCGCTTCTCCCATTTCACTGACTCTCCACCTACGGGGGGCACAGATAAATAACACAGTCTGTGGCTATTAACTAAGATTTATCCAGCGATCGGCCAGTGGCAAGGTGGTGAGCTGGGACAGGCAGTAGAGGGGAGCAACTGAAATTTGAAAAATCTGCACGTTTCTTTCTGTAAATTTTTTTAAAAGCCAAACTAAAACAAACAAAAGCTCTAAACAATAAGTCATCCAAATAATGGCGGCTGTGCTTGTTTCCAGGTGCAGGAAACAAGTGGAGAGGAATCCTGCCACCTACTCCTTCCCGCAGACCTGGACCCGGCCTCGCCACGGGTCAGACCCCAGCCGGAGTGGGAGAGGACGGGAAGGTGGTGGGCTCAGCAGCGGGTCTGGGTCACCAGCTTTGGGGAAGCCTCAGGAGATGGGGAGAATCGTTTCTGTATCCCAACTAGTTGACGGCAGGAGCTGGGATTAGAACCCGGGTGGAGGGCTTCAGGCTGCCTCTCTTTCCAGCTATACTAGCTGCCCTGGCCACCTCTCAGCATTCGAATGAGTGAACAGCATCACAGAGTTTTTAAGTGACAGAGGATAAAGGGAACATTAGCTGTTATAGTATTTATATAGTGGGTGGTTATCGCAGCTGATGCTATTTTTAATTGGAGTCCCCTTCCATTCCAGAGTCTTCTGGGGATGCCAGTATCTCTGAGACTTCCCTGCTGGAGGGTTCAGAGGCTCCCAGGGACACCTACCCTCACCACCCCCACACCACTTTAGATGCCCCCAGGGCAACATCTGGAGGACTTCTGCAAAGCAAGAATCCTCAGTGCCCTGTGGTCTGGCCTCCTCTCCTCTCCTCTCCTCTCCTCACGGACTGGCGCACGCTCTCTTGAAGTGCAATTTTGAATCAGCCACACCCAACTGAAGGAGAGGGGCAGACCCCACCTTGGAGCCACCCACTTCACCCCATTTTCAGTTTGAGGAGCTCAGGCACACGTGGGTCCCTGCCTCGCCTTGTGAATCTGTGCAGACTGGGTGCAGAGGAGGGGCAGGGTAGCAAATGTAGCCGCTGTGTGGCCTTGAGTGAATCACTGAACATCTCTGGGCCTGTTTCCTCCTCATAAAATGCTAAGTGCAATACCCATCTCGTGGGTGGGTGTGGGCCCAATAAAGTCCCCAGGGCACCCGTGGGCGTGGGCACTTCCTGCCTGCCCTGCGGTCCAACCCCACCCTTTGGGGTAAACCCTGGGGGCCTAAGTGTCTTGGAAGCAGCCCTTCTGTGCTCTAGAACGGCCAGAATCTGGAAGCAGAAGGCCTCCAATCTGCAGGGCACTTTTTTTTTTTTTTTTTTTTTTTTGCGGTACGCGGGCCTCTCACTGTTGTGGCCTCTCCCGCTGCGGAGCACAGGCTCCGGGCGCGCAGGCTCAGCGGCCATGGCTCACGGGCCCAGCCGCTCCGCGGCATGTGGGATCTTCCCAGACCGGGGCACGAACCCGTGTCCCCTGCATCGGCAGGCGGACGCTCAACCACTGCGCCACCAGGGAAGCCCTGCAGTGCACTTTTTAGGGGGAGGAATTTCCTACGCTTAGCAATCATTAAATGCCACCTTAGAGCACAGCCTTAATAAACCTGCTTTACAACTAGAGAGGGCCTTGTGGGCATCGCCTCTCTCCTTACACAGGTCCTGCTCTGTTTCCCTGGCCGCGTAGCAGGTGCACATCCTTCGCTGGGTACCCTGGCTTGGGGTGCACTTGAAGCAGGATGAAGAGGGTTAGCTTCCCTATCACTGGAAGCTGCAGGAGGAGGACACAGGGCCTTTCATGTGGCAGGAGTGCGCACTCTCCCCAGAGTAGTTTGTGCCCCGGAAGTCAGGCTGGTGGGCAGAGGCTGCGGCCTCTGCTGCTTCCTCCCCACCTTGGAAAATTACACAGAGTGCCACTCTGCCCACTGGCTGCCAGGAGATGCCCTGCTGCTTTCCAAAACGATCCCACCTCCTTAGAATCAAAAACAACAATGTGCCTGCAGTGACCAGCTTGCCCTGTCCTCTTCCCTGCCCTGGAAAAAGTACAGCATCTGTAAACAAGTCATTAGATTCGAGATCCTACCCAATTTAGACCTTTGTCTCAGTTTTCTCCAGAGTAAACTCGTGGTCACACCCACCCAAACCAAGCAAAGCCCAGAAGGAATGCAGAGTCCTGCGGCCAGGCTAACCACAGCTGACCCCGCCGTGTCGGGGCTCGGTGCACTCCCGGGGCCTGGGAGAGGACAGCAGGGAGGAGAGAGCACTGGGATCCACCAGGGCAAGAGCCGTGCGCTCCGACGTGCCAGTGGCTGAGAGCTTGGTCTCTGGGTTCAATTCCCCAAAGCAGTGTTCATTTTGCAAATGCCTCCCCAAACTATCAAAACCCAAAAGTCTACCTCCTTTGAAGTCTGGAAAGAAAACCCCCTCAGATCAGCTTCTTTTTTATTCCTGTACTTCCCGTACAGGCAAGCTTCTAGAAAACAGAGGTTGGAGAAAATGAAAGTCAATGCCAAATACTAACCAGACAGAAGAATAACTGCTTTTCCCCACAGCCCTCCACCCCCAGCTCTGGCATTACGGGCTGGGGAACTGGGCCCCTCTCCTGCCGCTGTAGATCTGTTTATTCTGCACTCCATAAAGGGAAACCAGGCCCTTTGCTGACATTTTGGCTTGGAGGGGGTGGGGAGAGACGGAGGTCCAGAATTTAAACTCAAAACCAGATCAACTTCTCTAAATCTCCTGGTGCTTTTTCTGCAATTCCTCAATGGGCCACATTGTACGATTCAGGCTTTTAACCCTCCCAGCCCATGCGCCCCCGTCACTAACAGTCTGGCTCTGGACTTCGATGAATGCCATAAACCGCAGTGACCCCTTCTTGACTTCCCACCCCGTCGGGGCTCCCTGATCTCACTGCACCCCTAGCTTCTCTCTGCCTCTCCTGCCCGCCGACATGTGCCCCAAACCTTGCTCTCCCGAGTGGACGGGGCGGGGGTGGGGGTGGGGCCGGGGGGGGGGCTTCCTTTGAACAATGAAACAGGGAATTTCCTTTGTCCTGGAAATGTTCCACTTGTCATCCACGTTATCCTTATCAGCAGACCACAGTGCAGTGAGCAAAGGCCCCTGCGTGCTCGGGCCCCGGGGGGTATCATTGCAAAATGTTTTCTTCGCTTTTTCCTCTGCCTTGAATTCAAAGCCTGACCTTTACGGGTGGAATTCAATCAGGTCATCGCTCAGATTCCCCAGTGGGGAAATAAAAGTAGCACAGGCAAAGTCTATTGTTTCCATTTCAAGAAGGTAGAAATGTTGTCTTCTCCCTAGAGCATCCAACTAAATGAGGTGGGATGGGGGACAGAGGAGGTAATAAAAGGACCCTTAAAACTAGTTTAAGGTCTTGGTAATAAAACGTAGCCTAGATCCTCCCATTCTCTCTCCATTTACACAATCTGTTCTCATCAAACGTGACTGACACCTCAACTTCGGTCCTTCAGGGCTGGCTTTCACTGGTTTTAATGCAATTCATTTGTATTTGGACAAGTTTGAAAAAGATTTTTTTTTTCCCGCTTTAAACAACAGGAGAGCAACACAGGCGCACCTTGTTTATTGACCTTCGTAGATGCTGCATTTTTTACAAATTGAAGGCTTGTGGCAACGCTGCGTCAGGCGCGTCTGTCAGCGCCATTTTCCCCACAGCATTTGCCCACTTTGTGTCTGTGTCACATTGGCAATTCTTGCGATATTTCAAACGTTTTCATTATTGTCCTGTTTGTCACGGGGATCTGTGATCAGTGATCTTCAATGTTTCTTCTACGACTTGTTGCAGGCTCAGATCCTGGTTAGCATTTTTTAGCAATAAAGTATTTTCTAACGAAGGTTCTCAGACACAGTGCTATACACTTAACAGACTCCAGTATAGTATAAATGTCACTTTTCTACACACTGGGAAATCGAAATATTTTGTGACTTGCTTTACCGTGATACTCACTTCATTGTTGCGGCCTGGAACCGAACCCGCGACACCTCGGAGGTCTGCCTGTCCAGTCAGGAAGAGGCACGTGGAACACCAGAAGGCCAAAGGAATTGTAAAAACAACTACTAATGTTAACACGCTTGTATTCTGGGGCAGGAATAATTAATCGTATATGTTTAGTCACTTAGCAACCCTGAGCTCTTATTCTGAAAAGTTCAAAATATTTCACATATGTAGGGAATAAAGTCTCTGGGATCAGACAGACCCTACGAGCTGCATAACTTTTGATGAGAAACTTGAGTTTTCTGTGCCTGGGTTCCTCTCACTGGTAAGGTCTAATGATAGATGTATCCCACAGGCTGTGGTGGAAATGAAGTGCTAACATGCACTGAAGTGCTCAGGACAGGGCCTGGTTCATCTGTAACTACTCAATAAATAATATTAATGATAATATTATTATTGACATTACTGATATCTCCTGTGAAAATTGTTTCCAAGTAATAATAAGGTAAAGGACGCAGCCACTCCAGAAAAGATCTTGAAGGCCAATCCCCGTTCTTATCCTCTATACTGTCTTAGATCAGACAGCTTCCTCTGAAATTCTAGCAAACACCACATATAGACAGCATGCCTCTTCAGTAGGCGTTTTTTTTCTTTTAATTCTTTTTTTGAACTTGCAAAATGCATTTACGGCCATCTTTATTACAACATTGCTTCGAGGTAAAATTATCATTGGCAGAATCTCCCTGCTCTGCAGTTGAGGAAACCAAAGCATGAGGAGATCCAGGACCTGCTGAAGAGCAGAGAGCAGCTCATACCAAAGCCAGCAAGCACGGCTTCCAGAGCTCTGTGTGCCCAAGAGCTGCCTCACTCTGCCAGTCAGGAGGTCCACCAAGCTGAGGACAGGTCCATCCCAAACGCGACTGAAGTCTTCAAAGATGGAAGTAAGCTTTCTGGACTCTTCCTGCCCTTGACCTTTCTGGATGCGCTGCATATTCAACGCATGCCAACCGATGCAAAGGTACTCTATGTGCTCAAACACTAGTCTGATCGCGTCTTTGAAACTTTGAAAGTTACTGTCCTCTCACGATGTTCATTATTCCACTTTACTTGCCTTCACTGAAGAAAATGGCTTAGGGACCCACAGACAATGCCTAGAGGGACTACAGTCAGAGTCACAGGTTTGTGACACTCCATTTAGCAGAGCTGTAGGAAAACTGCATTTCACTCATTCACTCATTCAGCAAACACTTCTCGAAGGCCTGCTCTCCTCCATGCCTACCCCAGCTTACCACCTCTGAGACTAGGTTAGGTTCCCATAGTATACTCTCCTGAAGCATCTTCTACTTCCTTTTTCACCGAGCTCTTTGCACTTATAACTGGCTCAATATCTCTTTCACTACAATTTCTGTCACAGCAAAAGCCTTGCCTGTCTTTTTTTTTTTTTACCACTGTATCCCAGTGCCTGGCACACAGAAGGTGCTCAATAAACGCACAAATATGTGTTAGGTGCTAAGGTGTCACAGGTGAACTGGTAGAGTGCCTGCCCTCAAGGAGCTGACAGCAAACCACAGAAACCCACACTTTGATGCTCGCCACAATGTACCAGGAGTGACAGAATTGTCATGGTCACAGAATCGTATTCTACGCACACTTCCTCCCCTTTTTCCAGATGCAATCTGAAAAGAACAAAGGTGGAAGATTTCAAACTGCAGAGAGATCTTTCTGCAAATGCATAAGCCCTGGAAATATGGGACCAATGACGGATTTTATACGTAATCAGCATGAGGTGATCAAAGACTCGAACTGGGCATTCACAGGGGCCTGAGGGTTGATCCATATTTTCTCCTTTCTGGAGGGCAAGTGTGAGCGAGAAGCAGGACCACAATGGCTCATCACCCCTAAAACCATCATGGAGAGTTAGACTGCAGGGACCTTTGCCCTATTTCCTCTGTGGCATCTGTCCATCTTGATTTTAAACAATTCAACTCAGAAATGCGTGCCACTGATTCAGTGATATACATAGGATGGACCTTCCCAGTGACGTCCAACTGAAGACTTCCAAAGCAAAAGCCACCAAAGCTCTGCTCGTTAGAGAGGCCTTAGAAAGGAGGTCAGATCTCCCCAGAGAAGGACTGGGTGTTTATTCCTCACGGGCATTCCAAAGCCACAGCAGGTAGACCACGTCATACGTTTGATTGTCCACGGGTGAGGGCCAGGGAGGAAGGAGAGAAATTGCTCCATGCCTTGGACATGCCAAGCACACGGGTCTCAGTGACTTAGAGCACCACAAAGCAATGCAAGCCCGGGAACACTCACTGGAGGGAAACAGGTTCAAAGTCACCACTCTAGTTACTTGTTTGCTAAGTAAGTTGCTTTGCTCACCTTTATACTTAAGGAGAAATCTACCTACAAGGAATTATAAGGATCTTGGAACTAGAAAAGCCAAGTCTCTGTTAATAGCATGGAATCCTCTGTAATAGGAAATCATATATTCACGGCAGGACAAAGCATTAGAGCTGAAAACGACCTTAAAAACAGTTGAGCACAATGCCAGTATTCTACAAATGAGGAAACTGAAATCACCATGCTGTAGAGGATTCCCTCTGGCTGAGGTCATTTTCAATGAAAAGATCTACAGGAAAAGCCCACACCTTTCTTTGACAAGCCCAGTATACGTTTAATCATAATTTGTGAATATCCCTGTGGCAGATTCCAAGTGCACCCATTTTATAAATGGGAAAGAAAGCATTACATTCTTAAAGGTCAGTGTAGAATTGGTGATGAAGCCGAGAGACTAGATGGTTACCTTGGTTCCAGCTCCAGGCCAGCACTGGTAGTACCTGGGTAACGCTGGACATCCACACTTCATCTGTTTTTGCTTTAATATCAGTCATAAGAGTCAATGGAAGTGTTAGTCTCCATGTGGACCACACATTGCTGACTCAGATAAAAATAATCCACATAAATATACCTTCCAACCGAATGCAGATTTTAAGACGTTTTTGACCTGAAATATAGAGACTTTTATTGTCTAATACGGGAGCCACTAGCCACTTGTGGCTATTTAAATGTAGAATAACTAAGAGGAAATAGAATGAAATTAAAAATTTAGTTCCTCTTTGCACCAGCCACATTTCAAGTGCCCAGCAGCTGCTTGAATAGCTAGGCTAGCGGCTACATATTAGACGGCACAGAACAGGACATTTCCACCTTTGCAGAAAGTTCTATTGGACAGCCCAGATAATGACAGTTTTCTTAATCTTCCACTTTGCTTTGCCTTTAAGATCAGGTTAAGTAAGTTGAGAAGTACTGATGAAGTTTTCCAAATCTCTTATCCTAAAAATTGTACAAGAGTTACATCTCTCATGAGGTTTCCTATACATCAATACTTTCCAAAGAGAGAAGTTTGAGCCTTCTGCAGCCCAAGAAAATATCGCTCTCCCTTCCACCCACAACAATTTAAAACCAGAAATTTAGTGCTATATGAAAAAGATGAGAAACTGTTACATTAGCTATTTCCAAATCTGTAATAAATTTAGGCAAGACATTGGCTGTGGTTAAGATGGTAGGATGGGTGTCCAGAACCTTTATACGATCCAGTCTTCCAAAGATGGAGACCATTTGTCAAACAAAATGAATTTTCTGCAAGGCTGAATTAATTTCCATGAGCGAGATGCTCTTCATAGTTTGAAATATATATTTGAGACGCTCTCTAATCTCTTTACCTCCACTCGGTGGTTTTGGTGTAGAAAAACACAGAATGCTCCTTCAATACAGCGTACGGATCTTGGAGGTCATTTGTTTTCACGGAGAAAGAAGCAGTAGGGTGATCTTAGCTGGACTGAGGTTCCTAAAGAGCTGATAGATCAGTGTCTGAGCAGCTCAATGCCCTCCACATGGACTCTGAAATCCCAATTCTGTTGGCTAAGAAAAAAACCCTAATCCCTAATTCAACACGTTCAGAAAAAGGATGTCAGGAGAAGCTCTTAATCTCAATCTTAAATGTCTGGATCAGCAGTTTAAAATGAAAAGAGTCAACTTCATTTTCCAGTTTTTAAATCTCATCATCACTTAGCTACTTCAGTGTGGGTAGAACAGGGGCAAATGTTCTTCCCCTTCACTCCACCTCTGGTCACACAGGCATACTGGTTGTGTAATGTCACATGGAAGACAGAGATACAAGCTTTCCTAAAATATTACTGATGCGGGATGAGAACAAAGACAAAGCTCGCCTGTCGAGTCTCCATACATGGGGGAAGAGACACCATCATTCCTGCCCTCTGCCCCAGCAGAGGACCACCTTCAAGGCAGATGACTTCTTTCACACTGTTGCCCCTTCACTCACACTCAAGTAGGTTAAATCTTTCAGTTCCTTCCACACTTAAACAATCACATTCCTTGATCAGGACCATTCAGTCCTACAGTCCCTCCTAGGTTGGAAAACTCTTCTTTCTGGAAGGGGATGGTAAAGCAGTGCACATAGAAGGACTGAAATGTTAGCTCCCTCTGAATCAACCCACGTCAGGCCTTGCCCTACATCCCCGTAACCCATGACCACAGGGACACAGAGAAGACAGAGGAGGTGGCCTAAGTGGACAACTGGGAACGGGGCAGCAGGTGTCTGGCTCGCTAGATGGGCATCTAAAAACCATTCACAAGGGGACGTGGTACAAGATACGTGGTTTACATTCTAGGAGGGCTCTTCACTCTTTATAGGCAGAGAAAAAAGTAAAAACAAAAACAAGAAAAACTGAGTAGCATAGGTTGGACAGGAGAATTTTGTTTCTCTGGTGTTTTCAGTGTCCACAGCTCTTTTTATCAGCAGCACAAGCCTGGAATTCCTGAAGCTGCACTCATATCCTGCCATCGGGGCTTTACGTAAAACTCCCATTGATGGGGTTGGGAGTTTCATGAGGAGAACAATGACCGGATGTGAGGGAGGGGAGAGGAATAGGTGATGTTTGGTCTGTACTGGTGCATTCATAGGGGAGAATGTCTATACTGGCAAAGATATGAAATAGCTAATTGACAAATTTTACCAAATGCAAGTCAGTCTTGGGAACCGTGAAAGCCAGAAAAAAGCAGCCCAGTGGACTCAAGTTAAGCAACATTTATTATCTGTTATGTTCAAATGTCGACCTTAGAGTCATATCTATGATAAGAATAACCAGTATTTACATAAGCTCTTTACAAAGTGGTTTTCCTTCCACACTTATTTTGATTCTTATCATTGGTCCGTAAGGCAGGTGGAAAACTTAATATTACTTATTACGATCATTACTAGTCTTATTTTACAGTTAGGAAGGGAGGAGATTAGAGAAGTTAATATCTGGCCCGAGATCATACAACCAATTTGAAACCTAGATTTTTCACACTTCGAATTGCACAGGGCTTTCCCAGAGCCATTCTGCCACCGTCACGATAATTTGCAAAACATTACAGCACCTCACTGCCCACCCGAATAAAAGTCTTGTGTCACCTTTCTTAGGCAAGAAGCACCAGCCAGCACACAGCATCCCTGCATTACACTGTGTGAACACAAAGTCACATTTTGTAACTCTGGCTAAAGAGGACTAACCAGCCCCTAACAATAAAGAGAGAAGGGTGATCTCTCTTCAGTAAGATGTCCATACAAGGCTCAGGAATGGAAATGATCCATGATTTACAATTGACAGCAACCATGTAACGAGCCACCCAACTGTTAGTCAAATGGTAGTAATTAATTGATGCTTTTCTTCAAGAAATTCAAAGCAACTCGTCAATCCAGATTTTCACGAAAGCCACAGGAGAAGAGGTTTGTACTACGGCCCCTCTTCATCCTTTTGGGTGGATGGAGAAGCTGAAGTTAAGAAAAGGAGAGGAACTTGTCCAATGTTACCCAGCCAACCTGAGGCAAAGCCAGGAGCGGAGGTCAGATTACCCCACACCCTGTGCCCACTTCAGCACTTTAGGGGGACTGGTACAAACGTAGAACCTGGGACCTCTCCCAGGTGTCCTGGGGGACCTGCTTCATCAGTCTCTTCTGCATTTAGTGCAGAGTTGTGCCCAGGTAGGTTCACCATCAAGGCTTTCTAACGAGTATTGAAGGAAGGGGTGGAGGATGAGGCTTGCTGTCACTGCAGACAGCTGCCTCCCTCCGGTCAGAAGGGAGCTGGAAGAAGCATCAGCCTGTGGAAAACGCCACTCGACCCGGTCGGTCCATCTCTGATGAGACCGACTGCCTCACTGACAGCTTGTTGATGCTGGCTGGCTGCTTTAAGAGGGACTCGTGTGTTTCCCGTAACACTCCCTTGACCCTTCCAGAGGAACTGAGCTCAGAGCACCCCTCCCTCCCAGCGGTGGGCACACCAAGGTGTCTACCTTCGGTCATATTCCTTATTTTCCCACAAGAGCCACCTTCACCGAGGCATCTGTCTCTCGCTTTCGCCTCGTAAATGTGCTCGTTTTGTGCACATACAGTAAACATTCTCTCCTGTTTCCAATTATTTTGAACAGTTAAGCATGCAAATGTCTGAGCAACATTTATTAAACTTCTGTGGACTTTTAGGAGGAAAAAAAAAAGATGAACCAACAAGAATCTGAATCATCAAAGAGCTCTTACAAAACCAGCATTTTGAGCCTTTAATTGGAAATGAATCAGAAACAGGCATGTGAAATTTCCCATGAAATACACACAGGGTTTAAATTTTTTTTATAAAGGGTGCTCTGGGCAGAACAAAATCTGGGTTATACACAGTCCAAACTGATGGGAAGAAGTCACGAATTCCGAGGTGCTCCAAACCCAGCCCCGCTCTGCAACATCTTCCCATGCAAACTCTGGGAAGGCAGGGAGCGGGGACCACAGTCTCCCTTTCTGGCCTTACAGATCCAGTAAGTACATAGGGAACCACAGATCTCCAGAAGGAAGAGCTTAGAGGCCCCAAGGTCCAGAGCCGCAAATCCACATGTCTGGATGCCTTTCCTGAGGCACCCTGGGAAAATTCTCCGCATGCCAGTTTCCTGAAACACATTTCCAGAAAAGTAGTCTGCCCTTCCTCCCTCCCCTTTCTCGAAAAGTGCAGCAAGTACAGGTGCCCCTCAAGTCCCTGACCTCTGGGGAAGTCCTGTGTTGCACCATGGACCCCATTTGAGCACGATCACCTATACCCATTGACCGAATATGCTCTTACTGTTGAGAAAGCCAAGGTCAGCACAGTCGGCCCTTCTTTCGGCAGGTTCCTCACCCCCAGGTGTAACCAACCGCGGAGGTAGTAGTATTTCTGACCGGCGGTTGGTTGAATCTGTGGACGGGGAAGCTGCAGCTACGCAGGGCTGACTGTAAGGGACTTGAGCACCGGCGGATTTGGGTATCCATGGTGGAACCAACCCACCGGGGATACCGGGGGATAACTGTACCTATATGGTTTTCTACAGACAGCATTTTGTGGGCTGGGAGAGATAACGCATGGATCTTTGTTCTAGGATTCCTGACCGGTCATGGACTTAGGTACAGGGCTGGCAGCAGAGTTCAGAGCCAGCAGCAGAGTACAGAGCCGAGAGAAGAAAGATCTCTTGCTTTTATGTATAGGTGCAGACATTCTAACCCTCTTCCCCTGGCATCCCCAAAGCAGGTTATGTGAGGCTTAGCACCTGCCCTCACACACTCCCCTCACGCCATATAGTTTCTGAGTGATTTTCTGAGGAAAATCGGCGCATTGACACTTAGAGATGATTACACTGAGGATTGGGCTGGGAAAAATCCATATGAATTCCCCATGATAATTCCTCTTGTCTTAAAAATACCTCTCTTGCCAGGGGAGCTACATTTCAGTTTCAATTGTTTTCTATTTCAAATCAGTGATCTTTGTAAAGAGAAGAGCTGCACTTGGGTGGCTGCATGACTGCTTAGCTGCCCGGGTGGCTCCTATGGAAAGTGCGGTGTTTGATCCCACAGGAGAATTACACAACGGCCAGGGAGTAAGACTGAAAGGCACAGAAAGCAGGAACGCCTGTGGATTCGATAAGTCTTGCTGTCTTTGCTTCTGGAAACACCCTTATGGTGGAATGTGTGGTTTAGGGGAATGGAAACCTGAGTTCTGCTGCCAGGGTCTCCCGCCCAATTCTCATCTTTAGACACATCACACCTTGAAGACTCAGTTACCTCTTCTGTGCAATGGCCTCTTGTGTTCTAACAATCTCAGGGGTACTCAAGTTGGCAACTTGCAATATTTGCATTAGGGAATTTGACAGAGATATGAGCGGCTCTCTTAGTGTTCTCTTCTCGCCCGGGATTACACTCAAGGCCTTTCAGAAATAACGTGTAGAGGAAGAGGTAAGGCCAAGTGGTAAGGGGTGATGCGGCACCCTCCAGGCCAAAGAAGGAAGCAGCGCCTTTACCCCAATTTCTGGAATGTCTTCTTCTGTTGATGTCAATGACCCTTTGGATATAATTGGAAGCTTCTTTTCTTATACGCATGTTTCTAGAGTTAGAACTTCACACACAAATAGGCTGAAATCTCTAAATAAGAGAGTTTCTTTGCTGATGGATTATGTTGAATCAGGGTAACAAAAGCACAAGCCCTATACACAGAGATATTCCATGTGACTCCCGAAGGTGTATGTGTGTACGGGGTCGGGGGGCTCATGCAGTGTCAGTGAGGAGAATGGGTTAATTTTCCCGCTTTGAAAGAAATCGAACTACAACTATGATGAGTTTGAGTGCCTCCTTGACCCTCATCATTGCACCCAGGGTCCACCATGATGCCATACAGGGTGCCAGGAAAAAAACGCAAAGCCAGGCACTCGGCCTCCGCATTGAGAACGAAAAGTTTAAAATAATAGGTTCTTCAGGGCTAAATGATGTTTGGTTCCAAGGATCCTTGGAGCTATGGTTTTCTTTGTTCTGCCAAAGGAAAAAGGAAATACATCAGGAAGCTGGGCCAGTCCACAGGAAGTCTCACTTGAGCTGATAAAAGGAACTGATGTGAGGTGGCTGGGGATGCAGTTATAAGTCAATCAGCCTTGAAATAACAAGAAATGCTATTCAGGAGAAACTGGAGCCTGAAGTTAGCCTTTCTCGATGATTTCCTTTTAACCCTGCAAAACATTCCTTTCTTTGTGTTTTATAGAAACCCCCCAAAACCAGGGCTTTCTTTTAGTGTGTGTAGTTAGTGTGTGTATATGAGTGAAAGAGAATGAAAAAGACAGCAAGAGTTAGAGCTGGAGAGAGGAGGAGAAAACACAGAAGGGTACAGAAGGAGGTATTGTCAAGTCACAGAATATGCTATTCTCTACTGAGCTACAAAACTTTTTTTTTTTTTTAATCATCTTGGTAGCTCATTAAAGTAAAACAGAACCTGTTGGTTTCCTCCTCGCCTGCCTGCCTGCTCTCCAGTATACCTGCCAGCTAAGTCAGGCAGCGACGCTCACCTGGGGAATAGAGAGCTGAGGCCTTCTTCAGGAGAGGGTGTGGAGGGTGGAGCGAGGCCACGAATCTGCCCAGTGCGGACTGAGGGTGGGAGTCTCTTAGACAAACACCACTGCCACCTGCAAGGTCCTCGAGAGATGGGTTGGACATGTGTGTGGCAAACTGGCTACGGATCACAGTGGCTAAGCTCTATGAATTTCAGAGGCTAACAGGATAAAGTCCAAATCATTGCTTTTCCACTTTCTATCTTGATGGCCTTGGGTAAGTCACTTCACCTCTCCAAAATGAAAAGAGTACATACAGCATAGGATTGTTACAAGGATCAAAAGGGAATGTGTCCTAGAGAACAGACTTGTGGTTGCCAAGGGGAGCGGGGGAAGGAGGCAGAATGGATTGGGAATTTGGGTTGAATAGATGCAAACTATTATATGTAGAATGGATAAACAACAAGGTCCTACCGTATAGCTCAGGGAACTATGTTCAGTATCCTGTGATAGACCAAAATGGAAAAGAATATGAAAATGAACATACGTATATGTATAACTGAATCACTTTGCTGTACAGCAGAAACTAACACAACATTGTAAATCAACTATATCTGAATTAAATAAATTTTTTAAAAAGTATGTCCATAAAGGTGAAAACAGATATTGGCACATAGTAAGAGCTCGATAAACAGCTCCTTCTTTTTCTTCTTCTGACTGTGATTACCCATCCTCAACGCTATTCCCCTCAGATGGAAGGTGAGTGCATCTCTTACTCTCAGGTGAGGGGTAAGGAAAAAATGGCCTCAGCAAGGGCCATTGGGGCTCATGCAAAATGGTGGGCGATATGGTTTCCAGCTGAACTGGGGCCTTTCAGGGTTGACTGTGTCTGCCCAAAGCCTAGCACCACTTCCTGTTTTAAGAAGAAGAAGAAAAAAAGCCTCCCAGAAAACTCATTAAGAGGCTCAAAATTCTTTCTGGACATCAAATATGTCCTCAAAATAAAAATTTTTTTTTTTTTTAAAGAGTAAGTGTAAATGAATCAAAACCAGACGAATTCAATTTCCCTTCAATTAAACAGAATTTTTAAAAAGTCCAAGGAAAAGGCACTTGGGACCAAATGTGTTTTGGGTTTTAAATGAGACCAAATTGGGGGAAAGAGTGTAAGACCCCAAAGCAGAGTCAGGCCCCATTGTTAGCTTACATTAATGCAAAGGGATTAACACAGCTCCAGTGTCACTTGGTAATAAAAACACCAGCTCACAGAAATTCAGGAAGCACCTCCTAAGACCCCCAGCCTCCAACTGGCTGCAAGAACACTCTGTGACTTATCCTTGGGATTGTGGAGAAGAGCCACATGGGCCCAGATGGAACCTCTGTGAGAAGTTCAGTCGCCCACGTCCCCAAATAAGAAATGCTATTAAAGCCTGCCTGGGATCAGAGTCTTATAAACACGGGAGCTAAAAGAAACTTTTGAAATCATACCTTCAATTTATAGATGAGAACATCTTTAACGTGAGGAAATTTACACAAATGCTGATGGCGTGAAGTGACTTGTTTAAGATCTCAGAGCTCGTTTGGGGTAGAATTGGAGCTAGAATTCAGGTCCCCGGATTCTTGGCTGGACAATTTTTCTCCATAGTTTACTGTGAAAGTGAGATCCCCAAATCTCTGAGATCAGCACTCTGGGTCTAGAATGATGGTGCTCAGCTTACTTTTTACAAATCTATTTCTAATTGTCCCTCTTCATTTTTTACATCAGTTTTTGAAATTATAAAAGTAATATATACTAGTGATTGAAAAAGCCAAACACCACGTGTTTATAGTGTGAAAAGTAAAAGTCTACTTTTTCCTGCCCAAAGGCAGCCCCTGTTTAAAAAAAACCAAAACAAAAAAACCAAAACAAAGCAAAACACTGAAAACGCACACATAATGTATGATTATTTATGCATAGACGATTTCTGGAAGGGTCTATCCAGAAACAAACAAACAAACAAATAAATAAATAAATATTTTCAATTTTCTTTACAGAAATGGGACCACATATTTTGTAATTTGCATTCTCCCATGTATTAGTATACCTTGGAGAACTTTCTAAGTCAGTGTATATAGACAATTGATTTTATTCCATTCAACAATTGCATGATTTTTTTTATATGAGTCTTCTAAAATTTATGTATCTAGTTCCGTACTGATGGACGTTCCGATTCTTTTCAGTTTGGGCCATTTCAAACAGTGCTACAATGAACATCTTGTATGTGTATCTTTGGTATCCGAGTGAACATGTCTGTCTGATACATTTTTAGATTTGGAATTATTATCAAATTTGTATAAATACCTAACATCGCCATAATTGTTTCCAAATTGCATTCCAGAATGAGTGTAGCAAGTTAGAGTTCCACCAGCAGGGATAGAGAGCGACATTTCCCCTTATTCTTTCTAACATGAGGCATTATTAAGCTGTTTTAATCTGTGCTATCCTCATAGGTAATAACTGTTGGAACTTCATTAGTTTCATTTGAATATATACATGCTTGAGATTCTTTTCATATGCTTCTTGGCCATTTGCATTCCTTTTTCTAGCAGTTATTTGTAGCATTTTTGCCTATTTTTCTGCTAAGAGGTCTACCTTTTGTTTATTGATTTGTAAATGGCCTTTATATCTTAGGACACGTGCCCTCTGTTTGATGTATGGGAAATCTTTTTTCTCAGTTTCTCATTTATCTTTTCACTTGACTTATGGCATTTTTCTTTACATTAATATATAGAGGAATTAGAGCTGAGAAAGGGAAAATAATAATAAGAAGGAGTTTCCTTGGCTGAAGCCCCGGACTTCCAAAAATGTCCATACAATGGACTAGTATCGCCAAGAATAAAGGGTCAATGGAAATTATAAGCTGGGTGTTACTCTTGGGAAAATGTGCCTACATTTCCTTATAATAAAAAGCCACAAATAAAGATTCCCCCAGTGAGTACTGCTTCTTTTGGAAACTCCAATAGTCAGAGCTTAAAATCAGTAAGCAGAGAAACTTCTACTCTCTAGAAGCCTGGAAGAAACAGTTGAAGGCATCCGGCTCTTGTTCGTTTATGTGGAGTTCTGTGGAGCACGGCGCCTCGCAATAGTTTTCAACACTTAGTTGAATGAGTAAACGCACGAATATGAATTAAGTGATAAATACCTGAAGACAAAAGGACTCTCAGGCATAAGAATTTTGATGTAAGTATATGCATCTATATAGATTGCAAAAGCAATGACGACTCACGAGCTGAGTAATTTTATAATATTAACCTGTTTGTTTTCACATTTCTGCTACATGAACAATATTGCAAAATTGTTCACTCTCAGACTTCTTCCCATGAAAAATCAGTGAATTCCCATATATTCAGACCTACCAACCCTGCTCCTGGTATGTTAGATTCCAGTAGACACGAGAAAACCACATATGTCTAGAAATGCAGAGTTAAAGTTCCCGTGACACCTGTAATGCTGGCCGCTTGCAAGTGTGCACTGGGATGTGACATACCGTCTTTTGTTACCTGGGACACATGGCACTGTCTGAGTAAATGGGCCCTGCCGTGGGGAACACATTCCACATTTCAAGTCTGCATTCTCTTGGAAGTGGCTTGAAAAATTACATACTCTGGAATTTTGATCATGATCTAAATGGCAGGCACATTGCTCCCCAAAGATGAGAACTGTCTCAAATATTCAGTATTTTGGTTCATTTTTGTGGGTATAAGCCATTTTGAAGCTGTTATAAAGTTGATCTGAATTATCTGAAAGTGCATCTGAACACACAATCTCTGATCCTGCTTGGAAAGATGGTGCTAACTCTCTGAGTTTTTGGTTTGCTTGGGTATTGAAATGTCAGTATTTCTAAGTGCGGTGACGGGCCCAGCAAACCGATGAAAGTCTGTCAGATCTGTCTGAATTTCCATAGAAATTGGATTTGAGTTTCAGGGAAACAACTTTTCCTTTTGTCTCTTCTCACTTACTCTCTGCTGACTCATTCTCAAAAGGAACTAAAGTGGTAGCCCAGGATAGATGGCCCCGTTGAAAAGACAGCTTGTGGTGAAATCTCTAGAACAACTACGAAAGAACACAGTCAAAGGAGGGAAAGGATAATCACACTTTTATGAGATCTGGTGAAACAGAGTTTCTCCTCCCTCTCTTGACTCCATATTTAATAAACAAACATCTTTAAACACAGCTGATAGCATGGTCTGGGGGCCTGAATTTATCACTGGTTTTCTAATCCTTTCTGCTGCTCACTTCTTATGGCCTCTGATAAGTGATGCAGCCGCTTCCATCTCCATTTCTTAAGGAGCAGGGTGAGAACAGGAAGTCTTCTGAAATGTGTACAATTACCTAGATCACCCCTCTATTAAAAATTTTGTGATTCCTCCTTTCTATGTATTTGGTAAGACCCAAATTCTTTCTTATGGTATTTAAGGTCGTCCATAATCTAATTCCACCCAATATTTCCACTCTTACCTTCTCCTTCATATGCCCCTCCCGCAACAAAAGTATTCCACTTTCCTAGAAAGCCCCTGAACCATATCTTCCTGTGCAAGTCCTACCCATCCTTCAAAGCCAAGAGGCAGTGTGACTGGTGTGTAGAAAAAAACAAGTATTCTGTAAACAGAAACCCTGGGCTTGAAAACCAAATCTGTCACCTATTAGCTGTCATCTTAGGCAAGTTACCTAACCTCTCTGAACCTTCATTTCTCCCCGATAAAACAGAGTTGTGATGATATTACTTCCCATAGGGTTGTTTTGAGGATTAAATGCAAGGGTGTATGTGAAAGTACTTTGTAAACAGAAGGGACTAAACACATAACTCTCATTATTCAGTCTTTCTGTGTCTCTCCAGTTGAAATTGCTCATTCGTTCCTTGAGGCTAGCAGAACACTACTGCATTCTGCTGTGCAAACACACACACACACACACACACACACACACACACACGGCTTCTCCTCCTGCTCTGTCTCGAGGGCAGCAGCCCTTTTGCCACCAGCCTGGTGTCTTGATATTATTTTTTTTTTTTTTTTTTTTTTTGCGGTACGCGGTCCTCTCACTGTTGTGGCCTCTGCCGTTGCGGAGCACAGGCTCTGGATGCGCAGGCTCAGCGGCCATGGCTCACGGGCCCAGCCGCTCCGCGGCATGTGGGATCTTCCCGGACCGGGGCACGAACCCGCGTCCCCTGCATCGGCAGGCGGACTCTCAACCACTGCGCCACCAGGGAAGCCCTTGATAGCATTTAATACCTAGTTCAGCTCCTGCCTAACAGCCATGCAGCAGACCTACTGACCTGCATTGCTACAGCTGGCATCAGCTTACGATGCCAATGGGGTTAAGATGACAAATTCCCATAAGGCCAGCTAGCTTTGTACGGAAAAGGGTTATTCCATAGATTGTCTAATTCTGTCAAATGTCCAAGATATTGGTCCTACGGGTGATAATGTGGGGATAGACACACCCCATCCATTGCCTCCGGGGAAACATCTCAAAGTCCGTGGGCTACTGATGTTGGGTCTATCAGGTCAGTAGAAGAATTAGAGTGACATCACTTAGTAATACTGTCCCACTGATGAATTAGCACATGAATGGGATGAACACTATAGATAAACATCATTAAAGCAACAGAAAATGAAACAGTGTGTAGTCTTCTGCAGAGAGAAAGACATCTGCGCAGCTCTGAGATTTCCAAAAATGCTATTATGGCTGGCTGAAGATTTTGTGAGCTTGTGTGTGTGTGTGTGTGTGTGTGTGTGTGTGTGTGTGTGTGTGTGTAGATAGTGGCCAATGGCCTTTAGTCTTCTCAGTTTGTCACAAAACAACAAACAAAAGATAGAAAGACTGTTTCAAGACAGGCCAAAAAGGAAAGTCTTGTTATTCAAAACTAAACAAAACAAAAAAAATATTCTATACCTACATAATGCAACTGCATGTCTAAAATGAATGAAAATAGTAGGGGTTTTTTTTTTCATTCTAACTCTAGACAGTTGGACCCTAATCTGAAAATCTTTCTATCAAGCTTCAGGTAGAATGAGACTTTTCCCACAGAAGACGAGGACCTTGCCGATGGCCTGAGTGTTGACTTACAATTTGGGGATATTTTCTGACGTTTGAGGGAGGATAAAGGCCTCAGACCATTCGAAATCCTGCCTGGTGGTTCATCATCATCAAATTTTCCCAACTCTTTTTTTTTTTTTTTTGGCTGGGGCAACTCAGTGCTAGCATTTGTCTAATATTACATTTCTAAAAAAGAGGTTTGGTTTAAATCAACCACCTTTCAAAACCAATACCAAATTAACTGGTTGACCCCAAATAGAAAGAGATATCGAAATCTTAAATCTTACATAATGTGGTTATTATTGAAGACCTACTTAATACACAGACTACATATCTTGGGCCACAAGATATGTTCTAATGCATCTGAATATATTTTATTTAAATAGTCAAATATTCAATTATTAAAAGAATTGAAATAGGAATTCAGCCCACCTGTCCCTGGTCTGTAGAGCGGCCTATTGGCTATTTAAGTAAAATACTCTATTTTTTGTTGTCTCCTGATTATGGAGACCTTGTTTGTCTACAGAAAGAGAAGGGTTTATTTTGGAAAAATAAAAAAATATATTATGTAAAAACCCTATTCAGAAATTTGGGATTTTTTTATGAATTATGGAAATAATTCAAGATGGTAGCAGTACATTTTTCATTAAATAACAGAAGTGTCTTTAGTCTAAAGAGTCAGGTTCTCCATGATATTTTTTAAAACCTTATCTCTCTGTCTCTGTCCCTCTCTGTGCGTCTCTGTTTCTGTCCCTCTGTCTGTCTGTCTGTCTCTCTTTCGCACACACACACGCACACACACAGAAACACACTGCCTCCAGGGTTCTATAACTCATAAAAATGTAAAGAAAGCAAATAAAATGTTCACGGTATAGTGGAAAGAACACTAGCCTGAGGGTTAGGAGCCCTGCATTCTCACCCTGACTCTGTCACTAGTCAACCATGTGATCTTGGATAATTCAGTAAACCCTGGGCCTCAGTTTCCCTTCTCATAAAAGGAGGATATGCAGCTAAATAATCTCTAAAGCTCTAAAGTTGCAAACCTGAAAACTTGAAGTTGCACAGCAGCTGAAGTGGTAGAAATTATTCACAAATAGGATTCATTGTCGGGTAATTCCCCGAGGGAGGCAATTCTATGTGGTCACGGGACAGAGAAAAAGACACAGCCTGTTTCGCCTGGAGTTCTCGTGAATCTAGGCGCTATGAAGGTTAAAAAAAAAAAAAGATGCAGGTGGGTGAGCGGTTCACTCTCAGAGTGAAGGCAGCATCCACCTCTAATGACAGAAGTAAAGTCTCTGTTCCCGGGTATCCATCTCTCTGCTGCTTTCTCCCGGGATCCCATCCTGAAGTTTCCCGTCTGGACATGCACTGTCAGTGGTAACCTGCAGCCTGGGCCAGTCTGGCTCATTGACTCTGCTGGTTTTCAAAGCCCAGCCGTCACCTCAACCCTCCTTTCCCGTTTTGCTCTCCCAACATGTACTGGTTGTGTGATGCTGAGGTAAAGGATGAAAGCTGATAGTATCTCTGCTCAACTGCCACTTCATCGCAAGCATCCTCCCTGACCATTCTGGCTGATACAACCACATCGCTTTCTACTCCCTAACCTGCTTTACTGTTCTTCAGAAGTTGTATCACCCTGGACATAGAATTATTTATTTATGTGTCTGTCACCTCCGCCGGAGTGTAAATTCCAGCAGGGTTTTGACCCCTGTTTTATCCTCAACACATAAACCAGAGCCTTGGAACATAAGACCCCTAATTAAGATTCACAGCATTAATGAAATACCTATTATAATAAATCCATACCTATGATCTAATTTTCTGGCCAATCGATCCCCACAAGCCCTGTCCCCAAGGAGAAATTCAACTAATGTACAGTCAGCGAAGGTACCAGACTTTATTGAATCCTTACTGTGACCTATGGTAAGAGGTTCTTTGGCCCCATTTTATAGATGAGAAAACTGAGCCTCCAGAAGCTTAGTGCCTTGCTATAGGACACGCAGCAACTGAGCAGCAGAACTGAGAATGAACCCAGGTTTTCTGACTCGGAGTCCCCAGCTCATTTCCCTATTTCATTCACCAGGTCTGCATTTTCTCTGACTGTTTCCCCATCTTTAATGGTACAATGTGCATTGACTGAATCAAGCTTCCCTAGATGAAATAAGTAGATTCAATTGAAGATTGCCTAGAACTAAGGTGCAGTTTTGGAAACCAGGTCATTCTTAAGGCAGCAACCAGTATCACGTGCTTTTCAACAACTGATACCATCACCGTGGGGAGCAGGGTGGTATAGGGTGTTGTTTAATATTTAGGCTAACTTATCTGTGGCAGAAGAACAGGAGAAGGCCTCCTGCAAACTTTGGTGCTCCCAACATGATGCTCGGAGCCTTCCCAGGAGACATTCTTGGAGAGGAGAAGAGAGTGTAATACAGAAGGACTTACTATAACAAGGGTGATGAAGTTAAGATTTTGTAATCACACGAAGTTGTGCAAATTATACACAAAGTAAAGAGCTTCTACAAAGGAATCCAGACTTCCCTGGCATTCTGGACCAAACAGCTCCCCAGTGATGAGACCCAGAGGTATTTTGAAATATAAGTATGCTTCATGTATAAGGAAGAAATACGCAGGTGCATAAAAATCACATGCCAGAATTAGTCAAAGATGACTTGTCAAGGCCATTCAAACTGGGAACACACATTCTGAATCTGTGTCTACAAATACGACATGGTATGTGGTGTCTTCTGACCTCTCTCAGCCCAGAACTGGATTTCGTGGACATGTAGGTACATGTTCTTGCAAGAGCATGTGAGCGTGATATTTTAGGAACTGAAAGGATTGGAAAGGCACTATTGTAGATGTAATTTAGTCCCACTATTTCACTTTTACAAAGAGTTTGAAGCTCATACTGGCTGAATGGACTGTGCATCCTCGCACAGAGACCAGAAGTCCCCTGGCCTCTCCTTGTCCACTGTCTTCTCCAAACACAGCGTTTGAACCAATGTGGGATTGGGGTCTGGGAACCCCGAGATCCGAAGGTCACCCGTGAACAGGAAACTGTGGCTTTCACACAATCTCAATACCAAAATATACACTAAACACTCAATCCTTCAGAACGCTGGGCAGTGAAGAAGCCTGCTTGAAAAGTCACTGCTTTGCCCACCAGAAGAGCAGCCAGGCGACCTGGATCAGAGACAAGGGTGCTCCGGGGGAGGGTCTGGACAGGACTCACAGGCTCCCATCACCCAGGTGAGAAGGAATGCTGTCACTCCCACCCGGGCATGACGTGCCAGGGTCCTGGTCTAAGCTTGTTCTCATTGACGGCCATGCCAATCCCTGTGTTTGCAGCTACCGAGGTTAGCACATCCTGGGTTCACAGACCACAGCTTCCTCCTTACCCTCAGGGCCTGTGCCGAGAGGTCTGAGCATCGGGGAGATATTGCTGCACTTCTCCTTAGGGTGTCCACATCAAGACCCCGGAGCCATCTTACCACCCTTCCGGGTCAGCTGGAGGCCTTCTGGGTAAGTGGCAAGCATCCTAGTGAGGGAAGTTTTCTAGAGAGGAGCATCTTATTATTAAACCAGGGATACTGAGACACTTGCACGCACCCACCAATGAGAAGAGAAACTGGCATGAAATGACCGGTGGGTGACCACCTCCCTACAGGAATGCCCTCTCACCCATGCACTTTAAACTGGAGGAACCCAGGCTCACAGAGGCTCCCTTCAACCCAATACAATCAGTAATCTCATCTCCACATTTTCAAGTTCCTGCTGTTGGTGCCTTTTACTTAAGTCAGCATATTTCAAACTTTCAGAGAGAGAGAGAAAAAAAAAACTTAGAAAATAAAAACCACTACCCCACCCAAATGATAAAAATCTCCTGAATTCTCCAAGCCCAACATCCTCTTCCTCAGCCCTGAGCAAAGACTCGATTCCTCTGGGTTCTGGGAATGGCGGGCTTTGCCAGTCCCCACCTCACCAGCCTAATAGCTTTTCCAGACCGACTCGGGCTTGGTGTTGGGGGACAGCCTCGCAGCCAACTGCTGGTCCCATTCATTCCTCTCGGGCCTCTTAAGGCCAGTCTCATTAGGGGCTGTCCCTCCTCTCTGCTTCTGGCTCCACTTCCCCCTTCCAGAGGGAGCAGGCAGTCAACCCTCGTGAAGTCTGCGGTGAAACCCGGACCCTCACCCGTCCCTCTGGGCTGCACTTGGTAACGTGGACCCAGGCGCGAGGCGCGGGGTGAGGCTAGGGGCTGGGGGGTAGTAGGCAGTCGTCCGGGCCGCCGGCACAGGGCCGCTCACTTTAGGAGGAGCGGCTCCGCAGGCGCGGGACCCTCTTCGAGAGGCCGGTGGGAGCCCGGGCGCGGAGCGCGGGAGTCGGGCGTGCGGAGCGGCGCGGACCGGCCGGGAAAAAGATGCCCCGGTGGAGGAGCGGCGAGGCCGGCCCGTTAGTCCCGAGGAGCCGGCAGCTCCCGAGCGCCGAAAGCCCGGCAACAGAAGTACCAAGAGGAAGGGAAACCGGCCCGCGCTGACATGTAAACAGGGCTTCCATCTGGAGCAGCCCGCGCACACAGAGCCCCAGACACACTCACTCGCACCCCGATCCGCCTGCAAGCAATCCACTTGCCTGCCCCTGGGCCCTCCCGGCAGGGGCCCGGGCTGCTGGCGGCTGCCCGCCCGCCCCCGCCGTCTTCGGCCTCGGGGGAGAGGAAGCCGGCCGCCGGGCGGGTGCCCAGCGCCGGGGCCGGGGTGCCCGGCTCGCCGGGTGGGAGTGGTGGCCCCGGAGGTCTCCGACCCCCGGCTGCGATCGGCGTCCGGCTCCCCGGGTTTCACCCTCCGCCGCCGCCGCCCGCAGCCCGGCCGGCAGCGCGATGGGAGGGGGCCGGGCTTCGCTCCGGGCAAGGGGTGCGGGGGAGATCGCCCTCGGCGGGGAGCCCGGCGGCTCGCCCCCGCCTGCGAGACTCGCCACACGAGCGCGGGAGGAGACGGCGCGAAGCCGGGGCGCGGAAGGAAGGGAGAGTGGCCACGTCTTCCGGGACCCCGGCGCCCCGCGCCCAGCCTGCCCGCCGCCTCGCCGCCCCGGCAGACCCCAGCGCTCCGCGCCCACCGCCCGGTCGCTTACCTTAATAGTCCCGTCCATTTGGCCAAGTCTGCAGCCGAGCCCCCCAATATTCCACACATTGACCCGGTTACAGCCTGACCTCGCAGCCCCTTCGGATTAGCCCGGCGCGGCCTCTCTGGCGCCCTGGGCCCTCCCTGCGTGCCCCCCGCGAGCGCCCTGCCCTCGCTCCCCTGTGCACGTTTGTTGTTGTAGCGGAGCGAAAAAGAGACAGTTAACCGGATGAAACTTTTTTTCAGCTAATTTTGGGAAGTGACTTCACTTTGCGAATGGGGAGGAAGTCCTATCTCTCTCTCTCTCTCTCTCTCTCTCTCTCTCTCTGTCTCTCGCTCTCCTCTCTCTTCTCTTCTCTCCCCTCTGCTCTCCCTCGTCTTCCCTCTCCCCCCCTCACACCCCCTCTTCCTCCCCTCCGCGGGTCCTGCTTTTCGCATCACACACACTATATAAATACACGCGGAGATGCCCAGATACATTCATGCGCTGCGCCCACAGGATACTTGCTCCCGGGAGATAAGAGCGAGCTGGGAACAATGCCGGGGTCCACGCCCAGCGCCCGCGCCCTGATTCCCGCAGTCTGCATGCCTCCCCCCACACCTTCCCCCAAAGTCCAACACCGAACGCCTTTGGCCTCCTTCCTTTCCAGGGGCCGTTGGCCGAAGGTGGCCCTCCTGACTCATTCACTTTCCGTTTCTTCCCACAGATACGTTCATTAATGTTTTTTCCAGCCGAGTCAAACTTTTTCTGGGGTTGGGGGGGAGGCGGGGGGCGGGAGAGTTTACTCGGGCTGGGGATAACCTGGAGCCTACTGCCCGGGAAGATCCGGACGCAGACCGAAGCCGACCAACCATTAGAAAGTGCATCCAATGGGAATTTTTCCACTCGGGCCCTCGGCTGCGGAGTCGCGCAGACTCCCGGAGCGGCTCACCCATCGACGCGGACTCGGGGCGGTTTCGGACGGACCCCGGCAGTCGGGGGCGTGGACTCGGCTCCCAGCGAGCTGTGAGCGGAGGGACGCACGCGGGGAGGAGCGCCTCGGCCCCTCTGCTACTGGGGAGGTCCCGGCGCCCGCCGAGGGCCGGGACCTGCGGCACCCCAGACCACTGCTCCGCGCCTTCTAGGGTCAACTCCCTGGCACATACCCCAACCCGACGGCCCAAGCCCTGGCACTCGGGTCAAAGCCGCCTATGCAATGCCACCTTGGGCCCCAAGAAACCTACACTACGGAGAGACGATCCCTCCAGGCTGGCCGGCGGGTCTCCAAAGCACAGCAGGCAACATCCCCACACCGACCCAGACTTCTCCCGGGTGAGACCCCCGGGGCCGGGGCTCAAGACCATCATCCCCACCCCGCCGTGAGGCCAACCTCCCCTCGGCCCGCCTTGTCGGGCCCCACCACCCGGAGACCTCCCGGGTCCCTCCGCAGTGCCGCCGCCCGCTCCAGTTGGCGCAGCGAGGGGACCCCCGGGCGCTCTCGGCCTGACTCGCTTCTCCCCGACCTCCTCCGAAACAGGTTACCTTGTCCACGCTCTCCAGACCACGCTTTGGACTTTCTCACTTTTATTTAAGAGTCCACCCGGAGAAAGAGGAAAAAAAAATCCAGAGGAGATCCGAGTCAATTGGAAAGAAAAATTTTCAAAAGGGTGTCCACAGCGGCGAAAAAGGTGACTTATTAATTCTTTATTTCTTCAGGAGCAGTTGAGCCCGAGAGCTCGCTGGCCTCCCTCCCTCCCCCCACCCCCTTCTCGAAATTAGTCTCATCAATTCAGCTCCAATTTTGGGTTCGAATACAGACACGGGTCTGAACGTGACCAGACCTGGAGTGGCGGGTGTAGCTTGCCAGCAATTGTGACTCGGTGTGCGTACGGGGGAGAGGGGTGGGGGTGGGATGGGGGCCGGGCCGCCCCCCCACCTCCTGTCTGCTTCTCAATCCAGGGGTCTGCTCGGGGGCTCCCCTGGGACCGCCACATCTGGTTACCGCTAGCGGGGTCAGTCCCCCCCTTTGCCTGGGGCCACCAGTTCTGGAGTTCAATTAAAAGAAATCAGGCTTAACCCTTTCCTCCCCTCGGCCCCGACGCCGCCCTCTCTCTCTTCCCTTCAGCGTTTCCACATGCTTTCCAGAGAGGAAAGAGGTTAAAGGGAAAGGAAGAATGAATTACATCCTTTCAAACCCCAAATTGTTTCCTTTTCAGCCCAGACTCTGCCGACCTTCAAACGACAACAAGGCTTTCAGAAGGGAGCGGGGAAACCGCTTCCCACACGGACCTGACCAGAAACCCGGCACCCCCGGCCACATTCCCCCTCTTTCAGGCAGAGAGAACTCCAGTCTACCGCCGGAGGCCCCCTTCCTGGTGCTGGGCAAACACTCAGGCCGTTAAAGGCCATCGCAGGCCAGCCAGCGTTTCCCCCTTCTACACCCGGTCTTCCTAATACGTGAGAAGGCACTTCTGTGGCAAAACATTGGCCAGGTGTCTCTTTCCACCTCCTGTCCAGCCTGGCAAATAACAGATTGGCTTCACTGCTCTGATCAGTAAGTCACCCCAACATCTCTAGTACCCCCAACTCCTTTTAGCAGGAGCTGCCTCTCCCCTAGGGAGAACTCAGTGTGGAACTAGATTAAAATGAGGACTTGCCCTCCTGTTTGAGCTGTGGAACTCAACAGCACTTTCCGTTTCTGCCTGTAAAACCAAAGCTTCTGGCAATTTCGTAATTTTGAAGATGGTGGGGAGGGGAAGAGGCTGGCACTGGTACAGCTGTCACCCCTTAGTGACTCACTGACTGGCACTGGGGCCGCGGCTTTTAGTGTTTACCAGCCCCTCTGTCAGAAGCTCCTGTCTATTCACAAGGTCCTCCAGCCAGAAAGAAGAGCCCCCCAACTCTGAAGAGCCCTCTGAGGGAATCTGAGTCTCCCTGTGACCCGCACTGGCATGGCAGTGGGCAGGGCTGCCCACTTATGTAACTCTGGGTTTGATGTCCCACTCCACTGCTGCTGCTGCTTTTTTAAATCCTGAAGGGGGAAAAAAGCCCTAACCAAACACAACAGTAAACAAGCCTGCCCTGTTTAATGTGGTAACCACCAGACATCTGGAAAGATGGTTTGATCCTGGCAGCTCACATTGTTTTCACGAGCAGCCAAAGAGAATATTTCGAATGTTTGCATTGAGACAAATTGATAGAGAGCCTGTGGTGAAGCAGCTACAGATGAAAACGGTCTTGGAGCTGGGGAGGGGGAATCCTTCCCGTTCTCTCTCCTCACCCCTCTTCTGCCCTCTCCCCTCCCCCTCCTCTCCCTTCTCCTGGCCCAGCTAGGGGCTGGTTACCCCAGCCCGCGCATTTGCTCACACCCTCTTTCCTGGCTCACCAGAGACTGTCCTGCCTCTCCCTTTCCCAGACTGGGCAGGGCTGGTGACCAGGAGCTGATGCCCAATACCGTCCTGCCCACTCCACCAGCCCCGGCTGGCTTTCAAGTCAGGGGAAGCTCACAGCCGAACCCGCACTGAAAACAAAAGCCAGCAACCGGGGGTCGGGGTTGGGGGGGGGGAACCAACAAAAGAGCCCACCACACGTTTCTGAGTCTAAGGTCACTTGCAGAACGCATGCCCACGGGGGCGAGCACTCAGGGAACCTTTGGACCTGGAGCATTTTCACTGCAACTGTGGTGGGGCGACTTGCCTCGCACCATCCGCACTTGACAATATTTTCAAAGATGCGGAAGTCCTGCTTCCCCCGGGAGGGGAGCGGCGGGGTGAAACGTGTCTTGGCTCGCTCAATGTCAGCCCTTTTGACCCGGTCAAGACTTTCCAGACGCGGCTTCCCGGGCTTCTTCGGTCCCAGCCCGGGTTGGGGGTGGGAGGACGCGACAACCGGAGCCGGGTCCCTGGGGTGCCTCCAGACCTCGGGACCTCCGGTCACTTGAAACCCCGAAAGATGCCAGGCTTGGCAGGGCGTCTCGGGCGGGTCCTTCCCCTTTCGTCCTCCCTCCTCCCGGCCCCTCCGGTCCGGCGTCCTCGGCGGGTATTCGAGCTGGCAAGGGGGGTGGGGGAGGGCGCGCGGGGGAGGGACGGGCGAACGAGCGCCAAAACTCCAGACTGCACAACTGCAGCTTCAAGTGTCTGGCCCCTCGCTCGAGGCCATAATTAATTTGAGATTTATTTTTATTGGAGAACTCGAGTCTCGTCTGACCTTAGCCAAACAAGGCAGCTCGAGCCGCCCCTGGATGCGCTTGAATGCCGGGGAATATTTCTGCAGGAAGGCTCTGCAGGCGCGCCTGCTTTGAATTTGTTTCTCAGACTTCATCGACTCACAAATTGAAGGAAGATTTAGAGCCTCTGCTGGCCCGGCCCGCTCCCCACGCTCGTTCTTGCCTTAGCGCCAAGAGGGTTCAAAACGCTACGTGGGAGGCCGCGGCGGCGGGAGGGCCCGGGAGGGGGAGGGTCTTTGCGCCCCGAGCCCCTGGCGCTCCGGGGCCGGGTCCCCAGACCACGCGGCGTCGAGGAGGAAATCCCAAGGGAGTCCGAGACTGACCAGAGAGCGCAGGCTGACAAGAGGTGGAGACCAGCCAGGTGCCGGGACCCTCACCCGGTGGCGGCGCCTAGACGGGGGCTTTGGGGGAAGGGAGAATTCAGCCTTTCCAAATCTCCAGCCGCCCTGCCTCCCAGCCGCCCCAAACAGCATGCAAAGTACAGACCTGTGTCCTTGAAACGCCGTTTCAGGACCTGCCGGCCAGATGCTGCCCCTGGGCCGTGCCGTTGCGAACATTCTGGGGCTACCAGCCTCTTTTCCTCTGGTTGGGGGGAGTCTCCCCCAGAATGCAGCGTGGGCTGAACCAGCACGCTGGTTGGAGGGGGAGCGAGAACAAGGAGTCTGGGAGACTCGTAAAGAGGGAAAGTGGGGGACCCTGTCAGTCTCTAGTGGGGCGGCGAGAGGTCTTCGGGGATGTGCTCCTGGCGCTGGAATTGCCAAGTGCTTTGCCCAGTGCGGGCACCTCGCAAGGACATGGTCAGGGTTCCTCCACTGGGTCTCCTGCCTCTCCCCGATACCTGCAAGTGGAACGTCCTGGTCGAACATTCGCATTGGGAAACCGGGCTCCTTGGGTTTATATTCTAGCTCTGCATTTACCAGCTCTGTGGCCTTGGACAAGTTCCTTAACCTCTCTGTGCTTCAATGTCGCATCTGTACGTTGGCTTTATAATAGGATCTACCTCAAAGGGCTGTTGTAAAGATGGAGTGAGTGTCTAGAACTCGCCTGGCGGTCAGCACAACTTCGCCCTTATTGTTTGTATCTTGGCTCTGCCCCTTGCAAGCTAGATTACATTAACCTCTCAATGCCTCAGTTTCTCATCTGCAAAATGGACCACCTCCTAGGGTTGTTATTAATATTAAATAAGTTAGTACAAATACAATGCTCTCCCCCTTTTCACCTTTCTCTTGCTCTTTCCAGCCTCAAATCCGCCCTACGCTCTCTCCTGCGCGGTCCTCCTTGAGCACTTGGAACCCAGATCGCTGCCCGGGTGGAGTGGGCACCCTTGGTTCCCCAGGGCCCGGCTCGTCTCCTGGCTCCTGGGGCCCCGGGCGCCTGGACCTGCCGTGTTTGCCAATAATATCGGAGCCGAGTGCTGAGGCGGGATGGCCGGGGCTTGGCGGCCGGAGACTGTTTGTGCCCCTCTGGCAAATGGTAGGCGTAGGGAGTCTGCGGAACAGACCCAAGATTGTCACCGCCATGCGGACCTCCCGACCTCATCAATGCACCTCTTTGTGCAACAATACAAACTTTGTGGCTGCCGAAAAATCCATTTTTTCCCCTTGAAAGGAGCTCCTGCGGCGAGCGGCTCCCCTGGCGGCCGGAGCTCATAGACTGCCGCCCCTCTCCCCCTCCCCCAGCGGCTCCCTCCACTCGCCGGGGCCCGTTTGCTTTCTCTCTGACTCTTGGCCTGGGTCAGGCTCCCGGGCTCCCGCTTGCCCCTCTGGGTCATCCTTAAGGTTTTGGGTCCCCGGGTGTGTGCAGGCTCGGGGGTCCCAGTGGATGGGAGAGAGACTGCAGCGCCCCGCCCCGGGGCCCTTCGCGGCCCTCAGGGCAGAGCCCGGAGTGAGAGCCGGGTCAGCTGCGCCCCGCGTCCCGGGAGCGGTGGGGTGGGAGGGGTTACCGCGCCCATAACCCCCCAGGAAACCTGGACGCCGCGAACCGAGCTCGCTGTAGTCTGTGTCTGCTCTGCCACCTCCTGGGAGGCATCCATCCACCCATCCGTTTACTGATTACCCGTCCATTGATTGACTCGTTTTTCATTCATTCATCACTGATAGATTAAACAGCCCTTCCCGGCCAAGCCTCCAAAACCTGGCTTCCCCAAAGTGACTATGTGGACTCCTTCAGACCACAGGCGGGGAAGATGCTACTTGGTGTCCACAGATTTCCCTTGAGAGAAACAGGAGGAGGGCTGGACGCAAAATTGACGCGCCCAGATAAGACCCGAGAGTCCCCACGCCGTCGAGGTGCCCGGTGCCCGCAGACGGTCGCTCCGCCCGGCTTTCGCGGATGCTGGACGCAGCGGAGGGGGCCAGGAGGGAGGGGCGGGGGCCTCTCGGGGCGGGGTTTCGGGAAGGAGGGGGCGGAGCCGAGACCTAAGGAGGTGGGAGTTAGTTTGCCAAGCCGCAGCGGTCCTTCCTTTTCGGAGCTGGGGAAGGATCTGGGCTGCTACCCGGAAGGCGGGAGGTCGCGCTTGGGATGCGAGAGGACCTCGCCGCGGTCCCCACCCCGGGCAGCTCCGCACCTTCGGCCCGCCCCGCTGGCGGATTTTCATTAAACGTGTAACCCAGATGTCCTGGCCTCGGTTTGTTTACATTCTTGGGAACTGCTGTGGAAAAGGAAAAAAAAAAAAAAAAAGCAACCCACCCCCTTCGATATACCTTCAAATACAGGAATCTGCGCTTTTGAGGGGCCGGTGGAGCCAAGGAAGGTGGGCTTGAGGACCGGGGGTGTCGAACCCGTAAGAGAAGCGCGTCGCGATCACTTGCCCGCACCCACACGCACGCGCTCACACCCTCACACTCTTGTCCACACAGACCCCTGACTCGGGGAACCTGCTGTGCACGGCGCGGCGTGGGCGCACGACCCATCGGGACCGGACGCTGGCCCGCGGGTCCTGGTGCCGGCGTCTGGGCTTTCCTGCACGGCCCTCACCAGGCTCGCCCACCTACATTCTCCCAAAGAGAAGCGGCCAAGAGGCTTGGTCCTCAACCAGGGATTCCCGAGGGTCTGCGCCATCCTCATCCAGTCTAGCTAGTGGCCCCAGCTCCACACCCATCTGGTAAGAGCGTGGTCCGCTCCACCCGCCTCTTTTCCCGCGGAAAGGGGGAAGGAACCCTAGGTCCGGGGAGAGGGTCGGGGGATGCTGGGGGTGTCATTACCTGTTTAAAGACGCTGTCATGTCTTACCTTGACGTAAGACGATGTGTCGGGGACTGTCTGAAACATCCTGGGTGGGTGAGGAAGGGTCGGGAAGGCCCAAGAACCAACCTGGGTGGGAGAAACCTCAGTCACCCGCGAGCGGAGCAAGGGTGAGACGGTGGGGGGCAGGGTGAAGTGGGAGAGCAAAAGAGAGACGACAGGAGGGCTGGGAGGCTCCCATCCACCTGGACCAGTGAGGGAGGGTGGGGTGCAGGCACCGTCACCCTCCCTGCGCCTCTGTCCCCCAGGCTCCAGGCTAAGGGGTGGTGGTGAGAGCCAGCTCGCATCGTTGGGCCTCTTGCCTACAGTCCTGTAACCCTCGATCGGCAGCCGGAGATGCCCGTCTCCCCCAGGGCCTGCGTAGTTTCATACCTGGGGATGCAGGGGTGGGGATAGGGGTGTGCCCTTGCCAGAGGAGAGAAGGTGGCCAGGATAGAGGTAGGTCTCCTCAGCTTTGCAGCCCGAGGCTCCAGGAAACAGATATTTACAGAGTTGCCCACGCTGCGGCCCTCGGGGCACAGACCTTCTGCCTGACTCCCCTACCCACCCCCACCCGCCAGGGCTCCACTAGCGTCCAGCTGGCTCCCTCTTCCCTGCTGGGGGACCGCTTAGAAGGGCCCCTGGCTCAAGGTTCTGGAGGTCTATGGAGGCCCCTTTCCCAGAGCGCACCCCTCACCGCCACCGCTTCTGGAAGAAATCGAGTTTTCCCAGCAGAGACAAAGACAATGAATGAGGAGGCCTCATTTCTAGTGGCAGGGGAGGTGGGGCCTGAAGTTTGAATATTTGGACTGGAGGGCGCAAAAGCTACCCTAGGAGGCCAGGTGCCTCTGCGTGAGTCTCTCCCCGCCTGGCCAAGTCTGGCGGCTGTCTCTCTCCTCTTCCTTCCCTTCCTTCTCTTAAGCCATCTCTAACGTGGCAGGGCGCAGCTTCCACAGCAGCCAATGTGTTTCTGATAAAACGCTTTTCTCCCCACTAACGAATTCCAGCTTTTTGGCTCCCGAAGCCGCAACAGACACACAAGTTCAGGGACCAGGTACGTTTCTCCAGGCTCCTAGATTCCCATTCACTGTTCTCCCCTGGTGCCCTTGCTCTAGAGTCTCCCCATTTTCTTTGAAAGTTGGAGTGAAATTTGCAAGAAGAGTGAGCAGGGGGGAAAAAAGGACAGAAAAGAAAGCCTGGGAGAGAGTGAGAGAAGGAGCCCCAGAAAGCCTCCAGGCTGCACCTCAAGCAGGCAGCCGTGACCCTGCATCACCCCCAGAGATCCCTCGCAAACGAGCACCCACCTTAGACACCCCTTCCTGCTCCGCCAGCAGGGGCTGGACTCCGACAGCTCCAGGGCGTTCAAGCTCTTGGTGTGAATCCTCTGCCCCCAGACCCCTGATCCTTGGCAGAATGGAATTAAACCTGCTGGCTGCCCAGAGTCAACGCTTGCCTTTCTTTCCAGCGTATCCAGACAGGCAGCCTCAGCTCCCGCACATCTTCGGGGGCCGCAGGAACCACTCAAGTCTGCGTCCTGCAGCTTTCTTCTCCGCCTCCGCCGGCTCTCTCCAGTTTTCTCCGTCCCACTCCCTCTTCCTCTCTCTTTTCCGTCTTTTAATTTGATTTCCGCTTTCTTATCAATATTTCAACTGCTGTCTGATGAATTGTTCTAATAGACAGCCACCCATCTGCCCCCAGCTGCTTTTCCAGAAACCTCTCTGTGTTACTAGGAAATGTCAAGGATCACCAGAAACCACCACGTATCATAAATGTAGACACACAACCAAGTCAAGCCAGGAGGAGACGTAGAAACCAGGGCCTTCTTTAAGCTGATTATTTAGTTTCAAACGATTGCAGCACAAAGAATTCTTCTTCCAATTTAAATGATATGAATGATGTCTACTTTCATTTTTCAAGCCCTTAAGTTTTTCCTCCTTAAAAGTTACTCCTTTCTCTTATTTGGTCCTCTCCAGGCATATACCTCCTAACTCACATGTTCTAGGCAGCATCTATAAGAGCAAGTAGATTGCAAGTGTCAGGGAACCAACACTATTATGGGGTTTTGATTAAAAAATACACATACATTTCAAAACACTCTGGCTGTAACACAACATTGTAAATCAACTATACTTTGATTAAAAAAGAACACTGTTACTAAGGGATTTTGTCTGGGTCCTCAGGTTTGTTTTTTCTTGAAATTTGGAAAGTTGCTCATTTCTTGGCTTGCAGGCCACTTGGAGACCTGGCCTTGAACGGGGCTCCGATCTGTGGGTCGTGCTCGCACTGCCTTTCAGGTGCCCCCTCCCAGGGCCGTTCATTCTCCACAGACCCTGGGCCGTTTTCACACACTGGGCCCCCCTCTCCAGAGTCTCCTGTAAAAGGGAACTGCTTACCAGGCCCCCAGACCAGAACTTTGTGAGGTGGGGGATGGCGGCGAGAAGAAAGCAGAGGTGACAGGTAAGAGTAGAGAGTGTGTCAGTTTGTAAGAACAAAACCGACAGTTTTGTACACCTCTGATAATTAGTCTCAGTTTCTCAAGGTTTCCCCTCCTCTTCCTTCCTGGGGTACCCAGATCTCTGGCTACTTTGGTACTGGACACTGGGAAAATTTGTTTAGTACCTGCTTCCTCCTTTCCCCCTCCCCCCTTGTCCTCTCCTCCCCCTCCAACTGGCTCTGGAAATTTCTGACCAAAAGGCAATTGCTTGGATTCCATTTCTGGAGAAAGCACACTTATCACCCAGATCTCCCCACGTGGGGGGTATGGGCGTCAGGGTTATTCATTATTTCCTTCTCAACAATATCCCGATTTTTCTCTCCGTCCCTCCCCCCAAAGCTCAACATATTGAAACATTTTGCTGCTTAATAAGAGCGGCCGGGAGAGCTGGGAGGTGAAAGGCCAGCCTGGGACCGTGACTGGGGCTGCCCGGGCTCAGCGCTGACAGCCGGGCTGCCCCCGCCCAGCACATTCCTGGCCAGGGCTTAGGAAAACAAGACAGGGCTGGGGAGGGGTAGGGACTGAAGTACCAGAGCCAGGGCCCCGTATTTTTGTTCCTGGGATTCTTGGAGAGCTTGTCTTTCCTCCTAAAGGGAACAAACACTATTCTGCACAACCACGAATAAAACAGAAGGTGCTCTTCCGAGCAGATAATAATACTACACTAATGTCATGCATTTCAAAGGTAAGCTCTTTTTAGGAAAGTTAGAGATTTGAAAATGAAGCCTTCAGCTATCTTAGAGGAGATGAAAATGAAGCACATTGTCTAATTAATACCTCACCACCCAGATTAGGTTTTTCCTCCCTTTGTCCTCCCTGTATTTTCTTTTTCCCTCCCTCCCACTCCCTCCTTCTTCCTTCCTTCTCTTGAAGGTGATTTCTAAGAGATCCCTTGAGTACCTGCCCCTAGATTTTTAACCCTTTTCTTTATGTTTTCACAATTGGTATTACATCCTTATTTGTAGACACATCTGTCTAAGGTTTGTTCCCTTCATTAGACTGTAAGCTCCCTGAGGGCAGGAGCGGAGTTTGTCTAGATACTTTCTGTCCACACGGAAACTGACAGGCAGGGAAACAGAACGATTATTTACCTACATTCCTCCTTTCTGGCCAAAAACTAAAGAAGGAAATAGGAACAAGCACATGGCACCAGTGGCATTGTTACTAAGGAGAAACTGACGGGAAAATTACACCTGAGTGAGTGATCCTGATTCATTTTCTGCTTTGCAGGGTTATGTGAAATCATTGCTTATGTGTTGGCTTCATTTTTACAAAAATGGTTCAACCAGGGAGTGTGTGATCATCCCTCTTCCCAAGCACACTTCGTGTGGTCAGCTGATGGAGGTGTCCCGTCTCCAGGTTCTGTACCAGACTCTTCAGCGTTCTGTGTGTGTGTGTTGATGGGTGAGGTGTGCTTGAGCACGTGTCCTATTTCCTACTCTTCCGGTAATTTTATTTTATTTATTTATTTTTTGCGGTACACGGGCCTCTCCTGTTGTGGAGCACAGGTTGGTGCTTGGACCAAAATCTTGTTGGTCCTGGGAAAACAGATGAGTTGAGAATGAAGTGAGGAATAATCTGGAGTTCTTTTCAGAACTGGACATAGACCTGGAAGCCTGCCTTGTTTGTGCACGTATGAGGCAGGGGAGTGTTAGGGATGTCTTTGGCCTTGACCACGCAGTCTGGGAGCAGGGGTGGGTGGGAGTAGACCCAGGCTGTCTATCCTCCAGGAGGATATGACCAACTCCCTTAGTCACCTGGAACCTTCGATTTGCCAGAAGAAGATGCTGAAATTGGTAACAGCTGCCATAAGAAGGCACAAAGGAGAGGAGGACGGGGTGGGGGGGGGAAGGGGTAGGAAGACTCATGAAAGCCAGTTTATCCCTCCAACTGTTTCCAAAGGAGAAGGGGTGGGGGCTTTCTTGCTCCAGGTACCAGCCTGTACCAAGCTGCTTCCTTGGGCTGTAGATTTGCAGTCCAGGGCCTGGGTGGCAGGTGACCCTGGTGTAGCGTTTAGAGATCAGGAGACTGGAATCCAAGAAAGGTCCCCAGTGGGGGAATATCTGGGTGGCACCAAGCTGGGCCGTCCATGGGCTCTAGGATTCTAAGCAACACAAGTAGGATCGGCTTCTTTATTTAGCAAATAAGAGAGCTATGATGAGATCATCACGAGATGCCTTCCAATCGGAGCGTGCTATAATTCTGTGAGATTATTTAACCTGGGAAAGGATGTGAGTCAAAGGCAAATTCACATTCTCGGGTTAGAAACTCTGGGTTCCAGTCTTGGTTTTGCTCCTCATGGCTGGTGTTAGGGGCTGAAATTTTAGCCCCCTAAAATTCATACGCTAAAGCCCTGATCATGCTTCAGAGTGTGACTATGTTTGGAGATAAGGCCTTTAAAGAGGTGAATAAGGGGGCTTCCCTGGTGGCGCAGTGGTTGAGAGTCCGCCTGCCGATGCAGGGGACACGGGTTCGTGCCCCGGTCCGGGAAGATCCCACATGCCGTGGAGCAGCTGAGCCCGTGAGCCATGGCCGCTGGGTCTGCACGTCTGGAGCCTGTGCTCCGCAACGGGAGAGGCCACAACAGTGAGAGGCCCGCGTACTGCAAAAAAAAAAAAAAAAAAAAGAGGTGAATAAGGTAAAAAAATGGGCCCTAATCCAAAAGGGCTGGTGTCCTTATAGTAGAGGAGATAGGACACAGAGATGTGAGAGCACAGAAGGAAGACCACTGTGTGAGGACACAGTGAGAAGGTGACCAACTGCAGGCCGAGGAGAGAGGCCTAGGAGAAAACAAACTTGCCAACACTTGGATCTGGGACAGCTAGTCTCCAGAACTGTGAGAAAATAGATGATGTAAGCCACTAAGACTTTGGCATTTTAATATGGCAGCCCTCGCAGACTAGTACAACTGAGGAATAGTATTTTGCCATGATCTGGTTTCTCCAAGCAGGCAAAAGGAATTGACTATGTTGACTCAATATTTCTAGAGCTTGCTATGATGATCAATGTCAATGTCTATCAATGTCTATCTATGATCAATGTCTATATCCACACTGTTTTGGGTCATGTGTGGCCTTGTGTGTAAAGCAGTGTTTCTGTCTTTGGGGTTCTTTCCACCCCAGATAAAGTCCAAAACCACACTGAGTTTCAGTGTCCTCTATTTGCTTTTGCTCATAATGATGGGGGAGGAAGGAAGGAAGGAAATTGCTCTTCCAAGGAGCAACTTCAGATTTTAAAGTGTAGTCAGCAAGGTGTCGCACTCCTTATCTCTCACTGTCTGTGTCCTCTTGTGGCCCTGGACAGACTGTAAACCTAGATTGGGCTCCTGGAAATTACAAGGAGAGGGAAGGGGTGGGAAATTTGCCCAGGGAGATAAGTCCAGGAAATAGAGGCAGTGAGTAGAACAGAACCCATGAGAAGAGCGGTCAGACGGGAGCTCTTTAGATTCCAAGATGTGTGTGACCTAATCAGTCCTTTGATTCCCATCACATACCAACACACGCGCATGCACACACACACACATTGGCACATTCATACACATCCTCCGTGTAAAAGAGGATCTATCTTAGGGTGAGTAGCATGGGATCAGCAATCCAAACAGGTACAAGAGAAACGGTCCCCCCCAGCTGACAGATTCACCCCCTCGGCCCCATCTATAAATCTAAAATACGTAAAATTTCCCAGGATTGGGGATGAAGAGGTGAGGTTACTGGAGAATGAATGCATTAAGGCAAAGAAGTGCTCTGGAGACCAAAGATTTTTATATACTTTAGATTCATTCTTCTAACTCCCTAAGCAAGTTTTTCTCCCCCTTAAGTTATCTTCTCATGGGTACCAGTTAGCTAATTTTATTTTATTAGATAATCCCGAGGCCTGTTCTAGCTTATTTTATAAATAAGCTTATAAATTTTCGTAATTCTAAGGAGCATATTACTAATCTCATCTACGGTTATATTTTTCCAGGCTTTTGGGAGATGGACTCCATCCCTGTTACTGTTGAAAAATTGTGGAACGTTTCCTTTGTAATAATTCCAGTGTGATTCCAGATAGGGTGATGTTTCTTCTGACTGAATGAAATTTATTTATTCATCCATTCATTTATTCATTCGTTTGCCAGGGGTGGGAGGATGGGTCATATAAAGGACCTGAGTGGTATTATTTTGCTATCTCTGAGAAGGAAAAAGTTTGCAAAGACTATGTTATCTTTGCTCTATCAGTCTGGTCTTACTCAACCCTAAAAAAGTAGGAGAATAGAATTAAAAGAAAGCACCGGGTTCAGGACCTCTTGTGGAAAAAGTGGCCGTCATAGTTTGAGGGGGAATGAATCGGTAACTAAAGGATTGAAAACATAATTACAGAGTGAGACAGCTGGTCCATCCATTGCAACTTTGAGGTAGAAGGTAATTGTATTAGTTGAAAAAAAAAACAACCCTTTGAGACACCGCTGAGAAAAATGCCACAGAAATAAAAGTGGGCTTACTCTAGCTGCTGAGGATTGGAGAGGGCGATAGATGCCATAGCATTTGCTCCCTTCCTTCCTTTTTTAAAATTAATTGTTATTGGAGTATAGTTGCTTTACAATGTTGTGTTAGTTTCTGCTGTACAGCAGAGTGAATCAGCTATACGTATACATATATCCCCTCTTTTTTGGATTTCCTTCCCATTTAGGTCACCACAGAGCACTGAGGAGAGTTCCCTGTGCTATACAGTAGGTTCTCATTAGTTATCTATTTTATACATAGTAGTGTGTATGTGTCAATCCCAATCTCCCAATTCATCCCACTCCCCCCGCCCCACCCCGCTTGGTATCCGTACGTCTGTTCTCTACGTCTGCGTCTGTATTTCTGCTTTGCAAATAAGTTCATCGGTATCATTTTTCTAGATTCCACATGTAAGCGATATTATACGCTATTTGTTTTTCTCTTTCTGACTTCGCTCTGGATGACAGTCTGCCCCCTTCCTTCCTTAATGACCCCCAATTTAAAAAAAAAAAAGGAAAAAACCGAGACAAAAGTCAAGCTGGGCCAATGCTAATTCTATTTGACGTGAAGGTCTTTGACGTCTTTTTTAATGAAGGTGGTAGGAGTGGGGTGAGGTATAGGAAATGGTTGATGGAGGAGAGGTGTAAACAATACTCCGCACACTCAAGCCTGAGGAGAGTCTTTTGAGAACCGAGAGCCTTTTGGCTGAGCGCTTCCAACTTCTAGAGGAAAAAGATGTTATGTAAATACTTGCCTGATCAAATACTGGTCTGATGTGTCATTATTATTATTTTGGTGACCTTCAGCTTTGACAGACAGGGGACAGTGGGGTCCCGGAGAGAGCATGGCCACTCAGTATCACTTCAGTGCACTTCACAGCTGAACGCAAAACAATGTACCCCACTTAACACAATAAACACTGGGGACCCACCGCCTGCCTTGTGAGTTCCTCCGAGGGAACCTGGCTTTCCTAGATAAGAGATCAAAAGTGGAGGACATGTTTTCATTTTCTTAGTGTGTGTTTTTAAATCAGACTTTGTGAAATAAGATGTCTCCTAGATCTTTGTCTGAGGGCAAGAGGGACATAGATTTATTCCAAATCCTATTTTCTCTTTGTAAAAGATCAGACTTGTGAGTGGCACGAAGAACTGAGTATTTGAACTCTGGAATTCTTGTTGCTTCAAAGGGATTGCTAAGTTGGCTATGGAAAGGGTAGGAAATTATATGTCACTCTCTATGCAGCCTATGTGCCGCTACTTTTGGTGATGACTTTGGTTCAATTTTACAAAAATTGACTAGAACAGAGGACATAGAGTGGACCTCGAAGAAATAGGGCTCCCCTTCCATTGGGTAATATTCCCCTCCTGCCCCTATCTCTCCCCTCCCCAAGTTCTGACCAGAGAGTGATTTGGCCTGGGCGGTGCTGACCGGAACTTGTTTGATTTTAATTGAGTGAGTCCTGCACGTCCTTTGTTAACTCAACTGGCCACCTCTGCTGGCTGGCTTGCCCTTTTGAGGTCCCTTCCCTTTTCATTCCATGAACCTTTTTATATGAGCAACACCAACAGGGAAAAATCCGAGCCAGGCAGCAGGGTGCCCACCGAACATTTCGCAAGTCAGCTGGACGGGAGTCAAGTAGGCGCCACGGCTTTAGCTACTAGCTTGGGGACCAGATACCCCAATATTTTTGCAGCGCCCCCAGGTGATTGCCATGTGCAGCCACGTGGAGAGCCAGTCTCTTCGTTTCCTTAGGAATTCTCCCGGCCAGAATACCACCCATGGTGAAAATTCAGCAAGTCGTTCGCCTCGTGTCCTTGCAAAGGCTGACAAGGGTGGGTGACGATCACAGTTTTTCAGTTGGGTAGTCCTTTCGATTTGGAACCAAACTGAATTTTGGCCTGCATGTCGAGCAGAGAAGCTGGTCATAGCTGTAGGGCCCAGGACCCAGAGACGATAAGGACTTGCAATCTTGAGGGCTTATCTGCCCCTGTATCTGGCCTTCTTGCTTTCATAAAGTAAATCGGGAAATCTCACCGCAACAGGCTTTCCTGTGAGGAGGCTGGCATTTCCTGCCTGCCCCACCGGGGACAGGGATGGAGGGTACACATGGCTGATGCTCAGGCCACGTACTAGCTGACTTTCAACTGCTGAGGCAGGGAAAGTGGGCACCCACCGAGATCAACAGTGGTGTGCGTTTAAGCTACAGAGGTGGTTATTTTCCAGACACACTTTTCATACAGCTTTCTTACACTTGGAATAAGAAAAAAGAACCCATAGTTACGTGCTTGAACGCACACACACACACACACACACACACACACACACAAGCTCACCCACATATATATGCTGCGTGAATACTCAGCTGACATTCTCGGATAAACTCTGGACCATTACATTGGTGATGTTAAAATTAGGTCACATTTTAATGCACTGGGGAAACAGCTATATAAATTTCATGGCTTAACGTTTTTCAAATTTTGTAAACAAATTTTGCTTCTGTAAAGAGAATTGCCTCTCCTCACCTCCCACATTTATCTTTAGGGTAACTTTTATTCCAGTCATAATACATGTGCTATTGAAAAGGTCATTTGTGGTAATAAAGATTTCACATGTTACTTCTGTCAAAGAATGACATGCGCGTACATAGAAAGCTTGATCTTGTTCTACTATTATAACATTTCCATGACGTGTTTTTTGTAGCCCTTAGAGTCATGTGTGATTGGAAAGGACCCCAGAGAAATTCCTACTCAATTTCCAGATGGAAAAACAGAATCTGAAACAGAAATTGCTTTTTCTCACGGCAATATTTAAACATGCTATTTCAGTAAGTGACACGATTCCTGTTATCACCACCTCTTACTTGGTGAAAACGGAATCATAAATGAGAAACCCGAGTCTCTTAGAATCATCTTTTATACATTATCTAAGTAATGTGTTTTAGACATTATCTAAGTAATTACATAAACAATTTGTCACACTTTGCCTGGCGAGCCGCAGGGCCTGGCTAGACCCCAGGCCTTTTAACCTCTAATCTCATATTCCCTTGCTGAGTTTCTATCCATTTGTCCATGAAATAAGAGTGCTTTCCATCTCCTTTAGGTGGTGGTGGGGTTGGTTTTTCACTAAGAATGCCAGTTTACTGACTTTATCACTCCCTTCTCTCTTTCCATGTTTAAAGCATCCAATGTTGCCTTCCACTTCTTTTCCCTTCACCCCCAGAGAAAGAGTCACAAAGATAGGAGAGATAGTTTGCATACCCTTCCCCTGACGTTCCCATATTACATAGCCATGGCATGATTATAAAAACTTAGCGTCAGTACAATACCATTCACAAACCACAGACTATTCCAATTTCATTGATTGTCCTTCAGTGTCCTTGCCTTGTTCCAGGGTCCAGTCCAGGAGCCACGTTGCACGGAACTGTCAGGTCTCCTTAACCACCTCCTCTGTTATAGTAACTCAGTCCTTCCTTATGTTCCATGATCTTGACATTTGGAAGAGCATTGGTGAGGTTTTATGTAGGATGTCCCACTGTGGGTTTTTCTGAAGTTTTTCATGATTAGATTGAGGTTTTGTATTGGGGGGAAGAACACACAGAGGTGAAGTGCCTCCTGCAGCTCCTCATTCTGGAGGATCCATGACACTGACCTTTCTTATTACTGGTGATGTTGACCTTGAGCCCTTGGTCAAGGTGCTATTGACCAGGACACTTCCCTGTATAGTCACTATTTTTTCCCTTTGCAATTAATAAGAATCTGGGAGGGGGGTGGGAAAGACACTTTGCAATTAACAAGTATTTGGGGAGGAAAATATCTTGAGACCTTGAGACCTTACACTTTTGCTCAAGAATTTTAGCATTTGTAGTTGGCTTTCACCTTGAGCAATAATTACTGTGGTGCTCTAATGGTGAATGCTCTCACTTCCTCTACAGTTATTAATTGGAAATTTTTGTAAGAAAGAGTTGTCCCTTCTCCTCCTTCCCTGCCCCTATCTCCCTTTCTTGCTTTCTCTCTCTTCCTCTATTTCTTCCTTCCTCCCCTCCCTCCCTCCCTCCCTCCTTCCTTTCTGCAGTGTGGACTCTTGGGTATTTATTTTCTCCTTTGGATTGTAATTCATTACTACCATTTATTTATTTTTTTTTTTGTCTCAAATTGTTCCATTTGGGCCATTGGGAACTTTTTCAGATTGACCCCTGCATCCTTTTGACATGTCCCATCCTTGCTGATTTTTTTCCTTTAGCATCTTCTTACTCTCTGGCACCAGGATTATCTTGCATTTTCCCTGCCCAGCCCTGGAATCAACTGCTCCTCCAAGGATCCCCAGTTCCTTGTAGAGCAGAACGGTATTTGGAAACCAAGATCTGGTAATTGGTTGTGCTCCTTGCTATTAGGTGCTATTGCTTCTAGGCCCTCTCAGCAGACAGAGTAAGGAAATATATGTGTGTACACTAACCTAAGTAAACACACGTATCTGTATTCCTTTCTGTATCTTTCTTTTTTTTTTTTGCCACACCATGAGGCATGTGGGATCTTAGTTCCCCGACCAGGGATCAAACCCGTGCGCCCTGCAATGGAAGCACAGGGTCTTAACCACTGGACCACCATGGAAGACCCTCCATTCTGTATCTTTCTATTTGTGTCATAGTCTGCTAGGGTGGCCTAAACAAAGTACCACAGACTGCGTGGCTTAAACATCAGAAACTCAGTTTCATAGTTCTGGAGGCTGCGAGTGCAGGATTAAGGTGGTGACGGGGCTGGTTTCTTCGGAGGCCTTGCTCTTTGGCTTGCAGTAGGTGGTCTTCTTTCTGTGTCCTCACATGGCCTTTCCTGTGTGCATGACCATCCCTCCCTCTCTTCTCATGAGGACACCAGTCACATTGGACTAGGGCCCCACACTTAGACCTCATTTAACCTCAATTACCTCCTTAAAAGCCTCATCTCCCAATACAGTCCTATTGAGGGTTAGGGCTTCAACATATGGACTCCATAGTCCATAACCGTCTGTATAGACATATGTTTAAAAATGAGTTAATGCTGACACCTCAGATGCCAGTCCATACCATAGGGTCCATCCTAACATTTCTTCTTTGCTTACTTGTTATTTCTTTCTCCAACAGTGACAAATCTGACATCTACTCTCTACAATATATTTATTTATTTGTTCAGCCAGAGTATACCTGTGTTGTTTCAGAATTGCTAATTCATACCCTGGGAAGAAAAAATTCGCCCAACTAAAATACAGAGTTTATGCCTGGGTCTTTTGTTTTTAGCCTTACAGTATCTGCTCAACGCAATGTTTCCCAGAGTTACTTAGGTCATGTTCCTTCCTCAGCCCTTGAGTGTGGTTATGTCATTCCTTTGTAATGCAGTTAATTTCACTTGTCATACTCTGCATCCCAACTTGGGTTCCCCTGAAATTGGGGTTGAGTTTTAAAATTTACATACAGTAACATTCACGCTTTGCGGTGTACCGTTCTGTTTTTCACAAATGTAGAGCATCACCATAGTACCATCTAACACCATCACCTCATCTTTACCTTTACCTCTTTATCCATCACCCCTAGAGTTTTCTTGTGCTGCCCTTCCTCTCACCCTCAACCCCTGACAATTACTGGGATTAGCTTTCCATCCACAGACTTTTGCCTATTTCACAATGTCATGTAAATGGACTCATATAATATGTTGCTTTTGGGTCTTGCTTCTTTCACTCACCAAAATGCATTTAAGATTCTTTCATGTTGCTGTGTGAATCAGTAGCTTGTTCCTTTTCATTGCTGAGTAGTATTCCATTGTTGAGTAGTACTCATTTTGTGAATGTACCACAATTTATTGATCCATTCAGCTACTGAAGGACAACTAGGCTGCATTCCTCCCAGCAGGTCTGAGGATTCCACTTGCTCTCAATACTTACCAGGACTTGGCTGTAATTTGCATTTCTCTAATGACTAATGATGAAGAACATCTTTTCATGTGTGTGATTGCGTCCGTATACCTTCTTTGGTGAAGTATTTTTTCTAGATCTTTTGTCCGGTATTTTATTGTTTTTTTCTTACTGTTGAGACCTGAGAGTTCTTCATTACTCTGGACACATATCCTTTATCAGATTTATGGTTGCAAAGATTTTCTTCCATTTTGTGTCTTGTCTTTTGATTCTTTTGGTTCTACCAAACTGTAAAGAATTCAGTAGCTGCAGTTGCCAAAATGTACCTATTCTGAAATGTAGCAACATCCCTGGAAAAAACTTCTAATAAAAATTTGCTAAATTATTTCCATTGAAATCAGTCTACATGAAAGGGATGTATTATTCATAAATTGTCATTTATCAGAAAAACCAAAGGGAGAAGTGACTGAATGCTGACTGATTTTTAAACAGACAGCATGATAATCTAATAGCATTCTTGAACTAATCACTAATGTAGGCAAGCCCTCTCCCGTTTACAAGCACACACAATCTGGTGGGTTGAAAAGTGAGTTGTTTGACTTCAGAAATTCATTGAGTTTAGTTCATAAACAATCCTGTTTAGTTGCTTTTTTTTAAAAGTCCTTTATTCTCTCACTACTCTTGTGTGATTTCAGGAAAAGCTGACTTTATGGAGCCCCAAATCTTCATGATTTATACGGATGAGTGTCATCCTACAGATTCTACACACGTGGACAATTTGATCAAAGGCAGCACTAGCCACAGAAAAGAACCTTGGAGTGAAAGATGCTGGGAAGGTTGTCTCCATCGCCACCTCCTCGGTGTTCTGTCCTTCTACCTACGGATCTGTACTCAGAGCTGATGAACCCTGGTGACAAAAGCGAAGCAATTTGTATTCAGATTTTTTTGCTTGGTTAGGGGCAAGGCTGGGACCACACCACCGGATTCACAGTCCAAAGCTTGGTGCATTCCTTGACCCTGTGGAGTCGGTTTTTCAGGGAGCTGAGGACAGTCCCTCAAAGGTGACTGGGCAGCATCAGCTAGTGGGGACCCAGACACAGGTTAACAGGAGTCCAGGAAGTGCACTGGGCCCCCTGGAGATTTGTTCAGGTGCATGTCTGGTGGGGCTTTGGGGACGTGGGAGAGCTTGAAGCACCCTGGGCTCTCCATGGTGGGTAAGTCTATGTCTCTCTTCTCCGATTCCATTTCCTGCCTCTAATGGCCACAGCTTGATCGTTGAGACTTAGCCACCCGTGACTGTTGAGGGAAACAGAGGGAAAATTGAGCTGCTGCAGTCACCTCCTCTTCTGGCATAAGGGGCAGGGCCCAGCCAGAGCCCATCGTTCACTGTCACCCTCGGTTTTAAAACCATTCTATTAGGAGGCAGGAGAGAGATTCTGAGATCCCTGCGGAAGAAATCCTTCTGCCCTTATTTTTTTTTTTTTTCTTTTCTGAGCTTAAAGATGAGGAAGTAAGTCTGTGATGGAGAAAGACGAAAGTAATGCCTAACAAAGGGGCAGTGCTTAATTCTAGGGAGGGAGCCAGCAAGCGAATATTGAGAAACAGAGATGACGAATGATGCAAGTTGGAGTCTCTGCCCCAAGAGGTGAAGTTATCAAGGAATTGTCCCATCTCGATCGTCATCTCTGCTGTTCAATCCCTAAAAAATAATGCTGGTCACTCTCCCTCCATCTGGGCCTCTGTTTCCCCAGTCTTTTAAATGGGGATATTATCCACTGTTGAAAATGAGGTGAGGAGAGCCATGGGTAGCAGAGGTCCTAAAAAACACACCCCGGGTCCATGTGGAGAGCACCATGCCTTACAACTTGATTCTAAAAATTCACTGATAGCTAAAAATACCCTGTTGACACAGGCCTGTCTGCACCCTCTGATTTTTTACTTTACGTGCAAAAATTTATGTTTTTCCATTTGCCTTGGCTAGGGTTCTGTTATTGGAAGGTAAGGTGTGGGAAGTCCTTCAGAGGTTCAATGGGAGACAGGGAATCGGATATAGTTTTTCTCTCTGGAAGGAACTTTCATCGAGTTTTAAAGAAAAATGTTTAGGCTCTGCTTGCTTCTGTAACCTCTAGTCTTCTGCCAAATGGCAACACAACAAAGAAATCCTCCTTTTCAAGTTCTGGTTAATAAAACAACACAACGCAAGACAAATAAACAGAAACAGAAGGCTTCAGCTCTCAGAACTTAGTGAGCCCATGTGTGAAGTGAAAAGGAGCCACTGTGCCTGGCCGGGCAGGCGACGTCTCCGGGAGACCATGGTACCCCTGACCCTGGTCCGAGGTCCGAGACCCACTGCGCACGCAGGTCCCCAAGCCAACAATATGGAGCGCTGGAAAAGTCTCACCAACAAGCAGCCTCTTCTTTTCTCTCTCTTGCCCCATTGCTCTTCAGCTCTGGTTGTTTTGCTCATGGAGACTTGAGTTGGTGGCTGAGTTTCTGGAGGCTGTGGCTCCAGGCATGATGGTTGAGTGGATAGTGCTAGAAAGAGTGGATGTCCTGCAGGGGTCGTGGTGACAAGTCCTTTCGGGGGGTTTGGTCAGAACTTAATGGGCAGCTGAGTTATTGAAACTATAAGCTCAGCTTTCTCAGGCTGCCAGCCTTCCCTCTTAGGGATATTGTTTCTTAGGGCTCAGCTGTGAGTGGTGAGGGCTTGGGGTCTTGTGCTAGGAAGGGGAGAGGCACGGTGCAGGGGAGCTGGTGGCCTGCAGGGACCTGGACGGTTCATGCTGCTTTTGCAGTGTGGGCTCCGGGTGGGGAGGTGGCAGCTCAGGAAGCAGCGTAGCAACAAAAGTCACCCATCGCTTCCATGCTTCTCCCCTTCTCTTTTCCTCTTCTACCTGTGAAAACACACTCTCCCCTCTGCTTGCACTGGAAGCCCTCTCTCCACCTCCCCACAGCGGCTTTCAGCACAAGATTGAACATAAGCCCCAAACCCATGAGGAAAGCATTTCCTAGTAGCCGTCTTTCCTTGGCTCACAGGGAATGGTTTCTCAGCGTCTCATCCCTATTCTCAGGGGACATCTTCAGGCCATTACGAGGCCGTATCTGTGGATCAGCTGCTGCTAAAACCTGGAAACAGAGTAAACCCAACACTGGAAGAACTGCTAAGGATTTATGATGTTTCAGAGAAGAAACCGTTCATAAACAGCCGGCCAGCCAACTTCTCTGCAACGTGTTAAATAACAAACCGAGGATGGAGAGCTGCTTTTTGTTATTTGGAGCAAATTAAATGACAGGAGAGACCATGAAGCAGTTGGTGGGATGTCCTTGGAATTCAAGTGCATGGCATTTTCATCTCTGGGGGGATTTCATGCATTTAGCAGCTCCTCCTTCTGACTCATTACTTCTCCTGTTTTTGATAAATGTCTCTAGGATATCTTCTGGGGTACATGATTCCTGCAAATCTCGCAGAACTCTCCCCCAAGCTCACTTCCTTGTTGAGGGTTTTATTAGATTCACCTAACACTCTTTTTTTTTTTAAAGATTTTTTTTTGATGTGGACCATTTTTAAAGTCTTCATTGAATTTGTTACAATATTGCTTCTGTTTTTTCAAATTAATTAATTAATTGATTTATTTGGGGCTGCGTTGGGTCCTCGTTACTGCGCGTGGGCTTTCTCTAGTTGTGGTGCGCGGGCTTCTCATTGCAGTGGCTTCTCTTGTTGCAGAGCACGGGTTCCGGGCATGCAGGCTTCAGTAGTTGTGGCACACGGGCTCAGTAGTTGTGGCTCACGGGCTCTAGAGCACAGGCTCAGCAGTTGTGGCGCACGGGTTTAGTTGCTTCGTGGCATGTGGGATCTTCCCTGACCAGGGCTCGAACCTGTGTCCCCTGCACTGGCAAGAGGATTCTTAACCACTGAGCCACCAGGGAAGCCCTGCTTCTGTTTTATGTTTTGGTTTCTAGACCGCGAGGCCTGTGGTATCTTAGCTCCCCAAACAGGGATTGAACCCACACCCCCTGCAGTGGAAGGCAAAGTCTTAACCACTGGACCGCCCGGGAAGTCCCTCATCTAAAACTGTTTTTTTGGGGGGTGTGGGATGATTGCCACAAAGAAAGCAGAAGCTGGCGATGCCCCCAGTAGGAAGCTTTAAGTTTTGGGCACCATAAAGGGCTTGATGGCCGCCTACCTGCCTCCCAGTCCCTCCTCCTTCCTTCCCGAGTGAAGCCTGGCAAGGGGCGTATGCCTTCCTGCACTGCTTGAGTTCCTCAGAGACTGTGGAGCTACCCTCAGCTCCAGGGATGGGCCACAATTTGACTCCAGGGCAATTCCCTCCTTGAAATGCTTGGTTCAGGAGTGGTCATATGACCTTATTCTGTTTGAGGCAAAGATATCAAAGACTCCTGGGAACACCCTTTTCCATTTTTAAGAAGAACGGTAAATAGCCATTTTCTCTCTTTCTGCCTCATTTTCTGTTGGTGGCCTTTTTAAGAGCAAGAGAGAAGCTGCTCTGAGAACAAGGCTGATGCCCAGAGCAAGGCATCTTGAGAGGATCTCAGGGAAACGTAGCCAGAGTCCTGATTGCACGTTCTTGGAAACTGTGCAACCTCTAGACATGCAGTTATAGAAGCAAATAAAATTCCTTATTGTTCAAGCCATTCAATTTAGCTGAAATCATCCTAACTTGTCTAGGGGTGTAGACTCTTAGCATGGTGTAGAGTGGGCCCAGTGAAAGAGAACTCAGGTGGGAATCCAAGGCTCTAGCCTGGAGTTTTGGGCTACTGTGTACTAATTATGTGCCCAGGAGCAAAAGGTCAGTCAAACTTCCGTGCTCGATGCCCGTGTTAAAGGGGTGTGATAATCTCTACATCAAGGTCACAAGGCTGAGTGTGGATCAGATAAGTCAGAGCTTCAAAACATGCTGTGTAAAACGTTATTACCACCCTTTGTTGGTTCAATTCTTCCATTCTTCAGATAATTCTTCAATTATTCCATTATACTGAAAATAATAGTGGCTAACTTTATTGAAAGATGATTAAACGTCAGGCCCTGTGCTAATTGCTTTAATGACTGAGCTCATTTAATCTGCATTGCAATCTTATAAAGTATGTTATTATGTCTCCGTTTTGCAGATGAATAAAAAGCATTAGAAAAATTAATATTCTTTCAATATTAGACATCTGGTAAGTGGGGGAGCTCACTAGTATTTGGAGATAATGATACTTGCCTAAGCATGAGTTCAAAAAATTGTCAACTGCACAAAAATTGTCACCACTCTCCAATTCTGTATTAGACTTGCTCCCATTTTCAGTGTTTTACTGTTTATTCTGTGATCATCTAGCTTTCTGTTACTGCCCCCTAATCCTTAAGTTAATACAAATTTCCCTTTCACATTAACTACTGTACTTATTTATTGCATTTGAAAAATAAATAGTTTGTGCTGGAGTTGTTTTTACCACCACTCTACAAGTGCGTGCGTGTGTGTGTGTGTGTGTGCACGCGTACGTGTTGGAGTATTAATGGAAATAATGAGTGCTTCAAATATTTTGAAACTTAAAATAAACGCACTTTACTGAGATGTCTGAGATAGTGGCTTACTGGTCACAAATTGTAGATAGTGGCTTACTGGCCACAAATATCTTGCCCTGAAATACTGGAGGTGGGTATAGATTCCATGTAATAAGGGAGGGCTTCCTTCCCGTCAAGACCAGTCGTTCGCAAATGAAGACAGTTTTGCACCCTTCACTCCCACAGAGGACTGTTGGCAATGTCTGAAGACATTTTGATCGTCACAACTAGGAGGCAATGATGTGCTATCGACATCTAGTGGGTAGAGTCCAGGGATACTGCTAAACATCCTTCAAAGCACAGGACAGTCCCCAAGACCGAGAATCATATAGCTCCACTTGGCAATCGTGCTGAGGTTGACAGACCCTGGTCTAGACATCCCCAGGGTCCAGTGCTGAGCTCTTGTTTCCATGCCATTCCTGCTTGGTTAGGAGTTAGGCAACCCATCCTGTTCTGGGGTCCGTACGAGTGGACTGCTCACAATTTGATACCCACACTCAGGGTTAGCAAAATTCTGGAGGCTGGTCAAGGATCCTCCTACTGGAGGAGCCACAGGCCTTTTGCAAGAAACTGATGATGAAAGCCTCTTGCCCCAAAGAGTTGAGGTCAGCTGATATGCACCTTTTGAACAAAGAGGGATGGTCTTTGGGCATTCAGTTCCTACAGCCCCCTTCCACCTCACCCCCTGCGTTCAGCTTGCTAGGATGCTTGACTGTCTCTCCGTTGACTCCTCCCCCCTCCTCCTTATTCCCTCAGGTTTATCCCTATTGTCTCGGCCCCTGACAAGTTCCAAGGTCCTGACCTCAGCACCTTTGCTCTGCTACCGCCAACCCAGGGTCCCATCATCAACTCTCTTTACGGCAAAGGGTAGGATCACTTTCTTTTCCTTCTGATTTATACACATCATGATAATACACATTATTTCCCATTACACTTAGGACCTTCCTTGTTGATTCATAAGAGCTTAGGTTAGAACTTTAAAAAGAAGCGACTATTAGAATTTCCTTTCTTTTAATTTTCTTGTATTGAAGTCAAAATTTTTCTTATAGACTGTAAATTCCTCTAAATAATGAGAAGAGAGTCAGGACACACAACAAAGAAAGAAAAAAATTACAAAGATGAAAATGTCAAGATCTTATTTCACTACATTTGAGATTTCATACGTTTTTCTGTTCTCCTTACACTTTGGAGTTAGGAAGGAGGTAGTTGTGGTAGAGGATAGTTTTATGGGTTTAGCCAGATGTTAAGGACATCTGGTGACTGGATGTTTGTTTTTGAAGCATTTCTGAATGTTATGCTCAGAGGATGGGAACTGGGGGTTGAACGGTGGCTGCTCTGACCAGTCTAATAAACAGTATTTGCTTTGAGAGCAGAGATTTAGGGGCAGGAGTAAGGAGAGGTGGCTTGGGCTTGGCAGAAGGAAAGTTCTTCCTCCATGTGCCTCTGTTTATTTATTTGAAGATGAGAGTCTGCCTGATATAATAACCATACTGAGTCTAGCTGTAATTCACAGAGTGCTTAATATAAGACAGGCACTGTGCTAGACCCTTTGCTTATGTTTTCTTATTTACATCTAGCTCTCATATGCTAATCTGTGATGCTCTGTAAGGATGTCTTCTAACGCTTCTAGAATTTATATCATTCTTTTTCTCCATCATCTGGATAAATGTCATTCTTTAGACTTAAACATACGGTTCTCACTTTTAGGAATTTTACTACTACCAATCCTAGTATAATATTGATGGGTAGCCTTAACTTATCCACATCCATCAATCCAATTTTCTTGGAGAAGGTGCCAGGTTCACAGTATTACTTGTGACAGTGAAAGTCTTTATGTGAAATGAACTTCCCCACCCCAAAGTCAAACCTTGGGATCTTTGTTTGATAAACTCTAGGCTGCAACTGGGTGAATCAATTGAAGAAAAGCCTAGATTTTCTCGAGGAATATCTCTTGGACTTGAGCTTTTTGGATGAATATCTCTTGGAGTCGAGTCTTCTTTCTTTTTTTTAATTAAAATAAAAAAAATTTTTTTGGCTGCCTTGGGTCTTCGTTGTGGCACGCGGGATCTTTATTTGTTGTTGTTGCAGCGCGCGAGTTCTTCGTTGCAGCGTGAGGGCTTCTCTCTAGTTGTGGCGTGTGGTTTTCTCTTTAGTTGTGGTGCGTGGGCTCCAGAGCACGTGGGCTCTGTAGTTTGCGGCACGCGGGCTCTCTAGTTGAGGCGTGCAGCCTCAGTAATTGTGGCACTCCGGCTTGGTTGCCCCGTGGCATCTTAGTTCCCCGACCAGGGATTGAACCCACGTCCCCTGCATTGGAAGGCAGATTCTTCACCACTGGACCACGAGGGAAGTTCCTTGAGTCTTCTTTCCATCAGAGGCAGCCTGAGAAAATAGACGGCATTTGATGCTCAAATTCATGCTTCAGAAAAGGAAAGGCTGCTATAGGAATATACTCGGTGAGTGGATTTGAAGGCTTAAAGAAGACTGCAAACAAAATTCTACATCTTCCCAAACACTACGGCTAACAGTTTGTGACTGTTGTCCCAGTGATTTAAGTTGTCTGCTGGTGCGAGATTTTCTAGAGTTGGAGAGAGGTTGTCAATGGCCGTAGGGAGAAGCTTCTGAGCTAAATAGTAAACAAGCAAAAATGGACAACGTATGCTGAGTGAAACAAAAAATCCTGAGAATCCTTCAAGGAAAAGAGCAGTGTTTTGACTATGAGTAGAAAGAAAAAGATCAAGAATTCAGGAGGTGAGCAAAGATGCTCTTCACGTGGGAGCCAGAGACTAGTGGGCTAACTGGGTCCCGAAGAATCTGAGAGATGCAGATCCAGTTAGAACCCTGGTCGGTGGTCCAGAGCTGGCCTTCCATATACTATCCCCAATCCTGATTGTAGCAGTGGAGCAACCCTGGAAGGACTCAGTGGAGAACCTGCCGCCATCAGTGGTAAAGGTCTGGGGAACTGGTGGTACAAGTGAGCAAGCCTGCACCCTGAGGGCTGTCCTGACCTATAGGTTTCAAGAGGATCTGTCCATTATTTGAAGACTAGAGACTTAGCACAGCTTAGAGGATTTGCAAGGGATTTGACTGCAGCATTGGAGCAGGCAGGCTTCGTGTGCTCAGATGGGCACCAGCAGGCCCCGGCATCTCGTTTCCTTAAGTTGGTGGGAAGGATTTGATTTGTCAGAAAGGTGCTCGGCTTCAGAGAGTGAGGGGGGATACAGAGTGAGATGAGTAGGAACAAGATATATAGTGGAAGGAAGAATGTATTCTGGAAGTTTCTCCAAACAATGATATACTCATACCTCCTCTGCTTTTAGGAAAGGAAGCTGATTTTAAGCAAACAAAAAAACAAGCAAAACTAGTGTAGGGAGATTTGAAAATCAGAGTTGCTTTATAAAGCAACTCTGAAGACCAAAGAGACCCTAAATAATTCACATCTTACTTCTCTTTTTCTATGACTTTTGCTTTCAGGGTAGAGCAGTCAAAGATATCAAGATGGGACTGTAAACCAGGACCCCTCCCTGTCACATCCTATAAAGGAGAAAGCTCTTTAAAAATCTGGAAATCTTTAAAATAAAAAGAATAATTTGTGAATGGATCCTTACAATAAACAAAGAAATAGAATGGTTACTTTCTATGATATCAAATTTCATGTACAGTTTAGGTATCCTTACCAGGTAGGATCAACCAAGTACTTTTAACTCTATAAAGTTTCCATTATTTCATTTAGCCAGAGAAATCTTCCAGCTCATACTTTACTAAGTTTGGAAAAATATTAACTAGGCCTTTCCACATCTATCAAGTTCAGAGACAATATACTTCATGTACCAAACTGCATAAAGCTTAGTCCTAGAAATGTGGATTTTATATATATATATATATATATATTTGTTTATTTTGGGCTGAGTTGTGTCTTCTTTGCTGCACACGGGCTTTCTCTAGTTGCAGCGATGGGGGGATACTCTTCACTGCGGTGCGCGGGTTTCTCACTGCGGTGGCTTCCCTTGTTGCAGAGCACAGGCTCTAGGCACACGGGTTTCAGTAGCTGTGGCACATGGGCTCAGTCGTCGTGGTTCACGGGCTCTAGAGCACAGGCTCAGTAGCTGTGGCGCATGGGCTTAGTGGCTCCACGGCATGTGGGAGCTTCCCGGGTCAGGGCTTGAATCCATGTCCCCTGCATTGGCAGGCGGATTCTTAACCACTGTGCCACCAGGGAAGCCCAATATATTCTTAATATTTATTAAATTTTTTCTTTGTCTATCGGCTGACTTATTTTAGTCCCGTTGGCGTGCACTTATCATAGGCTTAATTCATATATTCAGATGACTCTAGCAACTTTCTGTTCATGAAGATGAGTTAAGATGAAAGGCATCAAAATAAGGTAGACTTGAGCTAGCAAAGCATCTGTTTAATATAGCCCCTCTTTATATTACTTACTGCTGGTGCTGGGCATCAAAGAAAAAAATGAAAAGTCGGCACTGTTCTCTTAAAAATACGTCAAGGGCCCCCAACTCTTTAACAACACAGGAAATGTCAAATATTATATGGATATAAATAACTCAGTAAAACAGGGTTACAAGAACATCTGGCTTTGCACAGTTCCATGCACTCAGCTGGTGCAGAGATATTTCAGTAATACTATCCAGTCGCTGGGCTGTGCGTGCCTGGGACACAGAAGGGGATTTGAGTGTCGAGTGAAAAATGTGCTTGTAAAAGGGTCTGAATTGTTATCTGTCTAATCCGTCCTAATCTGTTCAGTCATTTGCTCTGGGGGCTCCTAAGAGGGAATACTGACCCCCTCTGGAAGCTACTTTCTTAGACAGACACCCCCAGAGCCCAGGGTGAAGGGTGGAGGGTGGGAGGTTAACGACCCTTGAGACGCACGCTGCCCCAGTGATAACTGGAGAGATCATTTTAAAAGGGACATCTCAATCTTCGGGGGGAATTGCAGCTTTACTTCAGCTCTAACATTGTGGAGACCGTCGGGAGGGAACGCTGGTGACGGGTCTCCTTTGTTCTTGCCAGTTTTGCCTCTCACCCCACTGGGCTCTGCTGTGTGGTTTCCCTCCTCTCTCTGCTCCTTCGTGGTCCCCACTGAAGGCTTCCATGGGATTCGGATGGGCTAGCATCTGGGGAAGGCAGTCTGCACAATCTAAACCATTTGGTGTGCATTTCATTATGCACATGAAGAAAGAAAGTGAAACCCTCAAAACATATACATAAAACCTTCACACAAGGCACCTAAGGTGTATGGTTTTCCTCCCAATTACAAAGGTCATCATTATTAAGAGTAATAAAGTGCAACACCATCCGCCTCACAGGAGGGCAAAGACAAATATAGAAACGACAGGTATATCCTGGATCCTTTCGGGCTCATTCCCAAGTAACTCTTTTACCTATGTATTCTGCAAATATTGAGTAACTACCGTGTACCAAGCTTGGTGGTAGGTAAAGACTCAAGGCCCTTCCTTGCCTTCGAGGAACTTACGGTCTGGTGGAGGAGGCAACACTTGGACACTAACAGCTTAAATCCAATTCAATGCAATTCAGTCCAATCCAGTCCAACCTGATCCAATCCAGTCCAGTCCAATCCAGTCCAATCCAGTCCAGTCCAATCCAGTCCAATCCAGTCCAATCCAATGTATTCTAAAATAAACCATTGAAAGAAAATGAATACCAGGTAAAGACACTTGCTTAAGGGTCTCGTACCAAACTTTCAAAAATCTAGTTATACTGATATCCTTCTACATCTCCAAGAGTCTTTTTGGCAATCACTTGATCCTCTGTTAAAATCAAGTCTAGGTGGGGAAGCACAGGTAATTTAACTGAGTGACAGTGCTGCCCAGCACTGAAACAGGAAGCGGAGGTGAAGATGATTTCTCTCTGAAGCAGCTGGGGAAATTGTCTTGAGGCGAAAGAAATCCCTTTATAGGGAGTATGACTGGTAAGTGTGCATGACGATCTGGCTGTAGTTCCTGGAGACATCAAAGTGCTAACCTTACGGCATATATTTTTTTTTTCTTTCTCAAATAACCATATTCTATTCACTAAATCAATGAATTCAACTAATGTGTTTCTGTGGAGCATCTTCTAGGAGTGAAAGTCTGTGGGAGATGATAATTCCCTGCTTTCAAGGAGCTCGGTCGACCGGGGGAAGCCACATAAATGCGTAAGTGAAACATCATGGGAGGAGTGTTAAGGATCTGCGCTAGAGAGAGAGAGAGAAACATTTGGTTAGAAAGCAAAACCCCATGGTGCATGGGTTGGAAAACGTCGGATGGGTGAGAGTAATTCTCACACTAAATATTCGTATGTTAAATTGAATTTTTCATTCAGGATGATCCTGATTGGCTATATACCTTGTTTGCTTTAATCAGATGATTTCCCAAATCCCTTTCACTGTGTTCTCTGTAGACTTGTCTTGAAAGGGATGACCAGTTAGTCACCTGCATTACAGACTTTGCCTACACTGTGAGTTTGGTCCTCTAGAACCTCGAGAGGGTGCCCCCTTAGGTTTATTTGTTGGCGGGGTCCCAGCCCCGCGCACCAACCCAGCCCTAGAAGAATACTGCTGAGTTTCACTTGCCAACCTGTCCTCCTGCTGGTTTCTTGCATGTACTCTCTCTTTTCTGTTCCATTCTATTCCAGGGATTTGACCGAAGAACTGCCCCCAGACACCACTGAGATCATGACACAGGCCAGTACACTTCAGGAAATTCAAACTGACAGGAACTCCTGCCTTCTGCTATTGCCCAAGTGGCTTGGTGTAGCGAGACGCCAGCTCACAGCCATGGGCTGCCACTGAAGGTTCTTGACCCTCTCTGCAGAGATGGGAATGCCTGAGGGGCTGAAAGCTTTGGCAGGGTTGAGATAAACACTCAGGTTAAGGCATTTTTCATCTGTTTAACCAGATCTCATTATGTTGTCAAACAAGACTGCGGTGCTCACAAGAAACAGCTATGGTATTCTTGTTGAGAGCTGGGACTAGACGTAAGAATTTATTTTTTCCATTGAGGTTAATTTCCCTAATGCTGGGATGCCAGGCATAGTTTTCATTGGGATGGAAGGCGGAGGGTGGAGAGAGTAAGCTGTTGGAGCCTTTTTTATTTTTGCACACGGGCCTCTCACTGTTGTGGCCTCTCCCGTTGCGGAGCACAGGCTCCGGATGCGCAGGCTCAGCGGCCATGGCTCACGGGCCCAGCCGCTCCGCGGCATCTGGGATCTTCCCGGACCGGGGCACGAACCCGCGTCCCCCGCATCAGCAGGCGGACTCTCAACAGCTGTGCCACCAGGGAAGCCTTGTTGGAGCCTTTGAAGGAAAGCTTAATGGCACTTCATAGAGCCCCCTACCTGGTGTTGGGGAGAAGAGTTTAGAGATAATCTCGCCCGCATCCTTGGCAGAGGACCCCCTTCTCTAAGCCACCTACAAAACCTTCCCCTAATCATACAACCCCTTGCTGTGTTATTTTATCACACGCCCCTTCTGCTGGTTCCAGGAAAATGCCACTTTATTTATTTTTTAAGTAACTTATCTTTTCCAGGTTGAGTTAACTTTAACCTGATAAAGTTGCTTAGTCCTGATAACGCTAAAAGCTAGGTAAATTACCGGGCTACCTAGCCATTTGTCCGCATGGTTACAGGAGTAGTGGTGACCCCTGTGAAAATGCTTATCAATAGTCCTATAAAATGGACTTACTGAAAATCCAGAGCAAATGTCTGGTAAGTGAATCCTTTCATTAACCACTGACTTCTAACATGATGCTATTTTATATTTGTATCGTGCATTTCACACACTTAGTTGACTTTTGTTTTGATCACAAAACTCTATGATAAAAAAAAAAAAACCCAAAACTCTATGACATAGCTTAAAATTTTAAAGCCAATCCTTTCTTCCTTTATAAGTGAAAGAAGCCAGTCTGAGAAGCCTACATACCATATGATTCCCACTGTCTGACATCTGGAAAAGGCAAAACTGTGGATGTCAGTGGTTGCCAGGCAGCAGGGCAGGGTGGGGTTGATGTAAATAGAGCACAGAGCAGTTTCAGGGCAGAGGAGCTTCAGCGCTCTGTATGGTGCTGTAATGCACCATATATTCCTTCCAAAAATATTTGAGTTACTAGTTTGCGAAAGCGGTCTTATGATGTTCCTCTCCCACATTTGCATGACTATTTTAAAACTTCTTGGCCCTCCTGGAATCTCCTGCAACCTCTAGTACTCCCAGTTCACCTCCTGCCCGACGGAGGTGGTTCTGCTTCACTGGGAAAAGAGAAACCATCCAATGGGAATCCCTTTAACTTCCTGCCACCAGATCTGCATCTTATATCTGCCTCCATAGTTCCCTTCTTCCTTCCTATGACAGTGGAGAAAGGTCTCTTAGGTAGCTATTTTATAGCGCAGGAAAGCTGCAGAGTGACTAGAAGAACTGTTTAATATCTTATACCTTGTAAAAACAGCAACAGAATTTGAACTCAGGTCTCCAGTCTTTTTGGTCCTAATGCCCTTTGGTTTTTTCTTTTTCCTCTCTTAAGAGACTCTTCTTTTAGAGCAGTTTTAGGTTTACAGTACAATTGAGAGGAAGCTATAGAGATTTCCCATGTAATACACCCCTTGCTCCCACAAATGTATAGCCTTTCCTATATCAACATCACTCACCAAAATGGTACCTCTTTTTTAAACCAAGGATGAACCTACATTGACACATCATAATTACTCAGAGTCTAGAGTTTACCTAAGGGTTCATTCTGGGTGTTATATGTTCAGTGGGTTTAGGCAAATGTATAATGACATGTATCCATCATTACAGCACCATAGACAGCGCTGAAGCTACTCTGCCCTGAAACTGCTCCGTGCTCTATTTACATCAACCCCACCCTGCCCTTCTGCCTGGCAACCACTGACATCCATAGTTTTGCCTTTTCCAGAAATCATACGGTTGGGATCGTATGGTATGTAGGCTTCTCAGACTGGCTTCTTTCGCTTAGAAATATGCATTTAAGGTTCTTCTATGTCTTTTCACGGCGTGATAGCTCATTTTTTTTTTTTTAGCCCTGAATAATATTCCATTGTCTAGATGTACCACAGTTTATTTATTCATCCACCTACTGAAGGACATCTTGGTTGCTTCCAAGCTTTGGTAATTATGAATAAAGTGTTATAAACATCCGTGTGCAGGTTTTTTTGTGGACCCATGTTTTCAACTCCTTTGGGTAAATACCAAGGAGTATGATTGCTGGATCATATGGTAAGAATGTGTCTAGTTTGATAAGAAACCTGCAAACTGTCTTCTACAGTGGCTGTGCCGTTTTGTATTCCTACCAGTAAATAATGTTTCTGCCCCTCCATCCTCATCAGCATTTGATATTGTCACTGTTCTGGATTTTGGCCATTTTCATAGGTGTGCAGTCGTATCTCACTGTTGTTTTAATTTGCATTTCCCTGATGACATACGATGTGGATGGAGAGGAGATGCTGAGGAAGTACTAGGAATGGGCTTAGGGACGGGTTGGATGTGGAGAGTGAAAGAGCAGATGTCAAGGAGAAACCTTGGCTCCTGGCTTTGTTCCCAGGCCTGGAGCATGACGCATGGAGACAGCGTCACAAGTATGGCGTCCGCCCAGGAGAGCCTGTCATGGGAGAAGTCACGTGGGAGCGGGCACGTGGGTCTGCAGCGCATAGGAAAGGTCCAGGCTGGAGAAGCAAATCTGCAAGTCCTCAAAGATAAAATGGAAATTGCGATCATGGGTATGAAGGAGACTGTCCTTCACGAAGGAGAAAACGAGCGAGAGTCCTACTCACAAAACTGTCCAGAGCAGGTCTTTAGGAGCTGGGTAGGGAGCGTAAACGTTCAAAGGCTACTGAAAGGAGCAGCAGGGAAGTCAGAAAAAGCTGAAGAGGGCAGAGTCTCAGCATCAAAAGGAAGAGCGGGCATCAAGGAATGCAGGGCCGGGGCTTCCCTGGTGGCGCAGTGGTTGAGAATCTGCCTGCCAATGCAGCGGACACGGGTTCGAGCCCTGGTCTGGGAGGATCCCACATGCCGCGGAGCAACTGGGCCCGTGAGCCACAACTACTGAGCTTGCGCGTCTGGAGCCTGTGCTCCGCAACTAGAGAGGCCACGATAGTGAGAGGCCCGCGCACCGCGATGAAGAGTGGCCCCCGCTTGCCGCAACTAGAGAAAGCCCTCGCACAGAAACGAAGACCCAACACAGCCAAAAATAAATATAAATAAATAAAGTAATTAAAAAAATATTATATATAAAAAAAAAAAAGAAATGCAGGGCCATAGCCAGTGTCCAGAGCTGTGGGGAGGTCAGCAAAGATGAGGGCTGAGAAGCATCTTTTGGATTTAACAGCATTTGGGCTTTTGGTGACCTCAGCAAGAACTATTTCAGAGAAGTGATGCGTTACTGTGGATTGAGGAGAGTTTAGGTGAAAAGAGAATGGAACAAGTGCTGTGAAAAACTTCGAGGAATTTTGCTGAGAAGGGGAGCAGAGAGTTAGGGCTAACACGGGTCCCAACCTTGTCTGCACACTACAATTATTGAGGCGCTTTAAAAAAGTCCCAGAGCCAAGGCCACTCTCCAGACCAATTACAACAGGATCTCCGAGAGTTGGCCGGAAGCGCGGAGATAGTTTATAGCCCCCAGGCGATGCTTATACACAACCAAGACTGACAATCACCAGGGTGGAAGGAGATGTGGGGTTGAAGATATATACAAATATATTTTAAGGATTGCAGACTCCAACATGCTTTATTGTTGATGGGAGAGGTCTGGTTGGGAGGGAAGAGAAGGGTTAGTTGATTGTGTGAAACCCTGAGCTGTGGTGGTGAGAAAGGCCTTGGAAGGCAGCCCTTTAGAAGGAATGCATTATACTTTTAACTGCATTATGATTACCTTGACATTAAAAAATCTTTTTAATCTGCATTTCTTTAATTATCCAAAGAGTAAAGTTGCTTCCTGAAGCATTTCCTATAGAAGAAAATGCATTTAAGCTGTTTGACTTGTCCAGACACCTTTTTCCTTTTCTTAAGTGTTTGTTCCAAATGATGATTGCAAAATCCTTTTTTTGCATTCTCTATTCTCTCTTTTAGAACCACTTCGGACACTTGCATTTAATTTTGTAACTATGGTTTAAAGCAATTATTTTGGTTTAATTCTAGATGTACTTCATTGTAAATGCTACCTGCCCGTGTGATGACACCATGGCATCCCCGTTCCTGGTTTCTGAAATTCTTCCCTCGTCTGGTATGAGTGTTCAAAATACGTATATGGCATCATATTTTCTGCATTATTTAATAACTTAAACATTGGCTTATTATTGTGAAGATAACGAGTGAAACTTATATGTGGAATCTAAAATATAATACAAATGAACTTATTTACAAAACAGAAATAGACTCACAGACATAGAAAACAAACTTACGATTACCAAAGGGGGAAGGGGGAGGGATAAATTAGGAGTTTGAGGTTAGAGTTACAAACGACTATATTTAAAACTGATAAACAACAAGCTCCTACTGTATAGTACAGAGAACTACATTCAATATCTTGTAATAAACTATAATGGAAAGAAATATGAAAATAATATGTACACACTTATAACTGAATGACTTTGCTGTACACCTGAAACTAACACAACATTGTAAATTAACTCTACTTCAATTAAAGATTAATTAATTAATTTAAAAAATAAAATACAAAAAAAAGATAGCAAGTGAAAGATATCATCGATGAGCATTTAATTCTTTTATTTCAATATTCTCCATAAATACTCCACCAATCTTAATTTCTCTTCCACTGTAGGTAACATGGTTTCCTACCTGCATATTTGTAGGGTGTTTTCCTATTATCCTTATGTTTACTATACATTTCCAGGATGCAGCTGTTGTTGTTTAGCCTTGGACATGGTGAACGCTTTTGGTCTCCAGGACACATTTTTCCTCCTCAAAAAAGTGTTATAATTCTGACGACCACTCTGGTTGAGTGGTTTTGGTTTATTCTTCAGAGACACTCTCATTCTTTGTCTTCTGTGTCTAGTATCCTTTCTCTGTTTTCATTCGACTATTTTACTTTGCATTCTGGAAGAACTTTTCAAGTTTATATTCCAATTACCAACTGGTTTTTCTGCAATTTCAACTCTTCTTTTTCCTGCTTTCCATGTAACTCTGCTGTTGTATTTTTCATTAGCTTATAATCTTCCATTATCTTACTCATCTCCTTTTTATCTGTTGGTAGTTTTCCTACTTATCGCATCCTATCTCTCCTTGGGCATTCTGTTACTCTTTCAAAGAGGCCATACCTTTGGGTGTTCTATTGAAGTCTGATATTTTCTAGAGACTTTAAGATGGTGGGCCCTTTCTCATGTTCTGCAATTTGTTTTCATAAGACCCGTGGTCAACCGAACAAAATGTTTGCCAATATTCAAAGTGTGTGGGTTGCTTGTGTATACTCTCTGCATCCTTGGGCACGTGTTAAATCCCCTTTCTATTTCAATATCAGGTATATGTCAGGTTGATAGACCCTCGGGACTTAGCTACATTCCCAGGGTCTGGCTGGTCTCAGCTAGCTTGGTCTACTGGCATCTTCTACCCCCTGAGTCTACTCTTCTCCATCAAGCTGAACCTGCAGGCCACAAGAACACCTGTAAGCTCCAGCCTTCATGGCCTGGAGGACTCTCCTTGCTCTGTCCCTCCTGACGCTTATGCTTCGCGGGAGGCAGTGCACAGCTTCCAGTGCCCTGAACCCAGCTTCCGGACAGTTTACTCCTGAATTTATAGTCTCTAATTAGCTGTGGAAGCAAGGACCGATGCGAGTGTGAGACAGGGCTGAGGAAAGGGCCCCCTGGGGGATGGATGTGTCCACACGGCACAAGTTGGCGCCCTGGTTTCCCATCTCGCAGCCCTATAGCAGAGTTGAGTGGGGAGCAGGGGGAACAGACTAGCCTCATTCTCTACATCCTTGGTTGTTTTTGTCAGTCAGCTTCTACCAGACATACAGTCAGTGGGAAGTCTTCTCAGATTCTATCAATGGTCTTCATTTTGGGTATTGTGAGTTCGTCTTTTTCATTTTTCTTTCTTTCTTTCTTTCCTTCTTTCTTTCTTTCCTTTCTTTCCTTCTTTCCTTCTTTCTTCCTTCCTTCCTTTCTCTTTCTTTCTTTTCTTCCTTTTCTTTCTTTCCTTCTTTCCTTCCTTCTTTCTTTCTTTCTTTCCCTCCCTCCCTCCCTCCCTCCCTCCCTCCCTTTCTTTCTTTCTTTCTTTCTTTCTTTCTTTTCTTTCTTTCCCACCCTGCGTGGCTTGCAGGATCTTAGTTCTCTGACCAGGGATTGAACCCATGCCCTCCGCAGTGAAAGCACAGAGTCCTAACCACAGGACGACCAGGGAATTTCCTCTTTTTCTATCTTAATAAGAATGTTAATGAGAGGCTGGTAGAGTCTTAAATGGAGGACTTATTTTGAGGCCTCATTTCTCCTGCCTGGAGAATACTAGTGTATACCTCGGGAGGACTGTTGTAAAGATCAACTGAGTTAATACAGAGATCAGCTGGCCTAGAGAAGCGTTTGCCGTTATTATCACACGGGACCAATAATTGATTCAATCCAACAAATATTAATTGAATACCTGTCTTGTGCCAGGTTGACAGAGGGCGGATGTGTCTTATCATGTGCCAGGCCCTGTGCTTAGCTGTGGACATCAGAGTAAATAGGACCTAGTCTCTGCCTTATCTGAGTTTATATAGTAAGGGATTCGGACAGGTAATCAGGTGATTACAGGACAGTTATTTTAGAACACAGTCCTGGAAGCTTTGGGAGCACGTAGGAGGGGGTCCCTTCCCCAGTATTGGAAATGATTTCCTAGAAAAATGGAGCAGAAACTGACCGAGACTCTTTATGCTTATCGAAGGAAGTGAGGACTCAGGATCCATTCAGCTTATCGTGACATTAGATTTCATTTGCCTGGAATATTAGGTATTTAAGGAAAAAGCGATTGGCAGATGTGCTTATACGTTTAGATAATGGTTTCAGCGCCCTTCTCTGGGGCAACAACAGTGGCAGCTGCAAAGACCACAGCCTCTAGGGGCTACGCTCCATGTTTGGGTCTTAGTTTGTGCCCAACTGAGCACCATCTCTGGGTCTACAGAGTGTTGGTTTATCTTCTGAAACACTTGTTCCTCTTCTGGACACTTCTCCATAAGTTTCCTGTTTCCATCAGAACCAACATATCCTGTAAAGTCTTTCAGCTCATGGACGAAGCATGTGCACCAGGGGAGTCAAATTGTGTTGAACACTCCCCAAAGTAGTTCTTTTTTCCTCCCTTTCTTTCCTTGCTTCCTTCCTTCTTTTTCCTTATCTCTCTGCTCCATTCCCCACTTACTCCAAATCCTCTGACTTCCTCTGTGGATTCCAAAGGAGGATTTCAGAGACCTTGAGATCAAGGGCCTCTATTAGGGGCAGGGACCCTCTTGGGCTGAATTCAGCTTTGGACAAAGCAGTTATTTTGGTGCAAGCAGATGAGCAGAATAAAATCTGCAGGTCATTAAAAAGCTCCAAAGTCTCCCTTCTGCCTTACAAACATAAGCCCTGGCAGAGGAAGCGATATTTCCTTACCCTCACTCACTGAGGTTAAGGCAGTAAAGACTGCTGAAATTTCAAATGTTAAATAAGGAAATTTCAAATGTTAAATTTCAAAATGTTAACTAAGAACCCTGGTTCACTGATACTAGAATATGAATTAGTTTCTCTGCTATTACTGCCCTAGTCCTGAAGGCATGAAACCCAAAACATGTGATTTTGTTTGTTTGGTTGGTTGAGCTTTTTTGTTTTGTTTTAATTTTAATTTTTATATTGGAGTAGAGTTGATTTACACTGTTGTGTCAATCAGGTGTACAGCAAAGTGATTCAGTTATACATATACAAGGATCTATTCTTTTTCAAATTCTTTTCCCATTTAGGTTATTACAGAATATTGAGCAGAGTTCCCTGTGCTCTACAGTAGGTCCTTGTTGGTTATCTATTATATACAGCAGTGTGTACATGTCAGTCCCAAACCCCCAATCTATCCCTTCCCCTCTGGTAAGCATAAATTCATTCTCTAAGTCCGTGAATCTGTTTCTGCCGAAACATGTGATTTTTATAGGAACTAAAGAATCTGGAGAATGGTGGCTATTACCTGAGAGACAGAGGTAGATGCTACAGCAGAGGCCCTGCTGACGTGGGCTTTGAGGATCTGGAAATGGGGACACCCAGTTTCACCCCTCCCTCCCTTCCTTCCTTCCATCCTTCCTCTTTCCCTCCCTGCTTCCCTTCTTTCCTTCCTTCCGTCCCTCCTTCCCTCCCTCCCTTCCTTCCCTCTTTCTTTTCTTTCTTTTTTCCTATTCCCTATCTATGTCTCCCCTCATTCACCTATTCATTGAACAAGAAGGATCGCGAGTGCCCCTCGCAGGCAGGCACTGCTCCATCTCCCTCCTGGGGATCTGAGGATCGGCATTGGCCACGAGGAGCTGAGTGCAGTGGGATGGACAGAGCTAATAAATAATGACCCTGCACAGTGTTATGAGAGCCATGCCCTTTCTGGTCAGATCAGAGACACCTTCTCAGGGCATTTGAGTACGAACTTGAAGGTGAATCAAGATTTTCCAGCTGGATTTGGAGGGGGAACGACCCTGGGTAAAGCTGTGCGGGAGCCTGAAGTGGTCCGGGAGGAGAGCAGCCCCCTGTGTCTGGGGCAGGATGTACGGGGGGAGATGAGGCTTGAGAAGGGCTCTGTGGACCAATCTGAGCCCAGGCCCTGGGGTGTTACAGCAGAAAGCACAGGATGACCTCTTAGCAAATATCTCCATTGTGTGGAAATCAGCTCAATGGTCCTCCTAGTTTTCTTATAAATACTTGTTTTACAAAGGAGGGTGTAAGGCCAAGAGCACTAAAGAGGGAGGAGGCCAGTCTGCTGGGAGCTGCGGATTTTCCTTTGAGCTGGGTTTTTGAGGGAATAGAAAGCGTGGAGGACCTCCCCCCGCCAGCCGGAGGCTGTGTCAACACAGTCATCAAACACAGTGAAAATACGACCAACAGGGAGCACAGCGTCAACGCGCTAATTAAAACCAAAATCCATTTTATTTTTCTTAGATTTTCCTGTTTGGCTTTTGACAACAGTTGAATGAAATATAGTTTGCTGGGGTCTCCCTTCTCTGCAGATGGCTGGTACCAATCTCGGCCTCCTTGGAATTCAACCTTTTGTAGGAGAGAGAAGCAAGGGGAGTGGAAAGAGTCAAGGGACACAGGCACAGGCACAGGCACGGGCACGGGCACGGGCACAGGCACAAGCAGAGACGCGTGTGCGGGGGCGTCCTTATCTGTTCCCTTTCCCTTGAGACATGAGAGACTTCTTAGGAGAGGACCCCGTGGACTTTTGTGGGCCATGGGATGGCGTGTCATGCTCCTGAGGTTCCCAAGGCCCTGCTTCCCATGGGTCCCCTGCAAGCAAAGCCCCGTGGAGGCCAGAGGTAGGGGAGGGACAATCCAGAGAGAAGGAAGGGGAGAAGCAAACGTATGTCCGGTCAGCGGCTCCTGTTGCTTTTGGTCCCTCAGGAGTGAGATTCTGAGCTGACCATGGGTGTCTGGGGTCTGGAAGGCCAGGGGACCCTAGGGAGCCCTCTCAGGTTCTAAGCTTGGGCAGCTCAGCTTTGCTATTTGTTTACTTTGACATTTCAGTGTCTTCTGATTCACGGAAACAGGTGGGGAGCCGGAAGGCAGAGATTCAAGGTCTCTGAGGGCCTTTCCTCCTCGTGGTGGCTTCCCTGGTGGCGCAGTGGTTAATAATCCGCCTGCCAATGCAGGGGACACAGGTTCGAGCCTTGGTCCGGGAAGATCCCACATGCCGCTGAGCAACTAAGCCTGTGCGCCACAACTACTGAGCCCACATGCCACAACTACTGAAACCCACGTGCCACAACTACTGAGGCCCACATGCCACAACTACTGAGTCCGCGTGCCACAACTACTGAGGCCCACGTGCCACAACTACTGAGCCCGTGTGCCACAACTACTGAAGCCCACGTGCCTAGAGCCCGTGCTCCGCAACAAGAGAAGCCACTGCAACGAGAGGCCCACACACCCCAATGAAGAGTAGCCCAGCTCACCGCCACTAGAGAAAGCCCGCGTGCAGCAACAAAGACCCATTGCAGCCAATAAATAAATAAATAAATTTATTTATTTTTTTAAAAAACTGCCTCGGCAGGCGGATTCTTAACCACTGCTCTACCATTGAAGTCTGGGTGGAAGTCTGCCTGCCTTGGACGTGCAGGCAGACGACGTGGCCACCAGGCGGCAGGCCCTCAGGGCTGCTCTTCCCTAGTCGGTCCTGCCAAGGACGATGGCTCCTGGGCTGCCCCAGGGCTGAAAACTGAAAACTTCCAGAAACGAAGGACCTCGAGGTGTTGTAAAGTCTGGCACGTGGGAGGTGATCAAATGCTTGTAACGGCTGGGTGCAGGGAGTAAATTCTAGAGCCCAAGCTGATGGGGTGGTCCTCACCACGCCCATCATGTATGGACACTGAAAACAGAACACGGGTGGTCTGGATTCCTAGCTCTTCTCCTGGCCAAAGCAGGGCATGTTTGTACCTTGCTGATTCTGTTTCTTGCTTTAGAGTTTGTTCATTTGTCTTTTATGCCTGTTTCTACACTATTGCCAGTGTTAGTCTGCAGGTTCCACAATGGGCGGCGTGTTTGTTTTATTCTTTCTGCACCAGGGAGCACCGATGGGCCGAGGACAGGTCATGTTGCAGGGGAGCAGGCAGTGCTGACCCGACCCACCCGTCACTGAGACCGAGCTCTCCTTGTGTTTTGCACCCAGGGCACCGGGCTTGCCTGGTGGCGGCCCTGGTCCCTCCCCACTGCTCCCAGCAAGGAGGTGCTCCTCTGGGACAGAGTCTAGGAGCTACAGCAGTAGCCAATGGGGGGACATTGCCTGAGGGACAGAGGCAGCCATGAAGACCTTTGCGCCCGCCTGAAGGAGCACCTAATTCTGTCTCGAATCCTAGGTCCGTTTGGGCTCCAAAATAATTTTGGACCGAAGCTCAGGTATTTGAGATCAGCTGCGTTCACCTGGGCTGCTCATCCCTATGACGCGGTCATCGCACCAAGGGCCTCCTCCCCGCCCCTCGGCCAATTTTCTTTCTCTCTTGTCCACTCAGCTCCCTGCTGCTGCTCTCACACCCTCTTGCTCTCTTGTCCCCTCCCTGACACTTGCCAGTCCAGCCTCAGGAGCCCTCAGTCCAACATTTCATCACCCTCTACCATTTTTTTTTGTGTGTGTGTGGTAACGGGCCTCTCACTGTTGAGGCCTCTCCCGTTGCGGAGCACAGGCTCCGGACGCATAGGCTCAACGGCCATGGCTCACGGGCCCAGCCGCTCCGCGGCACGTGGGATCTTCCCGGACCGGGGCACGAACCCACGTCCTCTGCATCGGCAGGCGGACTCTCAACCACTGCGCCACCAGGGAAGCCCACCCTCTACCATTTTTAAAGGACATTTTAAAACTACAAGTTTTCGACTCAGAGTTATGGTCTCCGAACTCAGCTGGACTCAGAGCTTCCCAGCAATGCTTTTACCGGTTTGGGGTCATCTCTCCTCCATGACCCTCACCATCTGCTTCTCCCCCACCTCACTTCAAGCTTCCTTTAAATATTCTGACCTCTGATTCTCACACCTGCTCTTCTTCCCATTTCATAGAAAAAAAGGGGAGCCTATCGGGAATGATCTTCCCCACGTGCCCCTGGCTGCTTACACACGTCTCTACGCCTCTCCCCAGCTCTGAACGGGAGGCATCAGGCTCCGCAGTGCGGGGCTCATTCATCCAAAGCTGCCTGCCTCCCTGTCCACCTGGCTCTCTCTGTGTCTTCCAAAAATCAGAACTTTCTCTTCCTGTGTCTTAGCGTCTCTCTCGCTCTCTGTTGCTTGCTCCCCTTGGCTTATAAACATGCAAAATTCCTTCCCCGCCTCTCTCAACGACACTCCCCTCTCCACCACCATCAGAGTTCACTTACTCTCCTCACCCACACTCCCTGGGCAGTTTTCATCTGGTGTTTCCATTTCCTCCCCTGACATGTACTCCAGACCCAGTCCAAACCTTGTCCGGTTGGGACTGGTTATCCCATCCAAGAGCACCAAGAAAGACTTGCTCTACAGACGGCAACTGAGGCTCAGGTCTGTCATCCATTAGTGAACAGTGAAGCTGGAAGTCAGACGTAGGTTTTATGTGTTCGACCGTCTGTGCTTTCTCACGACTTGATGCTGATGGACAGAAGCCGACTCTGGGCACCTAAGATGCCTCCCTGGAGGTCGTCTAGGAAGGCAGGCGTTTGGGGGTGAGCGGGTGGTGGTTGGGAGGGCAGTTGAGAAGTTAGAGGCAAGGAGACGAGTTAGAATGGCTTTCTGCTTGTGGCGGTTCCTGCTCACGCCTCTCCATTGCTCACTCCCCGCTCCCCTCAAACACACAGTCACACACCTCCAGAGACCCACACGTGGCACGTTCAGAAGAACATATCATAAACACTCAGTGATTATTCCAAATGAATGAAAGCCCAGGCAGGAGAAGAGGTCAATGTCACAATACTTGATCCCGGCTTGAGAGTGGGGAGGAAGCTGTGTCCTGGCTCCGTCATCACCCCTTTGGGCAGGAAGGAGGCCACAGCCTCACCAGGGACTGCTGAGACCCCAGGTGAGCTGGGCAAGGAGGGCATGTCTCTGAGAGGCGGCACACCTGTGCGCAGGGGCAGGTGGGTCTGGCCTGGGGTGCAGCCCAGCTCTGCTAGGCACTGCTGTTACCTAGCAACTTCTCACTTGGAAAAGGGGGCGATAGGTGTCCACCTCAAGGGGTCGCTGGGAGATCTCAGTGAGCTCCTGCGGCACAGCGCCTAGGACACTGGGCTGCAGGAGCTTAGACGCTGCTGCTGTTTGATGATGACGATGATTGATCGTGGCGACCAAGACCTCGTAACCCTGCTGTCACCTTAGTGCACCCAGTAAGCAGTGCCTGAGCACCTAGTGCATGCCAGGAACCATGAACTAGACTGGAGAAGGGGGAGACCCGAGGCTCGCTGTGACGGCCCCCGCACTCTGGGGCCTGAGTGGGCTGCCCTTCCTAATGAGTGGACACCTTCGGTCTGGCAAGAACCTTTGAGGAGGGACCCCTCCAGGATCTGAGGGACCCCCGTTTCCTTCTCCTTCGCAGAAAGAGGACTGCAGGCCGCTTTTGAGCCTGTGCGCCCCAGGAAGCAGTGTTATGAGAAAGCCACGGGGTGGGGACCCGGGGCGGGGGATCACGTTACCTGCCTTGGAGCTCCTGCTTGGTAACAGGAACTGGTGAGGCCATCCCCTTCCTCTGTGGAGCTTGTGGGAGCGGGTGAGGCTCCAGGCTTTGGGGTATCCCCTGGGCTCAGCTCGGTTCAGCACTCCAGGAGTTTTAGGCCATTATGCTTTTTCTGGACGAGCAAAGCAATCCCTCCATTTGGTCCTTTTTGCCAAATGGACTTTTCCCTTCTTCTCTGTACCCAGGATGCCCAGATGGCAGGAGGTGCCCAGAACCCAGGGCAGCAAGGACGAACAGGCCCCTGGGTATCTGGTGGTCGAGCCACCAGAGGCCAGGCTCTGCTTGAGCTGGGATCCAGGCTTCTGATTCTCAATGAGTTATTCCAGTTTGGTCTCATAGGGACCACTGTTTTCATGGACATTTAAAAAGACTACAGAGATGCTAAAGGTCTGGGTCTGTGGGGACACTAGTCATTTCTTTACTGGCTCAGCTGTCACCTCTTCTACCACCTCTTCTGTCGCCCAGTATGGCTGGGTTGATGTGATTTACCTTTCTTAAAAACAGTGTGTGGGGCTTCCCTGGTGGCGCAGTGGTTGAGAGTCCGCCTGCCGATGCAGGGGACGCGGGTTCGTGCCCCGGTCCGGGAAGATCCCACATGCCGCGGAGTGGCTGGGCCCGTGAGCCATGGCCGCTGAGCCTGCGCGTCTGGAGCCTGTGCTCCACAGCGGGAGAGGCCACAACAGTGAGAGGCCCGCGTACACCAAAAAAAAAAAAAAAAAAAACAGTGTGTGCTGTGAAGGTAAATTTAGTGATGCTTTTCTTTCTTAACATATTTGTTGGGTTTTTTTTTGTCTCTTTACCCCTGTTTTGTTGCAAATCTCCTCCCAGTTGGATTCTGGTTGCCCCAGAAGTCCCGTGGAGGGAAGAGACTTTTCTTTGAGGTGATAATGTGCTTTAAATTAGGAGTTGATTTGGGGATTCCACAGCCAGCCACTTGGTCATCAGTGCAGCATACTGTCCTCTGGAAAGAGGTGATAAATGAACTGTAGACAGAAAAACTGAGGCTAAGAGACGATGTCCCTGGCTCATTGGGAGGTCACTGTCCTGTCACTTTGTCCCTGCGTCATTCCAACCCCAGGCCAGGCATCCTGGCAGAGTCTCAGGTTTCTCTTGTAAATCTCCAGGATCTTCTAAAAACCAAAGCGGCTCTGTGTTGCCGGTAGGCCAAATTGCAAGCCCTCAGCTTGGGTTCCCACCCCCCATCCTACCTTTCCCACGGCATGCCCCAGCCCCCGAAAATCCCCGGCGTCCCCCTGTGCCAGGCCCCCATCCCCAGACCTCCGTGGCTTTGCACACTCTTTTCTGACCAACCTCTCTTTCCCCTGTTGAATTTGGTGATTGGTCCTTCCCAATAACTCAAATGGTTCCTCTTCTGAAAAGGTTCTGTGTGTCCCACCAATAGGCTGGTCACTGCCTTGCTATGCCCCCTGGCAAGGACCCTCCACCACATCATCATCACGCCTACTGGTTCTTTCCTGTCTCGGGCTCTGAGCATCTTGGGAAAAGGGTCCTCGCCTGCCCACCTGTGTCCTCAGCAGCGCCCAGTGTGGGAGCCGGGCAGAGCTTGCTGGATGACTCGCGGTCCAGGGTGAGCACAGCAAAGGGCATCGCGGTGCCCTGACGCCTCAGGGACCAGAGGGGCTGCCCAGCCGCTGGGTTTTGGCCTCGCCTGTTTCCCAGCATCTCCTGTGAGATCTCCGTGTCTGCTGCGTTGCACCACCGGCGTTTGAGCAGAAGGGGTCTCTCCAGGCGCAGAACACAGGTTCCCAGCGCTGCAGTCAGGAAGGCTGCCGAGAGGGGCATCCTCTAGTGAGGAGCAAAAGCCAGGCTTCCTGGACATTCCGGGCTTCACTTCTACACCGGGAGGAACTCTGCACCTCTCCTTTCTCCAAAGAAAGCGTCCTAAATTTGGCTGGAAGGGATGCTGCAAGACCCTTCCCCATAGAAAACCAGCTTCTCGCCTCCCTCCTAGCCCTAAACTCACCTGTCCTTTTCGTGAAAATAAAGTACACAGAGAAGGAGTTTCTCACTCTCTTTTTATTTTTACATTTTAATTGTATTTATGATGGCAATAATCATGTACTATAACCCCCAGATGGGGTGAGGTAAACGTAAATTAGACTACATGATTTTAAAAATTGAAGTATAGTTGATTTATAATGTGTTAATTTCTGCTGTACAGCAAAGTGATTCAGTTATACATATATGTACACTCTTTTTAAAAATATTCTTTTCTATTATGGTTTATCATAGGATATTGAATATAGTTCCCTGTGCTGTGCAGTAGGACCTTGTTGTTTATCCATCCTATATATAATAGCTTACATCTGTTAAGAAGTTTCTCTTTATAACAACATATGTGTGTGTGTGTGTGTGTGTGTGTGTGTGTGTGTAACAGGTATCGTTGGGAATTTCTTCCTGAACTGAATTTTTCTCCTATTGTCACAAGTTAACATCAAGAATCAGAATACTAAGAATTTATAGGCAGAGCTAATTGTATATTTTGGATCCATAACATAATTTATTTTGTTGCGGTAATGCTGGTCGCCCAAACGCTGTTTACTTGTTTCTTTTCCCGTTAATTTGGCACTTAATTTTCATATTCTATTTCATTTTCTATTCTATTCACAATGAGCTAGCACCTCACATCTGTCAGGATGGCTGTTTAAAAATAAAAAAAGACAGCAAGAGTTGGCGAGGTTGTGGAGAAATTGGCAGCCTTGTGCAGTGTTGGTGGCAATGCAAAATGGTGCAGATGCTATGGAAAACCGTATGGAAGTACCTCAAAAATTAATAGAACTAACATATGATCCAACAATCCTACTTCTGGGCATTTGCCCAAAAGAATTGAAATCAGGATCTTGAAGAAATACCTGCAGTCTTGCGTTCATTGCAGCACTTTTTACAGTAGCCAAGATACGGAAACAACCTAAAGGTCCATTGACAGATGAGTGGATAAGGAAAATGTGGTACATACGTATATACAATGGAATACTATTCAGCCTTTAAAAAGAAGGAAATTCTGCCATTTAGCACCTTGGATGAACCTGGAGGATGGTGTGCTAAGTAAAATAAGCCACTCAAGCAGGAGTTAATCGAGTTTTAAATCGCAGTGAGCATCTTCTTTGTTACTGCTTTTTACCAGTTCCCTGCGTGTCTGGTAACTTCTATTGCTGGGAGCTAACTCGTTTTGGATTCTCCCTCCCACCTGAGAGTGGGAAGAGGAGCTCGGTCCAGCTAACAAGACTGCAACCTGCATGTATTCTTCCTCTGATGCCACGTCCAGTTGAGCTGAGGGTAGAGAACATCGGCTCTGTGTTACAGGATGGACAAGTGTGCCCAGAGGGTCAGAACATCAGAGAGCCCCTGGACCACCCTCTCCCTCCAAGCCTGCTTCCTCATCACATCTTGAGGACTCCTAACCAGCCTTCCTGCTACAAAGGCTCCAAGAACCCTGAGCAAGGGCAGAGCAGAGGGGAGAACCCACGGGTCTTGGCTTTCATGCCTGCCGTCCATGATGTGCTGTGTCTCTCTCAAGAGTCAACAGAAGTGGCTTAAATGTCACTGAACTCGAGGTGTTCTTAAGGACCACCAACCACTTCTTTTCATTGATTAGAAGATGTCTTGAGAGGTGAAGTCTTGATTTGTCTAGTAGAGTCTATGAGAATCTTAGGTTAGCATAAAATATGCACTTGAAGGTGCCTGGGAGGACATTTCCTTGGACCCATTCTCCAGATGAAGAAACTGAGGCACAGAGAAGTCACTCTTGGTTGACCAAGAATGGGAACCTAATAGGAACCTATTATATATAACCTAATAATTATTAAATCTATCTCCTATTTATTGAGCATTTACTCTGTGCCAGGCTCAGAGTGAAGCAGTTGACATTTCTCTTCCCAGTGCTCCAGGGGCCCCATGGGGTAGTTTGGGAGGTAGTGGGATGTTTGATTGAGTCCAGGCTCCCAACCACACCACCCAGATTCCAGCCTGGTCCTGCCCGTTACCAGCTGTGACGGTTTCTAACTCTCTGGGCCTCAGTTTTCTCATGTGTATGAAGTGGATAATCATAGCACAGAAATCAGAGGGCTTTGGGGAGGATGAAATGGGTTAACACATGCCAAACCCTACAGCCTGTGGCTTAGTAAGTCATCCAAAAATGTTACTTTGCATCCATGTTGTATAGAAAGGAAAAGGGAGTCAGGGGGTTAAGTAACTTGTCTTTGCTGGAATTCCATCCAAGGCCTGTCCTGTGCCAAAGCCCAGTCTCTTTCCGACATGCATAGCCAGCTTGGTGGCCTCAGAGCTGGGGAGGAGTGCGACAACTTGGTTTTACTGACTCTGCCTTTGGGTGGAGACCCTGACTTTTCCAGGCTGGTTCCCACAGGTTCCTCACCTTGTCCTTTCTTGCTGCACTCCTTCCTGTTGGCCTTCAGGGGGCACCATTGAGCTGCATTCACCAAGTTCGGGCCAAGGGATGGCAGCACGATTTGAAATTACACATGATGAAAGGAAAAAGGAAACTCCAAGGCTGAAATCCCAACTGCTAAGACTTTTGTCTTTATGACAAACAGCTCTTAAAAAACAAAATTGCTCCCCTGCAGGAAGGAGAGGACTTTTCAGAAGTCAAGCTTATCGCAACGTGTGTTGTTTCTTTGCTCCAAGTACTTTAAAAAGAAAAGGATAAAGCTACCTTAACACACACACGCGCGCGCGCACACAAGTCTGGAGACAGTGTCAGACTCTGCAGCCTTAACCCTGTCAGGGACGGAGTCTTAGCCTAGCTGACCACTGAGAGCAGAAGACAAATGTTTGCCTCTGGTTACTGCTCACGGGAATCTAACACGTCAGAGAGAAAGGGAAAATAATTGGGACCAATTTTCCCTTTGCTTATTTTCCAAATCTGAGGTTCCAAACTGGGTGGCTTTCCTGGAAGATTTTAACAGGAAAGGTCCAGATTCTTGGCGCACTGGCCATGCCCACCTGGGGCATTGCCAGTCCCGCGCTCCCACTCCCTGGCCTGACCCAGATGCTGGCCTCTGCCATCAGCCTCTTGGAGACTTGTCAAAGGCCTCACGATTACCCTTTTATCCCATAAACAGTGCACACTCGGGTGGTCGCTATTTTCTCTCCTCCCAGGCATGAGCTAAGTGTGGAAGAGCTCCCGGCTTGAAAGAAAACGCTTCCAATCTCACTGCTCCTGGAAATGAGTGGCAAGCGTTTTCTGCCCATCTCTGAATGGAGAGAACTTCAAGTGCAGAGACCTTTTCATCTCTGCCAATAATCTCTTGTGACTGACCCTGTTTTACAGGGTACAGACCAGTAACGTGGCTGGAGTGCCACACAGCTACCGGAGGGGCTTTGTGGAGGTTCTAGGTCCTCTGATTTAAGTCCAGGGGTCTTTGCATGACCAGATCTTAGCTGAGGATGGAATCACTCAGCTTCATTGGCTGGCTCTCCTCCCTTTTTGCAGGACTTCCCAGGGCTGTGCTGATAAGATCTCATCCCACTGCCTCCCCCTGCCCCGACCCCACTCATGCCTCCCCTCACCCTCCAAAGTTCACCTTTATCCAAAAGTCCTCACTTCCAGCAGAACCATCAGGGCAAATCTGGCGGGGTCTGCAGGGCACTCAGAGGCCCATTCTCCCTGGGGCCCCCATTCTGGTCTCAGCCTTCCTGGCGCCACGTTCACATCCATCTCCTGCAGCCCTGGCCTGACTTCTTCTGCTCTGTATAGTGCAGAGGCCTCCATAAGGGATGGATGACTCAGCCCCTCATGTCTCCGTGTGATTCTAGTTTACAGCACCTTTTCTGACAAAAATTAGGATTGGAAAGTGGAAGGAGAAGGGGCAGGGACCAAGACCCAGAAGGGATGCAGTGCTGCCTGTTGGGGCAGAGCCTGGTCCGGAGTACAGGTTCCGAGATCACTTCAGTGGATTGAACTATGCTCCAATCCAGGCTGTGTACACTGTTTCAAAACACCCCCGCGCTCCGCACCGACCCACGTCAGCAGAGAAGGGTGGAGATGGAGCTGAATATTAATGATACGCCCCCCCCAAGTCCTTTGAAGGCATCGCTGAGGTCTGACAGCTCTGTTTTCTGCCTTGCAGTGTGGGCGACCGTGAAACACTCCTCGGGGACACAGAGAATCAGATCTGACTCCAGAAAGCACTTCATTCTGCTCTTGGAAGGGTCAGTCGTGGAAAGGGAGCTTTCCTTAAAAAGGACTTCAGAGAGAAAAAAATCTAGCCCTTTAATTTATAAAAAACAAGTCCATCTGCTTTTTTGAAATAAACAGAGATACAGTTAATTGTTTACAGGCTTCGGTGGGGTGTTTTCATCTTTCATTTGTTTATTAAATGGTTTTGCCCCTCACCTTCGGGAAGAAATTTCACACTTCCTCTGAACGCTGCGCTAAACCTTATCCTCAGTTCAGCTCGAGGAGACCCTTGCAGGAGCTCTCATCAAAGGCAATCTTTAGGACTTCAATCCTGGAGAACCTTCAGGGGGGGATGCCTCACCGCTTCATCAGTAACCCCAACCCAGAAAGCACACCCTCTGAAGGCCACCGAGGTGTGATCACCTGGGAACCATTTGAGCAATGTCCAGGGTCACTGGGCAACCCCAAACGCACACTGTCAGGCCCAAAGTGGCTGGTGTGTTTTCTCCCCAGGCAGGAGGCAGCTGGACGCTAACTTCCTACCAACAGCTCACGGTCAGTGACCGGGAGCATTATGGATGGGGCATTACGTGTCAAGCAGCATCTGTCCTCATCCTGGTCTTTCTACCCTTAGCGTTCAGCCAGGGTGGTCCTGATAAGGGCTCTGCTGCCACAGATCATTCTCTCCTCACAGCCTGCGTGCGGCGGTGACCCTGAGCTCACGGGGGTGCGGCCTAGGGGCCGTGGAAGGAGGGGAGCAGCCTCGGATGTTACGGGGCAGCCTCTGCAACATCTTGCTCTCTCTCTGTCCCCATTTTCCTTCCCATTGTTCCTACCTGGATAACTCTGCTCATGAGTCCCTTTTCCCATAGGTGATAAAGTCCCCCACCCCTGCCCTTGCCACATTTCAGGAAGGATGGAGGAGGCTGGGCAGACTCCTCATGGGGGTCAGTCTTTGCAGGACACCAGTGAAGATTGTTCCTCAAATTAGCAAGAAGGGGGCCAGTGTCTTTTGATCTCTGCGATGAGCTTGGCTGCCCTGTAAGACCTGGCCAGGCTCACAATTGCCACAGCGGCCCTGGCATCTCCAGCCCCCAGAAGGTCTCACTATGGGACACGGCAGTGCCTGTTGGGGTGGGGAGGGCGGCTGGCAAACCCAAGGGCCTCCTCCCTGAAGTTCTTCTGTCGCATCTGTTGGATTCGAGCCTTGGAACAAACCCCACCCGCTTCCCAACAATCCCCAGCTTCTAATTGCTCTTTCCTTTTCATTTTATTTAGTAACTGGGTTCAGCCCAGGAAACCCTGGCTTCCAATCTTTGAGTGTTTTGACTCAGGGACTGTAAACTGTCTGATTTCTTGGACAAACACAATCTTGAGGAATTTTTCTCTTTACACAATGGCCGGGCTGTGTGAATGTCATAGTTCCCCATTCAGGCCTCGGTAGGTTTTTTTTTTTTCCCCTTCCTACCGACGTCAATCTACTTAAAATAAATATTCCCTTTCGTTTTGGGGGCCCTTTCCTTTGGATTACTCACCTTTATCTCTGGGATTAGAAAGCAGCTGGGAAGCAGAGATAGGAGGGCAGGAGAAAGAGCCCATGCCAGGAAACCCAACTTACACTGGCGTTTTTTAGCAAGTCTGGAGCTCACCTTTGGCTTTGCAGATTATACTCCTTGACTACGTGGGGCCACCGACCTACGTTCTCTTCCTATTTGGAGAGACTGCTGACTCCGCCGTCCCCTTCCCCTCCCCTATGACCCCCGCACAGCCCCCGAGTCATCTTTCTGAAGCAAATCTGGTCCTGTTGCCCCCATTGCCCCCTGCTGGAAACCTCTGAGGACCTGGATCGAAGCCCCACTGCTCAGGCAAGCTGGGCCCATCACGGTGTGGCCCTGCCGGCCATCTCCATTCCAGTTCTCGTGGCTTCTCCTCCATGCACCATCACGCAGCCCACCCGACACCAGCGATCTCACCTTGGTGCTTGGCATGTGCGATCCCTTCTGCCTGAGATGCCCTTTCCTTTCCTTGTTGGATTCTTCCTCATCCATAAAGACCCACTTCAGTTTTCACCGTGTGAGGCTGTCCTCCACAGAGAGTGTGTCCGCCCCCCTTCAGACACATTTTTTTTCTTATGCTTTTCTTTCTTTCTTTCAAGATGTTTTTTTGATGTGGACCATTTTTTTAAAAAGTCTTTATTGAGTTTGTTACAATATTGCTTCTGTTTTCGTTTTTTTGGCACGTGGGGTCTTAACTCCCCGACCTGGGATTGAACCCTCACCCCCTACATCGGAAGGTGAAGTCTTAACCACTGGACCGCCAGGGAAGTCCCCAGACACATTTTTGTGACAGCCCTTACAGCCTTACCTGTGGCTACCAATGTTCACCTTCCACAAAGCTGTGGGCTTACTAGTGTCCTTATTGTTTCAACGCAGATAGACTGCTAACTGCTCTTAATTCTTCTTTTTCTTTTTCTCTTTCTTTGTCTTCCTCTTCATCTCTTCCCTGTCTTGGTAGCTCATAAAATTATCTTTGAAATCTCTGCTGGGCCTCCTATGGTACCTGGCATTCTACCAACAGAATGAAAGATTGACGTGCTGAGCTTTGCCTTATCAAATAGCTTCCATGCCTAGACACCGACCAGGCACCTTATGTTTGCTATCTCACACCCACCTGGGGGGTTAGATCTTATTTTCTCGTTTTCACATGAGATCAACCGAGACTTAGTGAGTTTAAATTCCTTTCCAAGGTCACACTGTCAGCAAAGGTGTGGTTCACACTCAGGTCTCTCCGAGCCCAAAGCCTGGCCTTTTTTGTGCTGCCCCTGGCCACTGGCACAGCGACTCCAGGGCTGAGGGGACCTGAGCCCCAGGTTGGGTCTCCCGGCAGCTCACGCGAGCCCTTGACCTTTCTGTGCCTCCCATCCAGAGTGAGAGATGGAAACGGATACGCTAGCATGCGCTGCTCAGGATGGTGGCTGAGTGCAAAACGTGTTCATCAGAAAACGCCCGCGATTGTTGGGCATCAGAAGAGAGTTAGATCAGGAGGACTTTCATCCCCTTCCCGCTCTTACTTCCTATCTCACCCTGAACGGATTATGCTTTTCCTGGTTGAAGAAATTCATCCCTGGGGAAGGTGGGTGGCAGTCAGTCTGGATTGCTGGGTAAAAACCAGGCTTTCATGTCTTTGGACTGTGATCTGCTGGGTTCTGCCGGTGGGTATTTAGGGACTCTGCGGAGACCAGGTAACGCTGAGTGAAACGTGGAAACGCTTATGCAAACAGAGTGTTACGGGAAAATGGAAGTCGGTGGGAGAGGGGCGCACAGCAGCCCTCGGTGTGCTGTCGGGCTGGGGTGAGACTGAACCCCAGCAGAGGGCTGCTGGGCCAAGGGTCTGACGGTGGGTGCGTTCTTGGTATGACTCAGCGTGACTCCCACCTGTTGGTTTCCTGTTCTTTACTTCTCTCCTTTCTTCCAGAGCCAGAATCTAATGAAAGCCTGTTCGTTAGAGCGCCTACTGTATACACAGCCCTAGGAGGTACAGAAGACACAAGCCCCGTTCTTAAGACGTTTAGACTGAGGAGGGATAACTAATAGATTCCTACAAGGCCTCACTCCTTTAACCGCTGTTGATTGAATGGTTTGCCACGCTTCAGGGATGAGGTGAGGGAAGACCCCCATGGCATCATGTCGGGTGGCGACAGTGGCTGTTCTTCACAAGGAGTGTGGAGACCCAGGGGGCGCGTGTGGAGCCTGTGCTCTTCTCCACGGAGCCGTCGGGAAGGCCTCCTGACCCAAAGCCGGGTCCGAGCTGACCCAGCAGGATGGCCCGTGGGCATGGTGACTCCCCTCCTCTGTGGCAGGAGGACCCGGGGTCTGACAGCGAGGTCCCACATACGCACACATTTGGACGGCAGATTGAAGCTGGTCTCGCCCAGAACATCTAGTACGGCTGTTGTCCTGCTGACACGACAGTCCCTTTAGTCCCACGGCCCCTGCTCAGGAGTCCCCGCCCTGCCTTAGGTCTTTTCCTGTGATTAGCAAGAGAGCCAGCTCCCAGCGACGAGCGTGTGTCTCTGACTCTGTCACCCTCTTTGAGCGCCGCTTTCTTTGTTCCCTGACAGGAAAAGGTGACCAGAGCCGGTCAGCCTGGCTGGGAGCTCAGGGAAGGGCCCCTCCCCTCTCAATGAAGCCCAGGGCCACCTGGCTTTCGAAACTTCTTGTCTGGGGTAACTGTATCTCACCTCATCAGCCCCGCTGATGCTTACGTCAGGAGAAGACCGTTGTGTCAAAGCTGACTGGTGCCCGGATTATGGCTCTGAGCGTCTACCCACCTCTGTTCTTCAAAAACAGGAAGTCACCCCAGGCCAGCGCGACTCAGCCCCAAACCCAGAGGCTTAGATCTCATTCGCGCTCAGAAAGTCGGTGTAGAACTTGGCAAGCTGGGTGTGTGTCTGTCCTCTTCCAGATGCCTCGGTTTCTCCTCCTGCCCTCAAGCTCGGCTTCCGAGTCAGACTCGAGCTTCTTGGGTGAGACCTGGAGAAAGAGACAGTGGTGGGAGGCCGAGACCCTCCCAGGGGTTTGAAGACCCGCTGGCTCTGCCCATGGACAGAGGATAAGACCTCAGGTTCCAGAAACCATTTGTGCTTGTGTGTTGTTTGGTTGACTCTGCAGCCTCGGAGCCGAAGTGATAACGTTCATCTATTTCCCCATCAAGAGTGACAATACTCTAAAAATACCGGTAGTACTTTTTAGGGGGAATGCTTTTCACTTTGTCCTAAGCTGTTATTTTGGGATAGATCAAGGCCCAGACTCGGGGACTCAGGCTGCTGGCGATCAGGGCAAGGAGGAAGGAACAGGCCCGGGGGTCATCCCTGAAGCACGTCCACTGTGTTCACATCAAGACAAGAATATTCTGGGACTTCCCTGGCAGTCCAATGGTTAAGACCTCGCCTTCCACTGCAGGGGTCATGGGTTCGATCCCTAAGATCCCATATGCCTCGGGGCCCAGAAAGCAAAACACAAAACAGAAGCAATATTGCAACAAATCCAGTAAGACTTTAAAAATGGTGCAAATCAAAAAAATTCTTAAAAAAAAAAAAAGACAAGAACATTCCGCATAAGACACGCAGGCTGGGCCTGGGTTAGCCTCCCTGGGTGAGATGACAGGGCACAGCCCACACAGCTAACTGGTATGTTGTCTGCTGCAGGTCCACATGCCCTACGCTTTCCTCTTCTTTTAATCTCTCTCCGCTCTGATCTGTCTCCCTCTTCTAAATCAGAATTCCTTTCTGTGGAAATAAGCCACCTAGAGGTCTGAGAGATGGAATAAATAACGAATAAATGAGTTCCCTTGCCCAGTCGTTGATGAGATATGGCTGCCACCTCCCCTACACTTGATTACCAGCTGCAGAGGAATGTCATAACATGGCAAGGACTCCAAAGATGAAATTGGCCACTGGGGAGGGAAGGGAGGATTTTAAACCAAGACCCAGGAAATAAATCCAAGAAAGGGCTGCTGTGGCGGGATTCATGCTGGGTAATGTGTGAGGACCGCTCTCCGTCCCGGGGTCCTCTCAGAGATATCCTGGGGAGCAGACTTTCTTCCCTCAGCTCTCTGCTGCTCCCTCATCTGCCCCAGGGCCACCCCCGGGGCTCCCCGTGAGCCATCTTGGAAACAAGCATGTGGCGGAGACTCCAGGCTCCTCCAGGCTCTGATGTGCTTTGTGGCCAGGAGGAGGGTGACCGGGTGGGAGAGAAGTTGAGAAAGTTAACAGTGTTGTCTGGGGACACTTTCGAAGTCATGTTTTAAGAGGCAGATCACATCTGATGCAACACGAACCCACCGCCAAGCAGCGAGAGGCATAGGTTCTCAGGCTCTGAGACCCTATGGGAAATTGCCTATAGGCCCCACAGCCTGGGAAACTGGCCTGGAGGTTTTATAGAGTGACTAATATCCTACAGGGATCCGCTGGGTCCTAGGACTTGCCTCAGGGTCAGCACATCAGCCCCTCTTAGAGCAACACCCCTGGGACCGTCTATGTCCATCTGGAAGAAACTAGTCACAGAGTGGATTCAGGACTTATTTCTCTTTCCCACCTCTCACCCAGCTGTGTGTTTACACATGATTTTATATTTTCTGTTGGGAAATCTCAAAGCATCTAAAAGGCAAGCCGAGATTCTCAAGCTGCAGGCAAAGGTGTATGTGTGTAGGGTCGAAGGGAGGGGAGCGTTGCTGAAAAAAAGGAGAGAGAGACAGAGAGACAGAGAGACAGAGAGACAGAGAGAAGGTAGAAAGGAATGAAATGGCCAGGGAGAAGCTGGGTCTCCAAGGTTTAATACTGTGATATTATAGTCCATAATCCTGTCACATTTGACACGACATGGTACCATTATAGGTGTTTGGGCTGTAGGATCAGGTGAAACAGTGTCACAGAAACACAATTTCTTTCTCTCCCATTTGGGGATATTGGCCAGCAGGGGATGTGATGTGTTTAGATGTTTATAACTGGTTGTCCCTGACCTGGGGGCTTGTCCCCACTCCCAGCCAAACATGGCATCTGCTCCGTTATTGTCCAGAGGGTGAAGGGTCTCCAAACCCCTAATCACCGTGAACTCCTGACACCCTAACTTCATGCTACCAGCATGAGTCCCTGGCAAGGGGATACATTTGCCACTTGGTTGTGATTCTTCTGCATCAGGACAGGTAAAGCCTGGGGCTGGAAGAGGTCCAGGGAGGCAGAGGGGGACATGGAAATGCCTGGGATTTGGATGACACTGACAGCGATTCTAAATCCTGACTTGCTGGCTCTGTTAACCTTTTGAGATTCAGTTTCTCCCTATGAATAATGACAGAGGTCTCTGAGGATCTGGTATGTTGCATTGCATAGGGAAATTGATCAATAATAGCTAGAAAAAAAAAAAAAAGGAAAAAAAAACAGCTAGAAGCCCTTCTTAGAATCTAGTATAATTGTCTCGTTCACCCAGGTGAAACTAGAACCCAGACTGGCAATTCCCACAGAAGGGGGATTCTGTAAATACTTGTTGAGTAGAATTGACAAGCTATTGTCTCTGGACTCCAATTCAGGGTTCTTTAGAGTCAATTTCACCTTGTTCCTTTTCTGAACAGGCATCTTCTCCGCTTTCAATGCCACAGGCGGCAGAGGCTCCCAGAAGGTCCGTTTCCCTGAAACTGGCTCTCGGAGGATGTGACGTGGACCTAGTGAGTTTAGCTCAGGTTGCTTCTCTGGCACCAGCAGAAGCAGCTGCTTCTCTAAGAGGCTGAGCTGGGGTCTCCATCCAGAAGAGGAACTGGCAGATTAAGCTCTCAGCCCTGCCGGTCTGGCTAGAGGTTGATAAGCGATCTTCAGAGAAGTGGAGGGAGCCGTCTGTCCCTGCTTCCTTGCAAAACCATGACTCAGGAATATGGTTCACATCCTCAGGATGGCAGAGGAGCTAAAAATAAACCATGACCAAAAAGACCCCGGCGATGGCCTGGGGGGGTGGGGACGGGAGAGGGAGGGGTGCCAGGGGAGCTGGGGGAAGGCGAGAAAGAGAAGGGGGAGGAGGGGAAGGTTGGGCAGGGGACCACACAAGGAGAGGGAGAGGAGTCAGCGCCTTGAATCAGAGGGGGGAGGGGGGGAAGGAAAGTCCTGGAGGGAAGATGTGTTTGTCTACTGCAGGGACACAGGCTGGACGCTGGGCTGGCGGTCACCTCTGCTCCCTCTGTCCCTAAATAGGAACGTCCGCCTCTCAGCACTGGGCTCTGTCACCCTCAGTGATGTCCTGCATGTCTGTAGTTACCACTTCTACGCTGGGGACGCTGAATCTTCATCTCTGACTCTAATCCCACCCGAGTCTGGTCAGTATCTTCAGCTGCCTCCTTTAATCTATTTTATGTATTAGTTTCCTCCTAAGATTTTTGTGGCCACTAAAAAAAAAAAAAAAGTTTGGCAGTCATTGACTTTTGGGCTGAAACTGTCTTCGCTGAAATGTAAAATGTCCCCGATTAAAGTGCCCCTCTCCCGTCTGTCCGCCAGCCCCCTTTCTCCCTTCCTGTGGTGCTTCGGCCATACTCCTAATCGTTCAGACTCTGGATCTAGGAGTGCGAGCAGGGGCAGGGTTCCCACCTGCTGCCTTGGAGATGTTTCTGGGATTCGGCACTTTCTTGCTCACCCGCTGTGACCCCCCTGGTCCCACACCGTTAGGGCCTAGATGGCTGTGACATCTAACTAGCTTCTCTCTCCTCCTCTGCTCTGCGCACGTCACCCTCTGCCGAAACTTCCGGTGCCCCGCTTTCAAAACCCTCAGTGCTCCTGTGGTTCCCTCATGGGAATCCTCTGGCCAGAAGTCAAAGGGCTCTCCTGGCCGGGTGCCCCAATGGTTTGACGCATCACTCTGTCTGGTCAGGCATCCCTCCCCCATCAGGGTACAGACCTCCTGCAGTCCCCACCACCCCTGGGAACACTCCCCACTCTTTTGAAATTGCCCAGTCTTGCCCATCTTTTGCTTTTCAAGTCTAACCTTCTCTACTTCCTTCTCCAAGCCTCCCTCCCCCCAATTATTTTAGCCTAAGGATTTTTCTGAGTCCTTGCAATCTCTCCAGTCTGCAGTGCATAGCTTAGCATTTGTTTATGCACAGCTTATCCCGATGGCTGGCCTAGCCCCTGACGCCCCACATGCTGCTCCCAGCCCCTAGCTGGGAGGCCCTGGGGCCTTTGGCTCCGCAGAGCTGACTCCTCTTTCCCGCCCCACCTCTCCTAAGGCACAGCGGGCCTCTTAGGCTGACCGCCTTGTTCCTGAGCCAGCCTCAGGAGAGTTCAGACCTCAGCTTGACATATCTACACGTCTCCTGCTTTGGATTAGCTTCAACATCCTTGACCTTGACGCTACCAGCAGGAGTGTCTTCACGTCCCTGTCCCTAGTCTTTCTATTTCTCGTCCTCGGTGGAGTCTCCGGGCATGTTCTTATTTACTGCACTGGAGCCATCCCAGCCTCTTTGTCTCTCGGACAGGCCAGGCTGCCTCCAGACAGGGCCTTCCCACTCCACCTCCCTTCCTGCCTTCTTTGGCTGGGTCACTCCTACCCACCCTCCACTTCCCAGGGGGCCACTAGAAGTCACTTCCTGGGGGGCAGTTTCCCTGACTGGGTCAGATCCCCCTGACAGATGCCCTCAGAACGTCCTATGCTTTCCTCCACAGCACTTAGCACACATGCAATCACGTGCTTACTTCCTTGTTTACACACTTTCCCCCAGTGGCTGTATGCACCATTTGGACGGGGTCCTAGCTGGTATTATTTTCTGCTTTGTCCCTAGCATGGAGAATACACAGTGTCTGGCTCAGAGTAGAAGATCTTTGTTGAAAAACTACAGAAGATGTGTTTTGGATTTGACTTGGGAGTTAGGGTCTGGCTGGTCCAGGACCCAAGGATTCTGCCTTCCAAACACACTGAGTTGTTTGACAAAGTTGTTTGACTTTGTGCTGAGCCAAGCGTCAGCTTGGAGAGGCCGTCCTTGCCCTCCTACATTTTCTCTCATGCCTTGCAACAAAACGTCCGGGTCTGGCTCAAGCTCTCTATTCTTCTAATATCCATGGCAAAGTTTCCTCTCCTCCATCTCCCCACTGCCCCCAACTCTGGCACAGATTGGAGGCTGGCCGATGAACGGACACAAAAGACAATGCTTCTGCCAATCCTGCCCGTCGAATCTCTGGGCCAGTTTCCTCTCTGTCTCCTGTTCTGCGGGAGCCTCTCACCCCAACAGGAGCACAGCCCTGGGAAAGGTAGCTCGGAGCCTAGGGCACAGGGGTGGTGTCTGAGACGTATCTGCAGAGGATCCGTCACGTTGGGCAAAAAAACTCCATTGTGCATCCTTCCATCCATCCTTCCAACCAGTGTTTACTGAGTACCCACCACCCCTCCTGTTCTCACCAAGCTCACAGTCTATCGGGGGACTCAGAACCCTGAAGAGGTCAGCAAACCACGGATTACGGGTGGCTCTTAGGGCCAGGAAGGAGCAACAAGGTTTGGGATAGGGAACTGTGTGGTCCCTGCTTTGGATCTGAAGGTCAGGATGGGTTAAGTTTAAGGTGATCAGGTTCATCTTGCCTCCTCACCTCCACCCCACCAGTTGTTCTGTCCGTCAATGACTTTTCTTTCTTTACTCATCTCTGATCCACTCTCATATATTCACATCCCGATTTTCTGTTTTCCAAGTTCTCTCTCTGCCGGTGTTTGGTCTTGTCTTTTGTTCCTATTTATCAAGAAGTTTGAAAACCTAGAAGCTTTCCTTTTCTTTTTCAGTTGGCTTATTGCAGTGAAATCCCTGGAGTTCCAGGTTCTGGGTCATCCCCCTAAATCACTAGGTCTCACAAACTTGGAAGGTTGGAAGATAACTTAGAAGTAGGCATGCCCAGTCTTTTGATCTTCATTTTCTCTCTCTCTCTCTCTCTCTCTCCTCCTCCTCCTGTTTCTCATTTTCCATTGCTCCGTTTCTTTCTCTTCTCTGGCTCTTTCCTCACCTCCTGGTGTTTCTGTCCCATCTGTCTTGCAGGATGACAAGTGGTTACAAGATAGGAAGGAGAGCCTCCCTCCTAGGGCAGCTCATTTTTTCCAGACACGTGGACAGATCTCGTTTCAATTATCACCTTTTTGATACGGGTCAAGCTGATATGCCACAGTTCTGTGCCTGTCACTTCATCATTCCCGGCTTTTGTCCTCTAGTCTTTGTTCTATCACGGGAGAAGGAACTAAGCAATTTACTTTTTTTTTTTTCTGCAGAAGGGAGGATGCAGAGATGGGAGGACCCAGAAACATGTGGACTGTGCTTTTTGGTAAGTGGTACCAAGCTTTGTTAAGTCCTCTCTCCCTTTCTTTCTTGATGTGGAATACTTGAGGAGCAGGAAAGTTGCATGTAATGTGCGAATGGTCCTTCTCCCCTGCTTATCAGGGAATCTAAGCTCAGTGGTCCGCTAAGTCAGCAAGCCCGAGGGTACTGTGGAAATAGCACGGGCTGGATGTGAACCACAGTGTGGCCATTATTAGCTATGCAACCTTGGGAAAGTTACTTCCTCCTTCTGAGTCTCATTTTCTCGTTTGTCAAATGAAGACAGACTAGTACTGACTTCTGAGGCTGTGTGTGAGGATAGAATCTATGAAGGTATCTGAAGCACCTGGCTGGGTGCTGAATGTACGCTTCTCATTCCAATTAGTACGCACGTGCTGAACCCCTCACATTTGATTCTGCAAACTGTATAGGGCCTGGGCCATGCCTTTGAGGGTGCGGTGAGGAGGCAGCCAGGATTGTGGAGATCAGGTTATAGACATGGTCCTTTCCTCTGCCCAGGGGCCTGGCTCTGAGCTGGGGGCGCTCAGCAGGGGCCCTCTCCCCAGGAGCTGTCATACCTCCGGAACCGGCCGCTGCGCCAGCGTCTGGATCTTCTTAGATCTCAGTCTGGACCCCTTCTGCTTGTCTTGTGGAATCAGTTATCAGCAGCGAGCAGAGGGGCCTTGGCTTTCTTCTCTGTGGCCCAGCCTGCCGCCTTCCTATCCATAAACAGCCTGGAGAGGGGCAGCAGGAAGGTTGCTCCTGGGGCTTCAGGTGATGCTGCCCTGCGTGCTCCCTCCATGCCTCTCTGACCTCAGATGCTGCTGTCTTGATGCTAAAGCAGGGCTTCTTTTCGTATCTCCTGCCCTTAGCTGAGAGGTGCGTAGGCATCAGATGGAAATTTAGAAATTGTTCGGGAAGAGGGACTGTGGAGGTCTGTCTTTAGCTTCTGCTTTGCATCCCATTCCTATCAAGATGCTCCTGCCAGCGGCCCCATTCCCTCAGGCTTCTTTCCACTTTCTGCGACCCTCCTCCTTACATTCATGAACTCATGAGTCCACAGACGAAGGCTGGTTGCAGCTTTGGAACAGACCGTCCATCAGCGCTGCCCCTTGCCCGGACTGGTGCTTCTGTGCCTGGGAGGCTTCTGTGCTGGAGTGTCAGATGGGGGCGAGGAGGGTACCGCCAAGACTGGGGAGCTGTTTGCGTGGGAGGTTCTGGACACCCCTTCAGGTGAAAGAAGAATGTGAGTTCTCAGTCCTCGTTTTTGTTTTCCACTCAACCGCCGTGGGACACGGTCCCCCCCCTCCCTCCTTGCTGTGCTTTCTTCCCTGGGCTGTCAGGATGCCCTCCCTCTGGGCCCCCTCCCGCCTCACTGGTCTCCACTCAGCCCCTCTGAGCTTCCTGTTGACTTTGGAGGGTCCCCAGCTCTCTTTTCAATCCTCCTCTCCTCCTCGGTGAATCCAGCCAGTCTCACGGCTTCGGAAGCATCTAGAGCTGGCCACCGCACACTGATAGCTCCAACCCAAAGTCCCTCTGAATCCAGGTACACGTGGAACTCACAACATGGATGTCTCGGAATTCCTGTGGCCACAACCGGATGCTGGTTCTCCCGACATAGCTTCTCCCTGCTTCTGGGTCTGAGCCGAGGTCTTCAAGAGCCCTGCTAACACCTCTGGTTCTCCTGACCCACATTCAGCGGGTCAGCTGAATGTTGCCTCTACTCCTAAGCTCTGTCCAGTGCCCTGCTGCTGTGCGTCCCCTGCATCTCCGCCACCCTCAGGCTAAGCCCCATCTCCTCTTGCTTGGAGCCCGACCAGGGCCTCCTCGCCACCCCCCCACTCGGCCCCTGCTGGTGCCCTCACGGAGGAAGCCAGATTGGATGGACGTCCATTCTCTTCCTCACCTTCCTCCAGTCTTTGCCCAAATGTCGCCTCCACAGCCCATCTGCCCTGACCATTCTACGTGAACTGGCAACAGCCCCGTCGCCCCGCTCCCCCATCCCTACCATGCGCTCTTATTTGCCTCGGGTGCTTAAGTCATTATTATCTTTTTTTAAAGAAAATTTTATTTTTCTTTTCAATCAAATTGTCTTTTTTATGGAAGTATAGTTGATTTACAATGTTGTGTTAATTTTTACTGTACAGCAAAGTGACTCAGTTATCCATACGTATACATTATTTTCCAATATGGTTTATCATAGGATATCGAATATAGTTCCCTGTGCTATGCAGTGGGACCTTGTTTATCCATCCTGTATATAAAAGCTTACATCTGCTAATCCCACCCTCCCACTCCATCCCTCCCCCAAGCCCCTCCCCCTTGGCAACCAGCAGTCTCTTCTCTATGTCCGTGATTCTGTTGCTGTTTCGTAAGTAGGTTCATTTGTCCAGTTTTAGATTCCACATTTACATGACATCATATGATATTTGTCTGTCTCTGTCTGACTTACTTCACTTAGTATGATCATCTCTAGTTGCATCCATGTTGCTGCAAATGGCATTCACTACCACCCTCCCTCACCGGGAGCGGCGGGACCTTTGTCGTCCAGTCCCGAGAGCCTGGTGACACATTGCAGACGCTCTGTAGTGGACGGAGCTTTGCTGCTTTTGGAGGCTGGCGTCTTCTCACCCACAGGTCGTGGCCAAACACCACGTCTTGAGGGAGCATTCCCGACAGAGCAGGATCTCCCTCCCCCGGCCCCCCCCAGTGCTCTCTGCCAGGCCTTTCCTTCAGGCCTGTTGTCACAACTTGTAAGTTCACGTTCACGGGTCTGCTCACGCGTTTGTTGTCTGCCTCCCCAGCTGTGACCCCGTTACAGCGTGTTGGCTTTGTTCTCTGTGGTTTTCACAGTCCCTGGCACAGGCCTGCGGAGGGTGGACTCCTGATATTTTGGTTGAGTAAATGTGAGCACACGTTTCACGTGTCATCTTATTTGATATGAGGCTCGGGGAGGTATTTGGCCCACAGGCATAGAACCAGGTGGACGAGCCAAGCTTGAATCGAGGTCTGTCTAACGTGTGTGCGTGTCTGTGTGTGTGTGTCTAACGTGTGTGCGTGTCTGTGTGTGTCTAACGTGTGTCTGTGTGTGTCTAACGTGTGTGCGTGTGTGTCTAACGTGTGTGTATGTCTGTGTGTGTCTAACGTGTGTGCGTGTCTGTGTGTGTCTAACGTGTGTGTGTCTAATGTGTGTGCGTGTCTGTGTGTGTCTAACGTGTGTGTGTGTCTAACGTGTGTGCGTGTCTGTCTAACGTGTGTGTGTCTAATGTGTGTGCGTGTCTGTGTGTGTGTGTCTAACGTGTGTGCGTGTCTGTGTGTGTGTGTCTAACGTGTGTGCGTGTCTGTGTGTGTGTGTCTAACGTGTGTGCGTGTCTGTGTGTGTGTCAAACGTGTGTCTGTGTGTGTCTAACGTGTGTGCGTGTGTGTGTCTAACGTGTGTGTATGTCTGTGTGTGTCTAACGTGTGTGCGTGTCTGTGTGTGTCTAACATGTGTGTGTCTAATGTGTGTGCGTGTCTGTGTGTGTCTAACGTGTGTGTGTGTCTAACGTGTGTGCGTGTCTGTCTAACGTGTGTGTGTGTCTAATGTGTGTGCGTGTCTGTGTGTGTGTGTCTAACGTGTGTGCGTGTGTGTCCAACGTGTGTGCGTGTCTGTGTGTGTCTCCCCAGTGTTGCACTATGCAGGCAGCTGCATCCTTGTGTAGGGAGGGCTGTCCATCCACGGCTGGCTTCTGCGGTGACCCCGGCCCAGTAAACACTGCCAGAAGAGACTCCTTCCCTACACTTTGGGTTCTTTCTCAAGAAACCTACTCTGGAGGCCCGGTGCCCAGCTCTGTGAGGTCCCGTGACTACCTGCTGCCCTCTCAGCCCCACCAAACCCACGGCCTCCAAGGAGACAAAGGTCTAGAAGTCCCACCTCTTTGGGCACCGAGCACACGGCCTTGGGAGGCTGGGGACAGAGGCAGCCACCTGAGCCTCTTCCAACCACGCGATCCATCCTGTCCAGATCCCGCGGCCCAGGAGGAGCCAGCTGCCCTCACCCCGTGATGCGAGCCCACCGTGGGCACAGCTGAGAGGCCCCAACGGTCCCCGTTCCTTCCCGCCCACAGCAGGTGTCAGGCTCACACCTGCGTCCCACAAGGATCCGAGGCTCTTTTCTACAGGAAGGGAGAGGGTGAAGAGGGTGCACAGCGGGGGTTTCAGAAGCAGCAGGAAGGACACTGGCTGTCCTCCCCTCCCCGGCCAAGGGCAGAGAGACTGGAGGAGACGAGCCCCTTACCCCGGAGGGGTAAGGTCCGGTGCAGAGCTCTCACCTCACAGCACCCCCGGAGCCGTTTCTCCAGGTGGGCCTGGGCCTGTCCCTGGACTTCACGGGTGGCCCCCAGGCACCTCGGGTGAATGGCAGTCACCATGCCACCTGCGGCAGGGCGGCTCCCCAGGGCTCGCAGCAGGACTGGGACGATGACAGGCACTTGGGTTCAGACACTGTGGCAAGTCCAGGGATCTGCTGACTATTGCCAGACCCTGCGGGTGATGCCTGGCCTGATACACGGAAGCTGAGGGCTTCTCTTTTGTCTCCCTGGGCAGGCAGGTGAGAGTAAAATGGTAAATTAAATAGACTCATTTAAAAAATTATTATCTATGACGCTTTTCCCCCAGTTACAATGTGGGAGCCCCCAGTATGACCCATTTGACATTAAGCCACTTTCCTCTCCCAAGCTGAGCTGGTTTTGCTTAACTAGTAGTAGATACGCTTTGCTCGTCAGTAACACTACGGAGAGCCAAGCCCAGGTCCAGGTTTCCATGCTTAGTGGCCGGGAAAGAGTGAGGCGGGGGCTCAGGAGCTGCGAGCACAGCCCGACTTAGTCTTCACTGCTTCCCAGCTTGGCCCATGTGAGTGCACGCGCACACACACACACACACACATACACATACACACGCATACACGCACGTACACACAGACTAAATTTGCATCAGGCAATCCCTAAAGCAGACAGTTCAATGCTGTCGCTTATTCTATCAAATAAATATAGATCTATAAATAGACCTCCCTCTTTGCCTTGGAAAGTGACAAGTGTGCAGAAACTATTTCACTCACAAGCCAAACGCTGGCTGGCTTCACAGCGTTAGTGTGGGTGTGGCATCTCCTGGATCCTGGGCGCTCAGGCAGATTCCATGAGGGTTTACAACTGAGTTGGGATTGTTTCTTCACCTGAATTGGCTTTTGGTTTCATCTGGGGGGATAAAATCTTAATCGATGTCATTTTAATTAAACTCTTCCCAGAGTGCTACCGATACCAACTGGCATCTACTGAGAGAGAGAAAGAGGGGGCGGGGAGAGAGAAAAAAAGAAGGAAGGAAAGAGGGAGGGTGGGAGGGAGGGAGGAAGTAGGAGAGAAGAAAGAAAGAGGAAGGAGGAGAGAAGAAAGAAAAGAGCGCTGCTTCCCTTTGGCTCCGTTCTGTGCTCAGGACGAGCCCACAAACCATGACAAGGGCACACATTTCCGGTTCCCGGTTCTGCTCTGACCATCCCAGACTTGGCATCCACCCAGCTGTGTCCACAGACTAGACAGGTCAGCCTCCACGGCCTTCTGAGCCCATCACAAATTCTGATGGACAGACACGTGGAATCTAGTGTCAGCCCAAACCTGCGAGGGCCATTCTGCCCAAACAGAGAGCGAGCACACAGACCCACAAGGAACTGGATCCAGGGGAAGGGCCACAGCTCACCACCCCCAGCCCCCTGTCAGCCTTGCGCTATGGACTCCCCTCCGGCCCACCCGTGCACACCTGTGCTTGCAGCTGGGTCCCCGGGCCATCTCTGTTCTGAGCTAGTCCGAAGGTGGCACTGAGTATCGCCTGATTTAAGGCAGTATTACGTCTTGAGGCCAAAAGCGTGCGTCAAGGGAGGCCAGCAGACACACCATGGGTGAGCGCTCTGTGCCGTGAACGGCAGGGTCACAGGTCCTCTCGCCTGTTGTTCCAACCGTCCCTTGGCACCAAGAGGCTGCCTTGATTTTATTTTTATTTTTTTGGGGGACTGATCCTGCACTTGGCCGCACAGACTGCAGGCCTCTCCTAGAGAGAGGAGGTGCCCCTGGCCGCCTCTTCCCCTGGGGGGCTGGATCGAGCTCTCTGTGCCCCCAGCCCCCAGCTAGGTCTTGTACACGAGCTCTGAGTCTCAGCGCCCAGCACGGCTAGCTCTGCTGGCTCTGCCCAGATCGGCCCCTCGGCTGCCCTCCAGCACCGAGCTGCACTTGAGCCTGACCCCCAGCTGCTGAGCTGAGCCCCGGGCAGCCTCCCCGACTGCATCACCCAAGGCTTCCTCCTCTTTCCTCCGTCTGCCTTGATTGTCAGGCCCAGCAGCTATTGCACCAATGCTTGTTCACTTTAGAACAGCTCGAACCTCCTGGGTGAGAAGAAACACGGGGTCAGAGAGGTGAAATGTCTTGCCCAGGACCCTGGGCTGGTTGGAAGCATAGTCTGGACGGTGCCTACTAGGTCTTTAGACCTTGTGTCTGTGAGTTTCCCCCCTGGACCAGCAAACTTCCACGTCTGTGCCACACGAACCCGTGGGCGCCCCACAAGTAGACAGAACCCAGAGCCAACCTCGACCCTACAGTCAGACGCCGACCTCCCTACCCTCTGCTCCCCACGCGGCTGTTCCTGCCGACCCGGGACCACATATCTGACATCTCTGCCCGCATCTCACCAGCCTGCTCTTGCAGGTGGCAATTTGCATGGGGGAGTGTACCCTCTCCCGTGAGGTTTTGCCTATGTGAGTCTCTTTTCTGCTCTTGGGAGACGAGCAAGAGATTTTCTTTCTGCCTCTTTAAAAAGAAAGAAAAACAAGACCCCAGTAACTCCCTGCTCAGACGCAGGCCTTAAGGTGTTTCAAAGCCTCCCTGGTCTATTTCTGGCCTATTGTCGTAGGGGTCTGAGAGGAAGGCCTGATGGTAGTTCTTTGCTTTCAAGGCAGAAACAGAACATTGTTTCTCCCGGCTTTGATTTAATGGCCAAAAACAGTTATAGGAAACTGTTCAGCAGATGTTTTATGAAACTCAGAAAAAAATTGGGTCTTTGAGAGGGGCTATTTTTAGACTAATGCTTCCTACCATTGGGGGTTTGGTGCTCACAAAGGGAACAGAAAATGGGAGAGAGAGACAGAGAGGTGGAGAGAGCTTTGAACATTTAGACAATCACGTTTTATTTTTTCTTCCATTTTCACCCTGAATTAAATGTACCTGGGAATCCATGGAGGATGGAATACGGAGGTGGTTCCAGGGAGGAAGGGTGCACTTTACTGTGTCCCTTCTAAAATGAAAGTTTACTGGGTGCAAGGAAAATCTCTATGTTTTGTCATTTCCCCAGCTCCTTCTTGGAGCAACACGGAAATGCTTTCTTCCTTGCCCACTTCGCTTCCTTGTGTCCCTTTGCCTGAATTAACCTTTCCTCCTCTATCCCACCCCTGCTTTCCTTCCCCTTCTGCCTCTTTTACCTATTTCACTCTTAAGGTCTCATTCACACTCAGGCCAGGCGCTTCCTCCCCCAGGAAGCCTTCCCTGAACTCTCCAGGGTGGATTGCTGGGCCTCCTCTGTGAGGAGGAGAATACACTCCTCCTCCTCTGTGTGAGATACACACTCCTCTGTGTATTTCAAACACTGCATTTACTGCCTGGCTTTACACTCTATTTATGTATCTAGCTCCTTCCTCAGGCTGTCAGCTCCAGGAGGGCTGGGGGCTCTGTCTTAATTACCTTGTTGTCCTCAGTATCTAGCCCCGTTTAGTTAATACCATGTAGAGAATAAATGTTTCTTGAGCGGAGGGATTGATGAAGATTAAAGGGAGTGAGCAAGCAAGGGAATTTTATCCAGTTGAAAAGATTTTACTTTACCTACAGAAGCAGAAATGAATCTGTTTTGGTCTTTGCTGTTCAAGTAGAACTAAAATCTGTTACTACTATAATGTAATAAAGTAATTATTATACTCCAAAGTGGTTATTACGATTTCCAGGAAACTAAGTCTTTGGGACAATAAGCAAAAGAGTTGATGTGGGAGTCATCAGCTTCAGATATTTAATTAAAACCTTTGGTTTTCTCCACTCCATGGGAGGGAATCATATTTAAGAAAGCCTCAGCTGCCTTGGTCCAGGTAGGATACCCGGTGAGGGCACAGAAAAGGAAGGTGGGGAAACTAAAAGCAAACTTTTCCCCCTTTCTGGGGCCACTTCCAGTTGGAACAAGAGGACAAGCATGGCCCCAGGTGAGAAACAAATAACCTTCCACGTTCCCCTTTGTCCTGAGACCTTTGGCCAGTGTCTCAAACTCAGGTGAACAGAATGAAGGCCAACGGCTTCTAACTTTCTGCAAAGTCCAGGAACTCAGCCCAGGAAAAATGAGGTTTTCCCTTGATTTGACCTCGTCATTCATCACGGTCTCCCTTGTTTCTCAAGACCTTATTGAGCACTTTCCAGAGAGCTGGCGGAGGTTGAGGCAAGCTCTGCTATCTGAAAAAGCATCATCATCACCTGTGTGAGGGCCCATGGCCACATCAGTGCACTCTGGGCAAACGCGTTAGAGTTTCTTTGGAGGCTGGACCCCAGCAGAGCACCCTTTCATGTGCCAGGGCCCTGGGTGAATGTTTCCATATCCTTTTTTATCCTTAGAGCTATCATTTTTTTTGAACACTTAAAATGCACTAGAAAATGATCTCACTTATCTTCTTTATTTAAGACTGTTTTAAAAAGCACATAATATAATTTTTTTCCTTATTAATAAGGAACGATATCTTCTGTGTCTTCAATTATCTTCTATGTCTTCAAGAACTGGTTTCTATTCTTACCCTGTTTTCCGGATGAGGAAACCTGAGTGGCTAGAGAGGTTGAGGAAACGTGCCCAGAGTCACCCAGTAGGTGAATGAAATGCTGGGACTGGGCTGACACCATCAATTTCAGTGTCTCAGTGGGTCCTGACCAAGGTCCCTGGGAAGCTCTCTCTCGTGGAACCCTCCCTTTCCAATCTTTGCACACTCCTTCAGACAATCTATTTCTAACTCTCCCCAAGGTTCTCTGCCCTCTTCTAGGACAATTCATGGCATTTCTTTATTCTGACTTTTAAATTCTGCAGGCAAAGACAGAGACCTTCCCTGCTAAGGGAAAGTAGCTTCAAAGAGGAAGACATGCAGAAAAATATGAAATGTCAGTGGCTTTGAAAGGCTATTTTCTAGAAACAGGACAAGGGCATATGAGGCAGACCTAGCAAAGTCTATTCCAGTGGAGGTAGCTTTCCCCAGGGCATTGCCAACCTAGTTGATTCACATCCTACTTATGGGCTATGATCGAGCCACTGGGACAGAGCTTAGGGGATAGTTGTGGAGCACTTCCGTACCGGTCGGGCCGGGCTTGGTGACACCGTGGTGACAAGGGCCAAACCTCAGTGCTTCAAGCTACACTTCCTACCAGGCTACTGGAGCATCGCAGGTTGGCAGGCAATTTGTGCCATGGCATCTGAGTCACTCTGGGCCGCTGGCTGCTCCGCAGCTGTCACCTGACACACACGCAAGAGAAAAGCAGAATGGCTGAAACTCTTCAGGCGTTCTCTGGGTTTCTGCCAGAGGGCTCGAATTTCATCACTGAAAGCAAGTCCTAAGGCGACTCCCAATTTCCAGGGTGCAGGGAAGTGAGATTCTACCTCGTGCCCAGGTTGGGAAAACTGCCCTCTATATTTGGTGAATAAATTGGATGTACTTCATTTTAGGTTAGGTATTGATGAACAAAGTCCCAATCCTGTCCTCAGAAGCTTTGTATGGTGTTGGGGAACGAGGACTTACCACACATCAAATAGTTAAGGACATTATGAGTGGGTATAAAATAATATATCCTGGTAAACCATGGGGCACGGGGGATAGTAGGTTTTAGATACAGTGTTTCAGGCCCCAAGGAAGCAAATGAAGAGAATTTGATCGGTACAAAATGCCCTAGATAATGCGATGTTCAAATAGAAAAAGCAATTATACAAATTTTGGAGATGAAAGGGTTCTCCCAGATTTAGTATCCCTAACTCTTCCCGCCTCTAACTCTGTACAAGCCTCCACTAAAAATGTAGATCATCTTCTTCCTTGTTCCCCTGATAAACGTCCATCTCTAAGAACAGATCTGACTTTATCTTTTATTTTCAGTTCTTATAAAATATCTGGAACCCAGTTGTTGTTTGGATGAGTTAATCCTGCTGAGCCCATCATGTAACAGGTTTCTTACAAGAAAGAGTGTGAGGACCACCCAACATAGAGTCACCAGCATCGTCAGCTGGGCTCCAAGGAGACTTTCTTGGGGGAAGGGTCTCTGCATTTCTGTCCTTTCCCAAGCAGACCAGCTCGCTCTAACTCAGCTCCGCCGCACATCTTCTGTTCCTTGGGCATCTTCTTACCTACACCTCTCACCTGGCTATCCTGGGAAGGAAACACCATCTTCTTCCGCTATTGCTTCGGCAACATCAATTATTCAGAACGAACATTCTTCCCCTGCTCGCATCAGGGTCAGCATGGCCAGGGGTCCAAAAACACTGAGATTTTAAAGCTGGGAGGGCCCTAGAGGGACCTACCACCCAGCACTGTTGTTTCCTTTGCAGAAACTGAGGCTTCGAGAGCTTAGGAGACCCTCCCAAGGCTTCCTAGAACTGACTGGGAAATCTGGGCTTGAACCTAGGTCTTATGAATCACCTTTCATGCTCTTCATACGCTGTATTTACAGATGCGTATTTGTGTTTAGACTTTCAATAAACTTTATATTGATACCTGAGGCCTCATATTTTCCCCTTTATATCAAGATAATGTTCAAAGCAATGCAGAAATGATCAAAGGAAATCAAAAAGTGTGGTTTACGTGCAAGGAGAAGAATAATCCTATGCCCAACATGAACGTGAGATCTCATAGAAACCTCTTCACCTGCATGAACGACACCAGTGCCGCAGGGAGAGGATCTTGAAATCCACCAGATGAAGTGGACCACCACGTCAGGAGGGCGTGAGTGGGCAGGTGCTGATTGTCATTAGAGTTTCTCTAGTTCACCCATCATTCAGAGTTTGGGTAGAAAACACGCTAAAAAAAGAAAGAGAGAGTGGAGCAATGGAAGCCGTGGGGAGGGTCAGGTGAGGACCAAGGCGGGTGGGAAAGGAGACAGGTACCTCCCAGAAGCGAGGGCAGAGTTAAAATTACATGATGGATGACAGCAATGATACTGCCTCTCACTTCTCTGAAAGCACTGCTCCTCCAAAAATAAGCCAAGAGCAGAAAGACAGTATCATATTGTGGTCAATAATATGGGTTGAAGAGTCAGACTAACTTGAATTTGAATTCATATTTGCTTGGATGTGACCTCAGGCAAATTATTTAACCTCTTGTAGCCTCATTTGTTTTTCTTTCAGCAAAATGGGAATAATAATAATAAAATCTCCCCGAGGGGCTGTTAAATGAGATAATGCAGGTCAGATGTTTAGCTCAGGGCTGGACAAGTAGTAAGTACGCAGTGAGTGTTAGCTGTTATTAATATCAACAATGTAGTTATTAGGAGGGGAAATTCTTGAATTTGAGCTGAGACATTACTCACCTTGGCCACTCGCATACTAATGAACCCAGAATCTTCGTGTCTTTTTTCCTCACCCTCCTCTCTGATAAACTTGAGCTCCTCTTCACCCAGTCTTAATTAATTAAAATTTTGTTGAGTGTTTTAAGTGTTGGTCACAATCAAAGACAAATGAGACAATTTACTTGTCCATAAGGAGCTCTGTGAGTTAGGACCAATTTAGGAACTTCATGAGCTGATATCATTTTCTTTATTTCTGATCAGGCATGCATCTGATGTGATGTGAGGAGGAATATGCAATACTCCTAAGGTCCTATGAGGGTTGTCAGAGCTGCAACTTCAGCTCCCTGACGGCAGATGAGGTTCCAAGAGGCTTGCACGGGAGTGCAAGCTTGGCTTGAAGAAAACCTCCGCTGCACACCTAGGTGAGACTCTATTTCCTGTTTTTTGAAGCCGTGCTTGCTGTAACCTCGGCTGAATAACCCCCTAAACAGCCCTTAGACCAGGAAGCATTTTTAGGGCCTCTATCCTGTCCTGGCAGAGAGATGGGATCAGATGAGCTAACGGGTCTTTCCGTGGCGAACTGCTTTGACAGCTGCCATGTCAGTAATGGCAGGAGCATCAAAAAGCGAGCTGTCCAGTGTGAGAAAGGTTGACTTTTACTTTCCATCAGCACAGGAAAATGAGGTATCAAGGCATCCAGGTTTAATCTGTTCATGTGGAAGTTAAAATTAGAATGGGAGGTATTCAAACCCACCTGTTCTAGGATGTGTAGCCAACTCACGACCAGAGGGGATAAGTAACAAAAAACAAAATGATACACAATAATAATATAAAAATAATCCCCTTGGAGTTATATTTTAGGTCTGCAGGGAAAACACGTAGTCCAACACCTCCATTGTTTTGGTGGCAGGGCTTCAGTGAAGTAGAAGATCTGAATGCTGGCGTCATTGAGTGTTTGTAAAAAAGGAAGTAGTCATTGTGATGAGATCTAGTGCCCCAGCTCTGTGTGGGGAAGACAGGGCTCAAGTCTCCCCTCTAGCAAGTGTCCCCCCAGACCTTAACTTCCAGCCAAATGGCTAGAATTTCTGTTGTCAAGCACTTGTCTTCTGGTCACATAATGATATCTACTGGTAAAGTGGCCTGGGGCAAAGACCAGAAAACAAGATGGCCAAGGAACAGAGTGCAGTCCTATCTGTGCACATCGGCTATGACTTGAATCAAATCTGAGCTTTGATGTCATTATTTATTAAATGGAGAAAATATGGGCTTGCCCCCAAAATTTACCTGGAAGACAAATGAATTAAAATTGCGAGCACTTTGAACCTGGACAGGAATTGACACACGGATGAAATGATTGGCCTCCCTCTCTTTCAAACCCACGGTCTTGTCTCTTTTTCTTGCCTGGACTGTAGGATGTCTGGCTGCCTCTTTTTGCTTCATTTGGCTGAAGGGTAACTGGGGAGGGCAGGTTTGACCTCAGAGAGAGTATCCAGCCCACAGATGTGGGTGGTATACGATGGAGCCAGGAGAACGATTGCTCTTGTTGGCTCCCTTTCTCTATTCCCAGCTCCCTCCAGGGGACCATTTTCTCAACTCCTTCCCAGTTTGGGGGGAGTGCATAGACACTGCAGAGAGGTTGCCCCTTTCATAAGCCAGACCACAGGGGATCCAGCTGTGGGGTCACCTTTTCTTACTCTTTCTGCCCTCCTGGGAAGAGAATGGGCGTCGGGCGCATTTTAAAGCCATTTCTATTAAATTGATGCTGCAAGTCAATGGGAAGCCTGCACTCAGCTTTCCAGGCGGGGGTTTGCCAAGGAACAAAGATCTGATTCATACTAACTCATTGACTGCCTTATTTGTAATTTTCCCCTTAATATTATAAATGCAGGCAACCAGGAATGCAGGCTTCCCAGATGAGGATTTGCACAAATCATTTTTGTTTTCTATTTTCTGTATATTTCCTGTCCACCCCCATCCCTGGCCCAGTGCACCCGTGGAAACGCCGTCACTCTCAGGAGGGGAACTGGAGAGCCCTTTGTTTAGAGGAGAAGGGGGAGGAGTTCTGCAGGGCACCTTTACTGTCTTCTCAGAGCCCAGGGCAGTAGAATGGCTGTTACCCAGAGTCTGCTGACAAATGATTAGAATCCAGGTTTTTGAGAAAGGAGGCTGAGGCTGGCTGCAGGTCCCTGTGTGGGGAGCTCCCCATCTGACCCCCCCCCCCAAACAACATGTTTCCAGGTGTGCTCTGAGTTGTGTGGGTGGCTGGCTGCAGGGTGTTCAGTAAGTCAGTAGCTTCCTCAGAAGACCTTCACACAGAAGTTTGATTCTGCCACAGGGGGCTTTGGAGCTGTTGACTTAGAAATCTTACCGAGTCATTTAAACATGGGCACATTCATTTGCATGCCTGAAATTCAGAAGAGCTACCCTGCTCTTCTCCACAATTCCTGGCTCATATAAGCTGTAGGAAACACTGGCAGTGCTTCCTATAGCTTAGGGTTTGCGAGTCTCATCCCCTTGGGACCCTGAATAAAGGAGTAAAATGCTATGCGCAAAGACCCCATCGAAGGGTGGGAGCATGGAGGCGTAGAAATTTGTTAAAAGATTTTTCTAGGATTATTTTTTCTTTTGATTCCAAATTCTGCCGTCTTTCCAAAGGTCCTCATAGCTTCCTTGAACTCCAAATCAGAGAAAAATAAAGGCAAATTTGTATTTTTAGAATTTTCTTGGTCAGATTTTTCTCATCCTGACATACCAAATGTCATAGGGGAAATGATTACAGGCCAGCATCTTCCAGTACAAATGGTCTTCTCTTTTAAAAGGTAGAGTTGTTTTTCTTTTTAAGTATAAAAATAATATATTCATGTGACAATGAAAAGTCCAACTAGACAAAACGTTATGAAATAAAATGTGAAAGTCCACATTCTCATCCCACAGCTAGTCACACTCCCAAGAAGTGACAACTACTCATATTTTTAGTTTTTTGGTAGCTAATTTCATGTTATATGTAATACATTTCTGCTATTTCTTGATTTCATCACTTTAAACCATACCAGTTGACCATCAATATAAAACATAAAACATGTAGCTCACTTACACTACACCCAACCCCATCAATTTCCCAACGTTTAAATAATTTTTTTAGTTCTTAGTTGTCTTTTAGTTATCATTATAACTTTGAATAATACACCTCAATTTTTAATTTCTTGATTCATCATCTTGGGACAACAACTCTGACCTCATGTCATATGAAATGAAGACATTAGCACGCCTATGTTTCTCTCCACCTTTTCACATACTCTTTACCTCCTAATATCGCCAAAGTTATAATATTTGCATTCAATTTTTATCATAATTAAGTCATTCATGCTTGATCTACAGATTGATTCTAAAAATTGAAAACCCATTTCTATTCAGATGACTATGTATTCATATTCAGGTGGTTCACCACAGGACCAAGTAGTGTAATTAGACTTTATAGGATGAGGTATAATTCTATGTCACTAAACTTGTGTGCCAATGAAAAATATTGAAAACTTGAAAAATATTCCAAGCTTTAGTATCAAATGAATTCTCTTTCTTATGTTCCATGAATTCGTTAAAATGAGATCACATTCTATTTTTCATAATGACTTTCTTATACAGCTCTTTGTTTTTCCTAGTGTTGCTGATTGCTTTTTTTTCTTATTAGTTAAAGCAGTTTATGTTTTCACCTTTCATCCAAACTTTTAATAATTATGTTACAAGGGAATCTACCTTCTTTTAAAGACATTCTCTTGTTCTATGATTGCTTTCTATACCTACTGTATACCATTCTCCTGGATAAGGTCCACTGTTTCTTGGATCTCATTTTCTTCTCTTTTTTTTTTGTTTCAATTTCTATTTTGCTAAAGTACAGTCAGTCCTCCATATTCATAGGTTCTGCACCCTGAGATTCAACCAAGCTCAGATCCAAAATATTTGGGAAAAAATTCCAGAAATTTCCAAAAAGCAAAACTTGAATTTGCCACAAGCCAGCAAATATTTACATAGCATTTACATTGTGTTTACGACTATATGCGTAGCATTTACATTGTATTAGGTATTGTAAGCAATCTAGAGATGATTTAAAGTATATGCGAGGATGTGCATAATTTATATGCAAATACTGTGCCATTTTAGATAAGGGACTTGAGCATCAGTGGATTTTGGTATCCATGGGGGATCCTGGAACCAGTCCCCTGCAGATACTGAAGGGTGACTCTACATCCTATTTCTTCAGAAAGACTTGATGGGAAGTAAACTTTCACATTCTTTGTATGTCTGAAACTGTTTTTATTTTATTATTATACTTGATTGATAGTTTAGGTATAGAATTTCCGGTTCAAAATAATTTTTCTTCAAACATTTTAAGATATGACTAATACTTTTTAGCATCCAGTGCTATTAATTTGAAGACTGATGCCAATCTTACTCCCATTCTTTTGTAGATGACTTGCCTTCATCTTTCTAAAAGCTTTTTGTATCTTCTCTTATCCTTGGCTGAAACTTTGATTTTAAGATTGGCGATTTTCTTAAGTTCTTATAAACTTCTTCTAATAGTTTCTCCCTTTTATTTTCTCTCCTCTATTTTGGGAAAATTTATGAGGTGAATGTTGCACATCCTGGATTGATATTCTATGTCTCTTAACTTTATTATTTGATATTTCATGTCTCTTTACATTTTTTTGTTCTTTGTTCCAAGAGACTTTGACTTTTTTCAGGCATGTTATTGACATTTTTATTGGGCAATCCTATTTTTTTAATTTCAACAATTCATTTATTCATTCACTCATTGGTCAGTCACTTGTTTAGTAAATGTTTGTTGAGCCTTTGGTATGTGCCTGGCATTCTTCTAGGGGATACAGCAATGAACAAAACCTGCAAAGTATCTTTCCTTTTGATGAGAGAGGAGGTAAACAATAAACAAATGAACAAGTGGATACATAGTATGTCAGATGGAAAGTACTAGGGAAAAAATTAAGGCAAAATAAGGTGGATAGGGAATACTGAGGATGGAGATGGATGGTTTTATTTTATAGGATAGTCAGGCTAGACCTCACTGAAGAGTGAACATCTTCATGTGACATGTGTGAAGCAAGGGAGGGAACTTCATGGAACTGCAGCAGGAAGAGCAAGTGCAAAGGCCCTGAGGTAAGAGCTTCCTTGCTCTCTGACCCCTTTCCATAGTAGCCCAAAAAGGCATTTGGGGGGGGGGATTCATAAATATATCTAAAATTTTAAGATACCCATGTTTCGTTGCATTGGAGACTGTCACGGGATTTGCAACTAACTTTCTAGGCTCTAAAATAAATGAAAACGTATGCATATTTTCAACCAAATAAACCTATACTAAGAAGTTCCTAAGGACCAGGCACCAAGCGAGTTGCTGGAGATACAAAAATAAATAAGTCATAGTCTTTACCCTGAGTGTAAACAAATAACTAATATGTAAGACAGCAAATGCTTATTGGATTTATGGACAAGGTAATTGGGAATGTGAATACCTGATCCCATAGTAATGCTACTGGTGATACCTGATCTTGTAGTGATGCTACTGGTAAGAGGGTAAAGTCTGGCAGGGGAGATTCAGAGAGGAGAGGAGATGAAGATTGAATAAGATTTTGCTAAGGGAAAGGTGAGGAGAGTATTCCAAATGGCAGTGACCATGTGTAATACCCAGAAACAAACAGAGCATTCCCGTCAAGAGATGTTATTCAATGCAGTCTAGTTTCTGTAGACCTCAGAGTAGCATAAGCCTATTAATTTAATTTTTCCCTGAAAAAGAAAGCCTAAGAAGAAAGGAGTTATAACGTAGCAGGACCAGAGGAGGACTCTCAGCAAACAGTCACTATACATGGCTGTCTTCTGATTTTTATCTTTATTTTATCTATTTTTTGGCTGTACCACACAGCTTACGGGATCTCAGTTCCCCTACCAGGGACTGAACCCGGGATCTTGGTAGTGAAAGCATGGAGTCCTAACCACTGGACTGCCCGGGAACTCCCTGATTTTTAAAATATATACTTGCCAAGTATGTGTGGCCTTGGATTGGGGGAGGCATGTGAGACAGAGAACCCGGAACTGGATTAAATATCAGGAGTTTGTGGTCTAACACTGGTGGCTTTGGTCAGATTACTTTCCCATAGTTACATCTACTTGAGTTTGAAACAATTAATTGTATAACATTTCCAAATATCTGAATGTTGTTCCTCTGCTGTGCCAATGCTCACCTTCCTATAACTTCTATCAACTAGACCTAGTTTGATGCATTTGAAATGAACTACTTCTTCTTCTACATTACAGCCCTTTACATATTTAAAAATAGCAGTAGAGATCATTGTAATAGTGGAATCACATAGAGCTGGATGGAACCTTAGCTATCATCTGGTCCAGTGGAAGAAACTTCTCTACAGCATCCCTGCTGGCTGGTCCTACGGATCCAGTGCTTTTCCAGGCTCTCATTTCTTTTTTGAATGGCTCCACACGTTCAAAAGCTCTCTAAATGCTCAAAAGCACTTCATCATTTTGATCTGAAATATGCTTCCCTGTAATGTTTATCTACTGATCCAAGTTCTGTGACACTTGTCTATTATGTGGCCATTTCAATTCCAACAATGAAATATTATAACGTCTGCTGCAGGGAGACAAGGCAGGATTCATCAGAGCTATCATAAACAAACTCTCCAGTCCCTTTCATATGCAAAGCATTTTACTTTCAAAGCATTTTCTGTCTCTATTATCTCATTTTATTTTTCAGCATCTCAATGAGAAAAGACCGTAGGCAACAGCCCGGAGAGATGCCTAGTTCCGTGAAGATTACTGCTACGTTTAGTAACAAGGATGGGAGAGAAATAATCAAGCAGGAAGGTGCTCAGTGTTCTGATGCCGCCACTCTTTGGAATCCTGCTTGCTGTTACCTGGGAATATCAGCGCCTCAAGATAATGCAGTGCGCCAGGGCTTCTCCTCACTCTGCTCCTGTTTCACACCAGAGTCACAAGTCTCTGGGGTCAATGGCATTCATGATGAAATTAAACATCAGACACGTCTTCATATCTTCTCTATAGATATGCTACAGAAGGCTCTCTGGTGGGATGCTCGTTCTTCTTGAGATACTCAAATTAACAGACTCCAGAAATATGCAGAGATAAAATTCTAATCTGTATTCAATCTCTTGATCTTTGTTGGTCTTGGGCCAGTTACATGAGCAGCTTGGTTAGACCTGAAGGGAAGCGGGTTGTCCTTTCTTTCAGGCAATGGGCATGAGAAATACCTTAAGAATTCAGTTGTGCAGGATCCTATGTGGAATTCAGGAAACCTGGCACACCTTTCTGTGAACTACTGTATCAGACCTCAGGGATTCCTTTAGATTCCCAGTCACGGGTGAATCGAGTCTCCCGTCCATTTTCATCGGCTACAGTGGAAAAACATTGTCTCTTCCTAGCTTCCCTTTGATGTGGAACACAAAATCTTTACTGGGCCCTTTAAAAGAGGAAGAGATTTATGTTTCTATTTCTGGTCCAAAGAAAATAAATGTGCCTTTTACATTTTCTCATAGACTTCTGGTTGGAGCCTTCGAGAAAGCAGAGACTTATTTCAAGTTCCGGGAGTCAGTTTCTACACCAGGGGCTCGGAGCTCAGATGAGCCCGGTGGTGGGAACACACATAGAAGTACCTGCCTTGTGTTTGGGGCTCGGAACAGACCTTGTACAGCAGGAGACTGGTCCTGAGTTTGCAGAAGTGGGGAAGAGGCCAACCACGCATCTTCTGATGAGCAGATCAAAGGCATCACATTTCATTGTTTCAGGGGAAAGGAAATGGAAAAATAAAGGGAAAGCAAATCGAAGAATGAAGGACAAGGGGAAATCCCTCTCATATGGAGTGTCCATAGTAAGCAATGAGGAGCAGTTAAACTGTGTGTTGTATGATTTATGTGTCAGAAGTCTTCCTCTTCAACTTTCTAGAAATGAAGTATATGATCTTTAGTTCATGGATGAGAAAACCAATGCCCAGAGACCTTTCCTCCAAACACACAACTAGTTAGTCAAACTAGGAATTGAATCCAGATCTTATGATTCTTTTCATTGCTAGAAGAGTCAGTATGAAATGAAGGCTCAATCTTATGCTAAATTTCTAGACTCTTTAGGAATACATGTGAACATACCAGATAAAATACTATAAAGGCAACTGTTTATGGCATTAGAAGTAGGTTAAGAAAAAATGGGCTAAAATACTATGTGTAATATGATCTAGTTTATTTTTTATAAAATAAAAAATACCTATCTATATAGAAAGAGGAAAAGCACACCAGCTGTAGACTGAATTAACCCAGATAACAGACAGAAAGAAATCTGGTGTGAAGTGGTGACTCATTCTGTCTGTTTATACAGCCTGAGTCTTCTGGTTAATTGTCAGTTCTTCACTTCACTCTGTGCTCTGTAAAAGATAAATTATTCTTGTGACATGTTTGTTTTGATTGAAAAAAAAGTTCATGTTGAAACAGTGGTGTGATGTTTAGGGACAGAGTTGGGTGACAGAATTTGGTGTCATGTTCTGTGACGACAGCAGGAGCAATGGGCAATGGGAGAAAAATTAAAGATCAAAGAACCAAAGTTAAGAAATTATGGGTAAATTGGATAGTATATAGGCAGCATTGAAATATCCATCTATCCATCTGTTCATCCACCCACCCATCTATCCATCTGCTCATTCGTCCATCCATATATCCATCTGTTCATCCGTCCATCCATCCATCCACTCATTCATTCATCTCCCCATCGGATTCTCATATAACCTTCACTTTAGATTTCTGGCAGTGATAAGAGTTGCAGGAACAGCGTGAATGAGGTTGATCCATTTCTTGCCCCCATGATTTTACAATAAACAAAGAAGATGGACGTTACACAAATAATTACAATATAAGTTTTGCTACAAATGAGAAAGTGGTACACTGTTCAAATATATAATGAGATGACATAGTCCAGTGAGAGAAGGGAGATGCCAGTGGTCAGAGAAAGCCTCTTTGCAGAGGTAGAATGCAGGTCGAAACCAGATGTAGATGAATGTCTGAGACATCTGGATATTCCTAGCTTGTCTCCTTGGTCCCTGAGTTCAGGGACTGTCTTGGCTATGTTGAGGAAAAAGGGAAGTATCCAGGATAAAGATGTCCGCAGCAAACCTGGCATTTGGTTGAAACGGTGTTCCAAAAAAAGCTCAAAAACGAACCAATCTACTGCTAATCATTCATGAGCACCAGGCCAAAAGAATGAGTACGTTAACAACTGATGAATGTGGCTTTCCATAAATTTCTCAATGCCTTTATGGCTGTGGCTGACTGTGGTTACTGGACTTTTGTTCCTAAGCATGTTTTTTTTGCGGTACGCGGGCCTCTCACCGTTGTGGCCTCTCCCGTTGCGGAGCACAGGCTCCGGACGCGCAGGCTCAGCGGCCATGACTCACGGGCCCAGCCGCTCCGCGGCACCGGGACACGAACCCATGTGCCCTGCATCGGCAGGCGGACTCTCAACCACTGCGCCACCAGAGAAGCCCCCTAAGCATGGTTTGAAACAGCAAAATCCATGATGATTTTTGTGGTACATGGATTGCTCTTTCCTCTCCCTGGTTTACTGGCGACTGAGCTATCAACTGAATCCCCAGGCATTTGGTGTGAAAAAGAGAGAACTACTCCATCAACTGTTCAATTAACCTGAATTTTGCTTCTTCAGTACTGGTTCCTCTAGCTGCAAACCTAGACTTAGACTCACCCAAGATGCTTACTATGCAGCTGATAATGGTTCCTACAGAAAGGCTAATCATTTAGCTTCGAAGATTTATGGGGAATTTATCTATTAGCATTCTTTTAGCCAAGAGATTAATTTCTCTGACTCTGTATTCTTGCCTAAAAAATGATGCAGAATCCCTAAAGATCCTTCCCAGCTCATGAACTTATGGCTTCTAGAATTTTTGGTCATGATAGTTCTGTTCAGGGAAGCATATCTCGTCTGAGCAGATACTGCTGAGTTAGGCCAGGCATAGGGCACGGGAAGAGAGATGTCTAAGGCACAAAGAGAGTGGGAGGTTGGTGCTGACTTCTTGAGCACCTTGGAGAAAGCAGAGTTTGGGCTGCCTTACAGAAGCCCTTACAGCCTCCCATGAAGGGGGCAGTTTAGGGCCACTTTATCCTGATAGGTCAGGAAATGTATTAAAGGGCTCAGCGTCCCTCCAAGGAAAGTTGTTTGCCTTCAATATTAACCCTTCTTCCCCCCTACCCCTATATTGCCCTTTTCCCTTCCCTCTCCTCACTGGTAAGTTTGTTCTCTGTATCTGTGTTTGTTTGTTTGTTCTCTGTATCTGTGAGTCTACTTCTTTTTTTGCTTTATTCACTAGTTTATTGTATATTTTAGATTCCACACATGTGATATCAGACAGTGTTTGTCTATCGCTGTCTGACAATTCTGAGCTTAATGCCCTCCAAGTTCATCCATGTTGCTAAAAGTTCATTCTTTTTTATGGCTGAGTAGTATTCCATTGTTAGTATATACCACGGGTTCTTTATCCATTCATCTGTTGATGGACACTTAAGTTGCTTGCATACCTTAGCTATTGTAAATAGTGCTATGAACGTTGGGGTGCACGTATCTTTTCAAATTAGTATGTTAGTGTTATTATGGGATGATATGAAATCATGTGTGTGAAACTTTTGAAAATTGTAAAGTGCTGTAGAATTCAAGGAATCTTTCATTCAAAAAAAAAAAAAAAAAGAAAGAAATTGGTTTGCCTTCTAAATCAGGACTAGAAAACATGGTTGGAAGCTTCAAAGAGTAACCCTGTAGTAGTCCTGGGAAGGTGGCCCTGACTCCAAGACCGGGCTTGATCTGTAATCACTACACAGTTTCAAAGGGAAAAATGAATGTGGTCAATGTTACTTGGTGTGACCCACCAAGACCCAGCTGCCGCTGTGCTTGTAGAGACCCAGGAGGATCCCTTTCTCATCAGGCAGGTCCTCATTGCATTACTGGGTGCTGCATCAGTCGCTTTTCTCCTGATCAGCACCCCGGCATTCCAGCCAGGAGGAAAAATCAGCTTCTGGGCTTTCCTCTGAGGATTCATGGCATGTGGGGAGGATGACGCTGGGCTGGAAAATAGAAGCCTTGGGTCTAGCCCTGGCCTTGCCGTTGATAATGATGGTTAGTATTTATTGAGTAAAACCTCGATGAATTCAATACTTAGCACTCGCTACCCTGAGGTGTATTATCACTGTCTTCATTTTACGTACGGGGAGAACAAAGACCAGAAATTTTAAATGAAATGCCCATGGTAACATAGAAGGGCTGGGATTTAAGTCGCAGCAATTTAACCTCAGAGTCTCTGCTATCACACTGTGCTCTCCTGTCATCTTAGACCAATAAAGTCACATATTTAAAAATAAAATGTGCTTCTTTCCTTCACCTGAATGGAACAGAACAGTGTATGAAATCAGAAAACACAGACATATAACAAGAATAAAACAAAAAAGTCTCCCATGCCACCAGAAATGACTACTTAATACTTAGGTGATTTGTGCAGATCTCAAAAAAATGATGTCATCCTGCAGGATATTTTGACCTGTCAAGCCATAACTCTGTGTACTCATTCAGTCCATATGAATGTGCGTTACGTTAAGGGAGTTTGCTGAGGGGGCACTTTATGTCGTATAGGGATGTCTGCCCTTCCAGGGTCCCATTCGAGTTGAGGAGATAAGGCAGGAAAGACATGAGAGGGAGAGATGAACACTTCCATAGCACAGTATGACAACATATGAGCAAGATGATCTCTGCATGAAAAAGTGCAGGAAGAGAAGGCTGGGGTGTCAGGGAGACACAGAGGAAAAAACACTTGAGCTGGAACCGATGAGATATGAGGAAGCATTAAGACTTGGTTGCTGAAATGAATGAGGTCACTCAGATGGGGCCAACGTAGAAAGTTGACCCCAGTAAATGCACTGCCAAGTGTTTGATAGCAAGTTGCAGAAAAATACATATAATGTGTATTTTATACACGGAAACCATACAGGAAAAAGGTCTAGGGGGCTGCACATCCAATTGTAAACAATAGTTAACCTTGCCATGTGAGATTGGGTGAAAGGGGGCAGGGATGGTGAGTTCCAGTTTTTAATTCAACCTCTTCCGTATTGTTTGAATAAGCTAGGACCACATATTAATTTTGTGATTAAAAACTGAGATTTAAAAATGACTTGGTAAGAGTTCGATTGGCAGAGGGAAAAAGTAAAGGTATTTTGACGGAGGAGGGAACGGGGGCAGAGTGACAAATATACAGAGAAAGGAATAGAGTCCAAGAAGGAGGTGACTAGAGATGGGTTTTCAGTGGTCTGTAGTGTATCATACAACCATCCACTCTGGCTGTCTGTGAATTTGGAATCTAAAGGATGCTTGGAACTTTGTGAATTTATGGCATCTAAAGGATGCTCGGTGGGTCCAAGAGAACGAGTTCGGTGCCGCACGTTCCACAAGCTTTATCGAAGCTACTTTGCAGGATGTCCATCTGGGGTCCTACCGCAGCTCCAAATGTCAAATACCTCATCGAGTGCTAGGAAACAACAGAAAGCTGGTTCGAGCCCTGTTGAAGTGGCCCCACCCTGCAGGGGTGCGGGGTGCTGGGAGGACCCTGCCGAGAAGCCCAGCCTCTCCACAGGCTCCCTGGCGCACAGAAAGACCCACACCTGGGGGCCAGATGTGCATGTACCCGTACGTGTGCCACAGCTGATTCGTCTGTGGCGCAAGACAAAGACTTGGCTTCTGATTACGGAAAGGAGATAGATTCATTACAAAGTGCAGGATAAGAAGTTTCAGAGCTGGAGCGCGAATAGACAAAGGTTCTCTGCTCTTTGCTTTCCTTTCATCTTATGGTCTGCCGCCTCTTCCATATTTGATGGCGATTGCATTTGTAAAGGTATCTGGATTTCACCCCTACTCAGTCTTTGTGATTTGTTTGGGTACTGCTTCCCTGTGTACATGGAGTCTTCTGAAGCATCAGAAGTTTTTTCCAAGGGAGATGGAAAGAAAGAAGAGATAATATGTGAATGCGATAAAGGGAGATGTCGTTTTGTTTCTCATTACGTTGAAAGCCATCGTTCAGTTCAGACTTACCTCTTTTTGTGCGTTGACAGTGGTGTAAAGAATCATTGTATATGACGTGTACAAGCGGTTATATTTAAAATAGATAACCAACAATATAGCATAGCATATAGCATAGGGAATATGCTATATGCTAAGCAATATAGCATAGGGAACTCTGTTCCATATTCTGTAATAACCTAAATGGGAAAAGAACTTGCAAAAGAATAGATACATGTATATGTAGAACTGAATCACTTTGCTGTACACGTGAAACTAACACAACATTGTTAATCAACTATGCTCCAATATAAAATTTTAAAAAAAGAATCATTGTAGATCGTTGTGAAGGGCATTCCTGCATTTTGGGGGTTGGGGTGGGAGGCAGGGAAGGTTGATGGTGGAAGGGCTGAGCATCCTGGCAAGGCTGAGATTCTGGGAATTCAATTCCACATTTTTCCTCTTAGGAGATACTAACTTGCAATGCAGCTTGCTATGCTGAGAAAAGAAAAAAGAGTTCTTCACAGTAAAAACAGCAAAGAGCTTGGTGGTAATTATTCTACATTCATTCAGGCCCTATTCCAACTGGGTCTAAATGATATTGAAACTACCATCCTTTAGGCTGGGCTATGAAGATGCTCTTTCAGGTAAGTAAACAATTCTTTAAAAAAAAATATTTTATTGACGTATAGTTGATTTACAATGTTGTGTTAATTTCTGCTGTACAGCAAAGTGATTCAGTTATACATATACATGTATCTATTCTTTTTCAAGTTCCACAGGTATACATGTCCCTGAGGTCATGGGGCTTTAATTATTTTTCTTGAAGATCTTAAACTATAGAGTCATCTCAACTGAGGTCCTTCTCCATAGAATGTAATATAGCAGAGCATGGAAAAGACCAACCAATATTGCCTTTCCAGTTTACTGTTTCGATAGTCATCCAATTATACAGTGATTACAACAACCTCATGTGGTTGGGCTGGTGTTATTAGCCCCTGTTTGATGGATGACAGAGCTGAGGGCTCTGTGAGGTGGAGGGAGAACCCGTGCTCCTCCTGTGAGTTCAGACCTTTTTCTTTTCTTCTTTTTTTAAACAGAGGCCATTTCAGGTCTTGTTGCCACATGGTGGCTTTTTTTTTTTTTTTTTTTTTTGGCTGCGTGGCATTAGGGATCTTAATTTCCCAACCAGGGATGGAACCTGTGCCCCGCTCCCACCCCTGCACCCCTCGCCCGCAGTGGAAGTACGGGGTCTTAACCACTGGACAGCCAGGGAAGTCCCAATACCCTCTTCTTTGGAGGATCATTACCTTTACCTTTGCCCTGTACCATTCACGTGGAGGAGAAAGCCTTTTCTCTGCGGATGGTCTCCTTAACCCTAATGCTATACATATTTCCTTCAGAAAAGTATATTTATATTTTTTCTTTGGTAAAATATACATAACTTAAAATTTACCGTTTAACCATTTTAAGTGTACAGTTCAGTAGCATTAAGTAACTGTCACCACCACCCAGATCCAGAGCATTTTCATCATCTTGAACTGAAACTCTGTTTCCATTAAACCCTAACTCCCCAATCCCCATTCCCTTCAGAGCCTGGTAGCCTCTATGGTATTTTCTGTCTTTATGAATTTGATTATTTTAGATGCTCATATAAGTGGAATCATACAACATTTGTCCTTTCACATCTGGCTTATTTCATTTTGCACGTTACCCTCCAGGTTGATCCATGTCGTACCAGGTATCAGAATTTCATTCCTTTTTGAGGCTGAATAATATTCCATTGCTTGTATAGACCACATTTTGTTTATCCATTCATCTGTTGATGGACGTTTGGGTTGTTTCCACATTTTGGCTGTTGTGAATAATCTTGCTATGAACGAACATCTGTTCGAGTCCCTGCTTTCGATTCTTTTGGGTATACACCTAGAAGTGGATTCTGGATTCCATGGTAATTCTATGTTTAATTTTATAAGGAATCATTTTACTGTTTTCCGTAGTAACTACACTATTTTGCATTCTCATCAGCAATGAACAAGTGTTCCAATTTCTCCACATTGTCACCCACACTTGTTATTTATTTTACTACTTTTTTGATACACACCATCCTCATAAGTGTGAAATGGTATTTCATCGTGGTTTTGATTTGCACTTCCCTAATGGTTAGTGATGTTGACAAGCTCTTCATGTGCTTATTGACCATTTGTATATCTTTGGAGAAATATCTAATCAAGTCCTTTGCTCACTTTTTTTTCATCTATTTGAAATCCCGATATTTAATTTTATTTTTTTAATTAAAATTTTTTTTTCCTTTACTCATTTTTTAATGGAGTTATTTGTTGTTGTCGATGAGTCGTAAGAGGTCCTTATATATCCTGTAATCTATTGTAAGGGATTTGAAATTTTTTTCCCATTCTGTGGGTTGCATCTTCACTTTATTAATAGTGTTCTTTGATGTACAAAAGTTTTTAATTTTGATGAAGTCCAACTTATCTATTATTTCTTTTTTTGTGTCTGTGCTGTTGGTGTGATTCCAATAAATCATTGCCAAACCCAATGTCATGAAGTTTCCATCGATGTTTTTTTTTTATGAATTTTATAGTTTTAGGTCTTTAATTCATTTTGAGTTAATTTTTGTATAGGGGTAAGTTAAGGGTCCCCCTTCATTCTTTTGTGTGTAGATATTCATCTAATGCTATATTTTCGAAGATACTGTTTAAAACAAAACTTGCTGCTTTCCTGGGCATTCTCTAGGCCATCTCAGCAAGGGTGTGGTTTATTTTACACTCTTTAGATTTCTAGCTATGCTCTCGGCCACCATGGTAGGTTGGCCCTAAGGTTCTAAAGGGTTTTTGTCTATGTGAATTCTGTGTAGACAATGCCAGACCCCAGAGGTCTGCAATAATCACACTATACACCCATGTAAGCCAAGAATCCGGGTCTTCTCTATGTTGCTTTTTTTTTTTTAACTCTCTTGCAAACATAGTGAATACAATTATAATTGGTTGTGATTGGTTTAATTGCCCATGGACTTTTTAAATGGGGTGGTGTGCTGGAGCTGACCGGGCTGCAGGGGACAGTCTGAAGCTTCCGTAGCTCTCTTCACAGATTCTTTCATAGCATGTATTACATTTGATCGAGATGGTTGATTTCTCTGTCTGTCTTCCCACTCCAGTGTGGACTTGTCATTTCCCCCAGTGCCTGGCACAGACAGTTATTAAACAAAACTGAACCAATAGCGCTATCTCTTCCTTTTCTCTAAGACTTTTAATGTGCAAAGGCAGAAGATGAGCCGTAAAATCTTGTTTTCATGACAACACCATCTTCACTGCATTGCTACCTTTGTACAGTGAAGGGTGAGGATGACGTTGCGCTGAAGGACACTTACTATATTTTCACAGTTTTTCAAAGTTGAGCCTCTGTGTCTTCATTAGAAAGGGAAAGGAGTCAACCATGGCACATTTTAACTCCCATCCATTGCTCAAAGTAAATGGAAACTTTTAGGATAAAAGCCTTAAATTACAAAGCCAGATACTGACTTTCCAAAAAAAAAAATTCTGTAATGAAATAATCCTATTCAGAGAAATGATATTATACTGTAATATTCTTACCACGGTTCTGAACATGTGGATATAAAGTGCTGTATATTTTCACCTAGAACAAGATTTTCACATTGTTTATATTTTCTCTAAATGAGGAATATATGAATATTTCTGCCCTTTTATTCCTGCACCAGGGACTAGGAATCAGAGTCACTACAACTAATCTATTTTAGAGATCACCTAAAGCCAGACTTAATTTTCAGAATCCTCAGCTCTCATTTTTTTGTTGTTGTTGTTGTTGTTGTTTTTTGCGGTATGCGGGCCTCTCACTGTTGTGGCCTCTCCCGTTGCAGAGCACAGGCTCCAGACGCGCAGGCTCAGCGGCCATGGCTCACGGGCCCAGCCACTCCGCGGCACGTGGGATCTTCCCGGACCGGGGCACGAACCCGTGTCCCCTGCATCTGCAGGCGGACTCTCAACCACTGCGCCACCAGGGAAGCCCCCCAGCTCTCATTTTTGAGAGAGTTAATTCTTCCTTAGAATTAAGTTTTTTCCTTAGGAAACATCACACTTCACATCACGTTATTGTTTTTAGAGATAAGCCAGGTTACTAGAGATAAGCCCAGCAGGTGATGGGGTGGTAGACAGTCTGCTCTCTGAGTCTTTCCTGCCCTGAGGCTATAGCCCTCTCCTGACCCCTGACCTAGGTTAAATGAGGGCTCGGAGGAGAAGGTCAAAGAAATGTGAGTCATGAATATTCAAATATTCAGTAGAGGGTAAATCTAAAGCAATGGCAAAGGCTGAAACACGAGTTATCCCACTGAGGGAATTCTCTTTTGCTCGTCTCCCTCCCGGCTACTTTCGGTGGCTGAGTTACATTTAACAGAAGGGTAATTTCAATGATATAAATTAAGGCTGTGATCCGGTGTTACCTTAACCAGTAACATGATTTGCTTTTCCATCTAGACCACAGAGCCTGTCCTAGTGGCTGCCTCCATGGAGTCAGGGGCCAGTGGAACACTGCCTTTTTTCCAGCTTTTCTGGGCTTGACCACACCCCCTAATTTAAGGAGGCAGCTCTATTAGAAACATTATGGTCTTTGCATCCTCTTTAGCCTCCGAGCAGAGGATTCCCGCAGGTAGTTGGAAAGAGACCACAGACATTGAGGGAAGCTCACTCAGGACCTACTCTTCACCCAGTTTCTCCGGCAAAGTGGTAAGTGGGGTGTGAGTTTCTGCCTAAAACTTTGCAGTCCGTTTTCCTTTTCCTTTTTTTTTTTCATTTGGTGGAATTAACCGGTAAACTGATGGGGACTTTCAGGATACAAGCAGCTTTCTCTTTTCACATTTTTCTGTATTTTCAATTCAATTGTTTAATAACCATTTTCAAAAATACTTCCTAACCTTGTTAGAGTAGTCTGAAATCAAGACCTTTTCTCTCTTTCCCCTGTTTTGTAAGAGCAAAAGCATATGCACGTTTTAGGCACTCGCCGAGCACTTGTCAGAAACTGAATTTTCTTCACATATTGGAGCACTTCCAAAGAAATAAAGCTGTTGTTAAATGTTGACATTTCCTTTCTTCTCTTACACTCCTAGTGAGCCATTGTTTTACTTTTTAATTTTTTTAAATTTTTATTTTAACCTCAGTAGCTTAATTAATTGCCCTTATTTTGAGGAAATTGCTACGGATTTGAGGTCAAACTAGCCTTTTTGGTGTTTTTCCCTGTCCTGTGACTCACAGTTTTCCAAGGGACTGTACTTTTCCCTTGGGACTTGTACCTGAGGCAGGGGGATTCTGAAAGTCAAGGAGGGTCATTTTTACCTCCACCACAGAGCTTGAATCCTTGGGCAGCACTATGGACAAGCAGGGGGTGTGGAGGGCCGCTCTCCTCCATTGGTTATTTTATATCTGGCAATCTCACTTTGTTGGGGGCTTTTCCTCTACTATTAAAGCATCTCTGTTACCCCCTTTTAAAGTTGCATTTCATGTAGGCGAACTATTCAAAAGATGCTGGGTTACCAAGATCAAGGCATTCGATTGCAGGTTTTCCTTATTACCTTTTGGGTAAGATTTTTTTTTTTTGCAAATCACAAGGCCATTTTCCCTCCTACTTCATACCATTACCGTGCAACTGAAAAGAGAGATATTTGTTAAACAACAGGAAATCCAGGTTCTAAAAACGGTAACTCTGATAGCTCCATTTCATCTGTAAAATGCCTGGCGCTCTGACTCTTTCAACAACTATGGTTCTGGATGGCAGCACCTGCCTTCTTTTTATCTCAAGAGAAACCCCTTTGCTTCTGCAGGCGTGGGCCGGGCAGGGAGGGCGCTGGGTGGCCACTATCACTGTGGAGATTCTTCCTTACGTCTTGTTTCTGAAGGGAGGGGAGGGAGAGCTAATGAGTTAATGTCTGCAAAGTGCTTTGAAGATGAAAAGACCTTTTCATGTGTTCTACATTGTAGTTATTAATATTAATATTTGAAGAAGCGTGCTGCTTCTAATTGTAAATCAACATCCTTGCCAACTCAGTAGTGAAAAAACAAACAGTGCAGGCGGCCAGGCAGCCTCTTCCGTCCTGGTTCTGCCGCTGAGGATGTACGTGGGAAGCTGAGGGCCTGACTACAGAGAGGGCATCTTTGCCTTACCGGCTCCTTACACCGAGGTGCTAGTTTGTTAGAGGTGCGAAGAGGTCCAAGAGTAGAGCCTAGGGGAGGGTGGGTAACAGGGTGTAACCCTTCAACATGAGTCGGCTGTGACCTTGGAGAACGGGTTGACAGCATGGATCTGGGCCAGTTCCCTGCCTCAGATGATAATGGAGTTCAAAGGAGATGAGGGTCAGAACTGGCACCAGCTCTGGCTTTGGAGTCAGGAAAGTAGAGTGTGCTTGGGTTCTGTTAGAGACTGTCTTTGGAACTGAGAACAAGTTATTATTTTTTCGGTACGGGCCTCTCCCGCTGCGGAGCACAGGCTCCGGACGCGCAGGCTCAGCGGCCATGGCTCACGGGCCCAGCCGCTCCGCGGCATGTGGGATCCTCCCGGACCGGGGCGCGAACCCCTGTCCCCTGCATCGGCAGGCGGACTCTCAACCACTGCGCCACCAGGGAAGCCCAGAACAAGTTATCTGACGTGACTGTGCCTTATTTTCTTCATCTCTGAAATGTGAATAATGAAAGAAATGTGAATAATGATTTGTGCTCCACCTATCTCATGAAGATGAGAGAATAGTTGTAAATAGCATAGAGCTTTGAAGAATAGAATACTGCCAATAAGGCTGAGGGACAGTCTGAAGTAACATTGTAACAAATTGGGTGTGTGGGTGCAGGTGCCCAGGGAGGGTGAGTTGGAGGGCAAACAAATGCTCTGGAAACAAGCAGTTGCCACAGCCGTTTCCCTTGTTGATTGCCTCAAAGTGTTTGCTTGATTTCTTACTGATTAAAGTTTGCCATTCCTCATGGTTTTATTGATTGGTGATCAGATCTGTTTTCCACAGCAATGTTCCTTCTCTAATTACCCACTCAAAACTCCCACTTCTGCATCAACCAGCAGAAGGGAGCTGGAGCATCCTTTCTCCCTCCCCCCTTCCCTCCTCTCCCTCCTCTCCCTCCTCTGTCTCTCTCTTTCCTTCTTTATGGGAATTAAAATGTACTTAGTATTTGAGCAAAATAAATGGGGTGAACAGCAAGTTAGTGGCATTTGAGGGGAATCCTGTGAGGTCTTTCAATCCTGGGCCAACTTAGGTATGAAGACAACTCATTCTTTTGCCCTTCATCTTCTTTGTCCCTGCTCTACTGAAAATGTAGCTTTAGGGAACTGAAACTTTTTAATCTAGATGATTCTCTGGATATAATACCTGGTCTTCTCCACTCCACCCAAGGAAGGACACTCATCCCCGAAGTTTACTGAGCACTTGGTATGTTTCAGGGCCCTTGGTGCTTTGCATGGGTTCCTTCTTTAATCTACAATGAAGTCTGTGAGGTGGGCTGTCTTGTTATCCCCATCTAGCAGATGAGGACTCCGAGGTTTGGTACCATGAACGACTTGGTTGGTGGTGGGACCTGATTAGAAGCAAAGGCATGTGAGTTCAGAGCTGTGGCTGGAGTCATATCTCATAGGAACCTCAGTAGCTTTGAGGCACTTCCACAAATTTAGGCTACCTTTTTCTGCTTAGAGTGATGGTTTGCTTATCTGGGAGAATACTGTGGCTTAGGCCAATTTTCCAAAGGGGAATCTGTGGATTAATGATTCATTGTTAGAAAGACACAGACTCTGAAGAAAGGCTACAAGGTCAGGTTGACGGGATCAGCAAATCTATCCCTCAAAGGGACAGATATTGATTGAATTTCTCCCTCGTGCCCAGCCTCGTGGGGCGCTGTTGCAGACACAGAAGGAGAAATATATGTTTCATTTAAAAAAAGAATCAACATAATTTATTTTAGGAGGCAAGATGTTACCTGAAAAGAGATTAAAAATAAAAGATAATTGTTAAGTGATGTGATGCAGTCTGTGAATGCTTTGGGAGAGCAGATGGAAAAGAAAAAGTTACTTAGGGCAGTGAGGGAAGGATACTTTTTGATCAATTTTGATTCTCGGAGAAGAGGGTAGATTCCATATTCCTGCTGACCACGTGCTGGTGTGCTGCATCCAGAAAACAGAGGGGACAGTTTGGACAGTACTTACTAGAATGAAGTCGAGCAGCAAACTTTTAGTGAAGATGTCAAGAAAATATTCTCAATGAGGGAAATGCAATCTGTATTTTCAAGAGATGTGGGAAAGTAGAAACTCCCAGGGTTTTAGTCTTTTGTGCATTTTTAAAATGTGTTAACTTTTCATTTTGAAATAATTTGAGGTGCATAATGAGTTGCAAAACATAGTACAAAGAATTTCCAAAAGATTTAAGTCCCTTAAAATTGTGAAAAATATAGTGCCTTTTGGTGCTCTCCAGTGATCCTTAATCCAAAAGGTTTCCTCTCGGTAGGGGAAGAGCAGCGATGCCAGTTTCTTGACATAAGAGGTGAAATAACTCAAACCCTGGCTTCTTAGGAAAGGCAGGAAGCCTTGTCAGATGCAGCCATTACCTGGCACGTGGCTTGAGAGGCGGGCACGGGTGCTGAGCTGCACATTCTCCCTGGCTGGGCTTGTGTCGCAGCTAAGATAAAAATCAAACCTCTGCTCAGCGTGTGGCCCGGATTCTTCTTGCCTGTTCCTCGGTGGCCTCTGCCATCCAAACACCTTCTTATTATAACCACTCATGAATTTAACCAAGTGAGTCCAGGCACTGCCTCGCTACTCAAAATGAGCATGTCCGGGTATCCTGCTGGAAGTGCAGACCGTCAGGCTGGCTGTACCTCAGACCTGCTGGGTCAGTCTCTGCCTTGTAACCTGATTCTCAGGTGATTCCTACATGATTCCTATGCAAATCAGTTTGGGAAGCACCGTTCTAAAGAAAAAGCAGAAAAAAAACCAAAACAAATTTAAACAAAACCCAACAAACAAATCCTCTCGCAATATTTTCCGTTGCAGCTTATAACTTCCTTATATTTATATCTAGTTGCCAAAGTGTTACTCCACGAAAGATTCACATTTCTATCAAAAAGATACCGGTTTATCTCAGGAAGCTGCAATATTTCCCCATATGTGCTACGCAATCTTTCAATGAGTTTGCTCCTCACTGTAAGAAGAATGCTTACTTCTTGGTTTTAGGCATAACAATGGTACAAACAGACTGCCATTCAATAGAAATTGTGGCGCTTTTCTCCTGTGAATTTCTTGATTAGGCTACTCAACCTATGATTATGGAAGGGAATCCTTTTTTGATTATTTAAATGCAAGTCTTTTAGAAAAAGAGGTAAGGGATATAGGCTGTCTGGGTTCTGGCTCTAATATCTGAATAAATAACCTCTGCCACTTTGGGCAGTAAAATAATAATAAATAAAAACCACTATTACTGTTAATTAGTCAATGCTTACTAATGCCAGGCACTGTGATAAAATAGCAACAACAATAATAATAACCATTATTTATTGACCATTTTATCATGTATAAAGTAATATGCAAGGGTTTTATTTTCTCTAACCCTCCTCAATAATTCTGAAAGGGTTGGTATCATTATCTCCATTTTAGAGTTGAGGAAATTAAGACTTTGTGAGATAAAGAAATTTGCCCATGACCCACACTCAGTAAGGAACTCCCAGTCAACGCATAGTCTGTCACCTGGAGTTCTTTATCATTCTGCTAAACACTTAACCTCTCTGGGCTCAGTTAACACATATATATGGAATCTAAGGAAAAAAAAAAAAAAAGGTCATGAAGAACCTAGGGGTAAGACGGGAATAAAGACACAGACCTACTAGAGAAGGGACTTGAGGACATGGGGAGGGGGAAGGGTAAGCTGGGACGAAGCGAGAGAGTGGCATGGACATATATACACTACTAAATATAAAATAGATAGCTAGTGGGAAGCAGCCGCATGGCACAGGGAAATTAGCTTGGTGCTTTGTGACCACCTAGACGGGTGGGATAGGGAGGGTGGGAGGGAGGGAGGTGCAAGAGGGAAGACATATGGGAACATATGCATATGTATAACTGATTCACTTTGTTATAAAGCAGAAACTAACACGTCATTGTAAAGCAATTATACTCCAATAAAGATGTTAAAAAAAGAAAAAAAGAAAATGGGCAGATTTCATGAGATTTTTCCAATTCCCAAATTCATTGACTTTACAAAATCCCTCTTTATATAAGTATGCCAGGAAGCTGTTTAGCAGTATGCTGGGAAATTTGAAACTTACAGTTTGGGCAATAGAACAAATGAAACCTCACTCTGAAAAATGACCATCAGACATAGTGCAAGAAGTTGCTCGCTGGATTTGAGAGAGTTCAGGCAGCTGGTGTGCTTTAGTTCAATGTTAAAGGGCATTATTAAAACTCTCCTGGCACCATTCATTCTCTCAATAGCTATCTCTATATTTAGGGCATCTCTCAGTTTTGTTGAGAGCTTCTTAAGACCCAGAACCATATCTAAATTCTAGATTATATCTGACATAACTCCACACACTGTGAGTTGAAAAGTAACTCTTTAAACTTCTAGGCTCCTGAAGGATTTCTTTGGCAGCCACCATGGGGTAAGAGTTGACATTTAGCTTGCAGGTCTTCTCTGGGTTCGACGTGGCCAAGGATCTCATATACCATGACCTCTGCTATAGCCACCCTCGTGAAGCCAAGATACTTCACGTCATTCCTCCAGCTTGCTCTTTTTTGTTTCTAGTTTCTTAGTAAGAAAACAATTCCAATTTTTTATACTACAACTTTAATTTTATTAATGTATTATTGTTAATTTTACTATTAGTGTTATTATTGCTATTTAAAACTCAAGCAATCATGCTTTTATATCTATACTACAAAAGTCCAAGCTTTTGGTATGGTAATCTGCCCTAAAGTATCTTTCAATTTCATGTCCCGTTTTCCCCACAATCTATTTGCTTATTGGATTATTCCCTGTTCTCTAATCTACTGTTTTCTCGCTTCTGAATCTTTCTGCATACCTCTAGCTACCCATTTTTCAAGGCCCGTTTCAGCGCCACCTTCTCTTGAAGTCTTCCCTTAGCATCCTTCCGTAAGTCATTTCTTCATCTTTTATGTACCCATAATACATTACCTACACCAGGGTTTCTCAAACTTTAATGTGCATATGAACCACGTGGAGTGGAACCTGAGCTCTGTAGTTCTACCACCTCCCAAGTGCTGTCCATGCTGCTGGTCTGCGAGGACCCCACTGTTGAGTAGCAAGGTCATCATTTTTCTCATCTCATCAACTAGAAAAATAACTATGTAAAGAAGAAAAGTGAATTACTCTCACTTTTGGAATTACCATAGCACCTAGTACAGGGCCGAGCAGCTCTTCAATACCAGCTAGCTAGATAAAAATCCCAATTTTTTATTTAGTTATTTGTGGAGTGCCTACTATGTGCGTGGCCCTGGAGTACGTCTGAAGGACAATGGTGGTTATTTGCTGAATTTCATGGTTCGATAGAGGATCTGAGGAATGGCATTTGAAGACAAGGCTGTGGCCACTTCTACAGTCAAACAGCTGATTGAATGTTACCTTTAGTTTTCCAAAAGATGTTCCCACATTAGAAACAACAGAGCATTAGTTTCTGAAAAGTTTCAGAGACTAGGATTGACATTGTGCTCATAAAATTCCTGGACAGGTTTTAATGTATTCCCTTGATGTTTATGACAGATAGCACCATTGTGCCCAGCGTTGACAGCGCCATTCCAGCATAGTGACGAAGAGGGATTTGTTTCCAGGAGGAGGAAACATAAAATAGTCTACGAGGCACTCTTATCCCCTGATTGTTATGGTTCAGCATTTTAAAACCATCTTATATTCTTTGTCTCTTTCAGGAGATATTAGTGAGTGACTCGTCATATTACAATAACAAGAGTCCATTTTTAGTATTCTAAGAAAGGTTAGTTGAGCTATGTCAATTCATACAGAACCTGAAAGCGTTATGCTTAATTAGGAGAGGAGAGTTTTCAGAGAAATAGGAGATGGACATGAGTCATTTTCAAGCCTCTATTCAAGTAAGAGTTGGGGGATTGTTAGCAGTAAAGGTGGGGAGAAACAAGACTGACACGTTCACTGATCTATCTGTGAGTTGATGCCTCATAAACTTAGTGAAAGAGTTGGTGGATTGACTTTAAGACCCAGAAGCCAATAGCACATGGATCAGAACATGGCCTCTATGGGTGGGTGCCGGCTCCTTGAAATAAGAAGGAATGTTTATTAGGGTCATGTTGGAATAGTCAAGAAAATGAGGTTCTTACAGAGTTAGGAAAGAGAGAGAGAAACCATCTTCAATTCTGTTTACCAGTTTATTTTCTACTTATGGTAACCGCAGAGTTTCCTTGGGGGAGTGAGGATTGTTCAGCTATCTAAAGCTGCTTACATTTGAGTTCTTGGAGAACAGGACTCGGTAGCTTTTGTTACACTGCCAGATCAAGGGAGAGATCTAAAATGATTTGCAAACTACAAATGGACTACTCGAGAGAATTAGAAAGAAGATACTGGAAGACAATCGACTCGTCAATGGGGTATGTCTGTTAGTTTAGAGAAAAGTATGATCGTGCTTGCAGTTAACATTAAAGAAATCTAACCTTGGGGTTGCATACGGACACATGTCATCACAGGTGATGTCCCTTTTTTTGGTCCCAGAGATATCTTCACTGTCTTGGATAAACTCAAGCACTGAGACATAACTCTTCACGTTCTAACTCTTCACGTACAGGTCTTTCCTTCATTTAGTCAACAGGAGTATTGCGCGTCTATGGTGTGGCAGCTAAAGACACACAGTCCCTACTCTCTAGCAGCTCATGATGCAGGAGCAGAAACTGAGATGCAGGAAGTACTCTGAACTTCGGTCGGTACCTTGTGAAAGTGAATCCCACGCTGGAGGACTGAGAATGTCTATCTAACTGACAAGAAGTTTTAGGGAAAGCTCCCTGAAAGAGGTAACACTCAGTCTGAGTCTTTAAAAACAGATTTACCAGTCATTTGGAAAGAAGAAATTCAAACTCTTTCCATTGCACATGAAAGGTGTTGCCTCGGTGACGTGGGTGACGCTGTTGTATTTAGTTTGGCAAAGGTGCTGTCATTCGGAGAAAGTGTCCTTTGAATGGCTAGTCCTATTGGAAACCGAATTCTTTTTCTCCTGCATTCCAGTCCAACTTGCAAAGAGGAAAAAAATGCATCATCTGTATTTTCTGTGACAGCTTTATTGCACTTTTGTATTCCCTGCGTGCAGGCTTCCTATGTTATAGCCATAATTCTTGACCTATAGGCTAACACAAAGGTGAGAGGGCAAGGTCAATTTTAAATCACAAGGGGTTTGTTGGTGGTACTATAATTCTGGCTTCTCTCTCATGGAAGGAAGTTTGTCAACATGTATTCAAATATAGACTGTACGCTGTACATATTCTTTGTCCCCAAAATACCACTTTTGTCATTTAATGGGAGTAGGAAATATTTTAGGAACTTTTATAATGACGAGGAATTGGGAACAAATAAATTTTATGGTAATAAGAGGCTCATTAAGAAAGGTAGGATGCATACATACAATAGAATCCTCGACAGCTGGATACTTTGGGATGTACGACTATATTTATTGACATAGAAAACTATCCGTAACATCATGCAAATGTCAGTGAACAAAGCAGATTGTAGAACAGCAGGTAGAGAATAATATCGTGAAGGTAAAATTCTGATCGTGTGTATATGTGTACGGACACATTAAAAAATACCCAGCAGAACGTTGAATAAAGTATCAGTACAATTATCTCCAGATGGTAGAATTTCAGGTGATTTTGACATTCGTGATAGACTTTTCTGTATTTTTCTTGTAATTTTCTCAATAAATATATATATTTTGGCAAAAATTATTTTCAAAAGAAAACATTTTGAAGTGTGGTTTATGGGGTTGTTTACCTAAAGGCATAGTCTTTCTTTGAAGAGCATATAACCCCAATGAAAAACCCTTAAGTGATGTCACAGTTATCGCCTAGACAGGCAGCCAAGCAGGGGCAGAGTTGGTAGGAACTGGATTCAGCTTCCACTAAGCCTGGTCTCTGGGATTCCCTGCTCTTCTGCTGCCTTGGCCTGAAACACCCCTCCAAGTCCCCCCCTCCCTTCCTTCTGTGTATCACCCTCCCCGCCCCTGGAGAGACCTGGATGGAAGGAAGTGTCAGCCTGTAGATCCTGGCCTGGGTCCTGGGCTTGTTCGGGGCAGGAGTCTCCGGGGGGCGATCATGTGTTTTAGGAAGAATCGAGATCTCCCCAGAGTCCCAAAGGCTTTACTGGGTGTGAGATGCCCACGGAAACCAAACCGCTACCTGTTTTTCCCTCTGCACGGTTTGCCTATTTTTATCCTGAAAGTCCAGGGTGGTGAGAATAGACAGGAGAGGTGGCTGGTGGACTAATGTCAGTCTCAGCTTGGCCCGAGTCTTCGCCCCACCCCCGTAAAAAAGGGGCTTAAATGAGTTCAGGTGTTTGTAAAAATTTTGTAACTTACACTCTCACATTCAACAGTTATTTGCGAGCCAGCTGCCTATCAACACTGGCCTAGGATCTAGGGATTCGGAGTGAAGAAATACACTAAACTTTGTCCTCGACAGACTTAACTTCTAGTGGGGTAGGAGTCGGGGACACAAGAAAGAAGCAGCCGAGTGTCAGACCAGGAGCAGGAAGCTGCTGTTTACATGAGGTGGTTGAAAGGCTTCTGGATGAGGCGACATTGAACGGCTAGTGAATAAAGGGAAAGAGTTCTCACTTAGAAAGGGATCACGAAACAAACCTATTACTTCCAGTGAATCTCCATCCAGATCTGCAGTCTATTCAGAGCCTCTGATTGGAGAATCGAATACATTTACTTCTGATCTCTCTCTTACATGTTCAGTCTTGCGAGACCAATTTATTTGTTCTTTCATTCATTCACTAATTGAAAAAAAAATTCTTTGATACCCCTCAGTCTGTCTTACATTCTGGAGATACAAAGATGAAAAAAACATAGTGTCTGCCTTCAAGTAGCTCTGAGTTGAGTGGGAGAGTCGGGTAGAAACAGGCATTTATAAAACAGTGTGTTGTGCGCAGTGAGGGAAACACACGTGGGGAACACAGAGAAGGGACAGCCAGCCCAGGCTGGGATGAACAGCAGTTCAAGAAGGATCCCTGGTGGCTAAAACTTCTGAGATGAATCTAAAAGCTTCAGGAGAAGGGGTTAGTTAGTCCTGAGGAGCAGGAGGGTAGCAAGGCGTTTCTAACAGAGGTGATCGGGGGAGAAGGGCGGGGACGTGAGAAATAACACAGGGAAAACAACAGAGTTCTAGTTAGAGGAGTGGAGACATCAGTGCGGTGGTGAGGAATGGAGCTACAGTGGGTCCTGGAGGCCGGGGAGGACCACTTGGGTCCTGGAGGCCGGGGAGGACCACTTGGGTCCTGGAGGTTGGGGAGGACCACTTGGGTCCTGGAGGTTGGGGAGGACCACTTGGGTCCTGGAGGCCGGGGAGGACCACTTGGGTTCTGGAGGTCATGGAGGACCACTTGGGTCCTGGAGGTCAGGGAGGACCACTTGGGTCCTGGAGGCCGGGGAGGACCACTTGGGTCCTGGAGGCCGGGGAGGACCACTTGGGTCCTGGAGGCCAGGGAGGACCACAGCTGGGAGCCCAGCTGCCTCTTAAGCACAAACTCACTGAGGACAACTTTACTCTGCTGCTCCGGCACTGCTGGTCCCATTCAAGGAAATGAACGCAGTTCTTCACGGCTCTCTGTTACCAAGGGTTCAAACCATTTCTGCATTCAGACAAGCCTCTGGATGCCTTTAGGCTGGGGAGTAAATCTGAACTCACACAGTTGTTTTGTGTTTAGGCATAAATGTTTATAATGCCAAGACAAAAAAGTCTGTCCAGCCGATGTCCAAATAGCTGTCATGTGGGAGGGAATTCTCCTCGGCCAACACGTCAAAAAACTTTTTTTTTTACCCAAACAGTTTTTCTGAAAGGGTTTACATCTACAGCAGCTGGTCTGTGTCACCACCTACAAGTGGAAACAGGGTGGGTTCTTTTTTTCTTTCTCCAGAAAATAATGAAGCGGTCATCCATTTCTGTCCCAGAGTTATTTCCTGAGATGAGAACCCTTGAGTGCCCTGGCAACTCCCTCTTTCCAGCTTCCTCCACGGGCAAAGGACTTTTCCCCAAGGGGAGCGTCAGTCACAGAGCATGAAGCTTCGAGAATTCAGCCCAGCTCAGGACGGACCATATGTGGGCCCACGGGGTTCCTCACTCACTCTGTCCATCCGAAAGAGAAAACACGTTTCCCCTAAACCTTTTTCCCAGCTCCGAGGAGAGTTGTTAGGAGGAGGAAGGTTGCTCTTGGTTGCCTCAGAGCTGGGCTTCAGGACAAGGCTGCTGATTCCAAAAGTGCTTTCTTTTACAAAGGTGTAAGTCTAACAGGAATTCAGATGGGTAGAGGTCTTCTGCTGCTCCTGAGAGTCTAGGGAGGACCCATAGGGCCATGTGGTCACACCTCGCACTGTGCAGTCTTCCATGGTTTCCTGTTCCCCAGCCTTTGGCAAAACGGACTGCTTATTTTCTTCCATATTGTTGGTAACCTCCTCACCACCTTGTATTTTAGTTCTGTGGGAGCCCGTCTTCCCCACTGCCTGCAGATGGAGATCTGTCTGTCTCAGCTTTGTCCCGGATCTGATAGAACGTAAGGTCCAAGAGGTGCGGGGTCTTCGTGTACCTGTGTATCTCCAGCACCCACATAGCAGGCACAGGGTAATTATTTACTGAATGATTAACAAGTTCCCGGCAAAGGAAGCCTTTGACGTGCCTGTTGAATAAATAATTGGGGTCTGTGATGACTCAGGGGGCCCGGTGGGGGGGGGGCTTTTTTGGAGGAAATTGGAGGGCTGGATGGGTTGCGCAAAGCAGCACTGCCACACCTGGACATTTCCCAAAGGTTTAGGCTGCCCTGTGGGTCCCTGGAGGGATGAGCAACTTTTCCCTAGGGAATCAGATCTTGGTTATGCCGTTCTCAGTATGACACAATCTATGTTGTCAACTTTGAAGTCTCATCTCTGAGTAGATCCAAAACTGTGAAGTGCAGGTGGATGGGTGAATGATGACTCATTAGGACTTTAAAATTTGAATTTAAGACGAAAAGCAGCAACGCTTCTGTACAGTATATGGGCGGTGTCCACACCGACCTGTGGTCGGCTGCTTCTTACTCCAGGCCCTCTACCCAGCGCGGGGTCTGATACTTGGTAGCTGCTTACTGTTTTTAGAAAGAAGCACTGAAGAGGGGACCACGGCTCCAGATGGGAACAGTGTCCTTGGACTAGAGACTTTGATCTTTTTCTACTCTTCCGCTTTGCCACCTGGGAATTCTTCCTAAGGGCCATTTTTGGCCATCAAGTCCCTGAAAAACTAGAAGACAACATCTTGAGAAACATAGGTACCCTTAGCTATTTTACTTTTTAAAAATTAATATTAATTTGACGGCTTCTACTTCGGGGAGAAAAGACATCATAAAAAGGTGCCGTTTTAGTTAAAAACAATAAGCACAGCTCTGGGATAATTTACGTCTTCAGAAGATTTTTAACTTACTTCTCAACTGTATGATATTAGTTGCTATGTGATGGTAGCCCTTAGTATAACTTTGTAGTGCAGAACTTTAATTATGTTATTTATTTATTTTTGAAGTCTAGCTTTTTTTTTTCTTCTCCTTGGCCACACCGCGTGGCATGTGGCATCTTAGTTCCCCAACCAGGGATCAAACCTATGCCCACTGCAGTGGAAGCACGGAGTCTTAACCACTGGACCACCAGGGAAGTCCCTTAACTATGTTATTTAAATACATTTCATATGAGAGAAGATATATACGCTCATTGGCTGTCAAGCTGTATCAAGATGGTGAACAAAGTTGTAAATTGAACATAAGACATATCGTATTCTTTATAGTTCTTGAAATGGGGTCAGTGGCTTTAATTATTCCCAAGAATAAAGGAAAAGGACAGACAAATACAAAGTGGAAAGTAGCTAAGTGGAAACTCAAATGCACTCCCTAACAATAGGAATTTGGCCTCTGAATGACATATCTAGGAATTTAATCTTCTAAATCATTCAAGAAAGGCATTTTTTTAGTGTGTAATATTGAACTTATGAAAGTGTGTAAACTAGTGTACCTTAGAGAGCGTTTGGCTCAACAGAAATGTTTGTATATAAACGATTTTCCTGATGACCGACAGCTAACTGGAAAGTCCCTTCTGCTAGAGCATTCCTCAAACGTGATGGTCATTCAGACTTTGAATGGAGATAGTAGCTCTCAACAAGACATTTAATTAGCCCTTCTCCTTTTTCAAGATGGATAATATTCACTCCCCTTTTCGGGTCTTCTCTCTGTTTATCTGTCTCAGGGTCCTGGTTGACATGCCTCCTCGATGGAGGTTTTCCATCCCTCTTTTCTCCAATCCTTTCTCTATTCCGTCCTTCATCAGTTGATAAATGCCACACTTCGTATGGAGGGCCAGACCTGGTTGGGGTGGAGGGAGGGAGATACAGGAATGGAAATGTTTTTTAAAAAGACACACAAGACCCATTCCTGCCCAGAAACCCCCTAAAGGGTCTTTTTATGGACTCTGACTGCTTACTGTCTGCAGCAGCCGTCACCATCCAGGCTACCTTGCAGTCAGGGGACTGGCTCTGTCTGGGGTCTGCCTTACTCTCTGTTGGCCACTTTGTTTTTCTACGTTTTAATTTCTTTCTCTGTAATACAAAGAAGTGAACGCCATGGTTCCTAAGGAGACCTGCTCCGAGCCCTCCTTTGGTCGCTGGTCCACACATGTTCTGCACCCAGTGGCTCAGTGAATGCTTTTTCCCACACAGGTGCTGACGGCGTGATGAGCTACTTTGTGGAGTCTGCAGTGAGTGGCCCTGCCCCCTACTCAGCAGTGCGACCTGCAGCAGTGGTAAGTGGGACCCCTTCCCTGCCCTCCCCCTGCCCACCGTGCCGTCCCCTCTCCTCCCTCGGTTCCTGCTTTCTGATCTCCTAGACAGAAGCAGCTGGGGACCCAACTCCACAGTTGGAATGAGCTTTGAGTTTTTTGGAGGGGCTACATTGTGAGATTATCTGTCTTTTTATCACCGTATAAAGTAAAACATCCAAGACTGATAGATTTACTGAGAAAGATTTTTGTGTTGCAGAGAATATGACTCAAACATGAGTAACGGTTAAAGCCAGGTGATTTTTCACAGCTCAGTTCATTTGGTGAAGGTTTTTCACACACTGAGGTACCTTACACCTATTCTTAGCATAATTGAACTTATTTTTCTTCTCATACATAAAAGCTAAAATATGCAAGCTTTCTAATAACAGAATTTGAAACTGGAAATAAAATACAACAACAAATTAGTAGGAAAAATTCCTGAGTCCTAGAATAAGAGGGGTAAAAGGAACTTTAAACTTGGACTAAAGGTTTTTTGCTCTTAGGGAAGAAGGCTCTCACCCAAGCTATGTGCTGACCAGTTGAAATATTCAGCTAAATTTCTTATAAATTTACTGTGTGAGAGATCCCGTAATGCTGTCATTCATTGATTCCAATGTTAAGTGAACTTTTAATATTAGCATTGAATCATTAACTATTGATAATAAATTCTGCGTGTTTTTGTATAGAGATAGCCAGCCTAAATGTTGAACTTTTTTTACTTAATCTGGATATGGACAGATAAGTTTACTGTTAACTCTTCCAAATACGTTTATGGGTCTATATAGACTCCAGTCTACCAGAGCTCTTTTTTGACTGCAGGCTTTGTCCAGTCTGAGGTTCTGCAGAATTTTTAACTGGTACCCTTCAGTTTGCCCTGACCTCTCACTGTAATTGTATATCAAAAGATGTGATGTGTTTGAAAATTATTTTCTGTAGTATTGAAAAAATAATTACTTAAAAAGGTATTTTATGTTCAAGGAATGATTAACACATCTTTCTTCACTGGCTGTTCTGTAATACATATTTCTTCTGTTTTAAGTGGCTTCTGTTTTCATATAAACGCCATTCACTATTAAAAAATTAGAATCAGGAAAACGTTTAGAGTACAATTTACTTCAGAAATATGTGTAAAACACACACACACACAACAAGTCCAGACCAAAAGTTGTTCCATTCCGCTTAGAAATTGCCAAGAGGCTTGCTGAGGTCCACGGGGCTGGAGGCATTGCCAGGGAAAGGCTCCTTCTGCTTCTCACACAAAGGTTATCGTCTAAGGTCAGCACAAATGACACTAAAGTTTTCTTAAAGGTGATTTTGTAGAGGTTTGTTAAAATAAACAAGGAGATTGTGATTTCAGGGCAAAATGTGTCATTGACTTGGAAAAGTCGATTTAAAAGCCAGCCTATGCATATACACTGAGAAAACCATAATTCAGAAAGAGTCATGTTCATTGCAGCTCTATTTACACTAGCCAGGACACGGAAACAACCTAACTGTCCATCGACAGACGAATGGATAAAGAAGATGTGGCACATATATACCACGGAATACTACTCAGCCATGAAAAGAAACAAAATTGAGTTATCTGTAGTGAGGTGGATGGACCTAGAGTCTGTCCTACAGAGTGAAGTCAGTCAGAAAGAGAAAAACAAATACCGTATGCTAACACATATGTATGGAATCTAAAAACAATGATTCTGATGAACCTAGGGACAGGACAGGAATTAAAAAAAAAAAAAAATGCCAGCCTAATTCTTTTTGCCCGTATTGTAATCCAATTAAAAAAGTTGAATAACCTGTCGGAAAAAGCGATGTCATGCGAATTTGCATTTATTTTATTTTAGGCACTGAAATAAATTTTATTACGAGTATATACATTGCAGGTATAATATTAAGTTATCCTAGACAGGGCATCTGGAAATTGTATGAGATTTAGAAAAAAACCAAGAACAACTCTTAAGTGTGTATTTTCAACTGAAGACCCCAGCCCTGGCTGAATACCCTGGATATTTTTAAGGCCTTTTGAATGGTTTCCACTGGTTTCACAACAAAAAACCCATTTATCCCCAAACCCAGCAGCCATACCTGAAAAACGTTATCAGCACGTGGGATCCTTTTCACTCCCATATTTCAGAGTTGCTTGGGTAATAGCAGAAAGTTACATGGGAGAACTTCTATGTCATTGTTCTAGCACTTTTGCTCATAACTTCTCTGTGGGCCTCAGTTTCTCCATCACTGGAACTGGTTAGGCAAATTTTCAGAACCATAGAACATGCAGAAAAGTCCTCTGACTTCTTCACTGACGTCCTTTTTAATTAAAAAAAAAAAAAGGTAAATAGGGCTTCCCTGGTGGCGCAGTGGTTGAGAGTCCGCCTGCCGATGCAGGGGACACGGGTTCGTGCCCCGGTCCGGGAAGATCCCACATGCCGCGGAGCAGCTAGGCCCGTGAGCCGTGACCGCTGAGCCTGTGCGTCCGGAGCCTGTGCTCCGCGATGGGAGAGGCCACAACAGTGAGAGGCCCGCACACCGCAAAAAAAAAAAAAAAAAAAGGTAAATAAAATTGGTGAGTACAAGCTCAAGTTCAATGAGCCAGCTCCTACAGACAACCTCCATCCAACTTTAGGCTCGGCTGTCGTAACAGTCAAAGAATTTGTACATTGTCTACAGAATATAACTTTGGGACATCGGCATATGAGAGAAACTAGCAAACCTCACACTCTCAATCCCAATCTGAGGTTTCGTGGAGGAGTGAGGACAGCTTCATTGACTTTCCCAGACAAGAACGTTAACGTCCCAGGCACCTGAGTCTTCTCAGTTCTGTTGGGGCCTCACTGTCTGGAGCTCAACCAGTGGTGCTTAATCTGATCATTCAGGTCCTCCTGGCCGGCGCCCTGGTCTCTGGGTTAGTTAGCCTGGGCCACCAAGAAGAGAAACTGTCCCAGGCATGGGAAGTTTGAGGGTGAGAGGAAAACCATCAGGACAGTGGGTTTTTAATCTGGGGCTGATTTTTTTAAACATCTTTATTGGAGTATAATTGCTTTACAATCTGGGGGCGATTTTGTCCCCAGGGGATATTTGGTGATATTTTTGCTTGTCAAAACTTGACGGGCACGGGTGCTCTTGGCCAGAGGGTAGAGGCCAGGGATGCAACTAGGCATCCTGCACCGCACGGTCCAGTTCCCCATGACAAAGAATTGTCCAGCCTCAAATGTCAGTAGTGCCGAGGTTGAGAAGCCCTGCCCTAGAATACACACAAGATCAGGTTTGAAGGTGGGGTGGTACTGTGTGTATTTACTTGTAATTATTGCGTTAGAAAGGGAAATCTTAAAAAAGAAAAAAAAAGTGAGACTATATCCATGTTATGAGGGGCTCTGCTAAGCAGGCTGCTTTAGTTGTCCAAGAAACAATCTTCTAAACTAGGACACGGATATTTTCCAGGCTCTGAAGACTGCTAAATCTCAGATTCCTTGTTTGTGTGTTAGAGGTAGCATTAGTGTGGTTCGATCATTTGCCGTACCAGGGGAAGCCTTAAAATAATCACCGCAACAGTTGTAAAATTCATCCCATACTTCGGGTACTGGCCATTGTACACAGAACTCACATTATCTGCCTCGGGACCCCTTTGTCAAAAGCAGGACACAAGTTCTCTCCCTTGTAAGGTCAGCCTCTCGGGAGACCTTCATGAAAGAAGTGATATCACAGCTGGGGTGGCAGGGAAATGACACTTCTGGAAGTTGTCTGGCCATTGTGTTGGAGGGGGTGACGTTTTCAGGTACTTATATGGGTTGTGTGTCAGGGACCCTTTCATCCAAGGGGAGGAAGCGCTCCTTCCTGTTATGCTGGCTCAGTGAGCCCGCCGTGAGCCCTGGAAGTCCCTCGAAGCCCTGGTCCTCTCCTGTGTCATCCTCCCCTTCATGCCGCTGAGTCCGCAGAGCTGGGGGAGGGCCGGCATTGGAGGATGGGCTGCCCCTCATTTTGACCAAACACGTCCTTGTCCTTGGCTACCTCCCCAGCAAGAAGGATGCGGAGGAGGTCCTTGAGGATCGATGGCTCCTGAGCCAAGTGAGCTTAGGAAGCACCTTGAACTGTACAGAGAGAAGGAATAGACGACCGCCCACTCACCTGCTCTCAGCGCTCAGGCCTTTGGGAATATAGCGATATGCCGGGCAAGTAACTGTCCAGGGGGCCAGACCACATGGAAGGCTCCGAGCCTTCCATCCTGGGCCAGGCAGCTGTGGGACACAGCTGGGCCAAGTACCATGGAAGGCACTTAGGCTTTGGAGTCAGAAAGACCTGAGTTAAATTCTGGTCTGTTACTCCTCAGCCATGTGACCTTGGGCACATTACTCCCTCTGAACCTCAATGTCCTCATCTGTAAGATAAGCACAGAGTGTAACTTACCATAGCAGGTCATTGTGATACCAGCCCCAAACATGACCTCAGCTAATTCCCTTTCCCTGTGTTTACCATCACTTCTCTATTTTTCTCTGGATTATTTGATCGTGTGAGATGGCCACATACAGGGAGGAGTGGAGATGGTTCCACTGATTGCCCATACAAGGGTGTTTCCAGAGCAAGATGGGGCTATGGGGGTCAAGATGGAGACATTCTTGTTGAGAAACCTCCTTGCTTCATCAGTACCCTGCACTAGAAATAGCTCGCCTGCCACCAGATCAAAGTTCTCTTGTAATGGGCTGGTGGTTTACAACCCCATTGTGTAAACAGACCTGGTTCTCTTATCTTGAGTAATTGCAGTTTAATTGGGCTTCCTTGGGAAGCAATTCCCTTCTTAGCCAGTGCTGTTCTCACTCTTCACCTCCACCCCACATGCCTTAGGATGTGTTCACAGGGGTGTCTGTGCAGTCCCTGCGCTTCTTGGGAATTTGGGAAGGGCTGGTGCTCGTTTCTATGAAGCTTAGCACACATGCCTTTTCCTTCTCTCTGGGAATCCTGGAGAGCAGTGGATCAGGTATTCCAGATTAGAGCAATGAGAATACAGAAAAAGAAATTTAGAATGTAAATGGAAACTGGAAAAGAAAATGTTTTCTTGTCACTTGGGGTGGTGATGGCTTTGCCTCTGGAGAGGTTGCTGGAACATTATGTTTAAGGAATGATCTATAGCCGTGACTCTTAGTGGGAGTCAGAAAATGTGAAGGAAAAAAGAGAGATGTGTATTTTTCCAGCATCTTAGAAAGTGGGGATTTTCTAAGATACTGTGTTTAGTTAGCACACACTGGAGAATTTTAGAGCCAGACTATAACCTAGAGGCCATCTCCTAATATCAGGAAATCTAGGTCCTGAGAGGTTAAATTAAGTTGCCTGAGCTTAGAAGTATGATCTGGAATATGGTCCAGCTCTCCCGGCTCCTGGTTTAGGAAACTCCTTACCATCAAACGCATCTTGATCATTCTTAAAAAATGTGGAGATGGATGAGAATTTATGACAATTCATGGATTCATATGCTTTATTCATGCTGAATTGAATTTAGGACAAAAAAGCCCCAGAACTCCATTTTGTAGAGCGCTGAGCAAATCGAAATTCCTGCCCCGTTTTTCCACCATGGGAGGGTCTCCCAATGTCCTATCAGGAGGCTCTGAGCCACCTTCACCCTCCATCTCCACACTTGGGATGGATGCCTGGGGCTGGCACCCCGTGGAGTCGCTGGGAGTCTGAAGGCTTCCGGCTAAGCGAGTGGAAGCTGACGTGTGACACGCATCACGCCCCATATCTCTCAGCAAGAGAATGTCAAGTCCAGGCGCCCAGAACTGGGGCAGGTCCCACCGAGTAATATCTTGAGTGGAGGGGGCTGTGGTCTCAGGCTGGCGTGAGAAGCTGCAGCATCAGTCACTGCCCCCCTCCCCCACCTTGGTCTGCAGCCCCAGGCCTGGGGGCGTCTCAGGGTGGCCTCAGCTGTGGTCCACGTGGCCCGTGTGGAGGCCAAGCACAGCTTTTCATGGAGAGCAGAATCCGCTGTTCCCATCTCTGTTCTCTCTGTGCTTCAGATTCTCTTTTGTCTCAGAAACCTACAGTGGTCTGGCCTGCCCTTTCGCCAAGGCCCAAGCCCATCACTCTTATTGTTTTAAAAAGAATTTCCTGGCCTTGAGTCTAAAATTAAATCGCCCTTTGAGGGTTTCCTATTTTGTCTGTTCCTGCCTCTCCTGTGGCTGCAGCACCCTCGCCCCCTCCCCCTTGGTGGGAGAGCTGAGGGGTGTTTCCGTGTTGCCTCTTTCCTTTCTCGAGGGAGCAGGATGCATGTGCCCCCCTGAAGCAGAGGTGCCCCAGATACAGTCTGCCCCAGACTCCTCCCCAGCGATGCCAAAGCGCTTCTCCATGAATGTAAAGAGGTGCTGACTGGTCTAGCATCTTCTGAGGATGAGGAAGCCCAGACTCGATGACAGGTCTGCGGAGTCGGTCAGGCCAGCCTGGGAGGGCAACTGCCTGCAACGAGGTGAAAGGTCTTAAGATGAGAAGTTCCCCGTTTATTGCACAGACTGGCGCCTCGCATGTGAGAGCCCCCTGGGCGGTTCAGCAGCTAGGCAGGCACTTCCTAACTCTACTTTCTCTACTGAAAAATGGGAAAGGTGGTGGCAGAACGGCATGACCGACATGAAGGTGTTAATGCATTTCAAGGGGACCTTGTATGTCATGAATCTAAATGATGACAACTTCCGGTTCTCTAGGCTTTTTTTTTCCACCCTGGGGTGGTTTTTTTTTTAAATCAAATGAAGGTTGTCAGTTACAAGATCAGGAGAAAGAATGTGGATGGATCAGCAGAAAGGAGACTTGCAGTTGGAAAGGAACTTGGTGATCACTGGGGCCAACCTCCTCAGGAAGCAAAGGTTTAAGGAGGTTAAGAGATGGGCTGGAGGCTACGCAGCTCCTTAGGGGCAGAGCAGGACTCAGACCCAGGCTTCCTGATTTCCAGTCTCCTGTCTTCCTACCAGAGGGTATGAACGTCTATGCCAGGCCTAGAATGATGCGGAGTTATCCCCGCGGATGGCAAACCCCTGTACTCATCCATTCAGTGTTAACTCAGCTTTGCGTCTGGGCATGTATATTTTTTTAAGCAGCAGGATCTAGAAATATTTATGTGTCTTATATGTTTACGGCCCGGTACTAAGGCTAAACCCTAAAATTCTGAAGTCGGTTAAGGGAAAGACAGATGCACTCCCGCAGAGTTTGTGCTCTGAGTGACACATACACGAGGAGGGTCAGGAAGGGTTTGCGGAGCAAATGCCTGGACATTTAAGACTGCTTGGCTCAAGACAGAAACGAACTCTTACAGAAAGGCGGCCGCCATCAGTTTGCGATGTAGTGTTGAAAAACTACTCCCCTGTTCCCTCTTTTCCAATTGGGGGGGTCTTTGGAGGGGGTGGAGGGAAGGAAGCCTCTGGGCAGAGGCAATGCTGGGAGGTTTGGCAGGGCTGGGGGGTAGGTGAAGAGTAGCCACAGGGAGGGGGCCGCGTGGGTGGGGCGGGGAGACGGAGGTCCCTGGTGGAAGCATCGGAGAGGGGAACCGGCAGGACAGGGCAACAAGGGGGACATAATACCATACATGAAGCCCTGACTGCAGCAGGGGGGCGGTGGTCGGTTGTGGAGGTGACGTCACAGCTGGCTCATGTTGGAGCAGAGACAAGTGCGTGTCCCTCGTCCTAGTAGTTTCCAGACTTCAGGGCTTTTATGCTATTTCTTTCCAGGATCGGAAAGCAAAGCCTTTAGGCTGCAGGCTCGAGTCCTCTGAAGCCTGTCAGAGGACAAGGACAGCAGTGCTGGTCCCTGGAGATGGGGTGGGGAGGCTCCTCACAGCGTGTGACACAGCAGGGCAGGAGTGCACACTCTCCTGAGACACCCAGGGGACCCAGGCCCTCCAAGGCTGCGTGGATACCACCCTCTCCTTAGCAGCCGCTTGCTGACCCACACGGTTCTGAAGCTCTGCCCTTGGTGTCTCCCACACCGAGCACTTTTGTGCTTTTCCTCCTGTGTCTTTAACTGGCCCTTCTTTGTTGTTTCTCCCTTACTTTTCCTCCCAACGACAGGCAACTTCATAGATCCATTTTTTCAAAAGTGAAATATAATTGACTTAATATTATATTAATTTCAAGTGAACATAGTGATTCAATATTTTTATACATTACGATAAGTCTAGTAACTGTCTGTCCCCATACAAACTTATTACAATATTACTGACTATATTCCCTATGCTGTGCACTGTAGTCTCATGACTTACTTGTCTGATAACTGCTCTGAATCCCCTTCACTTATTTCACTCATCCCTCCACCCCACCTCCTCTCTGGCCACCACCAGTTTGTTTTCTGCATCTGTGAGTCTGTTTCTGTTTTGTTATTGTTCATTTGCTTTGTTTTTTGGATTCCATATGTAAGTGGAATCATACAGTATTTGTCTTTCTCTGTGTGAGTTATTTCACTTAGCACAATACCCTCTAGGTCCATTCATGTTGTTGCAAATGGCAAGATTCTATCCTTTTTCTTGGCCGAGTAGTATTTCTGTGTGTGTGTGTGTGTGTGTGTGTGTGTGTGTGTGTGTGTGTATCTCATCTTTATCCCTTCATCCATCAGTGCGCAGTTAGGTTGCTTCTATATCTTGGCAATTGTAAATAATGCTGCAGTAAACATTGGGGTGCACATATCTTTTCAAATTAGTGTTTTTGGTTTCTTTGGGTAAATACCCAGAAATGCAATTGCTGGATGGTGTGGTAGAGACATTTATGATCCTTTCTCTTTTCTTTTTTTTTTTTTTTTTGCGGTACACGGGCCTCTCACCGTTGTGGCCTCTCCTGTTGCGGAGCACAGGCTCCGGACGCGCAGGCTCAGCGGCCATGGCTCACGGGCCCAGCCGCTCCGCGGCACGTGGGATCTTCCCGGACCGGGGCACAAACCTGTGTCCCCTGCATCGGCAGGCGGACTCTCAACCACTGCGCCACCAGGGAAGCCCTCTCTTTTCTTTTTAACTGCCATTTTCCCTGACTTTATACTTTAACTAGATCCTTTACACTTCTAGATCTAACTGTATCCTTTCCTGTCTTCTCCTGTCATGCTGCCACCTTAGGGACCTCTGCACCAAATTGCTCTGCCATCTCTCCATCTGAACACAACCAAAAGAGAAATATTCTTCCAACCTCCTTACTTACGTACTTAAACTCACCATTTTCACTATCATAAAAGCAAGCAATCTAAGCATGATCTTGGATCCCCCCTTGCCTTCATCTCCTATGAGCCATAAAATCATGTTGACTCTTCCTTTGAAAGGTATCTTACACTTCTTGTTTCCTCTTCACCTCTGCATTCATGACCTTAATCCAGCTCTTCGTAACTGGCCACTGCTCAGCACCAGCACTGAGGGGAAGCATTCAAGTGGGGGCAAAGTGTGGCCCCCAAACGCAGTACTCAAGCTACGTAAATCTTAATGCAATAATTTTGACATTCAAAATGAATGCAAAAATTACTAAATGAACTAAAAAATTTAAATGCAGTAGGGAGACTTCCCTGGTGGCACAGTGGTTAAGAATCCGCCTGACAACACAGGGGACAGGGGTTCATTCCCTGGTCCGGGAGGATCCCACATGCCGCGGAGCAACTAAGCCCGCGAGCCACAACTACTGAGCCCATGAGCCACAACTACTGAAGCCCGTGCGTCTAGAGCCTGTGCTCCGCAACAAGAGAAGCCACCACAGTGAGAAGCCCGCTCACCGCAACGAAGAGTAGCCCCCGCGTGCCGCAACTAGAGAAAGCCTGCACGCAGCAGCGAAGACCCAACGCAGCCAAAAATAAATTGATTAAAAAATAAATTAATATAAATAAATACAGTTAGGATCGGTAGTACTGACTTTTCCCTTTACGCCTCAGGCTGTGACCTGGCTCTGCAGGCACTGCGGCTGCCTTGTCATCCTCCTCACCTGATCCTGCTAAGTCCATCTGACTTAGCGCTATCGAATGGGTCCTTCTAGGACATCTTGAGTCACCATGTCACTCTTACTAGCTTTAATACAACCTCTAATGCCTTTCTCCTGCAGCCAAATTCTGGTCTGGTGTTTCTGACCCTCAACACTGTCCCTCCAGCTCTCATTCTTGCTAGTTGCTCTCCATTGCAAGCGTTCTCATTGCCATGAGCACACTTTCCCCTCATGCTTGTCACTTCCAAACAGCAGTCTTTATCTCTCTATATCGCCAAGCCGAGTCTTTCGGATCCTTCCTTACATCGCCATCTACGTTCCTTGGCACCTTTAGGTGTGTCATCTTCTTCTGCTCTCTAGACCTTCATGTTCTAGGCTAAATCTTACTTGACTTTTCGGTTATTACCTTAATCTGCTTCCTCTAGGAAGTCTTACCTGCTGTCACTCTCCTCCCCCTACACATCGGTACTTAACCCTGTCACATCTCCTTGCTGTAATTTCCTGTTTACTAGTCTGTGCACTGCTGAGGGTAAAGTTCATATATTGCTCATACTGTATTCTTAGCATCTAACATAATAGTTGGCACAGACTAGTTGTGTGATACAGATTTGTTCACAAGTGTCCATTATCGTAATCCATCCAGTACTTACCATGGGATGGCAGCCTCCCTGCCTGAGCAGTCCGAGCCACACAAGGTTCACACTGCACAGATACAGAAAAAGACGATCTGAAATCAGGTAGACCTCGACTAGAATTCCATCCCCATTATTTTACTAGCTGTGTGGTCTTTGGAAATTTACTTGCCCTCTGAAAGCCTCAATTTGTTCTTCTGTAAAATGAAGATAAGAATACCAATCTTGCACAGCTACGGTGAGGATTAAACGTGACCATCTCTCCATCATGCTTAGATCACTGATGGGCATGGGGTGGTGTGCGACGTACGTTAGTTCCTTTCAATAATCTCCTGTGGGATGAACGAGTGAGGACCCATCAGATGGGTTCCCTAAACTGTGATGGGGGCTAGGAAGCTTGCTTGCATCTCCTGAACTCACCTCCATTCTCCAGCAGCCAGGAAAGGAAGAGGTTGAACTTGTTTTGGGTGGTGCCCTCGTCAAGCACGGAGGTGGGTGCTTTGCTTCCCAGATTTCTGACTTCTTAATAAGCAGCTTCTTTCTCCTCAACTGAGAAGGTTTCATAATGAATTGGAACTGGCTCTGTGGTTCTCTTGAGTAAAAATGTCATTTTCGTACTCTGTATTCAGTCAGTTTGTGAAATGTCTAATAAACAGGCAGGTGTCTAGGTGACCAGGGTCGTGATACTCCCAGGAGCATCTGTGAGCAAAGATGTTCGTGGCTCATGGTAAGCTTGGTGCACTATCTCCTTCTCCTTCTTAAAAATAGGTTCCCCTGGCACCACTGAGGACAGCTGAGGAGGAAAGATGTCTTAAAAATTGACTTCCCTGTATAAAATAATAAGTGAACCCTCCCCGACAACAAAGAGCCTGCTGTGGGAGCCGGAGAGACTCCACGAAAAATGCCAATCACGAAACTCAAGGAGATGCCATACGTGGTTGTTGGTCAAAGCTGTGTGCTGACTCGCTGTATGGCCACGTGGTCATCGCCTGGGTCTGGAACCTCATTGCTTTATCCCTAACCCACCACTTACTCCCACCCTCTATCTCCCCTCTACAGCGCTCTCAGATCATTTTCCTTAAACATCTCTTTGCGAATCATGCCTCACCTTCAGTGACCTTTCCTTAATAGAGAAAGCCTCAACCTTTTCACCTGAATTCAAGTTCTCCTCTTGTCCCCACCATCCTAGCAGGGCCTGCACCAAACCACCCACCACCTGTCTACAAGGATCCTACTGGTACCACCTACTGCCTTCTTACAAGGACTTTGTGGTTTAGGCAAGCCATGCACACACTGCTCCCAGAGAAGACAGGGCCAGGTCACTTAGAGTGCTCCTTTATGCCATTTAAGTACAAAATTTCCTCGCGCGAGACCCTATTCCTACAACTCTGATACTTGACACTGAATTTTGAGAAATACTCTATATGAAAAAATGGGGGTAGACACTGAGAGCACACAGCTCATCTAGGAAATGTGCTTGAAATTGATTCTGTTGCAAAGGATTGTTGGGGATCCGAAAAGAAAATCTTAATGTAGCTGCTTCAGGAGCTTACAGTATTAAAATACAATGTCAGCAATATGGCTTTATGCCGGAATTAAGGAGACGTTTTCTGACCGGAGCTCAGCTGAGCGTTCTTTCTGATGTTTTCCCTAAATCTCGGTCCCAAACACAAACGGCAGGGCTGCCATTGCTCTGTTTGTATTCTTGTGGCTCTCACCAGGGCCTCCTGGTAGCGGAAGCCAAGGACATTAGCCTTTGATAGACAAGAACTCAATGTGACTCCGTTCAGTCCCCAGGGTTTTATTCCATTCTCAGCACCTTTAACACACCTGGAAGAGGAGCAGCCCCGAAGTAAACTTCATCCAGCCATAGTCTGAATGATTTTATGAATATTATGAAAAATATCACGTAAATTAATGTGCACAGAACCTCCTTTTACATTTTGGTCTTGACTGCCATTTTTCTCTGTGCCGATATACCCTCTTATGCTATTTTTACTGAGCTTAAGCGAATGGATGATTGCAAAATGGGGAAGAGAGTGTAGACAGTGAGTGATTGACTCTAACGTAATAAGGCTGCCGCTCAAGGGGAGAGAGGATGTAAGGGGTTCTCCAATTAGAGGCTCTGACTGCGGGTTAGCAAGCTACTCTTCAGGGATGAGAATTCCACCTGAGGGGTTACATTCATTAATTAGCACCTTAACGTTGGTAGTTTTAATCACATCAGATTCTAGCAAAGTTCCATTTTCTTAACTGGGGTCTTTATGGAGGTGGAGGGGCCAAACAGGAGAGAGAAAGAATAAAAAAGAAGAAAAGAAAGTTGAGGGTGGGCCAGTGTAGACTAGACTCCTATTCTTAGGAAATCTTCTTTCCATGAATTTGCTCCTTCTTTAGTGTCTTAATTGTTAACCTTCTTGCTTAATCCCAGGAATGTTAAGGGTCTCATATTAATACCTACTTTATATTAGGCTCCATGTACACTCCTTATTACATGCATTTAATATAGGAATACATAATTTTATGACATGTATTTCATATTTTGTTTTGCTTTATGTATTATTTTCTTACACATATTATTTCATTCAATCCTCCTACCTTATGGGGTAGGTATTATTATTTCCATCTTATAACTGAGTAAACTGAGGTTTAGATAAAGGAACAGGCCCAGGCCCCCATCAGCGAGTGATGGAGCCAGGATTTGAATCCATGTATATGTGGCTTCAAAGAATAGGGTCTTAAACACTTCAAATCATGGTCTCCCACATAGTGTATTTGTCCTACTTAGAGAGTACTGGGTGGAGAGTATATTTTGTGGATTCTATAAAACTGATAAGAGTTGCACAAGTACCCAAATGTTGGGAAAAACTGAGAATTCCAGTCTACCAATCAATATTGTTAAAACCTATGCACATTGATTAACTGAAAAAGGAGTGATTTGTATCATTTAGGTCCATTTTTTTTTCCTTTGGCATTTGTCACTTATTGGTTCTATGATAATGGAATGTCTCGTAGGAATATCCTTTCATGGTATTTTTATAGAGTAAGGTTACATAAAAAAGAAAAAATTCCAGGATTGTGTAAAGATGACCAAGATTCTGCCTTGCTATTAACCATGGGTCCTTATTTGAAAATTAAAAAATTCTTCAAATGCTTGGGGAAACGGATGAAAATAAATGTATACATCGTCTAAGTCAGAAACCCTTCCTATTCCCTGTGTCTTTTTTTTTTTTTTGGATGGGAGGTAGTGATCAATAGTTGGTTCTATTCTGTTATCATCTGTGGATGAGTCTTACTTATGGATGACATGAAGTTGCTGTTCCATTAGGGAATCTTAATGTATTTCCTTTTTTTCCTGATCACAGAGGCAGGGACCTCTCAGCTCTTACGAAGATCCTCGAATGGCCTGTGGTTTCCAGTCCACTTATCACCCGCCGAGAGCTTGCTACCCCTTCTGGGATGAGATGGCCACTCAGGAAGTGCCCACTGGTCTTGAACACTGCGGCTCAGGTAGGAACATAAACGGAGGCTGAGACTGAGGATGGAGTTGAAGGACAATGGCAATTGGATGAGGGCTGCATCCTGCATCCTCTGCTGTCACAGCTGCCCTGGCTCACGTGGGTACCAGATGCTATTATTCTATGGAAAGTCCCAGGACTTTTCAGTCACTTTCAGTGACTTTATTCTCCAGTGACAGGAAGACTAAACTCTAGGAACGGGCCCACGCGAGGTTGCTTTAGGTCTTCATTTTGTAAATAGTTCTCTCCACTGTGCCTGTCCCGAGCCTTACCCACTTCAGCCTGGCTGTTGACAAAGGACCTAGAAGGTTTGCAGTCATGAAGTGTGACAGATAGACAGAGGGTGTGTGAACTAGTCAGCCTTCTTACAGGACATACTTTCTTCCATTCGTCTTCTCTTTCCGTCATCCTCTCCCGCTCTGCCCAGGCCCGCCTGCATCTGTCTTCTTTTCCCTCGTCCCCTTTCTCTCTCTTCAACTCTTCCTCACAGAAGCTCCTCTCGAAATTCCCTTCACTCCCAACCTGCTGGTCATGGTGCTGCCCTCTGGTGAACAGAAGCCACTCTCCCGAGGACTGGAGAAGTTCAAAGTCCTTACTCCATTCTATTTTGCCAGAGTCCCTGTGTTTCTCACAAATTCCATTAGCCCTTGCTTACCTGCCAGCTTTTTTTTTTTTTTGGTTTATTTTTAATGCAAAATGTAAATCATAAATTTAGGGCTTCTGAAATGATTGATTCTGACATTAAGTTCAATGTTTCATGAGATCAGGGTATGATAATATATCCAAGTACCAAAAAGCCAGTGTTTTCTCCCAGGATGAATTCTTAGCATAAGAAATTTCATAACTCTTACAGATTGAAAACATGTAATTCTGATGAAGTACATAGGGGAAAAGCCACTGGAAACTAACTTAAATGCAATTTTGTTTGTTCAGTATCTCTTTACCCTATAAAACTATATGGTAAACTTCTTTTATAATAGTGGAGAAATAAAGAAAATGTTTGCTTTGTTGTCCCCATACTGTATATTTCACTCAAAATAGACAGACACAGAGTGAGATGCTGTAGCGCTTGGTGGAGGTTGAGAAGGATGGAAGTCCGCTTCTCCGGGGCAGAATGAAATCGACTCCTGTGTTCCATATTGTCTTGACTCAATAGCCCTTGATCTTGGAGGTATTCTCTGGTACTATCTTGGATCTCAGACAGGATAACATTTATGCTGCCACTTTCTGCGTGGCATCTCAGTTCCCCCTGGCATAAATACAAAGGTCTCGGCTATCTACCCATTTCATGAGGCGGCAGAGAGGATATTGTAGCTGGTCACAGTTTAGACTTAAGGACTTAAAATTTTAACAGATGAAAAAGCTGATCCTTTAAAATTCTAAACAAAATATAGATCTTGTTTGTATAAGCATGAATCCTGTTCATGCCATTAGGCTTTCTTTTTTTAATCAATAATTATCTTCTCTTCTTTTATTTATTTTTTAACATCTTTATTGGAGTGTAATTGCTTTACAATGGTGTGTTAGTTTCTGCTTTACAATAAAGTGAATCGGCTATACATATACATATATCCCCATATCCCCTCCCTCTTGCATCTCCCTCCCACCCTCCCTATCCCACCCCTCTAGGTGGTCACAAAGCACAGAGCTGATCTCCCTGTGCTATGCAGCTGCTTCCCACTAGTTATGTATTTTATATTTGGTAGTATATGTAAGTCCATGCCACTCTTTCACTTCATCCCAGCTTACCCTTCCCCCTCCCCATGTCCTCAAGTCCATTCTCTACGTCTGAGTCTTTATTCCTGTCCTGCCCCTAGGTTCTTCAGAACCATTTTTTTTTTTTAGATTCCATATATATGTGTTAGCATACGGTATTTGTTTTTCTCTTTCTGACTTACTTCACTCTGTATGGCAGACTCTAGGTCCATCCACCTCACTACAAATAACTCAATTTCGTCTCTTTTTATGGCTGAGTAATATTCCATTGTACATATGTGCCACATCTTCTTTATCCATTCATCCGATGATGGACACTTAGGTTGCTTCCATGTCCTGGCTATTGTAAATAGAGCTGCAATGAACATTGTGGTCCATGACTCTTTTTGAATTACGGTTTTCTCAGGGTATGCGCCCAGTAGTGGGATTGCTGGGTCGTACAGTAGTTCTATTTTTAGTTTTTTAAGGAACCTCCATACTGTTCTCCATAGTGGCTGTATCAGTTTACATTCCCACCAACAGTGCAAGAGGCTTCCCTTTTCTCCACACCCTCTCCAGCATTTGCTGTTTGTAGATTTTTTGATGATGACCATCTGACCTGTGTGAGGTGATACCTCATGGTAGTTTTGGTTTGCATTTCTCTAATGATTAGTGATGTTGAGCATCCTTTCATGTGTTTGTTGGCAGTCTGTGTATCTTCTTTGGAGAAGTGTCTGTTTAGGTCTTTTGCCCATTTTTGGATTGGCTTGTTTGTTTTTTTGGTATTGAGCTCATGCCACTAGGCTTTGAAGTCTTATATCTCCCAGTGCAACAGAGATTAAAGCTCCCTTGCCTTAACACTTTCAGCTCTGGATGCTGTTTCTATAGCTACCAATTTACAGCTCACTACATCTTACTAATACATGCTATGAGTAGCTGAGTTCATCTCCACACTCACCCATAGCCTCAGGATCAGAATGTCTCATATTCATAGCAAAAAGTCTTGGCTCATCTCTTGTTTTAGCTAAGAAGTATTGATACATAAATTCCCAAGTGAAGATGATTTTTGATTCTCCTCCTTGTCAAAGTTCTCAAAGGTAAAATAGTTTTTATTTCAGGGCCAATGAGACACAGTGTCTGTAAAGAATTTTAAGAACCTCAGGAGGAAGCTGCTTTAAAATGCAAGGACTGATAGTCGTGTAATAGAGTGTACTTTCCACAGTTTACTTGTTCAAGAAGGAGGAAGCCGGGGTCACCCAGACTGATGGTTCTTGGGTAGGATGGGAAGACGAGGGCACATAATAACCAGTCCTAAAATGACCTGGGTTGTCACCAACTGCAGCTTAGAAATGCTAACAAGCTTCCATGTGGGAACGGTGCTTTGGTGGCAAACGTGATGTCTGTAGTTCTCTCTGTCCTAGGCTTCTTCTGATGGAAAGATCTCGCAAGAACTTTTAGCTTTCCCAGCCCCTCCTTTGCCTTTTGAGCCGTCCAGACGAAGGGGTTGCGATAATTATTTCTGGGCTGTGGTCCAGCCCTCCTCAGTGATGGGTGTCCTTTGGAAGGAGATCTTGGGGTTACAGAGAAGGAAGATGAAGACATAGACCAATCGATGATTTCTCCAGCTGCAGCGCATTTCCTTGGAGATGTGTTGAGTAAGAAGAAAAGAGAGAAAAAAACACTCTCCAGTTTTGTCATCTCCTTTTATCCTATTTATAACTTCAGTTTCCTTCCTGTCCTCCTGGCCACCCCTAGCCCTGCTTCCATCTCACGTTTGTGCTCTCAGAAGGGCTGAAGGTACTTCTTTTGTAAGGACTAGACGTCTGTCAGTGCCTGGAATGCCCGGCAGGAGGGGCCATCGAGCATTAGGGTCCTTCCTCTGAATGTTGTTCCTGTTCCGAAGGGACTGAGGCTGAGAGGGGGGAGAGGAGTGGAGGGGGGGGGGAGAGAATCAAGCTGAGAGAGAACGTGAGTGGGGGAGAGGTTACCAGGCGAGTGGGACAGAATACTCAGTAATCAAGACGAGACGATAATCGGTTGGCCAGAATAGCTGGTTCTGAGGAAACAAGAAACGGTGTGTGGAAATGGACAGAAAAGAAAAAGTGGGCATTAGTAGAGAGATGGAGGATACAAGGAAGATAGACTGAAAGATGAATGGGAAGGGGAAAGAAGGGGAGGGGAGGATAACATGAAAGAGAAAAAGAGATGAATCTCAGGACATTAACTCTCCAGCTAAAAAAGGAAGCCACATTTGCATGCAATTGCCTGTGCAGCTGTACATTTCTTCATGACAATCTTGTAGTCATCATTTTCTTTCATTTCTACCTCCTCCGGCTCGCCTCTTCCCCCTCCTCCTCCGGATCAGCCTGGAGCCATTAGCGAGAGCCAATGGGGACGGAGAGTGGGGTTCTGCATGAATGAATGGGCTCTTTCTGTTCTAAGCCTCTCCTCATCCCTCTGTCGGGGAGACTCGTGAATCAATGGAGCCCCTTACATGAGACACGGCTGAAATGTCTGTTGCTGTGTATAGTCTGACTAGAGTGGAGTCCACTGGCCCTGCCTCCCCTCTGTTCTCTTCCTCTGTTTTGTCCCCCAACCTCAGCCCTTTCTCTCAACCATCATAGCAAGAAGCATTGTATTAAAACGTCAGTTTCTTGTTCCTCGTCTCCAGGAGGTCACCTGAATTTCACTACCATTAGCTGTCATGACTAGTTCTTATCTACAGCCCCACGGAAGGGATGGAGTAGATGGCAAACTGTTTTCAGACAGAGGCAGTGAGCTCAGAGTGGTGCCCAGACCCAGCTGGAGTCATGCGATGCCTGCTTTCCACAGGGAACCAGAGGAGCGACATCAGAGACCCAACTGAACACCCGGCCACACGACCGCAGTCCAGCCCATCCACTGATAGCTGTCCATATTTGACTTGAACCTCATAGCTAGGATGACCGTGAAAGACAATAGTGTGTATCAGAAACTATGACACACTTTCAGAGTGATAGACTATCAAAGTAGGTTTCATTTCAGGGATGGATCTGTCTTGAAACAGCTAAACTTACAGAGGTGCTCTCTGACCAAAGTTCACTTCTGCAAAATAGTTGCTTAGAATTGGAAAGCAGTCTGCCGCTTCAGAACACAGTAAACCCCACTCACCCTCGTGGGACTGAACCTATGGTCTCGTTACCGTGGTCCTTGATTTGAGAAGCAAGACAATACTTTTTTTCTTCTTGTATCATGCAGTTTGGAATGTTTTTGTCACGGGTCACAGTAAAAATCTCATCTACCCACATTCATACTTCTCATTCTTTGTGAGAGAGGAAGTATACGCAGTCTAAGGTGAAGACTCCAGCCTCTGGACCCAGATGGATGGGGCTTGCCCATCAGCCCTTCCTAACTGTGTCACCTTAGACAACTTACTTTATCCCTGTACTTCAGTCTCCTCCTCTACACCAGTGTTTCCAAGAGTGTCAGAGTCACCGGCGGGCTTGTTAAAACGCAGGTTGTGGGGTTCTATCCCCACGGTTTCTGATTCACTGAGTCTAGGGTAAGGCTCAAAATTTGCATTTCTCACAAAGTTCTCAGATGGTGCTGTGGCTGCTGCTGGTCTGAAGACCACGCGTTGAGAACCACTAAGTTAATGTATGTCAAGCGTAAAGCAGCGCCGTCACTAAGCAAGTGCGATATGAACGTTTGCCTCCGTAACTCATTGTCCCAAAGCGCCTGAGAGTCCAAAAATGTCTGGGTATCATTGAATCAGAAAGTGACCCCTTGATGGGATGAACACTTTGGGTGGCCGGTACCAGGCGCTGGAAACTGAGAAGATAGAGAGAGAAAGGGGAAGATTCATGCCTCGTCTCTCAGCAACTTTTATTTGGATGTGTATGTGAGGCTACGTTTATGCGATGAGGAGAAATGGTTCCTAGACGAAATATCACACTTATTTATGAGATAAAGTTTGGGGTGACTTTGGCTTTCACTACAGTATTTAAAATTTCTAAAAGAAATTTACTAGCAAAGTTGTAGCACAAAAGAGTGTCTTTCCCAAGTAAACTTTGGAAGTTCAAGTGGGAGGTGTATTGAGAGTCCGAGTTCATGGTCTCTCCCGGGCCAGACGGCCAGGCGGCTGGGAGAGATCAAACCTGGGCCAGTGTTTGGAAAGGGCTATCGACAACCAGGTGGGAAGTTTCAGCAGGAAAAACAGATGCCTCTAATTTGGCTTTTAAGTGTTGAGAACATTGAGGGAATGCCAGAGAGGCTTGTTAAATGGAGATTCACCTTGCTCTGAAATGTTTATTCTCCTAGCAGCCTTGTTCTTTCTGCTGGCCATCTTAGATGGCCCTGTGGTTTAAAAAAAAACGGTTTTTCAAACTCTGTCTGCTGCACATATCTGTTCTTTCCTCATTTGGGGTATGTTTTCCTTTTCTAAAGGATCTGTTCCAGGTTCTCTGTCCTTCAAAACAGTTCTGATTCTGTGTGTGTGTGTGCGCGCACGTACCTTTGTCTGGGATGTCGTAATGGGGACCGTTCCTCTCGGGGAAAATTTCGACCTTCTCAGAATCGGACTTGGTAGTTGTGTTTAGAAGGGGGAAACTGTAGCCCTGTCTTAGGTTTCAGCCTTTCCCGGGAGGCTCCCGTTGGGGCCGAGATGCCCTGACAAGCCGCCTCCAGGGGACAGCGCTGATGGAAGCTTAATGCAGGAAGCCCTCTCCTGACCTGCATCCCACCTCCGAGAGGACCAAAGCCTGCAAGGAAGAGAGGCTGGGGGGAGAGCCGCGGATCTGCCTCGCCCTAGTAGTGCATTACGAAGAGCATCCGTGTACAAAGACTAGCCTACGCCCTTGCTCTATCATTTTGTTCTTCTGATCATGAGATTTCTACAAATGCCTGAACCTCTTCTCCATAAGTGAAGGATGTTTCTCTGGCTGTGGATTGAATTTGTTCCTATTTGCCAATGTTACACTGTCGCATCCATCCTGTTCCACCCCTCCACCACCACCTCGGTAGTTTTCCAGCCTACACTATTTCATATTCATATTACAATCACTTTCAGTATAAGTTTTTAAAAAATTAATTAGTTCATTTTATTTATTTATTTTTGGCTGCATTGCGTCTTCATTGCTGCACGCGGGCTCTCTCTAGTTGCGACGAGTGGGGGCTACTCTTGTTGCAGAGTACGGGCTCTAGGCAAGCGGGCTTCAGTAGTTGCGGCACGTGGGCTCAGCAGTTGTGGCGCGCGGGCTCTAGAGCACAGGCACAGTAGTTGTGGCGCACAGGCTTAGTCGCTCCACGGCATGTGGGATCTTCCCGGTCCAGGGATCGAACCCGTGTCCCCTGCATTGGCAGGTGGACTCTCAACCACTGTGCCACCAGGGAAGCCCCAGTATAAGTTTTTGAGTATAAGCTGAAAGGTACTGGGTCCTAGCAAAGGGTTAGGGGGCGTGGTGGAAAGAGCAAGAACTCACCTGAGATCTTGTCCCCTCACCTTTAACAGGTGGGATCCTTACACTTATTTCAAGGAGTTCTTGTGCTATTAAATGGGGTGCTGTACCTCAAAGGGCCTTATAGAAGGTGATCAGTAGATGCTACCTTTTCCTTTCACCATGAGCTGAGTGTGAATTTAAGTGACCCAAGAAACCTGGTGTCCCACCCTTATCTCAGGAGTCTTGCCCACGCTCACCCTGCCCCAGACTAATCTTCTGACACCTGCCAATTTTACCTTCCCTTGTGTCCCATTTTACCAGTGAAAGGAGAAGGGAGCCGGGTGAGGACCAGAAAGAGAAGCTGCGGGTTAGAGACCTGTGTCTCTCTGCAGCGATTCCAGCAGCACAGAGTAGGAAGGGTTGTAAAGACCTTCACAAGTGTAAATCACCTCTGTAGCTCCGCGGGAGGGAAGGTAACCTAGTGGGAGAAACCGGGGCCGCGGTTAGTGAGTTACGGAGAGGATGCGAGCTCTCAGTTGGCAGTCCTCCAGTGCCGCTTCTCAAAAATCCTAGGAAGTAACAGCATTGCACTGAAAGTCCCAGGGGGCTGGGGAGAAAAAAGTTCTCTTAACTTTTTCAAACCACAAATATTTGGTCCGAGTTGGGAAAAGGTCCCCGGGGCACGGAGTTCTTATTTGATTCAAGCGGTCTGACCCCTCTTAGGAACTCGTTGGGGGTAGCGGGGGCTGGGGACCCTGGTGGAAGCCGCCTGGCGTCAGTCCTCCCTCTGCCGCCCTCGGTGAATGAAGCGCTGGGTGGGTGAGGGAGCGGGGGCTGCAGTCCGGCGGGGGGAGGGATGCGCAGAGGCAGCCTGTTGTTCTCAGCGTCTGGCCGCCGACTCTTCCTCTCTCCAGATGTTCGCTGTGTTTATAGCTGCTGAAGCAGGAGACCCAGCTCCCTCATTAATAAGTTTCTTTCCTGCGCTGCGGCCAGGGGTCTCAGCCCCAGCCTGCAGCTGGGAGAGGCGCGGTGGAGGAGGGACGAGGGGAGGCGCCCCTCCCCCCCCCCGCCTCCGCGCGCCTCACCCCCTCCCCGCCTTCCTCCTCTGCAATCCTCCCAAAATACACGAGCACACAAAAAGAAAAACACCAGCAGATTTTTTATTTCAGAGAGTAAACACTTGGGCCGTGGGGGTCTGGAGGTTATGGGAAAAGAGGAAACCATCGGGCTAATCAGGCCAGCACACACTTCCCCTGCTGAAATAAAACAGAAATCATTGCTCCGCAGGCCGGCGGTTTAACCCCGGCGCTGCCAGCGAGGCGGGCGCAGGCAGGGCCCGCCCGGAGGGAGGCAGGGCGTCCGGGAGGACGGGCTGCAAGATCCCGGTCCGGGCGGGGAGGAGAGCCGCGAGGAGCGCACAGCCTTTCTATTCCGTCGTGGGTAGCGCATCTGCCCCGAGCCGAGCTTGAGAAACAGACGGTTGGAACAGAAGAGATTCTGGGCGTAGATTCAGTTTTGCAAGAGGCTGGAGGGAGCTCCAGATGGGTTGCGGAGATCCATGAGGCGGCTCAGGGAGACAACGCTCTGCCCGGCGCGCCCGTGCGCACGGATCCTGCTGGGAAACGAGCTCGGGCGTTGCTGAGACTCGTCTGGACCGAGGTTTTCGCCCGGCCACCTCCCAGCTCAGCGAGCCTGGCCCCATCACTGACCCCTTCTGGGTCTCAGCGTCCTCATGTGTGATACAATAGTGCCTGCCTCACAGAATTACGGTGAGGGACAGGAAACCGTACTGAACGTGGAAACGGCAAGCACCAAAGCATGGCTCTCAATTCTTGATTTCATAGATTACTTTCAACTGATCAGGTTCCTCCCTCCGCCCGCCCCCCTTTCCTTCCTTCTTCCTTCCTTCCTCCCGTCCTCTATTCAGTGCCTTCAGCTTCCATCTTCGCTCGCTCGCCCCCTTGCTGCCTGTCTGGAGATCGTAAATATCGCATGGGTCAGAGGTCATAAGTCAAACATGGGACCTAATTGCACTCTGAGAGAAATTACCTTCCCACTGATGTATAGGGCAACCTTTGGCTCTCTCTGAGGCTGCCAGTGTGAGAGGCCCGTCAGCTTCGGTTCTGACCCTGCCCCCATACCATGGTATAGTCAGCTGACCGTTCCCCAGCCCCCCACCCCCCTTCACTGTGAGGATGTGGAATGGGGACCCTTCCTCCACTGGGTTCCTGCACAGCCCGGTTAGATTCACTCAGCACCTCCACAGAAACATTTGACTCTTTTGGACTTTCTTGCTATTTAAGAAAACAGACCTTTGGAACCTCTGTTCATCCTTGCAGGGGGCATTAAAAAAAACAAAAAAACAGGGGGCTTCCCTGGTGGTCCAGTGGTTAAGACTTCGCCTTCCGATGCAGGGGGTGCAGGTTCGATTCCTGGTTGGGGAGCTAAGATCCCACATGCCTCCAGGCCAAAAAAACCAAAAACATTAAACAGAAGCAATATTGTAACAAATTCAATAAAAACTTTAAAAATGGTCCACATCAAAAAAATCTTTAAAAAAAGCAAAAAACAAAGCTACCAATTCCTGAAGTTGTTTTTACCAGTCTTCCCCATACCTCCTCAGACTTGCTGAAGTGGACCTTAAGAAACAGCCCCCAGTGATTTCAATATCCACAGACCCAGGGTTCTAGTTGCCTTTGCAGTTGTCACTTGATTCCTTACCTGCTTCAGACATGTTTTTTATCAACGCTGCCAACTTTCTGCTGAGTCCCAGGCCTGCAGATTCTCATAGAGAGCAGGGGTGCTTGATGCAGATGAGTTTCAGAAATGTGGGATTCCCTCTGAAACTGTGTGCAAGGATGTTTCTAAGGGTCTGTAGCTTTCCTCTGATTCTCAAGGGATCTGAGATCCCCAGGAGGTTAGGGCACCTTTGTACCCCCTGGCAGCACTTAGCATGTCGTGCTTAGCGAGTATGCCAAGCATCCTTTGTTGAACTGGGTTGAATTCACTTGTAAAACTTCCTTCCTCTCAATCCCTTCTCACCACTCTGGTCGGTCCCAAGAGATTGTCTTTAAATCTGGAAACTGTTTCCATCCCATTGTCTCGGAGGCATTGGGCACTGACGCCTTGTCTGAAGTGAGGCCACTTCTCTCCTGTTTCCTTTTCAACATCTCCCTTTATCTCACACTCCTCAGAATGATCTCTCCAAACGCCCATGAAGGGTAGGGACCTGTGGTCTCCACTGGGAGGTGGAGGCGGGATGGGGCAGAGCCCTTGGGCCACTTGAGAGCAGCACAGGAGCATCACACTGTGATCTGCTTCTCACAGACTAGCCAGTGAATGAGAGATTTTCCCAGCATCGCTGTCTCATGCAGTGGGGAAAAATGAGCGGTAGGGACGGTGCCTCTGAAGGGGGATGGAAGTCCAGAGCCAGCACCCCTCCCACAATGGGGGGAGAAGCCACCGCGGCACGTAGAGTTCCTTCACTCCCCCAGCCACTGCCTCTGATGCTGGCCGTCCCTTGGAGTCTTAGCTCTAATTTCCGTTCTTTACCTTCTCTTGGAACCATTGGCTGTTACATCCTCTGCCACAAACTAACTTAGACAAGTGGAGACCATTTTCAGAGTCTCAAATTGAGCACGAGGCATTACCCCACACTGGTCAGCTATTTGGAGCTGCCCAGGGATGGCTCAGCGTTTCCTCCTACGGTCAGTAAAGATGGACATTCTTAACCGAGCAGGCCTACAGCCTGCATCCCGTTGATAGGCTGACTATTGGGTTTTACAATGAACGTGGCTGAAATGTCTGTAGCCTGTTCCCGGTCTGTTGAGTAAAGATTGGAAATTACAGAAAAGTTGTCGTGTTTCCTTCAACCACATCCAAAATATTCAGGCATTTCATCAGTACTTTGTGCTTTGAGTTTAAAGTTCCTAAACAACAAAACCAGCCTACCATGGTGCAAAGTTTGGTTGACGTTGAGTGGTAGTTTTTTGTTTTGTTTTCAGCATGGTTCAGATCCCTCAGAATTTTCAGTTAGATATCTGTGCTTATCTCTCTTCCTTGTTGCTTACCTACCAATCAATTAAGAAATTAACAATGTAGAGTAAAAATAATTCCTGTCCCATTCTTCTTCAATTTTAAATAATCTTATTGTAGGACGTCCAGGAGAAGGTCTGCCTTTTTCTAGAACAGCTTGAGAGGTAGAGTAATTGCCATTCATGAAATACTTTCTCTAGGCGAAGGATCACACACTCTTACAATATTCCTAAGAGGGCGATATTATTCCCATTTTACAGATGTGATGAATGAGGCTCAGAGAGTTACTTCCCCCACAAGTCTAACTATAATTCTCGGAGGTGCGGAGAGGGTCAGTCAAACTGGGATCTTCCTTCAAACCCCATGCTCTTAAGCATTGTACAAACTTTGCTACCCAAACATTTTTTTTTTTTAAAGTCTGCATTGTTGCCTAGTGGCTGATGTCCACCCTATAGGATAATATACACTTTCCTAATTTCCCCACAAACTAGAGACCCTTAAAAACCTTGCAGAGGTGAAATAGAGGAAATGAGCCTCTGTGCTTTAGTTTTTGGACCTTCTCTCTGGTTTCTTTCGGTTCCACATTGGTTCCTTAAGGGCATGAAGGAGCAAGGTCATCTGCAGAGCTGCCGTGGACAATGGTTTCCTTTGCTGGCATTCACTTCGGGTCTGTCACCGAAGCATGGCATTCCCTTTGCCCCTTGCCCCCTCCTCCGTCAGCCAGCTCTGTGAGCAGACAGAGTCGCTGAGCCCAACTCAACCCTGAGAAGTTTCTGAAAGGTTATACCCTTGAAGCTCTCCACAGTGCAGGCAGCACGTGCTGAAGTTTACACAGACTCCTCGGACCTCTGAATAGAGAGACTAATTGTGGGGAAGCTGCCTTTCAGCGCACAGGATGGGCTGTTCTCTGTGGGTTTTACTATCAAAAGGCTTTCAAAAGTGTAGTGGAGCCATTGTTGAATATTTCACAATGAATTAAATACCATTTCTCTCCTCACAGCTGTTCCATGTGAGTGAGCGGAGTGCTTTTTTTTTTTTTTTTTTTTTCCTGGCAGAAGACGTCTGCTGTATAAACCTAAGCACTGGGGTAATGAGATTATTTGTGTGCGAATTCTTTAGGAAAAGCATTTCTTTATTTTAAACTCAATGTGATGCGGGGCTGCTGCTCAGGAGATGGCAGGGAGAGCCTCGGAGAAGAATGCGATGGAAATGTCTAAGCAGAGCTGGGAAAAGCAGGGGTGAGGGGCTCAGGGACCAGACCTCCAGCCTCTGTACATTCATCCACATTTCCCCAGGGCCGCCTGCATCTCCCAGACCTACTCGCTGGGCTATGGAGGCGGGAAATTCCATATATTTTTTTAGTAACAATTAATCACTTTTCCATCTGCCCTTTCAAAATCCCTTCCTGATCTCACAAGTTTTTAATGGCATTGAAGGAACGCTTGTTTTGCTCTCTACCTATTTTTATATCAAGGAGCATTTAAAAACTTTAAAGTGTAAAAGACACAAAGAAAACCGCTTTCTTGTGACGTTGAGGGCGGTTTCCACCATTAGGACATATTTGACCTTTCTGTTGCTAGAACATTAAGTGCTTCACGGAGTATCCAGTCATCTTCCCTTGCTTGAATTACTTTCCTCTTCAAATTTTTCATTGCCTTCCGTAGACATTGAGCTTCAGGTAATCAGTGAATTGGAACTAAGTATAAAATTGATTAAGATTAAATACTAGCGTAGCCTTAACTCTTCTTAAAGTATCATCGGGGAGTTACCAGCTATTCTTTAGATCCATTGAAATCCAAGAAAAAGACAGGGGAAAAAAATGGGAAGAAGAGGGATTTAGATTAGCCACGGTGAAATTTAACTCTGAAATCTATTATTAAAGGAATTTGCAAATTGCCTCTCCCCTCAAATATCCTTCAGGATATTTCAGAAGTAGTTTAAGTAATTTTCTATTATCCTTCTGCTTCTATCACATAAGACAAAAATTTTGAACCTTTTGAGAGAAGTTCAGGAGAATGTTTCAGGATGCTATCAAATGGGTAAGAGTAGGCCAGATAGGAAAAGAAGAGGACAGAGTGTTTCAAATGTAATTCTGAATTTCTCCCATTTTGATCCCTTACTCCCTCCGCTTCCCAAATTTCCCAAAGTCTGTGGCAGGGTGGGCAGGTGGGAATGAATCATTCTTCCCCTCGCTCTAATGGATGTGAAAGATCTGCTGGAAAGGCAAGAGCGAATCTATGCTGTTTCCATTGCTTTAAAACACCTCATCTTTTCCTTCTTCCTGGCTGTGTACCTGTACTTTGCCATGTGCGTATATACCAGGCTTTGTTTATTTTGTTGTAACAATCACTATAAAAATAATACATCTCTTTAAAGAAAATGTGTAAATTAAAGACTAGTTGGGAGGGCAGGGGGAGGCAGTTCAGTTCCATCACTAATGGTTAATACATTGAAGTCTCTTCCGTGGATATTTTCTCTGTGACCAGTTCACCTGGATATCACACAGGTATCTCAGTTACCACTGGGCTTATCTCTTACTCCTCTGCCTCTGTCGGAAGCCTGTCTTTACCCTCTACCCCAGTGTCACGTCCTCTGCCAATCACCAGGCTGGAAAATGGGGAGTTACTATCCACTCCCTGCCTTGTGCCTTAAGCCTTGTGTTGGTCAAGGCTCTTTTTGTTTGCAAGTGGCAGAAACCTGGCTCAACTGGCTTTATTTTATTTTATTTTTTAACTTTTTATTTTATAGTGGAGTAGAGTTGATTAACAACGTTGTGTTAGTTTCAGGTGTACAGCAAAGTGATTCAGTTATACATATACATGTAGCTATTCTTTTTCAAATTCCTTTCCCATTTAGGTTGTTACAGAATATTGAGCAGAGTTCCCTGTGCTATACAGTAGGTCCTTGTTGGTTATCCATTTTAAACATAGCAGTGTGTACATGTCAGTCCCAAACTCCCTAACTATCCAATTTCAGAAGGGGATTTATTGAGTTATAGAACTGAGAGATCCAGTAGAAGAGCCAGCCTGGGGAATTCTAGACAATCAAATAATCTTGTCAATTCCCCTTTTCTCCTCTCCCTCCCCTGCTTCCCCCTCCTTCCCTTCCTCCTTCTCCTCTTTCTTTAGCTCATGTCTTTGCTTTAGTAGAGGGGAGCTGGGAGGGGTCCCGTGCTGGAAGAAGAGGGGGAAACTCTCGGGAGAGAAAAACAGTAGATGACCAAGTCTGTCAACTTTATCTTCTAAATATCTCCTGAATTTATCCCATCTTCCCTCTTATTATTGTCAATACCTTGGTTCAGGTCCCAGTATCGGTGAGCTAACCCTTTATTGTTGAGATCATCACACTGTGTTGCAGTCACTGATTTTTGTTTTCCCTGTTAGTCTACATGCACCATGAGGGTAGGGCTTTGTCCTTGTCACGTTCATAAGACATGGCAGAGGGCCTGAACTGTCATAGGCACTCAATTCAGGTGTGTTGGGTAAAGAGACCAGGATTATTAACTTCATCTGTCAGGATGATTGTGAAAAGTACCCAGGATTTTAAAATCTATCAAGTCGCTAAATTAAAAAACAATGAAACAGCCCCCCCCCCCCGCCCCCGCCCCAAACCCTTCAAAAGAAAATTCCAATATTGTCCCAGAAGGCCCTTTGTGTTCCGGCTCTTCTCCTTCTAAGGTCGAGGGACTTTACCATTTATTCCTGTGTCCCCAGTACTGAGCCTAGTACTTGCTATGGAGCAGAGGGTTGATCAATATGTGTGTCCTGCTTGTCCAAACTCACCACGGCTTGTGGCGGGTGGTTGGTGGCTTGGTAGTCAACTGGATCAGAAATAATTCAAAGTTTTGGACTGGGTTAGGGTCTAAGTTGACCTTGGTTAGAGCCCTTTTATTCTGTCCCTCATCAATCAGCACGTACATACTGAGCTCTTGTTCTGCATGGGATATTGGGCCACAAAGTAGGGCGGCACACTTGTCTTCAAGGAGCACCAGCACAGCCTTGGTGGGGAGCTCAGGCAGACACAGCTACGCCGGGCAGTCAGGTGAGCCTGGGAGGAATGGGGATGATAAGGGCGGCATTTTTGCTGCAGACTCCAGGTAAGGAGAGACCAGCACAGCCAGGCTCCCCCGGGGCCTCTTTCCAAATTGAGTGAAAGGGAAGGTGGTGTGGGGGGAATTCATCTTGAGGTTCATTCGTTTGTGCAAACTTGGTCAGGGGAACAGGACAGAGTTCAATTTGAAAAGGGGCTGTTTTACTGATGTTTAGAATAGTGGCCGCTCTGGTTCTGCTTTATGTATCCTGGTTCCTTGTCAGTCTTTCCTGCGTTCCCCTCTGTTGATTTTCACCTCCCTGGCCCTAATCTGCCTGCCTCCAGAGATGAGTTTATCCTCTCCTCGGGCTTCCCAACCTGAGTGCGACGTTCCATTCCCTGGGTCTGCTGCTTCTCACTTCGTTAGCGTTGCCGATGTTTATAAAGCCAGGAGATAATATTTTTAGGTTTCATTTGGAGTTTCCCGGGCAGCCTCTCTTTAATCCACTTAGGAAGTTTAGAAAAGAAGGTCACAGAAATGTTAGATGTTTTTCCACTGAACTTTGGTTAAGCAAATGGTCTTGGGGTGATGTTCACAGACTCCACTGGGCAGACTTACCGGATGATTGGAACTCCTTTCTCTTTCTTTTATTCGTCTTGCTTCACCTCTGCGCAGTTGTTTTGTTTTGTTTTTTTCTTTTTCAAACAACTTTATTGAAATAAGCTTCATTGAGATACAATTCATTACACGATACAATTCACTCATTTAAACTGTAAAATTTAAGGGTTTTTAATATATTCACAGTATTGTGCGATTATCACCATACTTTAATTCTAGAACATTTCTGTCCCTCCTAAAAGAAACCTCATACTCATTAGCAGTACGTCCTATTCTCCCTCCACCCACCCACCCCGCCTTGCGCTGGTAACCGCTGGTCTAAGTTTGTCTTTTTAAATTTACCCTTTCTGGACTTCCCTTGTAAATGGAATCATACCATACGGGAGCTTTAGTGACTGATTCTTTCACTATTTTCAAGGTTCATCCATGTTGCAGCATATATCAGTACTTCATTCTTTTTTAATCACTGAATGCTCTTCTGTTACGTGGATATGTCACAACTTACGTGTCCATCATTTGATGGACATTTGTTGGCACTTTGTATCTGTTAGAAATAATCCTGCTACGAGCATTCATGTGTAAGTTTTTGTGTGAGCATGTTTTCATTTCTCTTGGATTTATGCCTAGAAGTGGAATTGCTGGGTTGTATGGTAACTCTATGTTTAACTATTTGTGGAACTGACAAACCATTGTCCAAACGGGCTGCACCATTTTACATTCCCACCAGCAACATACAAGTGTTCCAGTAATGACGTATCCTCACCTGGACTTGTTATTGTCTGTTTTCTGGTTAGATCTCATCACGGATGTGAAGTAGTATCTCATTGTGGTTTTGATTTGCATTTCCTTAATGACTGATGATCTGGAGCACTTGTTCATGTGCTTATTGGCCATTTGTTTATCTTCTCTGGAGAAATGTCTATCCAAATCTTTGCCTGTTTTTTAATTGAGTTGTCTTTTTACTATTGAGTTCATCATGTAGTTTAGACATAAGTTCCTTATCAGGTGTATATATATATATATATATATATATATATATATATATATATATATATATATGATTTGCAAATATTTTCCCCACTAGTATGAGTTGTCTTTTTACTTTCTTGATGTGATAATTTGCAGCATGAAAGTTTTTAGTTATGATTAGCCCAATTTATCTATTTTGTTTGTTTGTTTCCTTTTGTTGTTGTTTGTGCTTTTTGTGTCATATCTGAGAAATCATTGCCTAACGCAAGGTTAGGAAGATTTATGCTTTCTTGTAAGAGTTTTATAGCTTTAGCTCTTAGGTTTAGATCTAGGATCACTTTGAGTTCATTTCTGTGCAGCGTGAATAAGGGATCCAACTTTTTTCTTTTGCATATATATATCTTATTGTCCCAGCACTATTTGTTAAAAGATTTTTCTTTCCTCAATGTCTTGGCCCTCTTATAAATTTTAAATACATAGGCCACCTATGTTTATGAACTGTCTTCTTAATCTATGGCATAAATAATAATTTGTAGGGCCTCCCTGGTGGTGCGGTGGTTAAGAATCCACCTGCCAATGCAGGGGACGAGGGTTCAATCTGTGGTCCGGGAAGATCCCACATGCCATGGAGCAATTAAGCCTGTGCGCCACAACTACCGAGCCCGCGAGCCACAACTACTGAAGCCCACACAGCTAGAGCCCATGCTCTGCAACAAGAGAAGGCATCACAATGAGAGGCCCATGCACTGCAAGGGAGAGTAGCCCCTGCTCAGCACAACCAGAGAAAGCCCACGTGCGGCAATGAAGACCCAACACAGCCAAAAATAAATAAATAAAAATTTGTATTAAGTGGTTTTTTCAACATTGTTCACTATGATAAATCAGTATTTTTTTGGTTTATAGTGAACTTGGTGGGTTAGGATACCAGAATTCTAAGTCTGGTTTGAAATGTGATTTTTTTGAACCTGAAAAATCCCCCAAATTGCCATTCATTGTTTATTTTGAGCCAGATACTGTCAAATATTTTACATATATTATCTTATTTAAATCTTACCAAAACATCCTGTGAGTTATTATTAGCTCCATTTCATAGATGAGGATGCTGAGCTTTACATAGTTGAAGTAACTTGCCCCAAATTACACTGTTAGTAAGTTATAGACCCCGAATTTGAGCTCAGGTCAGCCTGACTCTGTAGCCTAGTATTAAACACTGTGCTGGGACTTGAGCAAGTTATGTGAAGTAATAGTAACCAGGAATAAGAAACAGAAAGCAGCCACTGTGTGTGCAATTTGTGAAGAATGCAAAATCTGAAAATCTAGTTATGCTAAATGATTATCAATTTCCACATCTCTAAATAGGAACATAACACCTTCCCCTGACCTCCTGTGTTACAGTTAAACCAAGACGAACAGTATTTAATTTTGAAGTTACTTAGTGTATTTTAACTCCAAGGAGAAAAAAAAAAATCAGCAGACTTTTAAAGGAAAAAGTCATCATGGTTTTATGAATTAATTGTACAAATCTCAACTTAATGCAAGTGTGTTTGCCAAGACATCGATATTTCTATTTCATCCTTTTGGTCTTATGTTTGATAAGTTTCTAACAAAGTTACTAACACTTGTCTGGAGAACACCCTGAACTTAGAGTTGACCATACAAAAGACTTTTAACCAAATTAATATGTTCAATTTGGGCATCTTGAAGGAATAACCACTGTGAAGCCCAGGGAAGTAGAAACCTGTACTTCTACTGTATTATACCTGTATTTCTACTGTATTACACCTGTAATATTGGAGATGTCAATACACAGAAGACCTGAAATCACCCCCACATCCTCTCCCCCATCTCTTTCCTCTTTCTCCCTTCTTTCCAGTGCTCACTTGCCTTTGGTGAAGAATTTGGGGTCTATGATTTTACAACAGTGGAATGTCTCCCAGGATGTATTGTTTGTGTGTTTGTGATTGCCACGTCCCACTTGTCATGAAGTCTCTACTGGAACGTGTTATTATAAAATCCCAATAAACATATATAAGTGGGAAAAAAACTATTAGAAATATGTGTTTTGTGACCAGCTGCTCTTATTGCTAATGCGTCCCCACATTTTCCTGCTGCAAGGAGATGGGAGGTCGACTGGAACGTTCTGGGTGCAGGAATCCTCTTGTCAGTTTCCCTCGCCCCGTAGTTCCTGCGGGAAGGGAGCTGACGCCATCCTCCACTTCCCCTTAATCCCCAATCTTGATCTCATTCCTCCTCTGGTTCATCCTTGAGTTCAGGCAGATGCATCACTGGGAGTCCTACTGTATCCTCCTCCCAATGACAGCTTCGCTTAATTCGATTTTGAGTGGAGATGGGTAGGAATTAATGCATGAATCGTCTTCTCTCCGCTGCACCACGCCTTCCCTTCTTCTCCCCCTACACACACTTTCTTGGTGGGAAAATGATGACTCGGTTTGTGATATGTAAGTGATAAAAGGTCTAATAAGAAATCCAACAAATGATGACAAAAGACTTGGCAGGAGAAAACCACATTTGAAAGTCCCCGAATGATAGAGGAGAGTAATTCGGGACATAGGAATAATCTGAAAGAGTTGCCTGAATGTGTGCCTTCAGTATTTTGCACAGCTGACTTGGATCAGAATCATGCAGACTAGGAAAGTCTCTGTACCCTGGACAGACGCTGTATGCTCAGGGCCAGGAGGCTTGCCTTCCTCTTGGACATTTCTCAGAGGTGCTGTGAGATGTTGATGGAAGTGACCTTCCAGGCCATAAGGTAAAATGTTGCTGTTATTTCAATCAGAGAAAAGGAACTGTGCTTACTCACATTTAATTCTGAGGTTTGGCACATAAAGGACTTAAAATGACCCAAACTCTATGAAGATAGTGTGAAAGGGATATCTCCTAGTTGCTCTTCTAAGGGACCCCATTTGCAGAATTACATGGCCAGCTTACCCTGAAGTCATTGCTTAAATAACCTGCTAACTGGAATGTATTGACATGAACTATCAACGCAGCTTCTCCCAACGGTCAATTCCAATCTCTTCCTGCTCCAAATAAGAGGTTCCTTGTGTGTTTTGATTTGTCTATATTGTGCGTTTTAATATTGCTCCAAACCACAACTGGATTTAGAAAGCAGCTATTGCTATCGCACGTAATGTACGCTCTTTTCTAAGACCTTAATAATATTGTGTTTACCCATTGTACTTAATTCTTGTACCCAATAGCTTCATGACAGCAGTCATATTTGCAATACATATTTCTTTCCTTATGTTCCTATTCTTTGATTCAAGTTCATTGATGATATACATCTGATGGTTCTACTTGATTAATGCTATGGCATTCACACCTACGTTCATTTCCAATCATTCTTCTCTTTCTACTATGTTTTCTATTTATCTTTGTTGTTAGCCGTTTATTTCTGCCATGTAGTTTATTTGATCTGTCCTTGATAAGTTAACAGGTGGGATTTTTACACTCTCGACGCACACTGGCTGCTTTGTAGTCATACTAAGTGGTACGTTGAGGAAAAAGATCGCTATAAAAATGCAGATCGATTTGCCTTCATTTATTATCCTACTTTATACAGATCTTAGAGGTCTTGGATGAGTCTTCCGTAAGGCAAGACCTGAGGATGGAGGCGCACTGCGGTAAAGGCAAGTAATAAAGAGCTTATTGCCAGTCAGAATCTAATTTTACAGCTTTCAATCCATTATGATCATTATAAAGTGGGCATTCCACTTTAGCAAGTAGGAGGCTTGCCAGAACAGAGTTGCTGCCAAAGGAATGGCGGTGTTTTCTCCCTTGGTCTTAGGTTGGAGGTTCTGTACTCGCTGATGTGATTACTCATTGCTGTAAGATCATGGAATCTTTCTCTGTGTTTATCCCCTTGCTTTCTCTCTCTATATAGAAGGTACCCTCAAATATTAGAAAAATGCATCTTCCTAAATCTTGAGGTTGTGATGGTAAAATAACAAGGGAAGAATTGACCCCAAATGGCATTGTGCATGGCAGTGAATTTATACAAGAACCATCAGGGCGTAACTGTAAGGCTTTATGTTTTAGGGATGGGAATCATCCAGTGACTTTGGCTGTTTTTAAATGTTTGTGGATTTGGCAGAGTTCAAAATCTGTTTTGCCAAGCGCTTTAATTTTTTTTTCTGCTAATTTTGAGGTCCATGAGTATTACGTGGGAAACTTAAATTGTATATGGGATTACTTTATAATTTAGCCATCCATTCATCTGTATAGGACATTTGAGAAGATTGGTGACTCTTCTTAAAAACACTTAGAAGGAAAGGTTGGTATGGTTTGATGATTAAATGAGCTACAAACCTCAAAGACTGGAGTTGATTTGAAAAGTTAAGCTCTAGAACTATTAAACAGATTTAGAAAAGGGCTGGTCTCCTTTCATTTTATTATTAAAAATTTTTTTGTGTCTGAAAAGTGTGTATGTGTGTGTATGAGATTGGACAATTTCAAATGGGGAGAACCATGTCATAAGGTAATAATGCCCTTTTCTAAACACGCAGGACCATCTACAGTGAGGCTGGAGGTGGGCCTGATTTTACCGTCTCAGGTCACTTCAAAATAAATATATTTCATTTATTTATTTGGTCGTGCTGGTTCTTAGTTACGGCAGGTGTGCTCCTTAGTTGTGGCTCACAGCCTCCTTAGTTACTGCACGTGAACTCTTGGTTGCGGCATGCATGTGGGATCTAGTCCCCTGACCAGGGATGGAACCCGGGCCCCTTGCATTGGGCGCGTGAGTCATAACCACTGTGCCACCAGGGAAGTCCCTCAGATCACTTTTAATATCAAATGATTGTTTTAGTCACTCCTCCATTTCTTCATGATTTCATTCATTTATTCAGTTATCTATTCTTTCAACATTTATTAAGCATTTACTATGTCACCAGGTCCAAGTCACTGTGTCTTAAGCTGGAAATTAAAATTTGAGTAGAGTATGACTCCTGACCTTGAAGGGCTGAGATTATTTTAAGCCAGGTAGTTAAGTGCTCAGTCAGAAGTCCATGGGCACTGACTTGAAGTCAGTTTGTTGTGAGAGTGCAAAGGAGGAAGTGCCTGATTTTATCCCAAAGACCCAGGAGACCTGCAGGGGGGTGGGGGTAGGGTGGGCAGGGTAGATGTGATGTTGGCTGCTGCTTCCTGAGGGATGAGTGGGATGGGTGGACCAGGGCTCTCCAGAAGGGGAAAGGCCTGTAAAAGTACACAAAACGGTGAAACACTAGGCCATGTTCAAGGATGCCAACAAGTCCAGGATTGTTGGAGAGCAGGGGAAGAAGGTGAAACCGGTCCGAGAGGTGGGCGGGGGCCCATTTGGGCCATTTGCCCCATGCTTGGATTTCATCTGGTTAGCACTCCAGAGTCTTTGAAGGAATTTGTTATTTCTACATCACGGTAAAAAAAAAAAAAGGGTTGAGATGTTCTCTCATATCTCTGCTTTCCTATACAGTGTCCTTCTGAGAAGCTTGCGCTTCTGTTTCACGCAGGTCTGGGCGGATGTCTTGGCTGCATCCCCCGAGGCTCCTCGACTTCCATGGAAAGTCCTTCGGAAACGCTCCACTGCTGGGGTAGCGCTTCCAGACTGCAACGTGGGTGGATTCCCACCAAAGGTTTTGCATTGTGACAGAAGTGTTGCCTTCACAAATCATCTATTTATCTATTTATTTATTTTTGGCTGTGCCGCGGGGCGTGTGGGATCTTAGTTCCCCGACCCAGGGACTGAACCTGAGCCCCCTGAAATGGAAGTGGAAGTGCGGAGTCTTAACCACTGGACTGCCGGGGAAGTCCCTTATTTTCAAAATAATATAAAATTTGTCTCTTGGGCTTCCCTGGTGGCGCAGTGGTTGAGAGTCCGCCTGCCGATGCAGGGGACACGGGTTCGTGCCCCGGTCCGGGAGGATCCCACATGCCGCGGAGCGGCTGGGCCCGTGAGCCATGGCTGCTGGGCCTGCGCGTCCGGAGCCTGTGCTCCGCAACGGGAGGGGCCGCAACAGTGAGAGGCCCGCGTACCACAAAAAAAAAAAAAAAAAAAAAAATTTGTCTCTTTCTTTAAGCCGAGTATAACTCAAGCCTGAGCTCTGGATGAATGTGGAGCCTGAACAAACCCGGCAATGCTGATGCGGTGGCTTTTCAAAGGCCAGCGATCTGTGATGGGGGAACAGTAGGAGAAGTGGAACGTTAGCTTGTCTATCTCTAGGCGCTTTGCAGAGGTTCTGGATGGAGGAAAGCTAATCAGGAGACCTGCATGGGGAGAGAGGCGTGTTATTTAATTAGCTTTACAATGGGCTGACTTGAAGGCACGTGGTGGTTTTAATAGAGGCAGATAGATGTCCTTTTTTGCAGGGCTAATTGTTGGGAAAAAGCAGGGTCTTTGTTCCGGCCCAGCATGAGGGCTCTGATCTCTTGGAGCCCAGGGCTGCCCCTGCTTATAATTTTAGACAGAGCTATTCAAGGCTGCCCTGTAGAGAAAAGAAGAACAAGAACAGTATTGTGTATGCAGGATCTGTGCCCAAACCTCCCCAAAGTCACTAGGAAAAAAAGAGAGAGAGAGAGAGAGAGTAAGAGGACCCAGCCATGTACATCTTAGAGTATTTCCCCATCACTTATTTGCTATGTTTGTTGGAAAGGGCAAAGCCATCCTTTAATCAACTTGGAGCTGAGGTGGGGTGACTTAACTAAACACTTTCAGAAATCCAATTAAGTCCACTTTCCCAGTGATATGGCATTCATCTTGCCAAATGGAGCAGGCAACTCGCAAGGAGAGTCTGTGAGTTCCATGCTGCCAGTCTTCATGGCCAGATGCCAGGCATTGGCGATGCCAGAGTATGAATTATGTAGCGGATGCCCCTGAACAGCAAAATCTGTGTTGCTGAGGGGCAGGTGGGCTATCTTCCCTTAGGGTTCAACTGGTCGGCACAGGTAGTGACACAGCAAGTAAAACACTTCATCTGAAGGCCAGGAGGCACATCCAAGCTCAGAGAGGGGCTGCTACATGGGCCCAGAATCCCGTAGCTAAAAAGGCATGGGTACAGCACAATTAGAGATGGTTAGAGGTTCAGGTTTACAGCACAAGTTAAGTTGTTAGGAAACTTCTAGCTGTCAGAAACAGAGGGGATAACGTAAGAAAAGACTTCTGTGAAGTGACTGCAATGGTGTGTGGATGGGGGGCGGTGAGGTGCTAGTTTGGGGAACGCTTCAGGCAGCAAGATACAAGGTAAGTACTGGACAGTGTGTGTAAGATTCTGCTAAGTTAGTGATCGACTCGGAAGCCAAATGGTGAGGCCGTTTGCTTGGGATCTTATTTTGCTCAGTTTGTATGAAATCATTGAATGGGTATCAAACATACAACCCAGAGTGGGGAGAACCCAGTATTGGAAGGAGTCCTAGAGGGTGTATCTTCCTCTCTGCCCTGCTAGTGTGTGATGTAGCTGTGACCATATGTCTAGAACTTCCATAACCATATTTCATGTCTATAGAATGGGTATCAACTCCTTTTCATCCAAGGGGCCTGGTGTCCGGATCTGTATAATTTACATACTCAGACTTAAAACTATCTTTATTATTATGTCATGACTTTCATGGGACCACCGTGTCCTCATCTCTTGGTGAGAACACTATCTACCACAGCTTGGATTAACTTCCATGAGAATTTTATGGTCGCCGTATCCAAAGTCAGGATTCCGATTTTTTAAATTATTAATAGCGGCGAAGCGGTGTCGCGTGCTCATTCTGCGTTAGACATAGTGCAAATGGCGTGGCACAAATTCACTCCATCCTCAGATCAGCTCTGTGAGCTGGGCACTATGATCAGCTCCATTTTACAGATGAAGAAACTGAGGCTTTCTGAGGCCAAGGGACCGACAGCTGGAGAGGGGCCAAGCTGACTCAAACTCTTGTCCACCCGCGGCCAAAGCTTGTGCTCTTAACCGCTCTACCCCACTGCCTCCTCAGTTCTTTTAGAGTTTAAGGGCATTCCTTGTAGTTAGGAAACCAAAGCCTGATAGTTGATCTGGCAAAAAAATGGGCTCCTTGGAAGCAGGGACATTTATTTGGAATTGTCTCCTTATCTCCACACCTCAGTTCCATTCCATTCAATTAAAAAAATACTCTCCGGGAGAGAAAATGTTAGCTCAATAAAAATGGGGAGTCTATGTGGATGCTGGGCCTTTCCTGGATCTGGAATGGTGGTTGCCAGCCATCTGGTCTCTTTCAAGGTTGTGGAGTTCCCTGAAAGAAAAGTCCATGATCTTTTTGATTTTTCAAAATTCTGAACATTATTTAGAATTTTTAATTCCTGGAAAGGGACCTCTCCTGGGAACCTGCCACAAGAGAGCCCCTTGCCGTTTGCCCTCCCACACTCTGCTGCCAGCTCCCCAAGCAGCTGGACCTTCCTCCTTCCTCCTCTCCTCCCCTCCCCTCCCCTCCCCTCCCCTCCCCAGCGGGTCCCCTCCTCCCCTCCCCTCCCCTCCCCTCCCCTCCCCAGCGGGTCCCTGGTGGTGCTTCCTTCCACCCAAGGCCTTTGTGTGATGAAGTCTTTCAAGATGGTCTCCCTGTCTGGGGAAAACACATGTTTCTGATCAATCTGATGAAATACATTTCCATTAAGAAATAACTTCTCTGTTTTCTTCCTTCTGCACCTTACCTATCATTACCCATCATCTCGAGCCCTCAAGGCTTGAAAGGACTTCCCTGGCCCGACTGATTACATGGCGCCTTCTTGCACGTCACATATGCTGGATTTGCTTCTCTCCTCTTCACCAGTGTGAAGGGAGAAAGGTTTTCGTTGTACAGGAGCCAATCCAGATAGATGAGATGTGAGCTGGGGTCTCTTCCACCATCCGCTACATTCCGACACCTTCATAAGGGGTGATGCAATGTGCCTAGGGAGCCCAGCTGTCTTGTAAATTAAAGACGGCTTCATCTCTTTGGCCCTGGAGAACAGAGAATTAAATGGGAGCTGTAATCCCGGAGAAGTTGACATATCCCCTCTTGAGATTGTTTTTCAACTGCTGTTGTTCTATCAGTGGCATATTTGGGGCTCAGTACATTCTAAATATGAATAATTACTCAGGACGCCCTAGAGTTGTTTTTATGGATTTATGTTCCTGCATATTTATGAAACTTAGATTCTGTGCACATTTGTTTTCGGGACAGTACACATACAAAAAGAGATTAGAAACAGCAAAGGACTTTAAAAAGTGCTCTGCATCCCACTTCCTCTGTTACTAGATTTAGCATCAACAAACGGAGAATTCGTATAAATTCATTATGAGGCAGTGATGTTGTGCGCTGGAGGATGCTGAGGGCCAGGGAGGGGTAGATGTCTGAGTGAGGTATTTGTAGATGACAGCTTCAAAGTATGTTAATTTTCTTGGCTAGTAAGATGTTCTCAGTGTGTTCTCACATTTCATTTTTTCTTGGGTCGATTATGTGTAACTAGCTCAGAGAAAGTGACGTAAAATGATGTGTGTCTCTAATTCTCTTCACAGCTTAGTGGCAATGGTGGACCCTAACCAAACGCATTACGTCCTTGGTTTCCATGGTTTAAAATCAGCCTGCGTTTCCCTTGCAACATTTCCATTATGCATCAGCAGATATAACAAATTAAGTGCGGGGAGGTGTCATCTGCTATGGTCCAGACAGCCAGAGAGGTTAGGCCTTCTTTGAGTGTCTTTTGCCACCTGCTAGGTAGTAGCAGCTCATTTGACTTTCCCTCCCCTCCCCTTTCCCATCATCTCTCAACATATCCCCTTTCTCACTGGAGAGGATGCCTATAGCATGACCAAACAATTAAAAAAAAAATGCATTGCTTCTGGGGACCTGACAAGATATAGTAAATTGGAGAAGGTGGAGGGGATTTGTAACAGGCACTGGACTCCCTATAAAGTGTCTAGGTATTCTTTCTCACAAAGATGGAGAAAATTGGGTTCATTTCATGTATTCTCTTATCTTACGAACAATGGATATAGCTATTCTACACCTTCCCTTTATGATAATCAGTGAAATAAAAGATTCAAGTTAAAGTTCAGAAATTCCTGAAGCCTTCTTCTGACAATATGAACAATATGATGTGTAGAAGTTCAGACTGATGACAAAATGACTGGTTTGCTTGGTGGTAAAGCCAAATGCCATTTTCCATAAACAGCTATACCTGTTTACACTCAGATGAAAAACAAAATGAATACGGTGACCTTAACAACATTTTCCTTTAAGGGCATGAGAGGCAGGTGATGAGAACAGCAGAGTAAAACTTTATAAAGACCTTTCCAGTTGGAAAAGAGTCACCCGGTTATCTCTTTAGTCTTAAACTTTGGGCAACTTTGAGTCTCACATTACACCAAAAAAAAAAAAAAAAGACTGATATTTGAGTTCAAGATCTGTGTTTGGAATTTTAGGAAGTTATCTGTTCATTAAGTAAATAAACAGCATAATTTATTGAGTTCATACTGTTTTGAGCTGAGCACTGGAGGTGATGACAGAAACTAATCACTGCCTTGAGGGAGTGTAGGAGGCGGACGTGCTTATTCAAATACTCCCTTGGGGTGTGCTTGGGCTGTTGGGCAGAAAGGGGCACCTTGTGGGTGTGGGGAGGAAAATTCTTTGCATACAGAAAATGTCCATGTTGGGGAAATACTGAGAAATACCCTCTGTGTTTGGTGTAGATTTTCAGCTTGACCTTCCCTTGCATCTTCTGTGGTCACCTCCTTTCACTTCCATTCTGCTCTGAATCCTTTGCAACTCTTCCAGCTTGAGGACCTCCTATTGACTTGTTTGACTGTCATCCCTTGACCGTTGGCCACGCAAGTCAAAGAAATCGACTCTGTGAAGGTACTGGATCCATGCCCAGGCCTCAGTTTCATTTTGGAATCTTGGAGATTTAAGTCCCAGAATGACAAGGACATAGAATCCCTGGTGACTCTACCTTGTCGTGTCCCCCCTCACCACCCATCCTTCCACTGTTCTCAGCAAAGTTCCCCTCTACTGCTTCCTCCTGTACTATCTTTCCTTTTTCTCTTAGAGCTACTCTTCTAGTACAATCTGCTTCCTCTGCCTAACTTCCAGCATCTAGAACTGGATGGAGAAACTCTCCACCCCATCCCCGCTCCTTCATCTCTAGGGTGGTAAATGCCACTCCTTTGGGGCAATGGACTTGGCATTTCAAAATGAAAGGGGGAAAAGAAAGGGGAAGATTCCACAATAAAATTCTCTTAAGATTTAGACCACAACTGCAAAGAACATCTGTTTTGAAATCTGGTGTTGTCTTTGTAACCCAAGAGAGAAGCAGGGTAAGATCAGAGGAAGGCCTTAGCCTTCCACCAGAAGAAACCACCTGCCGTGTGGGGAAGGAGCCGGGATCCTGTCCTCCTGGGGTTCGGAGCTCCCAGCCAGGAGCCTGGTTCTCTGCTTCCACCCTGTTATTAAAGAATATTCGGTCTCCTGCCATTTGTGCGAATGCCATCGTCCCTCTACCTCCTCCAGAGGCCAATTTAGGACAACTTACATTGGAATTCATACTACATGATCCCAGAGGCTCCAGGGTAGCCTGCATTCTGCACGACCCAGGCCCAGGAGGGAGCAAAAAATCCTGGGAAATGTGCTCTGTTCGCTTCAAGGAAGCCAGCTGACCATGGTGTGGAGGGAGCCTCCGTACCCTGCAGCCTCGATCGGCAGCCCCTCACCTCCTTCTGTGTGGGCAGAGCCTGAGCTGCTTCAAGAGGAATACGTGCCGTCTGAACTGGTGGATTTTCAAATGTCGCTTGGCCTGTGGACGAGGCCCATCCGTCCCACATTGCTGGAGCTGCAGATGCAGCTGAATGGTTCATAATTACAGTCTAAAGAAACTGCAGACAGCAATAGAGCCAGCCCAGACCCTTTCTCTCCTCACAGCCCATGCCAAGCTGTCACCCACAGGGAATGCTAGTGTGGTTACCCTGCAGCGTGCTTGCCCAAAGACAACACGTCCAGTGCAGAGGAGACTGTTAGATTTCTAGAAATTGAGGCTGATCATCTATCTGTTCCTGTGTGCACTGTATCCTGCTTCCTTTCTCAAGAGTGTCTGGGAACAGACCAAGCTGAACTGCAGTGACTTCCCCTGCAGTGTGGTGTCTGTAAACCCAAGGAGATGCCCGGAGAGAGGATCAGGGGATCCCATTCTAGAACTGACACTGTCTTTTTCAGGCTGTGTGGCCTTGGGCAGAATGACTTACTCTCTCACAGTCATTGTTTTCCTCTGGAAATAAGAGGGCTGGCCTTGACTAACTCTAAGAATCTCCATCTCACTGTAACATGTGACAAAGCCAAGACCTAAGGTTTTGTCACCACGAACGTGATCTTCCTTCTGAATTTGAAATAAGACTTTTCGGTGACTCTTAAATACAAGTCTGCAGTTTTCCCTCCTAACCAGGTAGTGCTGGAGTTTCTCAACTGAGGCCGGAGCTGGGCAGGTTCCCAAATCAGGAACTGAGGGGAGGGGCTTGGAGAGATCTTTTTCAATTAGATATGATCGTTCTCCTTACCTCTCCATAAGACAGTTCAGGTGAATAGGGGGTCCATGTTACTCTGGAAAGGGGCTGACCATGCAGAAGATTTTTATGTGGTTCCTCCTACAGCCTATGGTCTACTGGCTCTTAATAGCAGTAACAGTGATTTAACTTTGAGCTCGTCTTCTGACCTAGACACTGCTAAATGCTTTCCATGCACTATCTCATTTAATCCTCCAAAGGACCCTACTTTAAGCAGAGAGGGACTGAGGTTCAGGATTGTTTAAATGACTTCTGCGTAGTAATTCAGCTGCCTAGTGGGTAGAGCTGGAATTTGAATCTGAGCCTTATGCCAGAGCCTACGTTACTTACGTTCATCTTGGTTTTATCCTGGAGAACTTTCCCAGGGCAAACGGGCCCCGGTCCTCCCCTCTCCCCGCCCACCCTCCCTCTCCTCCCTGGCTTCCCTCCTTACTTATCGCTCATTGTTTATTGTACCTTCTAAACAATAGTTAATGAGTCTGTATTACACGGTCGGGAGAGCCAGGGGTGATTTTATTCCCTGAAACAGAGATGAGGTTGTGACACAAAAAGGTTAAGTGGCTTTGGTGAGGTCACAGAGCCAGGCTGCAGTGGGCGACAGCAGCTCCGATCCCCCACTTGGGTTCCTGAACTGACCCTAAGGCCTTTTGGCATCAGAGTTTAATTAAGAGAGCTCTTTTCATTTTCTCCAATTTTCCATTTTATGGCAGCTCCATAACTTAGGTAGATATCTAAGCCCCAGGCATCTTTCTCCCCCCAGGGTGCTTTTCAGTGACTCAACTTATCACACAGAAGCCACTTGCTTTAGAGCTAAGCTTTAGGAGCCTGTTTCTGTGTGTGACGGGGGACTGCTGCTTTTTTTCTCAGAGAAAAACAACCACAAATGCAAAACGGGCAGGTTGTTAATTGAGGACTTTTTTTTTTTTTCTTTTCTTTTCAATCTTACATTTAAGCCAGTAAATGAACATCTGTGAGTCATAAACTTGCTCTGGATCAGCCGTTAGTGGTCTGAGTGTTTTTGCACCTACCTCTAATAAAGCATAGTTTAGCTCAAAACTCAGAGATTCTTCGGTTTGTGGACGGTCAAGATGTGGGAAATAGAAAAGTAACTTCTTCTAGCACGCTTCTGGAGGAGGAGAGTCTGTCTTTCAGGATTGTTTATAATTAGGTGTATTTTTATATTTCTTTTTTATTGAGGTTGGAGCGGGAGTTGAGAGAGGAGCATAAAAGGGAAAGTTTATGTTTTTTACATACTCTATGTTTTTGAGGGAATTCTTATAAAAAATGTGACTGTTTTCTTGATGTCATTAACGTCTAACGTCACACCCCTGTCCCTCAACTCCTGCTGGCTTTATTTTAACCCCTTTGACATGAGGCTTCTAGTTTAAGGAATTTCAGCCCTTGCTGGGTGTGATTCCCAAGTTTTGGGAATATTTGAAAATACAATTCTGGTTTCTCCCAAGTACCGGAGGAGCAGACTGCTGCATTACCGGCAAAAACAAAAAGTTGTCCCTTGGTTGAGTTTTCTTGAGTGCCTTAAAAATTAGATATAGTCTTGAAACAACTTGCCCAAGGGGATGGAAGGCAAAGCTCCTCTGATCTTGTCTTGTTAGTGGGGAAACTGAGGCGCAAATGAAACCCAGTGGACAGGAGTGCTGGGGAACAGAGCTTCTGGTCGGCCAAGGCCAGACCTAGAGGCAGAGTGGCTGACATTGTTTAGCTCATTTTCACAAGCGCTAGCATATCAAACTCACTTAACCTTTGAATTGGAAAGCCATGGTGGCAAAGTAAGAGCCCCTAGTGACCAGGAAGGTGATAGCTCACTCTTCAACACATATTGATTGAGCATCTGCAGTGTGTCAGGCACCAGGCAAGGCACTGTTTTTTAGGATACGGTAAGATAGAAATATCATCTAAAGTTCACAGAAACATTTAGAAAAATCTACTTGTGTCCTAGAAAGAATAAAAATTGAGTTGATCAAAATTGATCAGATTAATCAAGTGGGATCATTGCAGGCCTGATCAGATCATTAATATCCCAAATATGTAAAAATACTTTCACTTGTCCATATTAAGTGCTCCTTGTTTCCACCAGATCCGAGGTTAGATGCATAACTTCTGATAACATCAATACTCACAACTGGCCTCCTGCAGGAGTAACTTTCTTGGAAGTCTGTGGTGGCCTCTGGCTATCTTCCAAACCCCACTCCCTGATTTGCACAGTCAAACTTCTGTGCTTCAGGACGGGGTTAGAAAGGATGATTGACAAGTTGAGCTGTCATCCTTGAAGAACTGAAGGAATAAATTCCCCCATTGCTGAAGTGGACAGTGTTTTTCGGATTCATCATGGCGGGCTCTTTTAGTGTCTAGTTTGGGGGTGAGGGAGGTAGCAGCCGTGTTTAGGCTAGCCTGGGAAAGAAAGCTGAGAAACCGACTGAGGGAGAGAGACAGGACTTGCTCTGAGGAAGCTGCGTTTGAAATAGAGCAGTCACACCTGGATTAAAAAAAAAAATACCAGCATCTCCTTAACATAACATCAATGAAACAAAACTCCGCAAAGCAACTCCTGATTTGCACAGTTCTTTTGCTGATGTATTCACAGCGGGTAAGGCAGGATTGGTTCAAGATCCTTTCCTTTGCTGCTCATTTGAATGTGTAAATGCACAATTCATTCATGCGTTGTTTCCCTCAGCTTTTCCCAGGATCAGACGGGTCTGTTCTTGTCATCTGGGGGCCAGCACTGTTTTCTGATACCTTTTGGAAACACAGCTGGATGACAACATTCCTTCGACAATTAGGATTATCACATACAAATACTTCCCTCTGGTCACTGGAAGACTAGCATAATCTGCAGTTTGAACCAGGAGCCTGAGATTTGAGATTTATCTCCTATTCTTGGCTCCTCCCCTCCTTGGCTGTGGGAAACCTGTAAGTTACTAATACTTCAAGGGGACAGAACTGGAATTAGATGAAGGTAAGCAGGTGTGTTAAAACTTATCAGAGCTTGAGGTTACAGTTACAGCCAAGTGGTGGGAGCTGAACATTTGCTTAGAAATCAGGAAACAGTATTAAAAATAGCTTTCTCTGAGGTTGTTCAGAAAGATTTATGTTTTAAAAAAAATTTTATTTATTTTATTTTTGGCTGCATTGGGTCTTCGTTGCTGCGCGCGGGCTTTTCTCTGGTTGTGGCGAGCAGGGGCTACTCTTCATCGCGGTGCACGGGCTTCTCATTGCGATGGCTTCCCTTGTTGCGGAGCACGGACTCTAGGCGTGTGGGCTTTGGTAGTTGTGGCACGCGGGCTCAGTAGTCGTGGCTCGCGGGCTGTAGAGCACAGGCTCAGTAGTTGTGCCGCACGGGCTTAGTTGCTCAGCAGCATGTGGGATCTTCCCGGACCAGGGCTCGAACCCGTGTCCCCTGCATTGGCAGGCGATTCTTAACCACTGCGCCACCAGGGAAGCCCCAGAAAGATTTATGTTTAATCTTTTAGTTCATCAGAGATAGCTATCAGTGCCTGGCTCCAGCTATACGTATGGGTCTAGGGTTGCACCTCTATGTCTAATGCTTGATTTATTAATTCAGACCAACTCTCTCCATTTATGATAACCAGTGTGCCAGTGGCAAACCATTAATTATGCAGGATCATGTTATGGTGTCTGAAGTGTCTGGGCTTCCCAAGTGGAAAAGGGGTCTGTGTACTGGGATTCTGTCATGGCTGCGAATGACGTACTCCAGAAATTCGAAACCACAGAGCTTGTGCATCCCATTTTTGATGGTGGTGCTAGGAGGGTTGTCAGTTTTATCTAGTAGAGGAGGATCTGTGAAAGGAAAGACAAAACTTTTGGCCAATGGTGACATAATTAGAGGAACAGAATAATAGTTCTCCCTGCCACCCAACCACTGCTGTAGGGAAACTGGAAGCTTAAGGAAGCCCAGGAGTGGATGCTAGTTTGGGGGCCCTGTTCCTGACTCTCCCAGTAATAAAGACGACGTTGGGCCTTTGTTTTGGGTCTCCAGAAGGCTGCCTTGGGCTCCATCCTTATCAAGGGCAGGTCATTTTTAACTAATTTCTTAACGATGACACTTGTTGGCCCTTGAAAATTCGAAGGCTCCTGCAGCACTCCAGTGCCGATCCCTGACTCATAATCGGCTGGAGTCCAATATTCCCAGAGCCCTTTGAGGACACTGGCTCGGAGCCCCCTGCGCTTGCTCGCACGCAGGCCCCTCCAGTCGCTGCCTCACGTCCTGTGTGTCAGTCTTTGTGAATGAATGATAGACACGCACTTGAAGAACTATGCCGCTCCCGGGACGGGGCGGGAGCGGGTGACCAAGTCCTCAAGAATGCGTGGAGAATCTGACGGACTTTCCCGAAGGGCCGGAGCGGCCTGGGCACCCGCTGGCTCCGCGTGCGGTTTCTCTGCGGCCCGGCTGCAGTGCCCGGGGGGCAGAGGGCGCGGCGGACGCCGAGCTCCGCCCAGCCTTCCTTTCGGTTTGGACCGCCGCCGGCGATTGGCCGCGGGTCCAGGGCCCCGCCCCCGGCCGTGCCCGCCCCTCGCCGCCCCGCCCCTCGTCCCTCCCGGCCCCCCCGCGGAGACCCTGGGGGAGGGGCCGGGCGCGCAGACCCGCGGCCAGGGCTCGGCGCCTCGAGTAACGCCCCAAAGAGGAGGGGAGAGCGCGCGGGCGAGGGAGGGAGTCGGCTCCGGAGAGCGAGGGCGAGGGCGAGCGCAGGCGGCTGCCCGCGGAGAGGAGGGAGCCGGGCCAGGACTAGGAGGTAGCCGGCGGGGCGCTAGGCGAGGCGGGCACCCGGCGCGCGCACTTTCCCGCAAAGTGCCAACTACCCGGGAGAGAGTTCCGGCCGCTCACCTTCTGGGCGCCGGGGAAAGTCAGCGGGAATTTGAGATTTTAGGGAAGAAGGTCCGATACCCCCGTCCCCTGTCCCTTGTTACTTATCCCCATTAAAAAGAGAAACAACAAGAATAACAGCAAACTTGCTCTAGTCCCGTCTGTCCCCCCACTCCTGGCACCATGAAGGCGGCCGTCGATCTCAAACCGACTCTCACAATCATCAAGACGGAAAAAGTGGATCTGGAGCTTTTCCCATCCCCGGGTGAGTGGTGACTGCCGAAGCCCCCACTCCAGCTCTCGGCCAGAGGCCGGGGTCCCCTCCGCTTCTACCCCCTTCGCTCTTCCCTTACAGGCAGTGGTGCGTTTCTGCCAGAGCTTCTGCCTGAGCAGGCGATGCTGGTGGCAGCTGGAGAGAGGTAGAGAGGAAGAAGAGGACGTTGGTGGCCCGAGACCCTTGTTTGGGGGGTGGTATTTATTTTCACAGCTGTGTTTTTGTGAGTAATGGGAAAAAGCTTTTAGAATGGCCAGCACTCCCATTCCTGCTTTTTTATTTTTCCAAATGAGCGGGAACCCTCTGGCCTTATTCCTTAACGTTAGGGGGGTGGACACTGCCGCCGAGGACATCATCCCCTGACCCTGCAGTCATGCCCCAGAACTGGAGCCGGATGGAGGGCCTTGGGTAGTAAGAGCCCAAACGGTGTCTAACTGGCTGGCCTTCATGCACATTTTCAAATGTCTTGCCTTCCTGAGCTCCCCTGTCACATGTCCCTTTGCTATCTAGCTTCTCTTTTCTGGGTTGAGGATAGGGAGATGGGAGCTGAGCTGAAATGATCATCTTAACTGCAGGAAACATCCCGATTCTGTTCATGCAGGTTACTCACTTTATCCATCTTTCTAATCTGCCGTAAATTTGTCCCTTGGTACCAAAGATCTGTTAGAAGAGGGAGAACCTCCCAACACCAAATGTGACTTTGGGTCTTTGACTGGTGTGTTATCCAACTCTTGGATTTGTAGGATTTGAAAAGGAAAGGGGTGGGACAGAAATTTCATTTTGTCTTAGACACAGTTTTTGGTGCTAAGCAGTTTAATGGACGCTGGAGCTCCAGAATTTCTGGAATAAATGCAATTGGAGAAGAAAAGATGCTTTCTTATAGGATAGGGAACTGCCAGCTATCCTTAAGAGATTCGTTATTTTGGAGGTAAAGGTATATAGAAACATGTAGGGAGAAGGTGGTGCTTTTTGGAAAAAAATTAATCGCAGTAATGTGCTTCTCTGTTGTATTGGATTATCAGTAAGTTCAGCGGCTCCCCATGTTTAAGACTTCTTTGCCTCCGCCATAATTAGTTGCTTATTTTAACCCTTTCTGAATCTGCTTAAACTTTCAACACAAGCCAAGCTGACGTTTTGTCATTTGGAGATCCTGCAGAAATCTTAATAAAGACATGGTAGTGGCTGGTGTCTTCTCCTCTTAGACCCCCTAACACTCAAGCCCAGGGTTGCTCCCTGGGAGGTGCAGGAAGACTAAGGCTGTTCGTTGTCACAAGGATGCTGAGATGAACTGGCACCTCGGAGACATTTCGGGTACATAGAGCTACAGTTCAGAAATGATGCTGCTGTGATGGTGGTTTTGGGGAGTTCAAGGCAGCCAGAATAAATTCTGTTAGTCACAATTGATTCAGACCATTTATAGAGGAAGTGAAAGGATAGTTCCCAGCAAAGATAGATCTCAACCAATAGGTCCTTTCCTTAAGTATGGCTTGTTTATATGTGTGTTTATGGGGAAGAGACAGATTTGGTCGTCTGGGAAATGGTGTCAATATGTCAGTCTACGAGCCTACAATGGATTTGGCATGCTGGGAAGGAAAAAGAGCCCCTAGCAACACATGTTTTAGATCACAGTAAACAGCGGAAGCATTTTGGGGGAGTAATTTAGTAAACATTAGAGGTTTTAAGTATATGGTACTGTTCTGTTGATTATTGATAAAAATAAATCCTGAGCAAGTAACTATTCTTAGCTTTCCCATCTGTAAAATGGGGACAGTGAGGCCTACTGCTGCAGTCATACCCATTATAATAAGCAAATTTACAGTGCCCTTCTTTTGCAAAAATATTTTGTCAGCAACCTTCAATACAAGAAAATTTCAACTGATCAAAGAAATTAGGCAGTCTTCTGCCATTCATTGTAACGAGATTTGATTTCTGGCGCTATCAACTAAGTCTGAGATCATTTTTTTCCTGGAGGTTTAGTAGCATATACGTGAATATTATTCCCATACCCCAGGAAGGGAAATGGAGGCACAGAGAAGGTAAGTTATTTACCTAAGAATGTCTAGTGAGCCAGCAGCTCAAGTGAAATGCATCCCGGTTTCTACCATCTCAGTGTACAGTTGCCTTGAGTAATACTGCAAGTTACCTCTGTAAAGCTTAGCAGAGAAACTTCAGTTGAGACTTGAACTTGCAGGTGCAAGGATGCAGGAAGCATCGGCCAGGGCTGCTTGCTTTTGTTGATGGGAAAAGACACTGACTGGCAAAGTGGGGATTTGCTTTGCCCATCAGACCATACAGGACATTTTTAAAGTTTAACTTCTCATAGCGTGGCTTTGTGTCTACAGCTGTGACAAGTATTTGTCAGAATGATTCTTTGGGTGGTTTAGTTTCTTATGTGTGGAGACAACTATTTTGGGAACTTACCTGGTTTAAATAATTAAACCAGGATTTCTCCCTCCCCCACTCCCCTCATATATGAGGGCTGGAGAGAGGCAAGAGGGAGGTGGGTGTCCCAGCAGGAGCCTGGGTCATTTGCCAGTCTCAGTGGCTAGGACCTTATCAAGAACCTTTATTCACTTTGATTCTGGATTGAGACCTCACCAGGAGTTTTGACAGCTTTAAGTGCCAAATTACCATATACTTGGAAATAACATTGGCATTGAATTTTCCTTGTAGGTGTAAAGTTGGATATATCATTTTGATTGTAATACATGATTGCCAGGTTCTCAGAGCTTAAATAGGTTAAAACAAGCAAAGCCATAGAGTGTGCATGGAGTTCCCTCCTGGTGTGGAGTTTGCTGAGAAGGGGTGGAGGCTGGGTGCCAAAGCAAATACCTTCCCCAGCCGCTTAATTTTTCCTCTCCTTTCCCACTCCACTTTCTTGGTGAGGTGAGCATAATGCCCAGGGAAGATCAGGAATTCTAATTATGTTTGTTTGCACTTTTACAAGAATGAAAAAGGATCAGCCCCCCTCCTACCCTAGGAAAGGATGTCCATCCCTCGGGGACCTGTACTGCCCTTAGAGATAGGAAGAACCTCCCTCCCTCTCCCAGTGCCTTTGGTCAGTCTTTGTATCTTCATCTGTATGGACCAGAAAGAAGGGCAGAGCTGCCGGGCTCTTAGGATCGCCTGTTCACTGTGCTTCCAGACCCCCACGGACCACGCGCCATTAGTGATGATGAGCCCAGCATTTCCGAGCAGGGACTCTGTAGCCAGCCTGTCTGGGTTTGGATCTCAGTTCTGCCACTTACTAGCTGTGTGACTTTGGACGAATTACTTCATCTCTCTCTGTGCTCCAGCTCCTGCATCTGTAAAATGAGTGCGATAATCCTTCTACGTCATAGGGTTGATGTGAGAATTAAATCTATTACTGTGTGCAAATCTTAAAACTGCTGATCCACAATAACAACACAAAAATGACGACGGCTGTAGAATTTTTAGGGGCCCTTGAAGTGTTTTATAGGGGCTGCAGCTGCCTATGCACCTCCCCTAATCGCTTATTTGAGAGGGAGAGAAGAGTAAAGTTAAAGAGAACCTTTTCACCTGCCTCACTGAGATCTCACACTCCATTCTGTGCCCCAGCAAACAGCGAGCCAGGTAACTCTCAGAGTGTCAGGGCATCTCTGGGGCCCGGCTGTCAGTTACAGGCTCAGGGATCAGTCAGTTACTGCGGGTGATGGAGATTGTCAGTGCTGCCTCAGAGCCAGAAGGCCACCAAGACTAGGGGCCGGGGAACATTTGCAGGGTTGATGGAAATGTAGAGTTCTTCAGTTATGCAGGGTTGGGAAATGCATCATGTCCAGTTATTATAAAGTATCTCCCATCTTATTTATTTATTTGTTTGGCAGAGCTCGCATTCCTGGCATTTTTGGTTGGTTTGTATTGCTGTTTTTTTGTCTGTGTAACTTTTTTTCTTTCTTAAAGAGACCAGACCACCCTGTAGGGGGATCACCTCCCCCTAGGAGACAAACCAGCCCGCGGTCAACCTCCCAGAGCCCAGCTTGCTCTGGGCTCCATCAAAATCTCTGCAAAACCGAGAGCTGGTTAGTGTAGGTCAGGATTTTTTCAGGAAAGCGAGGCTCCCTATTGCAAAGGGCACAGATAACTCTCCAATGGCGACAGCGACAGTATAATTACAGCCGTCCCTGGTTTGCGGAATGAATCACTCATGGCTGTGGTGGCATTCCCTGAGCTTGCAGTGAAGGTAGATTCCTGCCGTTCCCAAGCTGTAGGGATATTTCTGAAACACGTACTGAACCTGCATCACGTGCCAGGTTCTTTCCCACTTCACACCACTAACTCTGGGGTACAGGCACAAATTAGTACATCCATTGTTCAGATGAGGAAGAGGATATTCTGAGAGATGCATAATTTGCTCTAGGCCGCACTGATAGAAATTTATAAACTGATGAGTGTTGCGAGCATTTTATACCTAATGTAAAGCACCGTCTTATTCACAGAAACTCAGGGAATCAAAAGAGGGGCAACGAGGAGGCACTGGTGGTCGGTGCTTTGGGGGTTGAGGGGTGCAGGGGACCCCTGCAGCCCTGCACGACTCCTCTGAGCTTGGGGTTAGGGTCTGTCCCATGAGCTCCCTCCAGGGCTGGCAGTCGAGGTGTGTTGCTTTAAGAAGATGCTTGAGGGTTCCAGCTTGCCTGAGATCACCAAGCAGAGAACCAGGCTTCTTGCTTTTCCAATGTCTTCCAGATGTAGTTCGTTCTCTCACAGGTGAGGATGTGATTGTGTTCACTTCCAAGGTCACATCCTTCCCAGAGCCTCCCCATTCGGCCTGATTTACCTCTTTCGTCGCGGACACAGCTCTGCATGTATCTCACTCACAATCTGGGCGACGAGAGACACAGATCAGCAGCAGTTTGTTTTCTTAGTACAGATGTAATTTAATTTTCCTTCCTGCAAGGAGGCCAGAGGTACCTGCCTTTATTGTCTGCACAGCAAATAAGTTTTATCTTTTTCCCTGCCTAAAATGTAGGGTTTTCAAGCCCATGCCATGGGTCAGGGCACATAGTGTGTAGCTGTTCTGGCACAAGGAGGGAAGTTGAGCTCCAGGGTGCTACCTGCAGACCTGCCCACGCCAACCCACCCCCCACCCCCACCCCGCTGGCCCACAGCTCAGTGGGAAACCAACAGACTCCCTGGCGACTTGTCCACGGGTGAGGTCTTGGTTCCTCTGTCACTGCCTTATGGGGAGCATTTTTTCCAAACAGTTAATACCCTTGGGTCCCACGGTCATCCCAGAGAGGAATTTGGATATTCACGACACAGTCCTCATGTTTTTATCTGGGTGCTCCCGAATGAAGTGGGGACCCCACCCCCCTGCTCAGACAGAGTCTCCGATGGGATTTGCTTCCCTGTTCACAGTATTCTAGGTCCACCCTTTGCTTCCAGCTGTTAAGCTCTTCTTAACTCTGAGTTAGGAATGTGAAGACAATCCCCAAATCTATCATTTTTCCTTGTCAGGTATCTACAGCTCCAGTTTGCTTTTTTTTTTTCAGTTGGGTTGAAGAGCTCTTTCTCCAGAACTTCAGTAGGTGTTTTTCACATTTGCAGAAACAGGCTATTTGGCTACTTTTCTTGAAGCTCTGTGCCTATCTACGTTACCTTTTTCTTTCACTTGGGTAGTTTATAGTCTCTATGCACGCCCAGAAGGAAATTGGTCTGTAGCGTAGGTTACAGCAGATCCAGTATCGCTGGCGGGGAGCCATGCTGACAGAAGCACTCAAAATAGTGCTGTTGGAGCCATAAATATTTATTGATTATTTGGCCAACTTCTTCATATTTCTCAGGTGCTTTCCAGTTTCTGCTGCTTGGGGCCAGGCCTGTCACTGGGCACTGGGAGGGTGGCTTCTTACTGCCCCGTCACCTTTTCCCCTTTGTCCTTTTTCTGTAGCATTTCGTTCGGTCTCAGAATTGTAAGATACTGACCCAGATGGTGCTTTAAGACCCAGTGTAGCATTGGAAAGTTTTAGGGTACTGGATTTCAGATCTTGATGGTGTGTGCTTGTGATTTCCCATCCAAACTGGGACACTTTTGAGAGTGTAATGGGTGCTGTTAATAATGACACCACAATGAGAGATAGACTAGGACTGTCCCTGGAAATGGGGTGCACGCTACTTAGACACTGATTTGGGACAGTAATATTCTTTATGATATCTCCTTAGGCCATCCAGAGTAAGCTAAAAGGACCAAATTAAGAGTTTGAAGAAATTCAAGTTCAGTGTGGTTTCCCCCAAGCATGAGTTATATTTGTAAATGTGTTTTTTGACACATAATATAATATTTCTCAGCACCTGGTAAACAACTAAAAATCAACCTCAAATGAGTTCACTTTAAGCATTTGAAACCTCTCGGTAGCTTTGAGGAGCTATGCTAAGCTGTCGATTTTTGCTTTGCAAAGTTCTGCAGAGGAACTGTAAACTCTCTGCGTGTAGGGTGTGTGTGTGTGAAAATGAACTTTTGAGTCGGGGGAAATGCCATCATTACACACGTGAAGACAATGACATTTTTCCTTTGTTTTGTTTTAATGTTTATCCAAGATGAGAAGTTTTACGTTGGGATCAAAAGGGGCAAAAAAAAATTTTTTTTTTGTACTGTTAAAATGGGTAAAAACAAAAAGAAAAGTAAAACAGCAAGCCCTCAGTTTTTTAGGGCGGGAGAAAGGGAATGGAATAGTGGATTCAACCGCAACATCCCGTTTGGCTAAAAAAGAAGAGAAAAAAAGAAGAGAGGTGACAGGAGAAGAGTTAGAAAGTATGAAAGGACTAATGAAAGAATGAAAGGAGATAGTGAAAAAAAGATCAAAGAATTTAAGTGATATTTCATAGACTTTTGGAAAAACCCCCATATGGACCAAACATTGCACTTGGGTAAGAATTCTAGTCCAAGTGGCCAGGTGGGTAATCTGTTTCCACTCTTTGTCTCTGTAATCATTTCTGAATACTTTACATCCTGCGCGGCTGTATGGCAGGTCAGGGCAACCCAGATGGAATAATCCTTGTGCTCGAGGTGCTTTCATGGGTAAAAGTGCAGGAGGAGCATCATCTGAACTTGTGGAAGTACATGGGGATCAATGATTCTATTTTCTGTGTCTGTTGGGCGCTTTCTCCCAACAGTTCTAGGTTAGAATAATTTCCTGGGTCAGCTTCAGGGAGACCATGGGTATTTCAGAAAAATTTGGAAGATGTGGTTAAAAACAGAGGAATGTTTTAGATACAGAGAACAGCGTGGGGAGAATGCTGCAAGTTTGGAGTGAAAGAAAGGCTTACATAAATATGAAGAAAAACACCTTGATTGTAGAAAGGGAAGAGAGTTGGAAGTGTGAGACCAGGACCTATGTGAGAGCGTTTTGCATCTCAGGATGAATTTTGCCTTTGAAAGTAGGGAGATTTTAAGGACAGAGCAGTGTTACTGAAAAGGCTTATGAGAGAGGTGATTTGTTTTTTCTTTTGGTAGCATTACTTTACCTCCCAGTCATACTGTTAGTTGTTAAAACCTCTATATCAGTTTATCAGAATAAGCGTTAAACCTCAGAGAAGATGACAAATCAATCAGGTACATATTTTCAAAGTACAAATGGAAAATAAGAATCTAGGTTAGGCCAGGGGGTTCCTAATCTGGTGAGTGTTTGTAGATACATGGTTTTTTGAAGTATATATTTAGAAACCCCTCCTATGTGCCGGGTACTATACCTACTCTCAATTAATGATATTTTTGTGCAATTAGAGTTTTGTGCTGGGATAATCACTGTCGTTACTTATCATTCATGAGAGTGTGTGGTTGAGTCTGATTTTCAAATACCCTTCAGAAACTCCACTACAGGGCATTTTCAGTGGAAGAGTTTCCATGTGTTGACTTCTATACTTCTAGTATTTATTTTTCTTTTTCCTATCTATCTTGAGATTCCCTGCCTAGGTTTTTTTTTTTAATTCTATACATTATGCATTGGTTGTCTCATATCATTGAAATACTAATTAAATGTGTGGAATGCAGTGAGGATTCAGGACTAATAAGGGGAGGTCTATCAGCCTAGTAGGAGTACATTTTGTGTATAAGCTAAGCTGAGTGTCTACTCCGGGGAACCCATCATTGCCTGGAGACCCAGGAGGCCTGGATTCTAGCCATGGCTTTGCAACTCTTCGTCTGTGTGACCTTGGGCAAGTCATTTCTTTTTTCTGAACCTCCAGCCCTTCATCGTTAAATAAACTCACTGGAGAAGATGACCTGTAAGGTTTCTCTTAGCGCTGATAGTGTATGAATCTAGATAGCATTTAAAATAATGAAGGCTTAGAGAGGGCATGGAATGTCATTCAAGAGGTAGGCAGAATGGGGGTATTTTTCTCCTGGTCCCCATATTCTGTTCATCACAGTTCCATCATTGGGAGGATTTTGAATGCATTTGTGAAGATTACCTTTCATGGGGAGAGGTATTAGGAATTGTCACAGGCCTTGCCTACGTTTGGAGAAACACATTGTCCCTGGGGTGACGCTGGACCAGGCGTCATACCTTCCTCTTGGTCCCTCTCCATGAAACAGCTTCCTTTTTCCATCAGCCTTTGCTACGGTTGCAGCGGAAAGGAGCTCCAGCGCGGGGGGTCTGCTCTGGAGGAAGGAGATGTAGGCTGGGGGTCTGGTAGGTGAAGCAGCCAGCAGCCCCAGCTGCATCCTCCGGGCCGAGCGTGTGGTCTGAGCCAGACCTGTTTCATCTCGGCTACTCCTCGTCAGGGCGCTGCTCTGGGCAGAAAAGGCCCCTCCTGCAGCAGGAACGCATTCTGCTCAAAGCCACCCTGGTGAGGCCCGTGCCTCTCGTGTGTACCAAGGCAGGGGCTGGGCCCCTGGCTGCTGGGCGCTCGGGAATGGGGTCTGGCCCTCCCGGAGGTGCTGGCTGCCAGGAGATCCCACCTGCTTTGGTCTCCCCGGGTCCAGGAAGCTGCTGCGAGTGTGTGCTGGGGTGTGGTGAGCACAGGCTGCCGGCCTTTCAAAGGCTGCATTTACAGCAGTGGAGGCACGGCGCCTGCACACAGTTGTTATCTGAAAATCAGGTTCTGGATGTTATTGCTACGTTTTGAGAAAGGTCTGACACAGTTGCCCTTTTCTTTCAGGAGCAGGGACCTAAGATCGGCGTGCCAATTTGGGGGAAAAACAAGAAAAACTGCCACTGATAAGAGGGCAGCGTTGATCTATCCGTAATTGTGTAGGCATCTCTCAGCTCGTTTTTACCTTTTTCTTGTTTTTTTCTTTTCTGTTAGTTATTGGATGCCAGCTTATTAACCTGCCAAGAACCTCATTCTTTTACCCCTATCCCTGATAGCTAACTAAGTGTTCTTCTCATCTCTCAGATGAAGAAACCATGAGGTTAAACAATGTGCCCAAGGCCACACAGCGGGTGAGCGGAGTTTAGATTCAAGCCCAGCTGCAGGTCACTCCAGAGCTCACACTTCTCAGAACTATTTGGATACTTGTTGACTTTGGGGAAATACTAAGGTCTGTTTGTGCCTATTGTTTACCACTTCACTTATTACTTGGTTGTGATCTGGTAGCATTTCGCAGTTTGACATGGGACTTACTCCCCCTTTTAGCTTCACAGTCCCTTGAGTCACAAATATGTTACAGGTAGGGAAACTGATGCCCACTTGTGATGCCAAGTTCCTTTCCCAAGGTAACTTGGTAAGTAAGTGGCAGAGTTAGAACAGGAAGCTGGAATTCTCCAAACCCCTTGACATTTCCATTCAGCCACACACATTTTAAATATTTCCTTGATTGGATGAATACATAGTGCGTTCACATTACTACTATGGCTACTAAACATTAGCCTGAGGTAGAAGTATTAACGAGGCATCCTCTGCTCTTTTGCTAGAGATTGAGTTCCCTGCATATTTTCTGTGTATAGTTAGTCGGTCCCCTGTAGACAGTGGGCTGATGATTGAGCTTCAAGTGGGTTGCACAAATCTCTATCATATGGGATCTGGAAAATTTGCACAGCTTTCCATGATGCCAAACCGCTGGCCAAACTTTAAGTAGGATGGTAGGTTAGTTCTTTCTCAAGAAGTAGAAAAAGGTGAGTTACCCCACAGGCTTCTAGACAAAGACGCAGTTTTCCTCTGGGGTAGGCTGACTTTGGACTTTGAGAAATGCATTTTTTTTTTTGTTTTTTAATCTAAAGAGTTTTGAAAAGAATTCCTGTCCAACCCCCGTTTCCTTATATTGAAATATATGCTCATTGCTTTGGTCTTCTGAGCCTCAGTTTACCCTTTTTAGCAAATGAGGTCCACTTTAATGACGAGCAGGAACTTCAAGTAGGCAGAGGAGCACCTCAGGATAAAAAGTAAAACAAAACCCAGAAAACTTTGCATCTCATGCTGCATGCTGTGGGAAAGAATTGTGCCAGAGAGGTGTACAAGAATTACATTTTCGGTGAGCGATGTTTTCCCCTGTGAGTTTCCATTTGGGGCATTTGCTACGGCACCGGGTGTATACACTTGGAGTCTAGTGAAGTTATATTAGGTTGTCCCCCTAATACAATGTGTTGTTCCTTAGCAATAAAAATAAGCCTTCTTCCCCCTGTTTTGGTCATTCTGGAAGCAAGAGCGTTTCAAAGCCAAATGACAGGTTGTTACACGGAGAAGTGGCCCCTTGGCATGTGGCTGTTTCCTTGGGAGTGAGTTTAATTCTGAATGGCCAGCAGTGCCCCCGGGGGCTTCTGGATTATTGGGGAAGAGGAGGTGGGGCTGGGTGTAGAGCTTGGTACACCTGATTGCAGCCAGAATGGAGAATAGGTTTAAGTTCGGCATTTTTGAACGTGGGCACTAACTTTAGTCTTGTCAGGAACATTTAGTCTTGTAAAGCAAATCTTACTGTGGCTGCCAAGTGTCACCTCTTCAAAATGGGGCTCAGGCCTCCACTTCTGAGTCGTTGTGGTCAGGCCTGCAGTGTGCTTGGCCTTCCCTTTTCCTGGTTGGAGCATCTTCCGTGTTGGTAGCCAGACAGGTCCACCCAGGTAGGTGCTCATCCTTTACCTTCTGCTGCCCGGCATGAGAATCAGGATACATGATTCACTTAGAGCTGCCAGACCCTAGCCACGTCTCTGCGTCACCTGTCACCTCCGTCAGCTCCGTATTCTTCTGGAAGAAGGGCGTTCCTGGTGAGTGAGCTGCCTTTGCTTGGAGAGAGTGGGAACGTTAATGAGCTCGTGTTTACAGAAAACTCTGGAGGCATCCGTGATATAAGGAGTGTTCTTAAATTACTGGGAGATATGATACAGAGTGGCGATGCTGAATACCTAGGAACTCTCTAAGGGTGAACGGTGTGTGTGTACAGGAAATGCATCCTTGATTTCACATCAGATCAAGAGTTCAATCTTACACCTTCCTTACCTCCTAATGGAAATCAAACATTCTCCAGAACTGCTGGGTGCTTGTTTCTGGTCTCTGTACATATCTGCGCTTCAGTTTGGAGGCATGAGAGAAATGAAACTAATAGTTCTAGAGTACCTACTGTGTGCCAGGCACTTTGCAGAGTGCTTCCCACAAATAATCACATTCTTTAAACAACCCTATGAAGTCGGTGTTTTATTTTTTTCAATGTCTTTAAATTTTATTTAAAAAATTGTTTTTATTGAAGTATAGTTGATGTACAATATTGTATAAGTTATAGGTGTGCAACATAGTGATTCACAATTTTTCAAGGTCATAGTCCATTTATAGTTATTATAAAATATTGGCTATATGCCCTGTGTTGTATTATATCTCCTTGTAGCTTTTTTCGTACATGAGAGTTTGTACCAAGGTTGGTGTCTTAACCCCCATTATGAAGATAAGAAATTGAGTCTCAGAAAGGCTGCAATAATTTCCCCAAGAACTCTCAAGTCACAAATTTAAACTTAGATCCTTCTAATTACAAAGTCCTACCAACTTAGAATCTGTTTGGAGAGAAGATTTGCTAACATTCTCATCAGAGGCTTTGATTCTTGGTGCACCCTTCTGCGCAGTGTGCTCTTTTGGGTTCCTCATTATTCTCAGGCTAAGAAAGAAAAACATCCAGTATATCTATAAATATATATCACTGGGCTGTGTAATAGAGCAGAAGCCAAAAACATAGTTCCCATCGTTTCCATGTGCATTTTCAAATTCAAAGTGGACAAATGAAACGTAGGTACCTAAATTTACTAATGCATAGAGAGAGTTGGTGCTTTTGGCTCCATTTTCCAGATTGGGAAATCGAGGAATGAAGTCAGGGCTCCACCCATTCTTGAGAACCCTCCAGGGAGCGGCTATTCAGAGGCACACGTCTAGGCCTTGAGGCCACTTGATGCAAGAGGAATGTTGGTAGAAAAATAAACACACACATGGAATGAATCAATGTCTGCATGATGGACCTGGAGTTAGCCTCTGATTCATTTGGAGATTTAAAAAGAAAAAAAGAAAAATCTCTTTATTTCTGGATTTCTGAAGGCCTCTCTCAGGGGAGCCTTGTGGCTTTTCTATGCCCTCACCTGTGATGGATGGCCTGATGGGAGAAATTTGAAAGTCCAGGCTGGCTGCAGTGTCTCCAAAGGGTTTTGGGTGCTGGATGAGCGAAACAGCAACTTCACGTTTTAGATGAGATCGGGCCCCGGCGACTTGCTGCCGGACTCACAGGGTCAGGTTAGCGTGAGCTACTCACAGGCATCGGCTGCAGACAACGAGGGGTGACCGAGGAGGATGAGTCCAGCCTCCAGGGGCCCCAACTGCCTTGCTTTGTAAGAAAACACTCGCAGTGTTTTTATGGGCAAACCAGTTCCAAGGAATTAGTATTTGAATTTCCAAAAGCTGGTGCAAGATACGCAGGAGGCTTCTCCCACACAAACTAGCCAGGAATCTGAGGATCTTCTTCAAATTCCTGTTCTAATGGAGCCTACATGCGGTCCACTTTTTTAGTCATTGGAGTTTGGTTCTTATATCCCTCAGATGGTCTGTTTATGCCAAAGGTTTCTTAGCATCATCTTAAGATACAGACGCATTCTCTTCCCTTTCGGTAGATGAGACCTCATAGTCACAGGGGAGGGATCCATTTTTGGGCGGCTCCGTAGAAAGTCCTCTTTGTCTGTGAATCCCACAGCCTCTCATTCATGACATTGGTTGTGATGGTGGCTCTCCCTGCAGCCACCGCCCTGTCCTGGAAGGAGCAGGGTTTGGAGGTGAGACAGCCCTGCGTTTGAATTTTCTGCTTGCTAATTTGCCCGTCGGCAACGTATTTAACTTCTCCAAGCCTTCCTTGTGTAACCCTTACAACTGAGGTAATCATAAAGAGCTTTCAGGGCTCTTGCAAGGATTTGAGATAATGCCTGTAAGATACTTTTCCACTGACACAGGGTCTCGTAAATGGTGTGTTATCCTTGTGTCTCGTAGGCCACCATTTCTGTACAGAGGCTCTTTGCTGACAGCGCCGTTGCTACTTCAGTGGTTGTTAGGACTGTGGTTTCTGTGAACCTGGTTACAGAAAATTTTCCACTCGACACCCCTGTAACCAAGTGGGCCGGAGCGGTCCCTGTGGCCAGTGGTAGTGTTTTTTTCCTCTCACGCACACTTAGCAAACTTGAGCTTGGCCTCAGGTCATGGGTCCGACTTTAAAAGCATCATGTTCAGGCCCTGGCCAGGTCAACAGGGCCGGTTCTTGGAACTGTCGTTATCAGGATATAGAACTATTTTAATTGTCCTCTTCTTTTCTTCTGGGAGGGACCTAAGCATGTGAGGTTCAGGAGGAAACCTCTACGACCTGTCACTGCAGCTGGCCTGGAGTAGAGCTGCCTCCTCCAGGCTGCCCTCCGCGTTAGCTTGCTGCTGGGAAAGGCCAGGTCAGTGAGTCCACGCGATGCCCTCCTAAAGATAACGAGCCTCGGGTCGGAAGAAAGGCCACTGGCCTTGCTTCCTTCTCCACACCCCGTATCCCTTCTGTCCCCCAGCAAATGCCCAGTAGACCCTCGCAGTACTGGCCGACTTCCGCTAAAGCGCTTCGCAACTGAAGATGCCTTCTCTGGAATCTGCCTGTGGCCAATTGCAGTGGTTGATTTACAGCCAGAATCCGGCACCTGGAAAAGGGGATCCTGTGTCTTTAAACAGCTGTGCTCCAGTGTGTGTAAACGTGCTTGCTAATCCAGTGACTAATTCACTATATTATAAAGCAGCAACAAGCGGGCTGCCAGGGCAGGGCTGGATCCCAACTGGAGTGCTGTGTTAAGGCTCAGGGAATTCTTTCTTGAATTCTGCCACACCACCCGTCTCTGGAACGGACTGGACATCTCATCTGTCTGTTCCCTGCACCAGAATCAGCACTTGGTTCTCCAGATTCCCATCCTGCTCTCGCCTGCCCCCTCCCCTCCAGACCTTGGGTCAGTTTATTTACTCACCCGAGGGGAGAGCCAGCGCTGCTGCATCTGAGTCAGGGCTGGGGAACCAATCAGAGCTGCTCTGGGGCATTCCAGGGGCCCAAACTCATGATCCCTCTTGGAAGAGAACTTTCCAAAAGGTCCCATTTGGTCACAGTGTTGCATCTGCACCTTTTCTCGGTTCACGGCCAGTGAGCCTGGTCCCCTGTGTGTATGCCTGAAGCCCTTTTCTGTCTGCCCTTCCTTTTTTTCCCCCAGGGCTGGGAGAGAAACCTTCAGAAAGAGCCAGGTCTGATGGAGATTTCCTTCTCCTGAAAGCCTTCAGCATCGAAATATGCAAATGCTAATGTGTTCTCCGTGGGCCCTGGGGCAGCCTCTTCTGGGGACGGCGTGGGGTGAGGCAAGCTTGATGCTCTCTGCCTGTCTCTTGGGGTCTGTGGCCTCCCTCTCAGTCCTCCTGTACGTGGTCCCAGAAGTTGTAGGCTCCAGGCATCCGCCTCTGGAAACGACCTCTCCCAGCGTTTCCGTGGCCTCCCAGTGAGTGGGCCTGTCTGCATCTCATGAGGCTTCCCTGTGGCCGAGGTCACAACGATGTCTCTTCCCTCTCGCTAATGCCACCCACCTGCCACTGGAGTTGCCCTTGACACCTTGGCCCCTCTTCTTCCTCACCCCCCTACGCTCCAGACGTCAGCACCCTTGCCCCAGTGCTTCTGGAAGCCAGCCCATCACTGGAGAGGTGGAGACGTGGTCTGTGTGCTTCTGGGAAGGGTCCATGTCTCCCAGTCACCGGGAGGTGTTCCCATTGCTTGGCTCATAGCAGGTGGCTCATTAGCTCGTTTAAAAAATATATATATATATATATTGCTTTTTAAACTGAGATATAATTCACATAACATAAAATTCACCGTGTTAAAGAGTACAATTCAGTGGGTTTTCGTACATTCACAGAGTTGTGCAACCATCACCAATAACTGACTTGGGTACATTTCTACCACCCCTGAAAGAAGCCCCCCGCCCATGGCAGTCAGTAGCTCTTTTTGCGTGAAGGCGTGCTGGTCAGGCTGTCCAGCAGGGCACAGGGGGGCGTGGAGCTGTGTCTCCTGGTGAGAGCCCCCACTGCTCTCCCCTGATGCCCCAAGCACGGACCCACAGACCCGGGAAGCTGGGGGCTCGCTTGTTTTGGCTCTGCCGTGTAGGAAGCTAGTGTCTGTCTGGGCACAGATAATGAGCCCTTTCACTAGCTGCAGGGCTGTTCAGCCCCGGAGCTTCGGGCTGTGGTGGCTGAAGTTTCCTAATGGCTTCTTGATGAGGCAGAGCCACTTAGCAGCAGCGGATGAGGGCTGTGTATCCGCACCCGGTCTTTCCCTTTCCCACCTGAGGCTGCGGATGGACAGTGGCTTCTGCTCCCTCTCCTTTTGCATTGATCATTTCTTCTCTGCGCTCCACCCGTTGGCCTATCAGACCCATTGATCTGGAGATGGGGTCTGCCTGGTGGCTTCTCAGCCTCTTGGGTTTGCCCCTGGGAGAGGCCTCGGATGCTGTCTGCTCTGGGCCAGTGTGGGCGAGACTCTGGGGTCGCCTTAGGGCTGCCAGAATGCCCCGGGCTGGTTGTTTGGGGCCCCATTCTGAAAGGAGAGAAAAAAAAAAAAAAACCTGTGGAGGCTACAAGAGACCACAGCACAACCCTTAGCTGTCTGCACTCTGAATGCATTTGCAGTTAGAACAGGAGCTGCTTGTATTGCTCCAGGACCTGGCCTTTTTGAGTTAGACTTATGGCCTTGTTAATTAGATGCATCAGGTTCAACTTACAGGCCAGTGCCCCTGATTTTATGTTCTGCCTTTGTCAGTGGGGTTGGTTGTATCCCCTCATTGCTATCACCATGTCTTCTTTACCCTTCCAGCAGGACTGGAATGGTTACGTCACAGACCTTGTGGATGACACGATGGTGCTCTCCTCTTCTTTCCGTGCTTTTTAGATGAAGGTCACTGGATCGCTGAAATTAACTGCCGCCTTCACTCTTTCTGGATCGATAGGAGTAGCACCCTCAAATTTTAGCCCTGTTACGCAGAGTGGTTTCGTGCAGTTGAAGTTGGGTGTTGGAGATTCTTGCTTTATGATCCCTGGCATTCAGCTGGGATCCCTGCTGGCAGGAAGCTCTTCTACCGTAGAGCCTGGCCATCGTGATTGAAAATTTATAACCTAGAGCAGCAGCGGATCCCATCCTGGGCCCGTTATATCCCATGCTTTTTAGATCTTTGGATGGCTTGTTCCTCTGTTCTTACGAACCTGGGGAGCAGTAGAGTTTGTCTCGAGTGATGACCAGGGCTTGATAGCAAGCAAAGACAGGAGGGAGATGTCTCTCTCCCAATCCACCACGATAAGGAAACAGCAGTGGTGCCGAGGACAAAAAATACTGGCATGGAGCCAAGAGGTCTCTAATTAGTAACCACGTGATGTCACTTCGCTGAGCTTCGTTTTCTCCATCCGTAAGAGAAAGGGGTTGAACTAGGTGATGTCTCAAGTCCCTTCTGATCCTGCGTGTTCCGGGACCGGGAGTCCTGTGGGCCACCTGACCAGGGCGGGCGCTCACCCACCCTCATCTCTACGGCGGCTTCCTCTCATTCATCTTGTAATTACGTCGAGTTGCCAGGAAGGGGAACATCCCTCCAAGGACTTGTTAAAGCTTTATAGCAAATTCTGTGAATTCCTCTTTTCCCTTTTTGGCCTAGGATAAGCTGTGTGCATCAGATAACCACAGCGAGGGCAAGACAGCGGCACAGAGCCAGGGGAGAGTGTGAACACGCAAGCAGGGTGCGCGTGAGGTGCCAGCTCCTACCCAAGGCCGTGGAGAAGGCCAAAGCTGAAGGGATAGAGGGGCCAAAGTTCTGGACCAGGAATACCTGGAAGCAGCCTCAGATGCTAGGTTGAGCAGGGAACCTCATGGTTTAGGGAGAGGACCCATAATCCCTTGAAGCTGTCTCTCAGGCTTCCAAGTACCTCCCTGGCAGCTCGGGAACCTTGAGCTGGGCCTCAGATTATTCCCTAAAACCCTTAAAGCAACGGGATTTCTGACCCCTCGTCAGGGATGTACGTTTGGATTGACCGAGCTGAGTGGGGCCTTTATTTCACGAGTTGTTGAACATGTAAAGCCTGATGCCGTAAATTCCAGATGCTCCACGTTAGGGCACTGGCATCGGTTTTTGGTGCATGTAGCTGGTGTGCATTTTGGTGCACTTAGCAGGCGTCTTTGAAGACTGTGAGAGGTGCAGAGAAGCGCTGTCTCGTGCGCTTGCCAAATATACTATGGGTGGGAAGTTTTGCATCTTCTCTGATGTCAGTCTTTTCGGGGCGGGAACGTGTGTTCCTCTGCCTTCTCCCTATATTCCTGCCATGTGGCTCCCACGTGGTTCTCTTGAATGACACTGGGATGAGTCAGCAGGGCCCTTGGAGAAGAAGGGGATGCTTACTTGGCCTGTTGGGAGCAGGGGGTGGGGGAGAAGTCAAGGAAGCAGTGTTTGAATGAGGTCCCGGACCACGTTGGATGGCCCAGGTACCCACTCAGATCTTCACAGTTTGGTGCCTTTTAGGTGGTCATATGTTTCAACTGGGTTTCAGTCTCCACCATCTGCTTAGGACAACAGCGTATAGGGGTGTTTGCTTGTCGTGGCCTTGTAGGTGGCGTCTCAGATGTCCTCGTATCTCAGGTTCACCAGGCCACCCTCCAGATGGTCTGACCCCTGAACATCTGGATCCCTGCACTCCTGAAGCCAGCGAAGAGAGTGTGGGAAGGAACACAGGGCGTCACTTCTAATCACTCGCTGGTTACGTCGGTCCCAGCTGTGTGCAGCACTTGCCTGCTGTGTGCTTAAGCTTTTAAATTATACGACATTTAAGTGCTTGTCTCCAGCTCCCTCCCGCTGTGGTGACATTACCTGGGATGTTCTCAGTGAAACACCCTAAGCTATTTCAATGGAAGGGATGAAAGGGATCTTTTTCAGGTTCCTTTCTACCTACTTAGTGTTGGTTTTCCAGGAGCAAGGAGGTTGATGGCAGGAACTCGTAGGCATGCGTGGGGAGCTTGAAGTTTTCCTTAGGGGGGGCGTCTGTATGAATCCCTGGATGTCTTGCCTTTAGGAGATTCCAGCTTTGCAGTTAGGATTCAGAAGTCTGTAAGCTTGGACTGGATCCAGGGCGTGCAGTTACTGACTCTGTCAGTTGCCGGTCAGTGCCGGGGCCGTCGGTGGAAACTCACAGTGAAGCCCTGCGGCAGGAGGGCTGCTTGCAGGGCCTGCTCCAGGGTCCCTGTTCCCCAGCCCAGGCCCAGGCTCTGCTCATTTTCGGTTTGGTGTCTATCACAGGCTTATGCAACCATTGCTGGTCCTTGTTAGTAAGCCTCTAGGAGGATTAAGACTATAAGTAACACAGCTGGGAAGGATTAAAATTGTCACTCCAAAGTTATGTCAGAGCAGAAGATGGCATTTCCAGAAAATAGAGAGACTGTCCAAAGAGGATGAACTAAAGGGGAGTCAGAGGCCTTTATTGACATGTGGGGCACACGTACATGTGAAGATCAGCCCTCAGCCTCTTTATGCACCAAAGAAATGAGGAGGGTACGTTCCCATGAAGAAACACTCCCAGAGGAACTCCAACCATGTGTCATTAACAGACCCGACGGGACCAACGGGGCTGTTGTCTCGGGAACAAGAGAGTTGACCTCCGTCTAGTGGCCAGGCTTTCCGCGCACCCCTGCCTTCGTTGCTCTGGGCTGGGCCGAGCAGCGGTTACAGTCTGGACCTGCCCCTTCTCCACGGTGGCTGCATGTTAGCAGTGGGCACGCACACTTCTTCACTTGGCTAAAGAGATCCTTTAGGCTAAGAAGAAGCTACTCTGTGAGTGAAAAAGGAGCCTATTTCTAAGCAGGCAGTGTTCTGGGTGACCTCATCTTCCTCCCAGCCCAGATCCAGTTGGAGCTGTGCGTACAGGGCAGAAATCCAGTTCCTCCTGTCTGGGACTCACAGTGGCAGATAAAAATAGACCAAGACTTTGTCTGCAGCCATTGTTCTCTAAGTGCCCATTGTTTCTGGAAGCAAAGTGGCTGTGGCTCTAGAGCTTTAAGCTCTGTGCTCTCTCTCTCTCCCTCTCCCTCCCCCACCTCCCCCTCCCCCTCCCCTCCCCTCCTCCCCCTCCCCTCCCCCTCCCCCTCCCCTCCCCTCCTCCCCTCCCCTCCCCTTCCCCTCCCCTCCCCTCCCCTCCCCTTCCCCTCCCCTCCCCTCCCCCTCCCCTTCCCCTCCCCTCCCCTCCCCCTCCCCTCCCCCTCCCCTCCCCTCCCCCTTCCCCCTTCCCCTCCCCTCCCCCTTCCCCCTCCCCTCCCCCTCCCCCCTCCCCTCTCTTCCCTCTTTCCCTCTTTCATTGTGCAGGGATCAGAGTCCCGGCTCCCCCATCTCCCTCAGCCGCCTTTGCACTTGTCTGGAGCTCCCCAACTGGTAGATCAACAGACGCCACTGAAGATTTTGTCCAAGTCTTTCCATGATTTGTGGCCAAGATGTGGACCTGTGGATCCAATGACTGTAAAGGCAGGAGGATTTGTAACTGGTTGAGCAGCTAAACCCAAAGGGTCTTGATTAACGTGTCAGTATTGGAATGATGCCTCGTCTCTGGTGTTATGTTATGGGTCACAGGACTTGGTCGTTGACGTTTCAACGTTTTTATCAGGGGCTCAGGTTAGAGAGGGATGCAGAAAGTATACTTCAAAATTTCAAACGGTGCAAAGCTAATAGGGTGAGGACAGATTCATGATACAAAAAAGATCTCTACGCATGGAAACACGGATCCAAACAAGGTGAAGTTCAGTATGGATAAACGCAGCCTCTGCATGAGGTTAATGAGACTCAGTCAGTAAGTGCAGAGCTGGCTCAATCGCGGCGCCTATGGAGAAGGTCCGGTGCAGCACTTCGAGGGAGTGGCTTTTGCAGTATGGCTGTTAGAAAGATCGGGGTTGGTCTGCACCAATAGAAATGCGGGAGTAGGCTGGTCATCTCCGTGTTCTCCTTTGTCTCCTGAGAAGTCTGGTTCACCTGTGAATGTTCATGATGCTCTTTAGGGACACGGACATACAGGGGTGACCCTGGGTGGAGGCGTGGCCAAACCAGGCCATTGTGAATGGTTGCAGAACCAAGGAATTTTAATACCTGGATGGAAGTGATGACAAAGGGATGAGTAAAAATATTGAAAAGCTGAGAGATGAAGAAAGATTAAAATTGTACTGTTTGATTTCAGCCAACAGCACTGGAGCCAATGGTTGGAACTCATAAGAAGGGAGACATTAACTCAGTGTATGCAGTTGTTTTAAAATAATTATTGCAGTGCTTAAGTGAAACTGAGTGGCTCAAAAAGTAGAGAGTGGCTGAACGTCTTAAGTGAGGAGTTATACTAAAGGACCCCTCCAGGCCTTGCTGGGGAGTGTAGCCATCCTGTCCCAGATCCTGCCCTACCCCTGATTGTCATTACTTCTGCAGATAAACCTTTGTGGGTCTGGGAAGCTTGGCGGGGGAGGAGGGGGGGAATCATGCACATAGAGCGTATTGCTTCAGTGCCTGTGGTTGGCATTTGGAAAACGGTTGGCATTTTGAGATCATTTGTCTCTGTACTGGGAAAATGGACATAGATATTCTTATTTTTCACTGCGGTTTCCCTGGGCTGAAAACAGACAGTTGCACTGTGTGAATGTCTATGAGTATGCTTTTGCCCTCTCTGTCCAGATTTATTTATTAAAAGAAAAACACATCTGCATAAAAAAGCCTTAGAACACAGGAAGAATGTCCACTTTGTTTTTCTTTCTGTAGCACCGAGACATGTGGGGTTTCAGCTTCCTCCAAGGGGTTTTTGAAGACCGGCTTTCATCTCAAACAAGGCTTTTTCCCATTGGAAAAAACAGCCCATTTTTTTGGTTTGAAAATATATTTATATAATGTATAAATAAATAAGAAAGACGAGAGAGAATTTCCTTTCAAAATTTATGGAAAAATGCTGCTTTCTGAACATCATTAATTGGGAGTAAGTTGCTGGCCCTTCCCAGCCCACTTCCACTCTGCCATGTGTCCCTTTATTCTGGTTTAAATTTTTCCAGTATTGGCTTCCTCTGCTCTTCCCTTTCCTTCCCTGTGTTCCCTTCTCTGCTGTCCATCCGCCCTCCCCCATCTTCACTGCCCGCTCTGCCTCTCATCTCCTCTCCCAGCTGCTCCCTGTCCGCTCGCCCCCACTCCTCCTGCGTTGCTCCTAAGTCCCTCTTCTGCTCTCCCCGGCAGCCCTCAGCAACTAGAGCCCTCACTGGAAGAGGCCTGTCTCTGTGTTTGTTTCCTGCGTGGGAGGGAGAGGCAGGCCTTGAGAAAACAGTTCAAAAGTGCAGAAAAACTCCACCTCTTCCAGCCTAAATAAAGGGGCTCCACTCCATCTGTTTGCCCAGATTGTTCCTTTGCCCACCGAGAAAACTCATCCTTCACCTGGACCAGCCCGGTCTTCCTAGAAATGCTCAGACGCCCCCTCCGTGCCCGCCTTGCCCCCAGGCCAAGTGCGGAGGGGGCCCCGCGGTGGGGGGGGGCTCTGACTCAGGGTCCTGGGTGGGAGCCACAAGCTCTGGTGTTGCAGCTGCCGTCTGCCAGGAGAGTCCCAGGGGTGCACGCGCTTCCTTTGTCATTACTTTCTCTGTAATGAAAATGACGGAGAAACATGAAAGGAAATGTTTTTGTGTCCATTTCTGCCTCCCCTGCTTTTAACTCTGTTAACAGGTACGGGTGGAAAATACCCGGCTTTCGTGCCCGGTGCTCTGGGTTTGAGTGCTGGTAAGATCAGTCAACTGGCCTGATTATCTTGGTTCAATCACTGAAGTACCCTTTGTGAGCCTTCATACCCTCACCTATGTGACAGAGAGAATACTAAACCCTTGGTTGTCCTCAGGCTCATAGTAGAATAGGGGAGAAGAAATTTTCTAAAATGTAAACTTCTACTCAGAAAGCAGCACTGAAAATCACAGGTGGGAATCAAGTGACATGGAAATGCGTTGGTCAGCCTGATGAAGCAGCATCTCCGGGGCCTCAGAGGGTGAAGCATCAGAGCAATATGTAAACTGAAATCGCGGAAGCTGGGATGATAGCAAGATGTAGGATGTCAAATATTTTCCATAGTCTTCTTCAGTGGGGTTGTCCTTTGCCGTGTTGTTGCCAAAAGCCTTCTGACCCTGTCATGAGTATTTTATGTATTTATTTTTTTCCGGTACACGGGCCTCTCACCGCTGTGGCCCCTCCCGCCACGGAGCACAGGCTCAGCGGCCATGGCTCACGAGCCCAGCCGCTCTGCGGCATGTGGGATCCTCCCGGACCGGGGCACGAACCCGTGTCCCCTGCATCGGCAGGCGGACTCTCAACCACTGCACCACCAGGGAAGCCCTGTCATGAGTATCTTAATTGAAGGCAGGACGGGGCAGGAGTTTGCCCTGGCTCAGAAATCGAAGGATGGGGGGGAACCAGTGAGATGCACCATGGCTCTCTGCGAACCTTGAAGCTGAAAGGACCCAATGTATGTTTTCTTCCAGAGTAATATAGAGACCTTGCCTCTGTGTTTTCCGTGACAAAAGAAGTGACACTGTTCTGGGACATCCAGGACTTGTAAAATGCCTGGTGTGGAGTCAAGTGTAACTTGTCTATGTAGAAGATGATTTGAAACGTGTGATATGTTCTGTAAATGGCTTTGAATGACCATTAAAGAACTTTATTCTTTGAAGTACCCTATTGAGGCGGGCCTTCTATGCAGGAATCCTAATCTGAATAGCTAAAACATTCTTTTAAACCGTGAGCATGTCATTCATTTACGGGTACATGTATGGCTTGGGTAAGATGCAGCTTGGCTTCTGGTAAATACCAAACATGAAGAAAAGAGTTTTGAGCACAAAATTACAGTTTTGTTTTGTGCCATATAGACTCTAAGCTGGCACTCTTAGGAAGTTTTTAACACCAAAAGGCATCTTAGGTCCCCTGGATCCTGGAGCTGTGAGGTGTTGTCATGGCAAAACACACATTCTAGATGATTACTGCTACAAAGATTTCCCCCGTAGCGGACTGGAGGATACAGAATAGGTGAGGAGTCAGTCTGTCTGCTAAAACAGAGAGCCAGATTCAGGGGATGTCAATTTCCATTTATATCTCAGAATCTGATTTTTACATTCATTTTCTCAGTTGCTTGGTCGTACGTCCCTGGGGAAATCGCCAGGTTCCTTCTCCTTGCTGTCTCTCTAAGCTTTGGGAAATCAAATCGTATATTTTTTTTAGTCTTTCTATTTTACAAGACACTTTTCAGTTCAGTTCGAGTCACCAATAATTTATTGAACACCTACTAGGCTTTGGTATTTTCACACATATTTAATTGAATCCTCACTGCCGGGTAGGTAGAGAATCCTAGCGAGTGGAGGATGCTCCTGAGCTCTCAGTGGTCCCCGAGGACTCTCCCACACACCCTCACTCGCCAGGGCTGCTGGAGAAAACACAGAACTAGGAGCCATTCCAGCAGGGCCCATTCATTCAGATATTTCCTCTTTCAGGCCATGTGCCCAATGTTTGGGGTGGGAGATCTGAACTGTTCTAAGTAAGGAAAAGAGCAAGAAAACGTAGCTGCAGGACCCAGGGGGCAGTTCTGCTTTCTGGCGCAGCTCCTGGAACGGAAGAGCCTCTCTGGGTTTCCCTGAACACCTGGGATTGATTTGGGTTTTGCTCTGACTTGGAAACATTTGCTGAGGTGGAGGTTGGAGGAGGGGTTGGGGAGGAAAGAAATAAATCCAGTGATTAAAAATAGCTTGTGCATGTCAGGTGCCTGAACGAATTGGGGAACACGCCCACAGTCCCTCTTGTCTGGCAGGTCTAAGCTCCTGGCTGCCGAATTACAACCGCTTTCATTTGTTTTTCCTGCTCCCCTACCATGTAATGGTCAAGGGCTCATTGGAACCATGTGTGAGCCTGGTGAGTCACCAAATCCTCAGGACTTCAGTGGTAATAATGTGTTAAAACTCCTTTCGGGGGATGGGACAGGGGTGGGTGAGGGGAGAAGGGAGAGGACTGAAGTCACTTCCTACAGATGTTCAGGGTCCGCGGCTGTCTCTGCAGCCTTGGTTCCCAGGCCCAGCTGCTGGCCCGAGGCAGCCTTCCCTGGGCGGTCTGCAGCCTGCTTTGCCTCTCCGAGGACCATCTCTTTTGTCCTGGGACAAGTTCCCTCTGAGAAGAGGCATCTACCTCTGAGTCGGTACGCTGTACCCCAGCAGCGCGCTTCGTTTCCCCGAGGCAGTAACTGGAGACTGGCTCGAAGTTTTGGTCGGTCGGGTCGTTGGAGGGTGAATTGGGGATTTTCTGTGCAACTTCGTCCTCCATCCCTCAGAGTTTTTTTTTTTTTTTTTTAATTCGCTGGTGACTTCAAGGGCATTGGTATCAAGAGAAGGACCAAAGCCCAGTCGTGTTTCCCTGACTGATAAGAAAACTCTGTTTTGGGGTCAGGGTGTCCCATCATTTGGGGCAGCGACGGACTGCTTGGTTGGGTTGGGTGGTCCAACCACGGCGCTGAGCTATTCTTGCTGAGCTCTTGCTGGAGCCAAGGGTCCTGCTTGTCTCTCATCACTTTGTCACTTCATTAGGTTTGCGAAAATGGGGTCGAGGGGCCGAGGAGGGACACATTTCCCTTCTTTGCATTAGCCTCAGCCAGAAGCTTTGTGGATTATACTGACTTCCTCAACAGGAAGCCCTGCCTTGCCAAGTTTCTAGCGCCTGTAACGGGATTTGGAGTCAGGAGTGTAGGACAAAGAGGACCCTTCCTTCCTAGTTCCAGTGCATCCTTGCATGAATGAGAGAAAGGTTGAATGAGATTCCTTTTCACAGCCTTCTGAGATGTTAGTGTCTTCACTGGGTAACTTCTCTTAAGGACCAGTAACGACTTTCTAAGGACAATGTTGATTGTTCACAGTCAGTCACTGACCACAGCCATTTTGCCATTTCTGTTGATCTGAAGGGGTAAAGGTGCCTCCTCTCTTATTCTAGGCAGTTTGACATCTGCCCTTTGGGTGCTGGCCAAAATCCTCAGCTCTTTCTGCCCACTCGTAGTTACAGTTGTAAGTTCCTGAGGACCTTAGCAGTCAGGAGGAACTACCTCTGCAGTCTTTTGCTTGTAGGACGTGGTGGTCAAAGGAACGGCTGGCTACCCTGATTTGAAATCATCCCTCTCTGATCCAACTTCATCACTCTCCAGATCGTGATAATGTTGCTTTAAAAGAAGTTCTGTGGTTCGAGTGGACCAATGAATGAAATGTAGACCTAGATTTAAGCACCGTGGAAAGTAATCTGAAGCCCTTATTTTCTTTTTCCACGAGCTTATCTGTTTCTTGTAAGCTTTCATAGTATGATCCTCCTTTATCTCAAGAATATCCTCGTGACAATAAAATATTTGTGGGTGAAATGGCATGTTGCCTGGGATTAGCCTTACAGTTCTTCTGTGTTGGTGGGGAGGAGACGAAATAAAAACTGGTAGTGTTGATGGATTTTGAATAGGGATTTATTATACTAGTCTCTCTACCTTGGTGTGTGTTTAAAAATGGGCGTAATGAAAAATTTAAAACCCCATGAGGGATATAGACACTACCTATCAACAGACCTCTTTTTAACAATGCACTGACGGAGTGGCGTACCCAGCGTGATTACATAAGTGGCAGAACTGAGAACCCGTGGGTTTTGACCAGCAAGCTAAGGCAGCAAGCCCAGTGCGTTGTCCCGCTGTGTCTTTTCCCCCTGTCTTCAGAATCTTCTCTTTCCATTTGGGACAAGTGTCCTTTTCTTCTTCTCTGTATGAATGAGAAGGTTTCTCCTTGGTCCTTTCACTTTAAGAAACCTATTTCAGCCAGACTTTATGTAACTAATTAACCTTATATTATGTGCACAATTGCGCATCAGGGTGACTCAGGGGTGAACACAGACAGGGAAGGAGGCCAGCTTGTCATTTACCGTGTGTTACTTTGTATGGAAGGAAGGAAGCCTCAAGACCCTTGGTTCCAAGAAAGGAAAAGATTACAGTCGGTTCTGTCAATGGCTTTTAATTATGTCTTTATGGGGCGAGCTATATGAAATCCTGGATTTCTTCGATCCAGAAATGGTTTTGTTTAAGTTTTTAATTTACTGACTCAAGTGTATCTCATTTTCAAACTGAGAAATAAAAGTCCCGTTTTCTGTGTCTCAGCTGTAGAAATGTTAGTGTTCTTGGATTTCTGATCCATTCCTGTTTGCAGCCGCAGTGGCATTGAATGGAAGGACCTTGGACGTGTGAGAGTTGAAGGGTGGAGTTTAAGGCAGGCTCTTGATCTCTTGCAGTCTTGGTTTTCTGATCTGTGGAGTGGGGGTCCTGTAATACTTTCCCAGGCCCCCCGGAAGCTTTATGTTGTGAGGATATTGGGGAACAGTATATGGGAAGGGTCTCGGTGGACCGTAGTGGTTTTCAGATGTAAGGCGTATCATTCATTCCTGGTGTTTCTTTCCTGCTGCTATTGACTGGGGCAATACCCACCACCCGTGGCCAGTGTCGTCATGGTAACCCACCAGGCTTTGGCCAATCCAATGGCTGCACAAGACTGGAATGTGCACCTTGGATCTCTAGTCCATCGCCTCACCCTCGGGTCCCAGATGCTCCAGTCTTCCTGCCATTTATTTGAGGATGGTGAGAGGAGGAACATCTCAGTTCAGCAAGGCCATAGGTCTTGAACTTCTCCTGGAACCAACGCCACTTCAGGCTTAGACTCTAGGTAACATTGCTGATACGAGCCGTTCGGTTTCAAACGACTTAATAGAATGGTATGAAAAGTCACGTGACATGTCGTTGATGGGTTCTTGGGCGCCGAGCAGTCCTTAACTTTGAGTTCCATTATGAGTGAATTGAAACCCTTGTTCCACATTTGACTTAAAACATCCTTGGGCTGTATAAGCTTTTGTTCAGGATTAGATCACAGTGAAAAAGAAGCAGATGTTTCCCTGCATTGAAAAGGCCACAATTCATTGTGTTCCTACTGAGTCAAGAAAAACTATCTGCTAATTTCTACTCTGATACTGTGCAGTCTTGACTGGGCAGAGTTTGGGACCGTTATTTGCTCACTAGCTTCTGTACAACTCTCCTCGCAGAAATCTGGGTGGTTCCTATAAATATTAACTCAGATTTAGGGTCCTGAGGAATAACCCCTGGGTCAGAAATCGACCCATATTACAAATACTTGTAATATGTTTATGTTTCATAAATGTACTTAGAGCCTCCACCGTATCAGCAGAGTATATTTCCAGGTCAGGTGCCCAGTATTTTGAAACAAATGTGTTATTGCAATTCAAGATATTGCAAGTACAATTATTAGCACAAAGGCAATTTTAGTTCTTGTCCATAAAATACAATTAGTTAACTTCTGTGGAGCATTGATTAATTTATAGATGCTGTTGCCAAAATTAGAAATATTTTTGGTACCTAATAGAAAAGTATTTTAATAGGTAATGAGATAAGGTGTGGTCAGAATAACAGAGATGCCTGCTTGGGCCAAACCATGTCAGCTTCTCCACCTGTGTAATGATTTCATTATTTTTATTGGTCAGTGTAATTGACAGAACTGCCACAAACATGAATGAGCAACACAGAGGGCATCTTTGCATTCATATTCTTCATGATGAGAGTTTAATGTTTTATGTTAATGCCACTTTGGAAAGTGGTTATTCATCATCATCTACATGCAGTGCCTGTGCTACTAAAAAAGACAATCCTGACTGATTGTTCATTCACTTATAGAAGAGTTTTGATTTTTTTTTTAAACCTTCCGTTCCACACTTCATGAAGATAGATAAAACTCTGACTTTCCTGTCTGAATCCTTTGGGTCCAAAGGCACTGGTACGCCTTCTCCTGAGCTCATCAAGTCCAGGTGTCCCAAGTGTGTGGTGTTGGCTTTCCCCAGCGGGCCTGGGAGCACCTCTTCCAGAGACCCAGCGCTCTGAGTCCCCAGTCAGGGGCACAGCCTTTGGGTGCCATGCAGGACCGTGTGGACCAGGCTTTTGAGAATGGCACTGAGGTGGACAGGCACAGGTTAATTCCAGCTGCTTCCCTTGGAGAGAACAAGCCAGAACCTGGAAGTGCCGGCTCCCTGACAGGAAGTGGAAACCTGCATGGGGAGTTGTCAGCCCAGAGGCCCTGTCCTGGCCGGACTGCTGGGGCACTGCTGTGATAGGAAGCAGACTCCGGGCTCTCTGCTGTCATCCTCAGCCTTCACATCACCCTGGCATCCAACTGTCCAGGCTTTCCTGTTCAGAAGATGTCTGGGGCCTCCTAGCCTCATCCTTCAGTTCCAGTTTGCAGCAGAACCACTGCTGGTCCATTTGGCCCGGCCCACATTTTCCACATGCATTTTCCTGGCCCACTTCTGCCATCAGTAGAGTCCTTTTCATCGAGTCATAGATCCAGTGGAGGGAACAAACACACACAACAAAACCCACACAGTTCAAGTTCATGAATTGGTGTTGGATGGGAGCGAAGGGAAGGAAAGTTGATTCAAATATGGAAGACTTTGAATTCATCCAGCGTTTGTTGATTGACTCCTGTGTTGGGAGCTGGGGTTGCTGCATTTGTTCCTTCTTTCAGAAGCGATACTCTTGGTTAAATAGAGAGCCCTTTTCTCTAAAGTCGAACTGACTTCCACTCTAAGGGAAGATCTCCTGGACCTGTCCCTTAGCTGTTCTTGGGCGAGGAGAGTGGGGACGAAGGGGGAGCACTGATGTCTTTCTTAGTGACTCATGTGATGATTATTCCATTGTTCAAAGGGCTGGATGTTATGTAATCAACGTTTTATCCCATCCCCCTACTTTTCCCCCCTAACAATCTGGGATTTTCCAGCATTTTGTCAACCTTCCTGGAAGTGTGTTGATTTTTCCACTAGGTTTTTTTGGGCATGTCCCAGGGCAACCCAAACTCTCCACTCCCTATAACTTCAGATCCCCCTCAGTGCAGGGCCTGGGAGAGCCACAGCAGTGAACCCTTCTGTTCTTCGAGGGCACAGGGCAGACTCTGGGCAGTTTCCTGATAGCACCGCTCAAAGCAAACTGAGGGAAAGAGCTGCCTGCCCTTCTTTCTTGCCACGTAATTTCCATTCATTTTGATATTCAGAGGCAATATATTTGTTTCTTTTTTCAGAGGTCACCAATTATCATTTTTTTTCCCTCCTATGTTTCCATTTTATCCAGCCAGTAACACGTTACTTACATCCAGGGAACTTTTTAACTAGCCAGGGTTAAAGACGGCTGGTGGAGGGACTTCTCTAGTGGCCCCGCCATTTTCTGTCAGTTTCATATGATACACTGAAGATTCAGGGTGAGCAAGCGGGCTTCTGGAAATTACTGCAGTAAAGTGCATTGCTGTCTAAAGGTCACAGGACAGCTAGTAGGAATTCTCAAGTCATTTCTTCGCTTGTTTGCTTTTTGTTGGAAATTGTGCCTGAGGTGAATTTGGAGGATTTTTAACTTGAACCATATCTATGTATCTTGGCTTTGAACATGGTCTGCAAGTACAAGAGGGACACAGCAGAGATAAAGATGCATGTGGCAATAGCAAAGGAGGACGCATTTGTGGATCTGCAGATGTTGATTCCTCATTCTTCTTCACCACCTACATAAATCAAGTTTTATAGGTGTTACCTCCTATATGCATGTCACATCTGACCACTTACATTTTCTGCAGAGCCATCTTCCTAGCTAAAGCCACCATCATCCCTCACCACAACTGATACAAGAGCTTTTTAACAAGTCTTCTTGCATCCATTTGGAGTTAACCTCCTAAGCCATTCTTTACCGGCAGCTAAGGCGATCTTTTTTTTTTTTTAACCCATTTTTAAAAATTGTGGTAAAGTGAACATAACCTAAAATTTACCAACATAACTATTTTTAAGTTACAGTTTAGTGGGATTAAATACACCCATAATGTTGCACAACCTTTGCCACCATCCACCTCCAGAACTCTTTTCATCCTGTAAAACTGAAACTCTGTCCCCAGGACACAACCCCCTATTCCTTCCTCCCTCCAGGCCCTGGAAGCTACCATTCTACTTGCTGTCTCTATGAATTTGACAATTCTAAGTCCCTTATATAGTTTGTCTTTTCAAGACTGGCTTATTTCCTTTACCATGATGTGAAGGCTCATCCACGTTGCAGTATATGTCAGAATTCCCTTCCTTTGTAAGGCGGAATGATAGCGGACTGTGTGTGTTTATACTACCTTTTGCTTATCCAACTCATCTGTTGATGGACGCTTGGTTGCCTCCACATTTTAGCTACTGTGAATAACGCTGCTATTAACATGAGTGTACAAATATCTCTTCAAGACCCTGCTATCAGCTCTTCTGGGTATATAGAGAACTCCTAAAACTCAACACAAAAAGACAAATCACTGTATTAGAAATGATCGAAATGCTTGAATAGACATTTCTCCAAAGAAGATACACAAATGACCAATAAGCCCATGGAAAGATGCTCAACATCCCTAATAATTAGGGAAATGCAGGTCAAAACTACCATGTGATACCACTTCACATCTATTAGCATGGCTACTGTAAAAAATGCAGAAGATAAGTGTTGGCAAGGAGGGGGAACCCTTGTGCACTGTGGGGGGCTGTAAAATCATGCAGCCACTGTGCAAAGACAGGATGGCAGTTCCTTGAAAATTTAAAAATAGAATTACCTGGGGCTTCCCAGGTGGCGCAGTGGTTAAGAATCCGCCTGCCAATGCACGGGACATGGGTTCAATCCCTGGTCCAGGAAGATCCCACATGCCGTGGAGCAACTAAGCCCGTGCGCCACAACTACTGAGCCTGCTCTCTAGAGCCCATGAGCCACAACTACTGAGCCCATGTGCCTAGAGCCCGTGCTCCGCAACAAGAGAAGCCAGCGCAATGAGAAGCCCGTGCACCGCAACCAAGAGTAGCCCCCGCTCGCCGCAACTAGAGAGAGCCCGCGCGGAGCAACGAAGACCCAATGCAGCCAAAAATAAATAAATAAATAAAATAAAAATAGACTTACCGTAAGATGATATTCTTCAAACAAAATGTAGTCATGTCATTCCTCTGCATAAAACTCTCAATGCCTGTTTTGCTCAGGATACAATTATAAATTCCTTAACACACTCCTTACTTACGTTTTCAGCCTCCTCTAAAGCTGCTGTCCCCTTGATCGCTCTGCTCCAGTTGCATTGATCTTTCTGATACTAAAACAGGCCAAGGTTCCCCTCTTCCCCCATCTCAGGACCTTCATTTGTGCTATTCTCTCATCTCGGATCGCAGCCCTCTAATTTTAGTGCTCATCGGGATTACCTGGATTCTGTGTTACAAACGGATTTCCGGGCTCCGCCCGCTCAGAGGTTCTGATTCAGGAGGCCTGGGTGGGGCTGAGTTCTCCCAGGTGATGCTGATACGGCTGGTCTGGGGACCACACTTTGAGAACCACTGGTCTGGAGTAGTTTTTAAAAAACTCCTGTGTATCCTTCAGGTCTCAGGTCAAACATCTCACTTCTAAAGGAGGCCTTCTCTGATTCCTCCAGACCTGCAGGACTCCCTGTTACGTGTTAACACTGCATCTTCTACTCCTCCTATGAAGCCCTTACTGACATTGTATTTGAACGTTTAATTGTGTAAATAGTTTTTTTGATGACTGATTTCCCTGCCAGAATCTGATATCCAGCTCCATCAGGCTAGGGATCATTACTGTCTTGTTCACTGTTCTTTCGCTAATCCCTTGCATGTAACAAATGCTAAATAATTATTTATTGAACGGATGTTGTTACTTCCTTTTCATAGGTAACAGCAAGTGCGTAGAAACATTAATATTCTCAGTGAGTGTGAAGGATGGGTAGGGGCTGTGGGGGAATTAGCAGAGCTATACAGAAAGAATAAAAGTATTTTGTCAGAGAGGCAGGGCGTATGAGGCAAGAGTCAGGTTTTTTGTTTTTTTGGGTGTTTTTTATGGGCCCTACCACATTGTGGAAAGCCCCCCAAATTTTACCTGCCCTGGTGAGGATGCTACTACAGTTATTTCTCAGCTTGTCTTCTTCAGACCATTCATGCTCCATGATATTTTATGGGTGGTTAATTACCTAGTTAGTTTTATCTTTAAAATTGAGGTATAACTGACATGTAACCTTATGTTAGTTTCAGGTATACAACATAATGATTTGATATTTCTGTCTATCGCACAGCGATCACCACCACCCGTCTAGCTACCATCCATCACCTACTTCGTTTTTGTTAGTATTCATGTGCTATTTTTTCCTTACAGATATGGAATGTGCAGATGTTCCACTCTTAACTCCAAGCAGCAAAGAAATGATGTCTCAAGCCTTGAAAGCTACTTTCAGTGGTTTCTCTAAAGAGCAGCAACGGCTGGGAATTCCAAAAGGTAGGTTTTGTAGTTGGAAGGAGAGAGGATGGGATCAGACTTTGAGGTATGGGTAGTTTTCTCACCTGTTGAGTGAGATAGACATTATTACTCAGCGTGCTTCAGTCAGCAGCCACAGATCGTCGCAGACCTCTGTTGGAACAAGCATAGACGCATACTGATGCTCCTTCGTCTCCCAGGCTTGCCCCTGCCATCTTGGTTTTAGGGCAGTGGTGCCCAAACTTGTTTGCACATTAGACGGGGGATCGTCAAAAAATTCCACAGTCCAGGTCAGGTCCCAGACCAATTAAGTCACAATTGCTGGTCGCATCGGTAATTCTGAAGCTTCTCAAGTGCCTCCACGGTACAGACAAGTTTGGAAGCCATGGCCTTGGAGTCATTCTGGGCCGCCATTGGATGAACTCGATGACCTGCATTTCTGGGAATTTACTCTTTTCTTTTCCGTGTCCTTTGGTGAAATGTGTTTACCTTTGGGTGTTCTCATCCAAAAGGGTTTATTCAGGAATGTAAGGGGAAGTGACCTGCGTTGTCAGAAAGGAAAACTGATGGGGGAAGACTTAAGCCTTGACCAAGCAGCATTTCCTGAACAGTTGAGAGCAGAAAGAACACTTTTCTATTGAGTCAGAGAAACAAAAGCTGTCTTTAGACCAGGCTAGTGCTACTGCTGCATAAGAGGCTTCCACCCTGCCAGACGAAAGCCTTCGGTAGATTCTGTGAGTGTGTCTGTCCACCTTTCCACGTATTCTACTTTCCCACAAACCTCAGCTGACAGCAATGCCCCATCACAAGGCAGAATACAGTGAATTCTGACCCCTGGGTTTTCCAACATCTCATAAAGTCATCGTCTAGATCGAAGGGGGTGACCTTGAGAGCAGGCATGCTGTAGGCATCACAGCCTGCCATCAGCTGAGCTCTTTAAGTGTCATTAGCTGGTGTAGTCATGTTAAAACAGGGGTCATGCGTGAAGATTATATGTCGTCTGTCCTACACTTCTACTCAACGCAGGGCCTGTGATGTGTATATATTTTGAAGGGTATCTGGTATAATACAGGTACCTAATGATGTCGTTATTACCAAGTATCATTCGAATGGCTTACTGTTACTAATTGCTGTGACGATTACAGTCAGCCCTCCGAGGGTTCCTCGTTGGCAGATTCAACCAACCACAGGTCGGATTCTGTTGGTTGAACCTGCAGATGCAGGAACCCGCGGATACAGAGGGCTGACTGTACCCTAACCTGCCCTCTTATATAAGGGAGATAAGCATCCACAGATTTTGGTATCCGAGGGCGTTCTGAAACCAGTCCTCCTTGGATACCCAGGGACAACTGGGCTAGCCATGATTAACTAAGATAAAAATAATTAAGCATAATGGTCTCAAGTAAATTATAAGAGTTAAGAGCAGGGAGAGGTGAGTGCAACGTCCAGAGCACACTTGACTTTGTTATTATTGCTGTTAAAGAAGTCATTTGTTCCCTTGCCCCAGGCTTCAAAAAAGTCTGATGGAAATAAGGCAGTGAAAGAGGAGATCCCTGGAATCTCGGTCTGAAGATTCTAAGGATGGAGAATTCTCTGCTCCTTTCTAGCTGATGACAGTGATCTTCTAGCTGGCAAGATAGAGAAGATGGGGCTGTTGGATGCGGGGGTGGGGGTGGGGGGAGGGTTATGGAAGATGCCCCATCAGGCATTCCTAATTCTATGAATCCGAGGACATCCTCAGTGAAGGTCAGATGCTTTCGTGTTGTCTCTGAGACTCGGGGAAGAGTTAAGAGCTCGATCTGCTGGAACGTCATTTGATCTCTCCCCGCAGACCCCCGGCAGTGGACAGAGACCCATGTTCGGGACTGGGTGATGTGGGCCGTCAATGAGTTCAGCCTAAAGGGTGTGGACTTCCAGAAGTTCTGTATGAATGGGGCAGCCCTCTGCGCGCTGGGGAAAGACTGCTTTCTCGAGCTGGCTCCAGACTTCGTTGGGGACATCTTGTGGGAGCATCTGGAGATCCTGCAGAAAGGTAAATGCATGGGGGCAGGGTGAGGTGGGAGCCGGGGGGGCGTGGCTTTGAGAGTAGGTCCAGGAGCGTGCCCAGTGGTGCAACGTCGATGCCATCACCTGGGCATCCAATCACAGCACGGCGTAGACAGTGCCTGGTAAATAGCAGGTGTTCCATAAATGTTAGTTTCTTTTTCTTCTGTGTACTGGAGGTTCCAGTTTTAATCTTTAGCTAGTCTCTACTCCTGAAGCTTATTGGTATGCAGAGTTCTGATCCCAGACTTTATCTTAGACTCATGTACTGTTTGAACAAGCAGTGCCCACAGCCAGCAACAAGAGAGTTTTTCTTTCTTTCTCTCTCTCTCTCTCTTTTTTTTTTTTTCCTGATACTCTTAAGACACACTGTCTTGATCCACGGCCACATCCAAGCTTCGTTCCTCAGAGCTTCTTAATAAGCAGGCTTCTCTGCCCACTAACTAGATTGGAATTGCAGTCGCGAGGTACACCTTTTCCATCTGGAGCAGAAACTGGGGTTATGTCAGGACGCCGTGTTGCAACCTTGTAATGACATGGCCTCCCCTACCAGCCTCTTCCAACCTTTCTGGACCAAGTGACTCATGTACCACAGTCCTGGCTGAGGATAGAAACAGCAGCAGGCGGCAAACTTGGGTGTTTTTGCGCTTATTTTTCTGAATTTCTTCTTAAAATAAATTGCAGTTACCAGCAGTCAGCAGTGCCCTCCAGCTGACTGTAAGCCTAGAAGCCTGTTGCCCTCTCTGACCCAGGCCCACCCTTTCCCTGTGGTCACCAGCTCCAAGCCCTGGCGCAGACGCGGTGACGGGGGGGGGGGGGGCAGGGAGCAGAACTCGGGCTTAGCACTTTTATTCCATATAATACCTTCCTTTGTTTAAGGATATTTTCCACTCTGCAATGCCCAGGAGAGACCCAAATTAGACTCCTCTGGGCACAGAAGTGTTATCTTTTTCTTTTTTCCCCTTCCCTTCAGCTTCTGCTGAAAAAGAAATATAAGCAGAGTCGAGAACTAGGTGAATCTAGCCTTCCCCGAAGCCACACCGTGATCTCGGTGTAACTGCACACAAACCACTCACACGTGTTGACGTGAGCACCTGTGTATAGAGGGAAAAGAGACAGCAGGCTCAGAACAGATCTGATGCAAGCATTGGCTTATAAACACAGCAGTGGGGGGCGGGGTACACCAGACTGTGTCGCCCCAATATATGCTGCTAATTCACCGTTTCCCTCCAGTCTTCACCCTGGGGCAGCAGCTGTCCTGGAGTGTCTAAACCTGCCTCTGATCAGTTATAACTCATCTGTACAGCACCTCCTTGTTTCCAAAGTGCTTGAAACTGCGTTTTTCTCATAGGACTCTCAAAACAACCCTGGGACATGGGAAGGGCATGTTCTCTCGGTGTCCTTGTCTGTAAAACGAGGACAGGTTAGGTGGTTTCCTCAACATCACTTGTTTCCTTAAACCTAGGTCTTTTCACTCGAACTTCCTGTCCTGTGTTCTTTGTGTAGTGATGCGGACTCGTGGGGTAGCTTCTGGCCTACCTTCCTGCGAAGGAACAATACAAGCAAATTTAGGAGAATTGGGAAATAATGGAGTGGGTTTGAGAACATCTCACAACATTTTCAAGGGAGAGAGGCAGGAGGATCGTCCTTGTTCAGGTCCTTGAACAACTGAACGTGATGTTTGTATTGAGGCTACAGCTTTTGTTCTGTGATTAAACTAAGGCAACCCAGCGCGGAAAAAACATAGCTTTTCTGGGTGGGGTGGCAGGCCAAAGGTACAGGGGATGTTTCAATCTGATAAGCTGCTGAAGCCGAGTTTAATCATTTTATCTCAGCTGGGAACTGTTTTTCTGTGCAGGCATAAACTTGTTTTCCCAGCAGTCTCTGCTCCCAACAAGCTATCAAATACCTGAGGAGAAACCCAAACCAACCCTCTGTCTTTATGTCTGATTCTTACAGTGAAACGTAATCATACTGTGCCATGCGACAGTCAGGGGCCACCAGCAGATTCCAGGGTCATTAGACGATCCACAGGCTCACCTTAGTCCCATGGAGAGAGCCTTCCTCTGCTTGGGTGCCTTCATCTATGTTCCATTCTCATTCCTACGGAGGTTGGCACCTGGACAGGAGTGTGGTTATGTGGCTCTTCTCTCTCTTTGTCTGAGCCCTGTCATATTTCACTAAGTAGAGTCACCTTACTAGCATCTTATCTGGGCCTGAACTTGACATTTGAGGGCCACAGAAAAAACACAAAACGAAAACCAGACATCTGGGGCTTCCCTGGTGACGCAGTGGTTGAGAGTCCGCCTGCCGATGCAGGGGACACCGGTTCGTGCCCCGGTCCGGGAAGATCCCACATGCCGCGGAGCGGCTGGGCCCGTGAGCCACGGCCGCTGAGCCTGCGCGTCCGGAACCTGTGTCGGGAGGGGCCACAACGGCGAGAGGCCCGCGTACCGAAAAAAAAAAAAAAAAAAACCACCAAAAAACCAGACATCTGTTGGAAGAAATGGAGGCTCTAAATCTACCTGTGTAGAGATTGTCCTGTATTTCTGAGAAGCTTTGGACCTGATCGGGTTGAGTATTGGTGGCTGGTAACCTCCCAACATGCCTTCAAGCCTCGGCTGCTGGCGGCACACGCATGCATCAGAAAGGCGGTGAATGCCTTCCCACCCCTTAGAGGTTACTCACAGGATGCGCTTTCCAAGAGACTAAATCCCATTCTGCAGCTACTGGAATCATAAACGTAGCCATCCTTCAGTGAGCTCGTCTCTAGACAAGGCCCCCGTCAGGGGAGACGCCGACACCAGCTCAGTCGGTGGACATGCAGATTTCTGCGAAGAGGGGCTGAGATCACTGTGGTCCTTTTGTCCAGGGTCCTCTTCGGCTGAGCGTTGCTTGCACGCTGACCTCTTTGTTTCATGCCTCTCCTGTCTGTTGCAGAGGATGTGAAGCCGTACCAAGTGAATGGAGTCAACCCTCCCTACCCAGAGTCGCGCTATACCTCGGATTACTTCATTAGTAAGTTCACCCCCTGCTCTTCCCCCCTCTTCCTGTCATGGGAACTTAGGAAAGGATCCCTGTCCTGGGCCATCTCAGGCCCCCGCCTGGTAATGCTACAGAAAATAATATTTCCTTAAATGTAGACTCTTGGTTGTTTTGCTCTTCCCACAAAGCACAAGGCTTCAGCCTATCTGCACATTTTATTCACCTGCACGCACCTACACCGGGGTCTTTCCCATGTCTTCAGCATGAAGGTCGCACAGAGAGACAATGACTTGCCTCCAAACTCTTATGTGCCCCGCGGTGGCCATCAGAGGTTCGGGTTAGGGATTTTGCCCTGGACCTTGTTCTTTCCTTTTTACTGGTAGATGCGGCAGCACTTCCTCTGAAATCCTTCCTCCAGAGCATGCCCTGCAGCCTCAGGAACGTAAAGCCTCCTCCTTGTAGTACCTTATCCCTCACCAGGCCTCCTGGGTGGCCGGAGGGAGAGAATTAGCCTCGGGCTGTGCTTATCTGATGGCTTTGCTTTCAAAGGGTGTCTTAAGCAGGTTTATTTTCACTTTATCTTTTTACGATTATGATTTTTATCCTAACAACAACAACGAGCTTATTGTGTGCTAGAAATGTGGGTAGGCTTTTTCCACGTATGCTGTCATTGGATCTGCATCGCAACACCCCGAGGAAGGTTGCCACCATTCCTATTTTCGAGATGAAAAAATCAAGTCAGAAAAGGGAAGTGTCTCGTCAAGGGCCACGGCTCTTGAGTAGTGGCGCAAGGTTGAAAACCCAGGCCCTTCTCACTTAAAATATTTTTCTTGCATTCCCGAAGGTAGTCAGCTTGTTTGACATTGCGGGGCCCTTGTCAATGGGGAGGAACGGCCTGTTTCCAGTACGCATCTCTCCTCTCTCCAATTGCCCATGCTCTGTGTTTCCAGGCTACGGTATCGAGCATGCCCAGTGTGTCCCTCCATCGGAGTTCTCCGAGCCCAGCTTCATTACAGAGTCCTACCAGACCCTCCATCCCATCAGCTCGGAGGAGCTCCTCTCCCTCAAGTATGAGAACGACTACCCCTCGGTCATCCTCCGGGACCCTCTGCAGACGGACACCTTGCAGACTGACTACTTTGCCATCAAACAAGAAGTGGTGACCCCAGACAACATGTGCATGGGGAGGACCAGTCGTGGTAGGTCGGATTTCTGCTCTAGAAAATTCTAAGAATTACCTGAGTTTGTGAGCTCTCCAGGTCCCACTTTTTCCCCCTCGCTCTTAGCCCCGGGCATTCCTGAGTTTTAGCCTTTCCGTCTTAGAATGTCTAGATATTAAGAACTTTGTATCATGGAATTTTAGCCAAGTCCTTCATGATGCCAAAGGCTCTGGGTCCATGGTGGAACTGAAATCTGGCAGGAAGAACAATCGCCTTTCTTATGTGGGTAAAACATTTCACCACGTGATAACTTCAGGTGCTCGTGGCTCTTTTCGAAGGTATGCGTTATTTTCTTGGAGAGGATTTTGCTTAAGGAGGACACAATCACATAAAGATGATTTCAGAGACCCTCCTGGAGAGCCCACATCGTCCTGGTGTTCCAGGTATTCCCGGTCAGACTGCACATCCTGGCTGGGTATCTGAATGACCTCTGCTTCTCAGCCTGGGCTTCCTAGCCTCCTGTGCCTTCTTTGGTTTGGGAAGATAGAAGATGGTTAACCAACAGCTTATTTGGAACCAGTCTTCAGCAGTGTGGTGAAAGGGTGTATTTAGGTAGAGGACCAGGGAAAGAGGCGGCCAGAGGCTTCCGGAAGAAGGTGCTCTTGTTGCCATGACTGTTATGGCAATGATAAAATACTCACTGACAGTGAAATAAATGGTTCAAAATAGAGCTGGCTGACTTTATAAAGCAAAAAAGGTTAAGTACGCCCAGTTTTTAAGATCAGGACATAAACATTCAGAGGCACGGCTCACCTAGTGACGTGTCCAGATTGTTTGGTTTCTGACAAAAGCGCAGTCCATCGTAAAGAGGGACTTGTTCATCCAGGAAGACCTATAGCTGATTTCCAACAAGTTGAAAAAGATGACTATTCTGATGGGTAAATGGGAGAGAATTACAGACAGGAAGAGGACAGGAGAAAGCCCTTCCGAGCGATGCTTGCGAGGCCTTTGGTCACGGAAGTCGGGCCTGGCCGCCTCGTGGTGATTTCTGCTCGGTGATGACCCTGCTCCTCTCCTCAGTGAGGCCCCAAAGGCCTCACGGGCCGCACACATTGTCATCTCCTTCAAGTGTTCAGGTTCCTACTTCCTCCCAGCAGGCCTCGAGATGACCAGCAAGCCTGCAGAGGGAAAGTCCCCAGCAAAATCGGAACCTGTAATCTGCCTTCTTGCAGCCCCGGGGTGTTTGTGTTTCAGACAGAAGGGGATGGGTGGGACCAGCTTTGCCTTCCCCTTTCTTCTTTATTTTTGGATGCCGGTCTATTTAAATACTTACACATATGTGTACCTTTTTTCTCAGGCGGGTCACAGCAACAGAGCGCCTTTCTTTCTCACGGGGCTTCCTGTGCGTGTGTGATGAGGCTGAGTGTGCGTGGGGACTCAGCCGTGGTGTCACTTTGGGCAGATCTGCTGCCAGGTCCTTTACCAGTTGCGTCTGGCTTTGCATTTGTGCAATTCCCCCTTCTCCCTCTCCTTCTCTTGGTTTTTGGTTTTGGTCCCCACCCGCCCCGCGACCCCAAATGAATCCCGAGGGACCAGACGGTGACCTGTACAAAGGGACAGGAGGGCTTTCTCTCTGGCCTCCTTCTCCCTCACTCGCACCAAGCTTCACACCACACAGACTTGAAGGGGAGACCGGTCCGTTCACGGTTGCTTCTGGCGAGTTAGAAGTGCCGCAGACAGGATGTATTCTAGGGGCTGATTGGCTCTGACGTGGTAGGATCGGTCTAGACTGAAAGCATCACTGTGAGCTGCTTATTATCAACAATCATCGTAGTGTTCGTGTACTGCATTAGGGTATAGAGTGCTTCGATGTGCCACTTCTTTGGCCTCGGAGAGCTGTCTTCTTTGTGCTAGTCTGTTCAGTGGGCCGCCGTTGTCCTCCCCGACCTACTGTTCTGGGTGCTCCGAGGTCTGTGTGGTGGAATAGCTTTGGAAGGACCTCGCTGAGACATTTCTCAGGAAAGCCAGCTGATGGATGGCGTGGAGCTTCCCTGCGTGAGCACAGTAGCCTAACCGAGTGTCTAATCCAGTTGGAGTCCACCCATTTTGGGAGAAGATACCCGTAAATGATGGTTCCCAGCTCCAGGATTGTGAAAGAGAGCTAAGATGAAAGTAGCCTACTGCTATAAACTGCAACTCTCCACAGACTTGCATTCGGTTCATGTTTGAGAGGCTGCCAGAGAGTGGTTCTGGCCTCGTTTAGTGCCCTTGCTTATTGGGACTCCTTGGAAGCTCAGCTGTCTTGCATGTGAAAATTCCAGTCTCTGTACCCTCCAAATATAAAAATGACTGAGAGAATCATCTCAGGGACATTTGAGTATAACTACAGCCTCGACATCGGTGACTTTGTGGGAGTATTCTTCATGAAAATATAAACTTTCTTTCTTAGGTTTTTGGTATGTGTAAGATGGATAGCGGGTGTGAGCAAATACCTTTTCATGAGAGACCACAAAATTTCCTGTTCTGTTGAAAAGGAGCTGTTGCCTTCTTGGTTGGGGGCTGTTTTCTTGAGTCTTTTAATGTGAATTTCTGGAAGGGACAGTCCCTTCTTTTTTTATTTTTAAAATATTTGTATTAGAGTAGAGTTGATTTACAGTGTTGTGTTAGTTTCAGGTGTACAGCAAAGTGAATCAGTTATAGGTATACCTATATACACTCTTTTTCAGATTCTTTTCCCATGTAGATCATTACAGAGTACTGAGTAGATAATAATAATAAAAAGTTGCAAATATGACAGTGGACTGGGTAGGCGGGGCCGATGATTCCATGAAGCTCTTCCATGTACCTACCTTCTGGGGATTACCCTTCTTTGAATGAGTGACTGGAAGAAAGAATGAGATGAAGCAGCTAAATAACTATGTTTCTGTTCCAAGCAGCACTGGAGGTGTTAAGAGGTTCAGGAAATCTACAAGGGGAGATTATGCAAAAATTACATATTTAACTGAGTATCTTTTATCTGGGGTTAAAAAAAATTTGTTTTTGGAAGCAATGTATCTTCCTTCTTAATTACTGTATATTTAATTTTGGTTTGGACACCAAGATTAAATATTTGAATTTCACTGGTTTAACGAATTCCCTCTGTTATGAAGGGGAGGATACACCAGAAACATATTAGTATTACGCTGTGTATGCCAGCCCTTATTCTGGGATTGAATTTCATGGTAGACCAGCCAGCCCTGACTCACAGGTATCTCTGCACACACATTTGTCACATCCTTTGGCTTCTTGAATTTGCTGAGGTGGCCATTTAATCTCCCATGATTTAATTTAGGTTGCCTGGAAAGTATCTGGAAATAAAACATAAAAAAATATTCCTGTGAGCCTTTTCAGTAGTTAGATGCATTTATTTTTGGTCCCCCCCCCCCCCCATTTTGTTAGGCTCCTTCTTAATGGCATTTTCGCCAGTGGAAATTTCTCTAGCAGCTATTATGCAATCCTAGCAGCTGTTTATAACCTGGTTTGGGAAATTAATGAACTTGCATGATCTTGTGGTCAGTTAAGAATGCCTTAAGCAACTCATACAGTAAAGGATTTCTGACACTGCTGTGGACCTTAACTCTTTAATCGACTTCTTTGTTTTTTATTGCCTACGTTTCCCTAATAAAGTACAAATTTCAAGTACAAAGCTGCACTTGGAGAGGATAAAGAATATGGATTTCTATTTAGAAGAGGGATAGTGTTTGCTTTTTTTAACCTCCTGGAAAAAGCATATCATAACTTCTTTCTCTGTTTGAGAAGGCACAGAGGCAGTACTGCATTTATTTCATTTTAAAAGAGTGTTTGGAAGAAAGGCTAAAAAATAATATTTTAGTTCCAAGGTCAAGGAAGGTCAATCTGCTCTTAGTCTAATGGAATTTTTTTTTCTCATGACCAGAATATTTTGCCAAATGGGGCCTTTTGAAATCGTCTCCCTGGCTTGAGTTAGAATAGGGAATGAATTGGGCCTGACACTGCTCAGATTTCCTCATCTACTCATTGGGTCTAATTCATCAGCCAGAAATCCCATCATAGCCGGCATGATTCTCAGCCTGTAGATTTCTGGCTCTGGAATTCTTGCGGTCCCAAACACTGCTGTCTCCCTCTGGCAGATGGAAGCTGCGCCCGACTCTGCATCTCTGTCCTAGGGGCTCTGGAGCAAGACGAGACCACGCAGGGGGCTCGCAGACTGGGCCCAGGCAGCCCCTCCTCCCCAGAGCAAACCCACACGCCTCCATCCCCACCGGCCACTCCCTCCATCCGTCCTGCGCATCCTCACCGAGAGGGTTTCACAGTGTCTCTTCCCATCCCTCCTCCCTGCCCTCCTCCCACCTCCTCTTCCTCCAGGCAAGCTCGGGGGCCAGGACTCCTTTGAGAGCATAGAGAGCTACGATAGCTGCGACCGCCTCACGCAGTCCTGGAGCAGCCAGTCATCCTTCAACAGCCTGCAGCGTGTCCCGTCCTACGACAGCTTCGACTCAGAGGACTACCCAGCCGCCCTGCCCAACCACAAGCCCAAGGGCACCTTCAAGGACTATGTGCGTGACCGTGCTGACCTCAACAAGGACAAGCCTGTCATCCCTGCTGCGGCCCTGGCTGGCTACACAGGTAGGCGCCCGCCCCGCCTCCTGCTCGCTGAGGGTGGGCTCCCTGGAAGCTTCTGTGCACATTCCCAGCCCCTGAAGCCAGCCTCTTTCTTTCCGGGGGGGTGGGGAGAAGTAGACTCGGAGAGGTTGGGTCAGCCTCTCAAGCCACTCTGTGAATAGCCATTGGCTTTTGGAAGCAAGCAGTGTCGTTCTGTCCCAAGGGATCCTTTCCAGGATCGGTAGGGAAAACTGATATTTTGGATATTTACCCCGCGCTGGGAGAAGGGAACTCTGTTGATTTGGTGTTTCTGGAACCTCTGCCTTGTGGTCTAGCATCAAAGGACTTCTCGCCTGCCCTTGGGAGGTCTCTCTAAACCCAAAACCAGCAGTGGCATCTCTCAAAGCCGTCACGGAATGGCCTACACCCTGGACTCATTTGCAGTAGAATCCTCAGTATTTGGCCGGTCTCTCCAATGGGAACAGTGCCCTCAGTCACCGGACACTCTGGCCGGATCCTGCCCTACATAGGAAACCTTTCTTGTCGCTTAGCTTTACTGTTGATTTTTTTCCAGGAGTGAAAGTTGTAGTAGTGGTGACTGAAGAAATGTCACAGAGGAAGGAAGATGTATGTTGAGAGTCTGGGCTTTGATTGAGAATCTGGTACTAGAGCAAAATGATTCATTGTCCAAGCAAGGTGTGGCCCATAGGCTGTCTAGCTCTGGAAGGGTTTGAAGAGTATATCTGACAACTGTCCAAGGAGCAGACGCATGTTAACGATCAGACCCTTTCTGTAAGATTGTCGTGTTTTGTAAACATTAGACATTGTGTCGCGAGCAGAGCTTATTTTTAAGCTTGGATGACACAGCTGTGACCTTGCCCTCTGTTCTCTTACAGTTTATCCACCCTGGACAGGTCACTGGTGGGGACCCTCTGTATGGATGAAGACAGACAGCAAGATCTGTGTTTCTAGTGACGTGTCTGTCTGATCTGAAGAGTGTGCTGGATCCCTGTTCTTGTGTGAGGGAAATCTCAGGTCTTTACTAGGAAAGCCAGCTGACCTTTGAGAACAGCTCACATGCTTAGAAAAGTTCCTCCTCCTTCAAGGATCAGGGGGGTGTGTGTCTTTTACGTTGCATTCTTCCGGCTCCCCATGCGGTTCAGTGCACGGATAGGTGCTCCGGAGCTAGGTCTGGATTTTGAGGTAGCGACAAGGTCTGTATATAGAGTCGTGGGCCAGAAAGGAGCTTAAAGGTTCCCTACTTTCTTCTTGCTGCAGTATATTCCCCAGGTCCTCGCTGGAACATCTCGAGTAGATGGGAACTTGCTGCTTTGCCAGGGAGTTCCTTCCCATCTTGGGCAGCAGACAATGAAAGTTTGCCCTTTTCCATTAATGGCACCTGGAATAAGGAAAGTATATAAAGTCTCTTTCAATATGCACAGGAGTGCTGGCTCCTGTAATTAAACTCTTAGGTATTTTAAGAACTGGACTCCAGTTGGATACACCGATGAAGGAGGAGAGAAGTGCTGCTTGATTAGGAGGAGGAGAGGCCGGGGCAGCTCTGGCATGACTCTGGGCTGTGGAGGCGGCAGGCGTCTCTAAGTGGCTGTACTTGCTTCTGTTCTTATGGCGCAGGTTACACTCGGCTCTGTCGTTTGCCCAAGTGTAAAGGCCACCTCTTCTCCTCCTTCTGCCCGAGCTTCCAGGACCAAATCCTCAACTTAGTTTCTCCCTATTAAAGGTCCTGCCTTATTCCCTCTGGCGTAATCTCCACCATAACCACCATTACGAGGCACGATTATAATTTTCTCCCATATGACAATTTTCATCATTCTCTCTCAGCTTGGTGTACAGTTCTGAACATGTTGCTAGTTAAGGCGGTTTTGTGGATAATGATATTAAATAAACTGACTTTAAGTTCTAAAGTTTGGGTTCTGGCCAAAGAGAGTCTTATGATTTAGGTCAGCCTTCATGGGAAAAGATTCTGTTAAGGATTCATGGCTACACTCCAGAAAGTCTAGAAGTTTCTAGAAACGGTGAACGCCTCATCTCCACCTCAAATAGAAACTCCTCTGAAAGGGGTATATATATATATATATATATATATTAGTTATTGGATTTCGTAGGTGGGAGAAGCTTGCAGAGCTAATAGTCTACAAGAGTGATTTAAAGGGTTTTGACTAAGATGATCTCAGTACCTTGGCAAGAATTATCTGAGAGTTGGGAATCTCTCCACGTGTCCCAGTTTCAAGAAGAGAAGGAAAAGGGTGAATTGGAAATTTTAAGAACGAGGAATGAGTGTGAAGTACAAATTAGGGACATGAAATGTCATCAAGAGGGCCAACACCAAAATGCCGCCTGTGAGGCTTCTCTGGCAATCCTAACCCAGAGGCAAACAGATGAGAACCTCAAAAGCTCTTTTCAGGACAAATACAGGAATGTCCTGGAGCTGTGAGTTATGTTTGATGTCATCCCTTATTTGGATAGATTATTTTTAATGGGTGCCCCTCCGTCCCTCCCTTCTCCCCTCCCTCCCTCCCTCCCTCCCTCTCTTTTCCTCTCTCTTTCTCTGCCTCTCTATCTCTGTCTCTGTCTCTGTCTCTATCTCTCTCTCTTTCTTTCTAGGGGAATAAAACTAATTCAGTGAATGGAAGCAAAGAGAGGATGATTATCAGTTAAAGATCTCAAAAATTCAAGTAGTCATTTGAACTAAAAAACCTTTTTTTAAGTATCTTACCATTCAGTTGTTTCTTCTTTATAACTGGGGATTTAACTTTTCAAACCATCTCAGATGGAGGTGCAAACAATAGCCCAGAAAACAGAAGTCCTCTGAGCTCCTCCCAGCGCTAACACACTGTGTGATTTCAGGCAAATTTACCTTGTACCCTCTTCTACTTTTAGTGAAATGGAAGTGACCCTCCCTCTCTCGGTGGTAGGAGATCTGTGAAAATGTAATTGAACTAACTCAATTAACGAGACAAATGAGTGCTAGACATGGTGCTAGACGCAGGGGAGAGAGCTCACTCGTAACAAATCAATTATTTCAGCAAATCTGAGCCCATGTTGAGTGCAGACAAGTGTTCGTAGCCTTGGAAGGTTCACTATCTTGACGAATTCAAGACACTGTCATTGTCCTTAGACTTGAACTGGATTTTCGTATTGCTGTGGTTTGATGAAGGTCAGGAATTTGTTAGGCATGTCGGGAGTGGTCCAAATTTGGGTGTCTTTTCTTCCTGTGTTCAGTTCCTGGTGGACTTCTCCTGTCCGCAGTGCAAACTATATCTTGCCCCTCATTGTGACCCCTTATCATTTCACATACATCCTAGGGAACGGGGAAGGGGGATGGAACATGCTTACTCAGCCCCCTCCACCACGCGGGGAGCGTGTAGTGACTGGAGTTTTTATAAATGGATCTCTGAGTCTATGCAGACATGCTAAGATGAGCTGAAGTTTGGAAAAGTACTTTGGAAAGTGGAAATCATTGTATAAGTGTTGGCAAGACTTTTCATTGCTCATAAATGTCACACCTATTTTCTATCTCAAGTTCTGAGCTCTTTTTTTTTTTTTTTAATCTGTTTCCTTAAAATTCGACTAACTCCAGAGTATGTGTGGCTACACGGTAGGAGCACATGTGTACCTTTTACATCACTATGACTTGGCTTGAACTAAAGGATGTATGTATAGATTCCCTGTGCGGGGGTGTGAATCCATTTTCCTGCCAGTGCAGTAGGAGCCTAGGTCTCTGTTCGTCTCACTCTCAAAGGAATACATTTTACTTCTTCAGATGCTGTCTTAGTTACTGCACCGTAAGTGTGGAAATCAGTTAGAAACTGAATTTTCACATTCTCTTGCACAGTTGCATTCTTCCTCCCAAGATAAGAAAATTGCATCAACCTTCACTGGGCTCCCATGGCAACTTGTTAAATTAGGTCAAGATGTGTGGGCAGATAACATGGCTTGAAAGCCTGCCTGTTCGCTGAGTTAAGAATACATCAAATGCAGTGCTGGCTTCCGCCAAGAATGCACCTTCTTACCTTACTGGGACCGCTTTTGGTTATCAAACTGATACGATCAGAGAGCTCCATTTTCTTTTGTTCGAAGATACATTATGAACCCCATCTGATTACAAAACAAACTGAGAGAAGTGGCCTGGTGTTTTCTATGTATTTGATGGACCTAAGCAAAAAGCTTTCTAGATCCTTGACACACATGGGCATCTCTGATTTTTTTTTTTTTCCATTTCAGCAGGTGTAGAATAATATGTTGGATTGTCAAAGAGTATTTTCCCTTCCTCTCTGTCCCTCCAGGCCCCTCTTATCAATGATGAAACTGAGGCACCAAAAAGGACTTATTCCAGGCCTTCTGCAGGAAGGTAGCTCTTGAATTGAACCTTAAGTGCCAGATGTCTCACCTGAGTACGAAATCTTTCTCCCTCTTAAAGAATGAGAACACTCATTGGTTATCTCAGTTGCTCCCATAGAGTAGATTAGGAGTCTTGTCTCTTGCTTGTCACTAATTCACACTGTGTGTTGGGGGGGGAGGGGGGTCTTGGGGGCAGGAGGGAGTTGGAGCTATTGCTCTGTAAATCAGCTTTATAGAGCTTCACTCCAGACTGCCAGACTTTTGTTGCTACAAATAAGGAATCCTTTCCTATCACTTCTGCAGTTGGTATGGAGCAGGCCTGCTGGTAACTGTCGTGTTGTCGTTGTCTAGGAGAAGCCCCAGCTTTGTGTTGTAATTGTTGATGAAGTGGTGAGGATCTCTTCTTTATCCTGGAGCCTGAGCAAAGCTGAGCCCAAAGCTAGTCAGTAACTATAACGAAAGTATGTTTTACCGTGCTGGGCCGATTTGTGAATAGCTGATCCCTCAGTCTCCTAAAGGCTCGATATGGGACCGTCAGGAATCCAACTTGCAAATATTTTTGCGTGAGGCATCACACGAAGCCGTACCAGCCTTGTAGAAATAGAAGCCCTAGGTATTCCCCTGTTGCTTTTGGCCTGAGATAAACCTTCTTCTTGCTATTTTGTAGATAAATTAGAGCCCGTCCACCGTCACAGAATAACAGAGTCCCTGGGCCATGCCCAGAACCTGGGGGATCTGACTGGTCACTGAGTTTTAGGGTTCAGGAACCTAAAGCTACTGCTAAAACATGTATTTGAAAATAAACAACTTTCCTGCAAAAAGAAGTGCTTCAAAGCCCTTCAGTTCAGAATGAAACCTGAGATTGGATGGCATTTCCTGAAATCACAGTTTTCTGACGGAAAGCTGGATTGCAAAATCATCCCAGCGTCCTCAGGTACAAACAACCACCGAGGAAGCTTCTGGTGTGAGCCTAAGTCATTGACGAGGAAGGGGGGTGGCGCATCACCGGAGCAGGGTAGTGCAGTGTGAATCTGTGCAGAAGATTCTAATGCTCGTCTACAGGTGGAACAGCCTGGAGTTTTATAATGGGGGGAGGGTGGTGATTCCCTGAGCCAAGCTCTGGAATATAGTCTTTCCATGTGCCTGCTGTCGTGATAAGGGTGTGAATTGACTAAAGTCAAGAAGAACCAGCTTGCTGACATGAGCGTAGAACCCTGGTGCCTGTTGCGTGCAGTACTGCCTGTTACAGGGGCCCTGAGGTTCTCGGCCCAGGCGAGGCTGGGCCTGGCCTCAGGCTTACAGGCAGCATCACAGTCTTGGTGTAGACCATCGTCGGACAGCACCTGGGTGGCTGGGAAGAAAAGAGCTTGGCAGTGAGAAAGGCAGATGGAGCATCTTCCCTTTCTCCTCACAGGCCCCTGTGAGTAGCAGGCTGTAGGAAGCCAGACAGACCCCCTGAGCCTAACTGGAGGCTTGCTGCCAGAAGCCGGGGGGACTCTGATTCTCTGTGCTGTGTTTGGCGCTGGGTCCTAAGGGGGTGTGTGGAGTGCCTTTGGGACCTCACTGGAGTAACGGGTTAACATGCTGCTCAGTTATGAGGCTGCTGGGGAAATACTCTGGAGCCTGGGGAAGGAGATCTCCCTGGCAGCTCTGGGCTGGAGGGGGAGGCGGGGGGCAGAAGCCCCTTGGTGTTGCCTGCATGGACGTTCCACTGCTTCCGCCTCCTGACTGGTTCGCTTTGGGACCATTTTTCTTAATCATCTGCCACCCGTGGAAAAGATCACACGGTGGGAGGATTTGGCTTCACCCTTCATTTTTTTCTTCTAACTGGCTTCGGAAATATGGACAGGGAGGTTCCCTGTTTCCGTCAGTTGCCCTTGAAGACCGCAGCTGGCTGAGCCACCCCGGGGTCTGGACGCAGCTACGGTAGCTCCGGCGAGCTGCCTTTGGGGCGGAGAGGCCCCTTCATACTTCACAAAACAGAATCTCAGACCCTGGCGTTCCAACTCGCCGAGGCCTGTGGGTGCCTGGATTAGGAGGCAGGAAACTTACACGATGACACATCTTTTCTGGGGACCCAGTCCCCCAGCTTTAAAGGAGTCTCTGAGTCTCCCATTTATTTGGGTCGCTGTTTCTTTAACAAAATCTAACTCCAAGTGGTGGAACTGGGTGGTGACAGTTCTGGAATTCCACTCTGTCTCCACTTTGAAGCTCCACCTTTCTGTCTTTGAAGTCAGATGTTTCCACTGAACAGAATTCAGCCAGTGTGTTGCCGAGGCATCCACACAGGTCCTGTCGGCCTTGAACAGCCGGCCTGGAAACTCCCGCAGCCTCTGCTGGGAAGGGCTCTGTGAGATTTCGCCCCTTGGCATCTCCTGGTTCCCTGGATGCCTTTGCCTCTCTGGACACTGATTGACCAGTGGTTCCCCGGCGTGGAGACTCCATTCAAGAGGTGCTACAATTGACCCGTGAACACCACACGGGGGTGAGGGGCGCTGACTCCCACACAGTCAGAAATCCGAGTATAATCCCCAAACTTAACTGCTAGCCTACTGTTGACCTGCTAACATAAACAGTCGATTTACACACTTTTTGTCTGTTCTGTGTACATCTGCGTATATTTTATGCATTCATGGCATACCCAACTTTTTTCTTAGTTTTTCCATATTTCTAGGCTATGTGGTTTGTCTGAGTTTTTCTCAAATTGTTGCAAATGTACAAAAAAATTTTCCAATGTATTTATAAAGAAAAAATCCATGTATAAATGGACCCATGAAGTTCAAACCCCTGTTGTTCTAGGGCTTCTGTATATCCCTCCCTCTTCTCCCTAAAGTGACTTTCATGTGATGCTTACAGATAGGATGGTTATCAGCACCCCGTCTGTCACTTTTATGCCTTCAGTCTTAAATCCAGGTTAAGCACATGACAGGAGACCATCCAGGCTGTTTGACCACTGGGTATGTTGCAGAGGCTTCATCGTGGTGGGGTTAAGAGTATGGACTCTGGAGCCAGGCAGCCTGAGTGTGTCTTGGCTTTGCCACTGACCAGCGGCGTGACTGTGGGCAAGCTGACATCTCTGTGCCTCAGTTTTCTCACCTGCGAAATGGTCATAATAGGAGTTCCTATCTCCTAGGATTATTGTGGGAATTCCATGAATAGGCACCCAGCACAGTGCTAGGTCCACAGGAAGCACCCTCTAGGTGCTCGTTGTTACCACTGTTTCGTATTATTCTCCAGACCTTCTGTCCTTCAATACAGTTCTACATTCTTCGAGGTCAGGGGATGATGGATTTGACTTACAGAATGCCAGTAATTCCGGGCAGTATCTTGGGGGCACAGCCAATATTTCATACCAGATTAGGTCCCTTCAGCTATTCAGCTCAACCCACATGTGTGTTGAGCTCCTACTAAGTGCTAGACTCTTTCATACGCATTCTTTTTTTTTTTAACTGTCTCCAATGACCACATGAGGAAAAATCTGTTATCCTCATTGTACAAAGGAGGGAATTGAGGTTCAGAGGGGGAAGAAGTCTAGCCCAAAGTCACACGGCAAACAGCAAAGGAGAGGCCTTTCACAGGTTTTCACAACGTCAGACAATTTGTAGGAAAATATCCAACGTTAGTAGCATGTTAGTTTGGGTCTGCAGATGCCAAGGCACGATTAGACTCGGGGGAGAACATCTGAAGAACACAATGGGAAGAGGAAGAAAGGGCAGGGGAGCCTTCAGGCTGTGCTGCAGGTAGGAAGAGCCTCCAACTGCAGCTCAATTCCAAGAGAGGTGTGGCCAGGCTGATGGGACTCCTCGGTCAAAGACTGGGGAGCTCTCTGTCTTGCAGGAATGGCCTCTTGTGCCCTCTGCACCATTCCTGGCTGGAGCAGCCCCAGGAAGCCTGACCTTGGTTGGGGACAGGGTGGATGGAGTCACATATGCTGCCTGTGGCCAGAGGGCCCAGCAGCATGCGGTCGTGGCCCCATCATCCCTGACTGATCAGCGTGGTGTCTGGCTGGTCGTACAGCAGGACTCCAGACCGTGGTCCCGACGCTCTTGGTGGCCCACGACGGGCTTCTGGATTCAGTGCCTATTGTTGACTTTAACTTACCGAACTGCATTGTTTGCTGTGTGACTCACCTCTCCCTGAGAGATAATGAGAGTGAAAGTTGTCCTAAGGTGGGTGAATGTGAAAGTCTGAACTCGGTGAGGAAGCTGGGACTTGCTTGGCGGGAGAGGTGCTCTTAGGGCTGGGCTCCGTGGAGGTGTTTGACCTTCAGAGCTGAGATGGGTGCAGTTTCTCGTGAAGGCCCCTCGAGGCTGGGTTCTCGCTCCTTTGTTCTTTAAAGGCGTGGGTAGCGCCTTTCAGCTCATCCCATTATGGTGGAACAGAAGTGTTTCTTCTGCTGCCTCTATGCTGCTTTTAGTACCCTCTTCTGTTATTCCACCCAATCTGGCTACCGTGCTTTACATTTGAGGGGTGTTCAGAAATTATTTGCTAGATAAAGGCTTGAAAAGTTATATGCTCAAATGATGGCTTAGGATCTAGTCACCTCCCCAAGAATTTGAATACGTTAACTAGTCATTTCTCGAGGGGGAAACTTGGTACGGGGGGGAAACTTTACCCCCTAGGATAAAATAAAGCTCAGATGGCATTTGAGAACCTACTAGAAAAGGTCCAGGCTTCAGAACTCTCAAGTCCTATTTTCTAGTTCTAATCAGTGAAGACCTCCTTCTTTCTTCTTGTCCCCTACATACTTAGGAAGGCATTTTCTTTTGACATGTACGTTAGTGACATAAAGCTTTTTTTTTTCCTTTCTATTTTGGTTTCTAAACAAAATTTTCACTCCGCACCCTCAAATCCAAACCTTACCCATTTCTGGTGACTTCTTAAAACAATCAGTTACCTCGCAGACCTCAGGAGGAAAAGCTGTAAAGAAGCCCGCTTCCTGCCTTCAGCTTTGCTGGCTCACTATCCAAGTGTGTGTCTGAGTGGCGGATGAGTTCCTGGGTTTGGAGGAAAGGTGCCTGCATTCGAGTACAGGCTGCCCCTTTAAGAGAGGAAGGGTCTCCTTTCCCTGCGGCCGCTCCCACACATGTGTACTTTGAACACACGTAGGTGTAAGGAGCCCAAGCAAAAACAAGGGCCTTTCCTCCAGATACTTAAGTGTGTAACTGTCTTGTTCTCAGGCCCCAGGCAGACTCAAGCGAGCCTCACTTTCGTCTTTCGCAGGTGGGGCAGCCCGGCTGAGCCATTGCCAGCCCCAGACTCACTGCCCAGACTGTCCTGGACATTAATAGCTGGGCAAGACTTTCTGCTCTTCCTTCAGTTAATAGTGATGGGATCTGTTTCTAGGGCCAAACTACAGACATTTGTGGGGAATGCTGGACTCATTCTAGCTCAGCCCTACATAATTATTAGGTGGAGTGCGCTTTGGTGATGGGTATAAATGATTAGGAGGGGAAAAACGTGCGCTGGGGGAAAGAGGATCTAAGTCTGTCTGTGGCCAAGATTTCCCCAAACCATAAAATGTCGGTGATACTTTCACTTGCAAAGCAGTTTGCATCTGCTCTTTTTGTGCCTGCCTACTTTGAATTAGAGCAAGAACTTCAGAGTTATCCCTCACTTTAAAAAACCTTAACCGGTTATTATCATCTACAGTGTTTAAAACATTTTACACTTACATACTTTAACCATTTTGTCTTAGCTTCTAACTTTCTCCTTTTTCAAAGTTGCCGTATAAAAGGCCAGTTGAATTCTTGGAAGAATCATTGAATTTGATCTAGTGCTTTTGCTATTTTTTTTTTCAACTCCATCTTTTTTTTCTCTTGTTTTCCTTTTGGAAAAGTCTGCTTTTAAAAATATTTTTTTCTGTTGTTTAATTCTTCCATTGTTGTGTTTTATTATTTTATTTTATTTTTTTGGCTGCGCCGCACAGCGTGTGGGATCCTAGTTCACTAACCGGGGGTTGAACCCGTGCCCCCTGCAGTGGAAGCGCAGATTCTTAACCACTGGACCGCCAGGGGATTCCCTCCATTGTCGTGTTTTATGTTGTTCCCAGACTGCTCTGCGCTGTGGTCAGCTCTTTATATATATATGCATATATTTATATTTATGTTTATTTTTAATAATAGGAACTTGATCTACATCTCTGTAAAGTAGAGAGGAGCAGGGATAACTATTTTCATTTTAGGGATAGATAAACTAAAGCCCAGAGAGGTTAACCAGCTGCGTGAGGTCGCTCAGTGAATCGGGGAAGAATTGGGATCAAAGCTCTAGACGCTTGACTCCCTGTTTTGGGCGTTTCCCACCATCCTGTATATATTTTCATTTTATGCGATACTATCTGCTGTTATCGCTCTGTCAGTATGTCCAATGCCTGACATCTTTGTTTGTTTGTTTGTTTAAATTTTTTGAAATGCTTCCTTCTTTCTTTTGGTCTAACGTGTCAGAGACATGGACTTGACATTAAAAGCTGGTTTTAATTGTTCTCTAACTTGTTTCCATTGTTAAGTCCTGGCTATACCAGCAATACATAAACACAAGGGCACGAACATGTTGCCCCTCATGACGTCCATGAGGTGTGTTTTTCAGGTGCCTGTTAGAAAGTTGTTTGTGGTTATGAGTTGAATTATTGGAACTCGTATCCCTGATTGCTGCCCTTGTGTTACTAGCCATTGATAGAGGAACGTGTGTATAGAACCTATTGATCTACAGTGATTCCTTGAACCGAGGCACCTTGGCCAGTTACAGAATGTATCGTACATATACAGATTGTGCTGGGGATGAGGTGAAATTGGGTTGAGTTGAGGGCAACGGAGGGACATAACTCAGAAGAGGTGGGAAAAGGCACCTACAGGCATAAAGCCAAGCCAAAGTATGAAGCAGTCTCTACTCTTCCTTCTTTTGAAAATCCCAGTGCTCTGGATGCCACACCAGCCAGCAGTGCATCTCGTGGCTCCTTCATCCTCAGGCAGAAGACGGTGCCGCTTCATGTTGAGTTTGGCCCAGAGGGCAAGAGACTGACAGGATGCTTTCTGTTCAATTTGTCATTAAACGTCATTTCATAAGGACTGAATGGAAACAGAGGGACTTGGAGATCTTTTGTGAATGATAATTTAGAAGGGGGTTGACAAGAAGGGGGTGATGCTTAGAGGCTCCGGGGTGACCCACCACCCCCAGAGGTAGGCACTCCTGCAGTAGTCTGAAAGACAGTTCACACTTGTGAACAGATGGGTCATTTCTGGATTTGAGTGTTCTGTTTTTGCCATCATCGTTTGGCTGTGGGTAGAGACACCTGGGTGAAAGGGAGGGGCCAGTCGGTCCCGTTCCTCTGTTTTAGAACCACCTGTCAGATGTGTGCTATTGGGGCAGAGTGAACCCTGTTGCAAGGGTGACCAACCATGAGAGTTTCATAGGTTAAAATAAATGTGGTGTCCTGCCCACACTGAGGTATTTGACTTTGAGAGTCGAGCTGCAGAGATTAGATTCTCAAAGTAGCAAATGAATTCCCCAAAGGACAGGAGGTGTGGTCGTTTTTATTTTGGGGCCCATGTTGATGAAACGTAGCCTGGGAGTCACCCATATTGTTTGGCCCCAAATATAGTTTAATAGAGAGAAGCAGTTTGGGTCGCTTTTTTAAACCCTGACACCTTTCTGCAGAGGAGGGTTGTTTTGAATCATGCAGTTCAGTAAATGTTTACCGAGCACCTGTCCGAGACGAGGTCCCAGGCCTGGCATTGAACACAGAAGGGTCAATCAGACGCAGCCCAGGCTTGCAGGGAGCCAACAGCTGGAGTCACTTAACAACAAATAGCTTTTTGATAGCTGGTGTTTGTTGGTGAGGCACCATCCCAGGCTTTGGGTTACAGCAGTGAAAACACACAGTCCCCGCCCTTGGAGCATGTGTTCTAGTGGTGAGAGAGATGCAGGGAGAACAAAGCTGTCGGAGCCGGTCTTGGTGCAAGCAAAGCATGATGGGAGGCTGCCCGAGAGAGCCGCTGCCCCGGGCTCCACTCTTGTGTGTTAACCTCGCGCTGGGCACAGGTGACAGAGTGAGAACTTGCAGCTGAACTGGAAAGGAAAAACTGAAGTCCCACCCTGACCCCCGTTCATGAGCAGCGAGCTCATTGCCATGGCAGGCAACCCCCAAGCCTAGAAACAGAGAAGATACCTGTACGTGGCCACACGGAAAGAATTATGATCCTGAGCCTTTCTAACATCCCATCCTAGCCCGTTGCTTTCCTTTTACCGAAGTTGCTCACTTCTTAGCCTCGGAGCGAGGGAGTAAAAAAGCAGGGGCTTTTAAATAACCATCCCTGGCTCATTGAGACGGATATGGGGATCTCCCAGTCCCCAGACAAAGAAAAGGGACATAAACAACCAAATGAGTAAGACTTGACTTGAAGCTTCGCCTTAACAAAAAAAGAGATCGTAGCCTTGGATTTGAAGTGCTTTGAGGGTCACCTCTGGAGGGAAGCATCCTCGTGTGAGACTTGCTCTGCTGGCCTGCGGTCCCTCCAGGTACCCACCTGATATTATCTCTTCTGAGATTGTGTCACAGGCTTCAGATCAGGACTGTCAGTGTTGCGCTAAGAGTTTTCCTCTTCCCCCCAGAAGCCGAGAAGAACAAAGCAGTCAGAGGAAATTCCCCACTGCGGCCAGGGAGGGGGCCGACGGCGGGGTAGGGGGTGGTGTGTGTGAGTGGGGCAGGGGCCCTCCCTCCCGCACCGCCTGGGGGAGAGACTTCCTTCTAACAGGGACCCCTCTGTTGTTGCGGTTCAGAGCTCTGAAGCATAGTTTCCCAGTGATGCCACTGGATTCCTGAAGTGTGACACCCCAGGGCAGCCTGGTGAAGGCCGCTGTTGACTGCCTCGGGGCCCCTGGACAGGGACACCATTGTGAGTCACATTTGGTGTATGAGCTCCCCCTTCCCATGACTGGCACTATTCTTAGTACCATTCTCTGCTCCCTGGGACAAAGGTCATTGGGACCACAGTCCAGTTGGGTGGGTGTGTGGGCCTGGGACCAGAGCGGAGAGGAGGTGCCAGGAAAATAGAGGAAAAGGCTTTACCACGTGAGGGCGTGTCGGAGGGAGGGCACGGGATGGAGCCCGGCCCTGAGGATTTGAACAGACCAACTCCAAGCGCTGCAGAAACAGCCCCTGGGAGAGCTCGGACCGGGAGGGCCAGCCTCAGCCATTGTTTGCACAAGTCTGGGGCTTGAGAACTTCCCTTGGGGCTGGACTTGGGTTCTGGCCAGGAGGTCAGTGTCACCAGGGACCCCAGAGCCACCTCCAAGTGCTGGCCTGTCAGGTGGCCCTGATTTCCCCTCCCAGGCCCTCCCACAACCCCGTTGTTGTGGAAACAGGCTCCCGTGTTGGACTGTCCACTGGTCCAGCCGGCGGACAAGCTGTCCTGACGCCCACATTCCTGCCCTGACCCAGCGTTTCTGGCCGGCAAAAGAACCCCACGTCCTTCCCATTTCTGTTGCCTCCACAGCCAAAAGGAGGGTCGGGGTGTCAGCAGAAGTGTACAAGAGAGGAATTTCTGGGAGGCATCACGGATCCCTTTCGTTCGGGGTCACCGTGAGCGCTTTCTGAAGGGTTAGCGGCAACTTCCAGAAAGCCCTGGGTGGGAGCCCTGCGTGCGTGGTTGGCCTGAGTGGGCTGGCTGGATTCTTCCTCGAGAACTGAGGAAGGAGCCTTGAGCTGACATCACCGCTGTTTTGACTTCGCAGCCCAGCAGAGACTCCCCATCCCAGGCCCTGTGCTTTCTTTAGGCATCTGGTTTTCGTATTGATCCTCCCCCTTCCCTTCTGTAAATAGGAAAAAAAAAGAGTTAGAGGACACCACACCTAGGACCTGGCCTCCCAGTTCCCAGATTTCAGTTTATGTTCCTTATGAGCAAAGGAAGGCTCACAATGACAGAAAAGCGAAAACACCCACATGCAAGGGCTCACCCCGCCCTCGGCCACATCCACAGACACCAGGGGTCAGAGGCACACAGAGAACGGTCTGGAGCTGCAGGGCCTGCGTCTCGGACATCTCAGTTCAGGAAGCGGCAGCATGAGCAGTGGCAATAGTTCTGTCTGACGTCCCTTCCTCACGCGCCAGTCCCAGCGACGCTAATCAAAGCCCCTTCCCCACTTGATGGCTGCACGTCTCGAGGGTGGAGGACGGAGGTGGCTCTTGGACCGCCCTCCCCGGACTCGGGACGTGCTTGCTGTTCCCAGCCAATGGCCAGGACTTGCCTGGGGACAAGAATCCCCATATTTCTTTTCCTTTCCTCAGCTTGGTATAATTAGCCCCCCTTGTCTCCCCAAAGGGATTTTAAGACAAGTAGTGTGGGAGAGGTTTTAAGGTAACTAGTGGGGGGAGAAATAATGGAGTTACGTAGGCTAACGGCGACCACGAGGGGACCTGACTGGGCTGGGAGTGCCACCTGTGGCGGTGGACACCAAGGTCACTAGTGGCGGCTGTGTCTGGAGGACCGCTGGCCGCCCAGTGTCCGGGACTGCTTGCTGTGAGAAGCGGGCAAGAGAACATGTGTTTAGAAAGCCGGGTCCTTTGACCCCTGGGACCACTGCAGCCAGCGGGCAGTTTAGATGCCAGCTTCTGGGTTGGTCTTGCCTAGGGGCAATGGAGTGTCGAGATGAAGAATTTGGGGGTCAGGCTGCCTGGGTTCCAGCCACACCACTTCTGACCTGCGCGGCCTTGGGCAGGTTATATAGCCTCACAGTGGGTCAGTTTTCTCTGCTGTAAAGTGGGAGAAACGAATACGATAACAACAGCCTCCACCCATGGACTTATTGTGAGGGATAAATAAGATGCTATAAAGCATCGCCTGTTACTACGGGACATAGTAGGTACACGATAAATCATAGCTGCTGTTCATATTTTCCTTTGCCAGGTGTCTGAAAGCAACACCCCACTCTCTCTCACGCCTGCGTTATGTGGTTGACCCAGGAGAGGACCGTGAACTCCCTGGCTTATTTACATAGTTTTGGACTGTAGTAGTTGATTTTTCCTTACATGTCTCATTTCAGGGATCCTGTGAGTATCTATACTCATTCTCCACTTCTTCAGGGAACCTATTATGTCACAAGGGCTATTATAACTGCGTTTTTCTTATTATTTTGCCACCAAAAATTCCATAGCATTTCTTAATAGAAATCTCTTTTCTTACTCCTGTCCATCCGGATGACTTCTTAGTGATTCCTCATAGGAAGTCACTTTAGGACATTACTCCAGGCAGAGGGTGGTAGCTGGTGACTATTCAACTGCTAAGAAACCTGCAAATGTGTCCGAGCTGTCCATGAACTTGTTCTTCAGCGAGGGGTAGAAACAGAGAAGGGTAAGGCTTTACCGGTGTAGCTCCTGGGACTGTTTCCTCAAACGTTAATATATTTTGTAGGCATTTGCTGAATCGTTTAATTCTAGAATTTGTGTAAGCTATTTCTTGCCAGATGGGTTTAAAGTACTCAGAGTGAGGATGAGGTAGAGATATTTCATTTTCCCTGTTGAGCCTGGGCTGTGCTGAGGAGGGACGACTAGGAAGCTGTTGCTATAGCAGTTGCTTCTCTTGGCTGTCCCAGAGCTCAAAGGAAGCTCCCAGACCAGCTGCTGTTTGCTCACAGGCGTCCATCAAGGTTACCCTGGTGCCTGGGAGTCACGGCCCGGGCAGTAGGCCCACCATTTTCTAATTGTGCCTGGAGCAACGTCACATCACTTTTCTGAGCGCCTTTTTCTGCACCAGTAGAATGGAAACAGTCAGCCCAGTGTGCCTTGCCTATAAGGAGGGTAGAGAGTGGCTTTTAGGAGCAAGCAAGATGGTGCATGTGAACATGCCTTATAGACGTGTAAGACATAACAAAAGTTTGCCCTTAGAGGTCATAAAGGACATTTCTGTTTTAGACTGAGAGGCGACGTAAAGCTTGTTTCCTGTTGAATCCCAGTTTACTTTGGATCAGACAAATTTGAAACTCAGGTTGAAGATTAGAGTCTAAAAACAGTCAAGTTTTCCTGTATGAGTTAGAGCGTGCCAGGCTTTCTTCATCTACACGGACTGGGTCTTTCCTAGCCACCCTGTGTCCAGATTGCTTATGGGCTCTGACTTCTGATTGGAACTGGTAGAGGCATTCCTTGCTTGGTTCATACCTTGAGTACTTTGTAAGGCAAAAATAATGACTTCGTTTTTGAAGGCAAAAAAGATTATGCTGCCTTAGAGTATCTCAGAGGAGCGATACAGTGTTTTCTTTCTGGAGTTTGCTTAGCAATAAAAATGGACTGACCCTTAAGTCGATCCAAATAAGGCAATCGCTCTTCTGTGTTAAGGGCTGTTTTGGTAGGAATTCTTCACCTGTTCAGTCTGTTCAAGCTCCTAGCGCCTCCTGTACCGCTTGTGCTCTGTGTTGCCTTCATTTTCCCCCGGCTGATGGGCTGAGAGAGGAGGGGTCGGGAGTGGCCCGTGATGGGATTAGTTGCCGAGAGTGTGGAGCATCTGGTGTAATGATTCACGATGGCTTGTGTCTCCAGGCAGTGGACCAATCCAGCTGTGGCAGTTTCTTCTGGAATTACTCACCGATAAATCCTGTCAGTCTTTTATCAGCTGGACTGGAGATGGCTGGGAATTCAAGCTTTCTGACCCAGATGAGGTAAGAAGGGAGTGACTTCACAGAGTCTCCTGTTGAGGGAGGATGAGAGAGAGCTCTGGAGATGGGTTCTGTGGGGTTGATGACATTTTCTAGGGTTCAGATCCCAGCTCTGCCACCTGCTACTTGGGTGACCTCATCTGAGCCTTAGTTTCATCATTTGGAAAATAGTGAAAATATCTACATTGGCCATTTGTTTTCCAGGATTAATTGATATGATGCCCATAAAGTGCCTGGCACCTAGTAGGCCCTTTGTAGACACAAGTTGCTTTCTCTCACTTTGCGCCCTCCCTGGTCTTGTGGCTCTGTGAATATGGAAGGGGTCTGACAATTTGAGAGGCCTTGGAAGATTGGTACAATTTTCACATTAACTTGTGTTTTCATTAACAGATGCTTTAGTGAGGGGAGGAGGAATAAATTGAGTTTGGGATTAACATATACACGCTACTATTTATAAAATAGGTAACCAACAAAGACCTATTGTATACTACAGGCAACTCTACTCAATATTTTGTAATAACCTTTAAGGGAAAAGAATCTGAAAAAGAATATATATATATATATAATATATATATAACATATATGTTTTATATAGATATAATATATATAATATATATGTTTTATATATATATATATATATATAAAAGTGAATCATTTTGCTGTACACCTGAAACTAACACAACATTGTACTCAATTATACTTCAATACAAAAATAAAAACAAAACAAAACAAAAAAACACTTGGCGAGTGGTTGCTCTGTGCCACGCCCAATTCTGAGGATAAAGAACAATGAACAAGAGAGACAACCTCTCTCTTCCGGCAGACATGAGGAGCCCTGTGCCCAGTACAGAAAAAAATGCTTCCTGTTGTTGAAAGGCAGGTGTGATGGCAGCTCAGCCGTCCATCCCTTGCATTAGATTTCATGCTTTCAAAGCAAGGACATTCTATTAATAATACAGGGTAAGAGGAGACACTATAGTGTTGCTTTTCTTTTTTTATTTTTTAATATCAGATGCTTTAACTCCATTCCCTAGAAGTTCAGGGTCACTGTGTTTTCATCAACTCAAAGAATCAACTTCACTGTCATTGTTGCCCAACCCTTGTAATTCGGAATTCAGAAAAGATTGGTCAGAAAAGTAACTTCTATGTACATGAATCTCTAACCCTTTCTTGAACATCGTGGGTCACCATGGACGGGTGCAGGCAAATAAACATGCACATTTGGATCATCCTGTAGATGTTTACCCCTCTTCCTTTTTTTAAAATTAAATTTCAGGTGGCCAGGAGATGGGGAAAAAGGAAAAACAAACCTAAGATGAATTATGAGAAACTGAGCCGTGGCCTTCGCTACTATTATGACAAAAACATCATCCACAAGACGGCGGGGAAACGCTATGTGTACCGTTTTGTGTGTGACCTGCAGAGCCTCCTGGGGTACACGCCCGAGGAGCTGCACGCCATGCTGGACGTCAAGCCCGACGCGGATGAGTGATGGACACCAAGGGGCCGGAGAAACTCTGCTGAGACATTTCAAAGAACAACCACGTTGGTCGGACTCTTAATTTTTAATTGTTATTCTATTTTTAATTTTCCAGAACTCATTTTTTTACATTCAGGGGTGGGAGCTAAGTAAGCTGCAGCTATAATCAATTGTGCGCCGTTGGAGGAGGAGAGCCAGGACTTGTGGGGTGGGTGGGATGGGAAATTCTTGAGCGGATTTTCAGGAGAGAGACAAGGGCCTTCTTAGAAGCTTGAAGGATCTGGCTTAAGGGAGGAAGAGACTAACGTGTCCAATCATTTAAAAAAAAAAATCATCCACAAAAAAAATAATGTGTCTTGAGTTACGGACCTATTAGCAAAAGAAATTGATGCATCAGGAGTCATGAGACTAATAAAAGGCCATTAATTTCCTTTTGTTGTTAGGTCTGGGAGGGTGAAAAAGAGGGAGGTGGGGTAAAGCCTTTTTTTGGGGGATGCACTAAAAACCAAGGACTATTTACCTTTTATTCTACTTTCCAAACAAAGGTGGACTTCAGTGGGGAGGGACCAAAACTGTTTTTGTGTTAAAATTTATTCTATTAAATTTTGTGCCAGTATTTTTTTTTTTTTTCTTAAAAATCGTCTTAAGCTCTCAAGTGGTCTCAGTATCGCTGTACCATGCAATCTTGTTTTTATATGCTGGCTGAGGATTCTGTCACAGTGAAAGGAAACTGTTTATATAGACCCCACTGGAAAGACAAAGCGCTGTCCCTGAGATCGGGGATCCCAGATTCATGTGACTGATGTGTGGAGGAAAAAATAAGGCTGATTTGGGTACAAGGGAACTGTGCATGTGAATTTCACCTGTAAGTTTTTAAAAATTGTGATCACACCCTTCTACTTACTTGTCATTAGTGGATTCTCAGAGTCTGGACTTAACGTTGAGCTAAGCATTAAGTCTGCGAACTGAATGTATTTTGCAGCCCTGGTTTTGGACCACAGTAAATGTAGGAGCACTGTAGAAGTCATGGAAAGGGGATCGAAGGGGGAAGATGGACCTGGTTCTTTACTGGTTTTAGACCTGTAACGTACATGACTTGGAATAAAATCCGTATGCACGGGCATTACCCCTCAGGCCTTAGGAAATAAGTCCTGAATGCATGTCATTCCCAACTAACACTCTGTCCTTTCTCCTTTGTGTATTATTTCCCCAGCATCCCACATTTATTGCTTTCCCCCACTCTGTTGTTCAGTAGAGAGAGATGTACAGCTTTCTGATGGGTGAGTGAAAGAGTAACTACAGACATGACATGAGTTGGAGAGCGTCTGATAAAGCCATTTAGATGTCCTGAGTTGTAGGAGCCATGGAATGGGGAGCCTGTGAATAAAATGGGGCTTGGCTGTCTTTGGGAGAAGTGCAAGGCTTTCCTTTGAAGAGTTTAAGGCAGCTGAGTCGGGTGTCAGGTGAGACTGGGTGGGCAAGCACGGTGCATAGCGCAGATGCTGTGAGGGCCCCGTGCTTTGGATCCGTTATTCTGGCACAGGGTAAGTGAAGGGTTAGTAATTGCAGAGGAAGGAAGGCTTGAAGGGATATAGGAACTATTAGGAAAGGAGCTGGGGTGTAGGAATAAGGTGGTCCATGGGATTCAAATCTACTTTTAGTTCTCCCAAAGTTGAACTACAAACATAATCAACTGGGGTGTTGTAAAGGGTCATCTGAAAATGGAGTTTGGGGAGAGAGGACCAACATCTGACCACTAAGGAAAAGCACCTCCTATAAGTAGGATCCCCCCCGCCCCGCTTCCCCGGCTGTACACGCGCCTGATTCAAAGGAAGGTGACGGAGGGATGGCTTTTCGGGCTTCAGTGAGGAAGGGGAAGAAATATTTAGGACGGGCTCCAGCTGAGAAACTGGAAGTACTAACTACCTTCTAGCGTAGCTTCAAGAAAGTGGATCGTTTTCTCCCAGGTCCTCTTGCAGACCCCGAACGATCAGGAACTTAGCTCTGTGATTCACGCGTTTCCTCCTACTGAGAAATCGGAGCGTCTGCTTGGAAAGCGAAGGCTGCATTCAGCCCAGCTGTGTATTTTGATCTTCTTCCGGATGCAGGTGCCTTAATGAAGCTCTCGAAATATTTTAGGAGCTGCTCAGGGAGTGTTAGGCAGAACTGTTTGGACTACATTGTTTTCTCTTAGATGATGTGATCTCTGTTGGGCACTGGCAAAGATGTGTGTGCGCCTGCGTGTGTGTGCATGCGTGTGCGTGTGCGTGTGCATGTGTGTGTGTGTTTGCAGACGTGCAAAACTGCAGCTGAGATAATCCCGGGGCTTTCTTGTGAAGTCTTTCCGCATTTCAGTGGTGGGCGAGAGTAGGACCAAGGCCGGGCATCGGTCACTGCTTGTTTGCCACCAGGCATAAAATCACTTTCTCAACTCATCAACAACCTTTCCTTGTACAATGATGCTGAGAACTCCCCCGTGTGAGTCCTGCCGTAATTCCCTAGCAGATAAGATGTAAGCAAGTGCTTCCTCATGCCCTTCAGCTGCTTGTTTGCTCAGATGCCCTTTCTCTCTCAGTGCACCGTTTTCAGTATTTGTAGATAGTGTATGAGTTCAGACAGCTTTGTCGATCTGGCCAGATGCTTTTTCTCCTTCTGTCCAAAGGCCAGAGACCATCCCAGGAAGAGTGGTGGGTGGTTTATACACTGGAAATGTAGCAGAATTGTTGGAGTTCTGCTTTTAAAAAAAAAAACAAAAAAAAAAACATGTTAACTTCAGAGGAAGGATGGGCAAATCTGGTTGAGCTGGGTGAAACTCTTATTTTCCTGGAGATGCCTTAACCTGTGTTGGTTTTGGCTGTAGGGTTCAGGGTCACTTTTGTTCCCTTCTGCAGTCAGTCAGGGGAGGGACTTCCCTACACAGAGCCCTGGTTTTGTGGCTTTGGGGATTGGAGGTAGCATTCAAAGATCAGATATGCTTTTCCTCACTTTGGAGACGAACACTCTGGGTTTTAGAGCATTAACCTGCCTAATCTTCATGGTGAAAATGACACCTTCTCTTTCCTAGTCATGCTGTGCATGCTGCTTTCTCTGTTGGGGTCTATATAAATGTGTTGAACTCTTATCTACATTCCAAAGAAGTTTCGAGGAACCATAAATATATGTATACATATACATATATAAAATATATAGATTAAAAGGAAATTATCTCTATCAGGAATACTGCCTCAGTTATTGAACTTTTTTTAGAATACTTTTTTTTTAAGCTCAGAAGTATAGGGGTGAAAAAGATGTTATATTGTGTTTGACTATTTTCCAACTTGTATTTTCATATAATTTATATTTTTTAAAAGCTGAAAATTTAAAAGCAAGATGAAAAAAAAAAAGGAAAAGCAGGTGCTTTTTAAAACTCGGAACTGAGGTAGCTTAGAGATGTAGCGATGTAAGTTTCTATGTGTTTTTTTTTAAATGCAAAAAAATTTCTTCTGGGGAGTTTTTTGTTTGTTTATTTTAGGAGCTGGTGCTGGCACATCATCTTGCTGGAGAATTTTTTATATACTGTAGCCTGATTTCATATTGTACTTTAAACTGTGTGAGATTAAAAGCAAAGAAATTCATTCATAATGATGTGGGTTTGGCTTCAGTCTTTCCTGTCTGGTTCATGCGTGAAAGCGGGACAGATTAACCAACCAGAGACAAGCACAGGAAGGAACGCGACTCTGTCTTGCTGATCTCAACTTGCCCTACACCATTTCAGATAAAGATTTCCTAATAAAGTGAGCACTATAATAGGAATAGGTGGAAGTGTAATGTGACATCCCAGTCAGACATAGATGGTATCATCCTTTGTGGAATGTCCCCGGCCTCATCATACCGCATTTTGATCGCGCCTGGAGAACTAAGAGGCACATGAAGAAAATTGTTAATGACTCAACAGATAAACATTTGATTTCCACTAGGTAAAGTTTCTGATATTAACACGGGGAGTTGAACATCTTTGGTCCATGCCCAGGAGCAGCATTCTTCTCCCTCCTTCTGACATTCATTTTGTCCTGTGCCAATGCGGACCCATCCCGTCCATCTCCGTGGCCCCAGCTCTTTCACTGGGGCGGAAAACTGGGAATGATAATATCCGTCCGAGCCCCTGGCAGCCAGTGTCATCAATCCGATCGTATTTACAGGTGCTTTGGGGAGGAGGGTTTAGGAACACATCCTGCGTGGTGCTTTTCTCTTGTTGTTGGAACTGCGGAAGGTGTATGTCTTTAAAACACCAGCATTTGCAACACAAATCCCAACTCACAGCTGGAAAGAGAATTTTTGCTGAATCGTTCACAAAGAGAGCTCTGTTTTTGGAAAATCGGTTTCTTCAGGCCTGGAGCCTGAGGTTTGCTGAGTGCCCGTTAAACACCGACTGTGTGGTCCAGTGGTCAGGGAGCTGGCCTGGCCGCGAGGAGGGCTCCGGTCTACAACCCAGTCAGGCCACCGCCACTCACTGGGGCACTGTGGGGAGACGGCTGGAGGTCCTTACATTTTTCAGTCTTCAGCTGCCAGCCTGGGCAAAGCCACAACTCCACAGCCAACCCGAGGCCACATCTAAGCTCTTCTCCCCCTGAATCCACAGGACACAGAGAATAGGTTCCTGCCTCAGTCTAGGATTTGGTCAGAGAACTTTCCTTCAGTGACAAGTTGCTGTTTATTCCCCCGAAGTATGTGATTCCATGCTGACCAGGTTAAAAGATACAAGATACACTGGAACGAAAACAGCTTAGGCCTCTCAAACTAGGAGCTAGAGTTTAGCTGGGGAACTCTCAGACACCTAGGCTTTGGTGCTCTCTTAATGACACTGCTGGGACCACCATATTGGAGTTGGGGTGGTGGAGAGACGGTATCTTCTAAAACTCCCTCCGGATTTGGGGGAACGGGATAAGGTGAGAAGGAGATGCAGGGAAAAGAGGAATCATTCAAAAGAAGCTGGTGGTCAAAATTCTACAGAGTTTGACAGGCTTTGGGGCGGTTGTAGGATAAAGCAATGGCCCAAGCCTAGTCTGGCTCCAGACTGCTATGGCTTTGGGGCACGCTATAGCACCCATGCTAAAAATAAATTAATAAATCATGACCAAAAATTGACCAAAAAGAGCTTACCTGTACAATGAAGTCTAACCATTTTAACCTGAAAAAGAAAGAGGATTGTGATTTGTACTTTGAGTGAAACAAGCCAGGCCGTGGAGACTGCAGGGTACACACAGGTTGACTGAGGACTGAGTCTATGCCACAGAGATGTTCAGTGTGGCCTTCACAGTGTTGGGACTCACTTCTGCAACTCAAGTGAACAGTGTCCGGCAGTAAGGCCATGGGGTGGTCTTGGAATCCTGTCATTCCTGTAAAGCAAACACCCCTGGACGCTGAGTGGAGGCTGCCCACTTCGAGATGCACGTCAATCTCCTGTTTTGTCTGCATGGCTCAGCTCCACACGTTTACATCCCTGCCTCACTGCTGTAGAATGTGAGTTTGTCAACCCCGTGAAGGTATCTCTCCACCTCCCGTGTTTACTTGGCATGAAACTTATTTTATTCTGGAAACCAGCAGTGGAAGAGAGCACAAGAGGTCATCAGGTTCATCAGAACCATCTGACTTCTAAACCCTTGTTGTCTCCATGACGCCACGTTGCCACCCAGGAGCTCTGAAAGGTCTCCTTTGATGATGCTGGCTGATGGCTCACCCTCCATGGAAGCCACAGCCCTGGTTACTAAGAGGGATGCTTCATGCACCGAGTGTGGAACAAGGACGGTCTTCTTTCAGTTAGGAAGCCTTTTCCACTCCCACAGCCCTTTCCAACCTCTGCTTCTCCCCAGCGCTGCTCTGGGTGGTGGTTTGTGGTGCAATTTCAGTTGTACAGAGGCCTTTCTCTAGCTCACATGTAGGGCTGCTTGACCCTCCGAGGACTGGCCTCTGCCCTTTGATGGGCTTACCACTCAGCACACTGCTGGTTATCCACTGCTCTTTGGGATTCCTCCCAGTTCCAGGAATCCTCTCCAGAAACCGCAAATATCAGAAGAGAAAAGTGCTTTCTTGGCTTCTCTTGCAATGAGGCAGGGATTTAAGAAAGTCTGATAAAAGCAGGTGTTGATTGACCAGTGAACATTTTAAAAGGCTTGAAATTGAGGGGAAAAAAATCCCATTTATTGGGAATTGAGAACTTCAAATTAGCTGGGAAAGGTGGCTCTGGCCTCTCTGCCCCTTGGTCATTGCCATTTCCTGTTTTACTGAATGCCCCAGCCCCTTTCGTTTTTTTTTCCATTTTCCTGGAAAATATTTCACCCTGGGAAAGCCGGTTTCATTCGATTGCCCGGGGTCCCTCAATGTGCTGATGCCCAAGGTAATGACAGGGACCCATCTGCCCAGAGCAGCGCTGGGGACTCAACAGTGGCCAGCTCTCACCAGCTGCCGGGCAGTCCCCAGAGCCTTGGTGAGTTGCTAGTCCTGTGCTTAATCTCATTTTTTTTTTTTTTTTTTTTTTTGCGGTACGTGGGCCTCTCACTGTTGTGGCCTCTCCCGTTGCGGAGCACAGGCTCCGGACGCGCAGGCTCAGCGGCCGTGGCTCACGGGCCCAGCCGCTCCGCAGCATGTGGGATCCTCCCGGACCGGGGCACGAACCCGTGTCCCCTGCATCGGCAGGCAGACTCTCACCCACTGCGCCACCAGGGAAGCCCCCCTGTGCTCAATCTCTTATCCTGCCATCCAGGCTCTAGTGGGCTCTCGGCCATAGCATCTTTCAGAACTTTGATGTCAGGTTGGCTCTGGTCTCTCCACATGATAGCATGTGAGGGGCAAGGAGGTTTTCAGTAGCCACTTGTGAGAGCTGCTGGGGTCAAGAGAATGCCACCACCTTCTCCCTGCCCATTCTACACTGTCCGCTCAAGACATTGGCCCTGGGCAGGAACAGGCAAATCCTGAAATTTCATTCTTGACTCTAATGCCCTTTCCTCCCAGCCCCAAACTGCTTCCTCTACTCATTAAATCTCATCCACTTTCCAGGCAAAAAAACATCCTGGCATAAAATTGATTAATTCAGAATTGATCATGACAATAATTTCTATTAGTTCTGATGGATTCCAACAGTCTGCTAAATGCCAGTGTTCAGGTTGGATCCTGGGGTGGTGGAAGGCTTATATCACTGGAATCATTCCTTTGATGTGCACCTCAGCTCTCTGGGGCCAGTATCCTGCACTTTCTCATCCCGAGTCTCCTCAGGGTGCACCGTGGGGAGTGGCTGCAGCCTGATGGCTGCTAGAAGGCAGGTATTCTTTCCTTCCTGAGTTCCCTCAGGGCTCTCCAGCTCACATCCATTGCACTGGTGGCCGCAATCGCTGATGACTGCAACATCCTTTGTTTACCGACCTGGCAGGAAAGATTCCATTTCTCAGTCTGGAAGTGGTTCTGTGGAAACAGCACAGGGTGCGACGGAGTCATGGTGACAGGCGAGGAGGGGAGAATGGGGAGGAGATCATTCAAGCCCTTGTGAGCCAGGTGAGAGTAAGGCGGGACCCTGAGGATCTTCCCACAGGCTAAGTCACATGGCCCGATCTGTGCTTAGAAGGACTATTCTGCCTGTAGAGCAGAACAGATCAGAGGGGACAAGGATGGAGGAAGAGAGACCAGCTGGAAAACGATTTCATTTGAAGCCTGCCAGAGTGTCAGCCGTGAGCAGATGAGCAGGGTGCTCAGGTGACAGAATCCCTGGGACTGGGTGGGTGGTGGGCTGCTGTGCGAGCACGGGGATTTGGGTGGTACCCAGAGATGACTATGACAGTCCTTGTGCTCGGTCACCATATGCCCAGTGCATGGATGTTAGATCTGGAAAGAACTTTAGAGATAAATCCAGTCCTCTCATCGTGTAGGTGAAGGGGGTTTGGGTTACTGGTCTGAGGTCCCATAGCTAACTGGTGACAGAGGCACAATTAGGTCTTAGCTCTGCTGACTCCAAGGCCAATCCTTTGTATCCCGTGAAGGTTGAGGGCTTGTCCCTCCAGCACAGGCAAGAAAGAGTCCACCTCTTCCTTTCCTCCCTCCCTCCCTTCCTTCTTTCCTTCCTACCCTCCCTTCCTTCTGAGAACAAGAGCTATTTAGCTTACAAGTGGGTGTGACAGGCCTCCCCGGGTGATGACATAGGCTGTCTCCTCTCATCAGGGTGCTGATCTCCATGGAGCCCTGGGCACCCGCCTCCACCCCAGGCTGAAATTGAAGAGAAAGAGGAGGTGTTGGTTTCTCTGCTCCAGTGGTCACTCCTCAGCCCGCCGGGAGCTGTCTCAGCCCCCCTTGCTTTGCAATCGCTGAGCATTATTCCCAGAATGCCATTTGGTGCGGAAGAAAGAGCAGGGGTCTGACCAGCTCTGTGACGTCTTCCCTTACTACCAGGCCACCTTACCATCTCTATATCTTGGTCTCACACCGCTTCTCTGAGACTGACAGGCTCCTGCTTTTTTTTTTTTTTTAAATCTCTCTATTGTGCCAGTTCTTGGTGACGTCTCCTCTTTCTCTCACCCATTCCCTTTATTCTCCACCTGAGTTTCCTCTCTTTGTCTCTCTTATCTTATATATCTAGAGAGGAAATGTCATAGGCTGGAGAGAAAAGGCAGTGACTTTTAAGAGTAGGGACTCTGAGGCTAAACTGCATGGTGTTAAGTCCTAGCCCTGCTGCTTTGGGGCTGTGTGACTTTGGGCAAGTTAATGAACCTCTCTGTGTCTCGATTTCTTCATCCATGAAATAAGGATAATAGTATCAACGGCACAGGATTGGTACGTGATTGCCATTTAATATGTGCTGACGCTTGACACATAGTAAGTGTTATGTAAGGGAACCCAGTAGTAAGTGAGAAACTACAGCTCGAGACAGTCTTTTTCTCCCTTTTGGGAGAACGGTTTTCTCCCCTGGATTCCTGGGACAAGGAGAAGACTTCGGCATTCAGGGTAAGGGCTCTGAAGGGGCTGTCTGCAGAGTCAGGTGTGTCTGCTCTGCCCTCCCAGGCCTCAGGACGGAAGGTTCTAGTGCCAAGGCTCCCCTGCCTGGCACGGCCAGCTTGCTGTCGCAGCTGCAGGTGGGCAGAGCACTGGCTCCAGGCTTGGAAAGGCGGACGCTCTTCTGGCCAGCTCCAGGACTCAGCGTTTTCCACTACTCTTCTCTCTGTTTGTGTTCCTCTTTGGGCTCCCCCCGCCCAGCGGGGGCTTCTGAATGACGTCCAACAGCAACGCTGGGCCGGCTCCAAGGCCTCCCCGTCTCCTCCCGTCGGCAGGCGGAGGACCCCGGGCCTGGTGGCCCCTGCACAGGGCTCTCTCGCTCACAAAGTGCCATTGTACGGGTTGGTCTGCGGGAGACAAATGATTTTGAAATTTCAAAATCAACGGCAAGTTATTTTTATCCACGGAAGGGCTGAAATGCCTTTATTTTCCATCTTGGAAAACAAACCTTAAGGGATCACTGTGCTGCAGAGAGCATCTCCATTTGCCCTGGGATTCAAGCATTTGCCAGGGAGGCTTTTGAAAGAGCGGGGCTCAGAAAAGATGAAGTCGAGAACACCAGGCCGTCGGGGCCCACGTGACCCTCCCAGGATGGGGGTCTGGTGGGCTTGGCCCCAAACCTATGGCTGGTGTGGCCTCCAAGCCCTCGAGCTTTGCTCCTGCCGATGCCTGAGCACTGACGTTGCTTCTTCTTGTGCCCGCACCCCACCGACCCGCCCAGCTCTTCACGGCCTGCTTCTCTCACCCAGGCCCTCAGCCTTCAGTGAGGGGCAACTCAGGACTATCGTGTCCACTGCTTCTGGAGCAGGGGTCTCGTGGGGGAGTGCACACTCCAGGGATCGCACAGAATAAGACATGGACTATGGAAGGACTTTGATTCCTATTTCTTTTCACTCTGAAAATAGGAGACACACTTTCATTTACTACAAAGGAATATGCTTATCCACCTCGGTGCCTTTGTTCAGCCTTCTCTGGCTTCTCTGCATGCACTCAAAACTCTGCAGGCCAGGGTGGGATCATGCAACATAGAAGGGGGTCTACACTGCTGCCCCTGTTTCAGCAAATTATGGTGTTTTAAGGTTTACATGTACGCAACGAGTAGATTTACAACCCAGAATATCTAATTTTAACCAAACGATCCTCACAACATGGACAAGGGGCTTAAAATGTTTCCTGCAATGAAACTGGATTGTAGACAATAGGAACAATTCAGGCACACCAAGGCAAGAAAAAAAAAGCCGGATTACTTCTTCAACCCGTGGAACGAATTACTTGTCATCCGTATAGGGAGGTTAAGACAGCAATGATTTAATTACATTTGGCCCAAAAAAGTTTCCAAATTACCAACAGTATATTAAATATAGACTTACATTCATTGTCGTCAATAAGCATCAGTGCCCCGGGCACTAATATTATTATCAATCAATGCGAATAGATATTAGCTAGTGCATCTAATCTACAAATAAATATGCATCTATTGGAAGTGGTGCTTGAAGATATTTACTGATGGGGATATAGGGCCAGAAAAATTTTGAGATGACTGCCCTAAAAGAATATTTTCTGTGAGCCAGCAACTTTTCTGCTTATGATGAAAAAAGCTCATTTGCAATCAGTTAAAATCAGAGTTTAAATCCTGACTCCATCACTCAATAAGCTACTCAATATCTTTGCATCTCAGTTCCCACAAAATCACAATAATAACAATTACCTCATAGGTCCATTTTGAGGATCGATATAATAATTCATGTTAAGTGCATAGAACAGTACTTAACATACAGGAAGCGCTCCTTCCCCCTTTCTCATTCTCCTCTTGCTTCTGCTGGGACTGGGGAAGGTCAGGCAGTTCAAAATGGAATGGAGCTCACTCTCTCCAAAATCCCACTCTGACCCTCAGGGAGCATTCCCTCGTGACCGAGAAGGTGAGCCTGTGCTTTTCAACACAGGGCTGGCTGTCCTTGGCTGTAAGAGGAAAGAAGATTTGAGTGTGTATGTGTTTAAAAGCCAGCCTGGGTAGGCCTTCCTGGTGGCTTTCTAACAAGTGTACAATAAATGGCCCTGTGTTGGTTTTCGTTGGCTTCCCAGCAGACCATTTTTCCACGTCAGAAGGTAGAACCCCGCAGTGCTACAATTGGCAATAATTAGTCCCCACCATGACGCAGATCAGCCAAAGATCTCAGACGTGAATGAGGCTTCACTCACTCATGGGGGGAAACAAGGAAGCCCACACCCAGCCTGGGGCCCGGCCTCTGGCAGAGGGTCTGGCACCGCCCAGCTCTGTTACGGAAGAAGCGGGGTGAGGGGCCGTGATGGGCGGTGGAGCTCGGTCCTTCTGGTCCGTCTCCCCGGCTCCCATTTTGCACATGAGGATTCAAGATGAAGGACTGGTGAAGCCATCAGAGTGTGAGAGCCATCATCTTCCTCTCTGCCAACTGTCACCCGTGACTGTTGCTCCAACTGGGATTTGGATGATCTCGTAAAAGCCACGTGCCAGCTTGGAGAGAACATCGACCCACGTGTACACACGGACGCCCTTTACCCCTCAGACCCCCCTTCTAAACAGAGCTTCAGGTTCAAGTCTGCATCTCAGGTCCTCCACCCCGTTGTAATTGGACCTGGCAGAGCTTTGTGGGGAGTCAGGAACTCCATTTCAGAGTCTACCAGAACACTCCGTGAACGTTTCGTTCACAGTTCTAAGCTGGGAGATGCAAGAAAAAGCAAATGAGGTTGTTAAAGCCTAGCGTTCAAAGTATGTTGTATCGATAGATACGGGAAGAGATTCACTTCGCAAAGAAACGGACTCCAGCAAAAAGTGGAGGGAGCTGGTGTGACCTGAGGGGTCGACACGGAGACTGCTCTGGCCCGTTGCTCTCTGGGTGACCTCACCGGTGAGCTCTCCTGCAGTCCATTCCAGACAGGTGACCAAGCTGTGAGTCAGGCTTGCCTGGGCAGGAGGCAGCTGGTACAGAGAATACACCTATTCCCGTAACCTGACAGCCTTGACCCCTTGGCCTCGGAGGGGTTACTCCATCTGGGGACAAAGCAGCCTTTGTCCTTATAAGCTGCCCACAAGTTGTAAGGAGGGGACGGAGCTTCCTTCCCTCTCCTTCCACCTGCCATGTAGGGTGTAGAGCTCGTGGATATTCTCCGAGCCACCCACTTCTCTTTTTCTCTCAGGCCAGACTTCCTTGAGTTTCAGATGAACTATGCCTGATTTGTGACTCTCCCTTCACCAATAATTTGCTTTGCCTTTTTAAGAGTGAACTCCCAGAGTCCAGTGTGGCAATTCCTAAGCCTGTAGACAGTGATAAATTTCTGGGACTTTTCCATCCTGCCCAGTACTCTTTACTTTCTGAATTTCAAAAATCCATCTAGGGGCTTAATTCTCTTAAAATCAAAACATGGACTTCAGAGGTATGCCGCCCTAAGGTCAACTCGGGGGACCTTTGACACATTACAACCTGTTTGAAGCACCATTTCTTCTTTTGCAAATAGGATAATATGATCAAATGGAATAATGTAATAAAGTGGCTTTTAAAGGACCTGATATATAGCAAATGCCCAATAAGTGTTAGTTTCCTCTCAGTCATCCATTCTATGAGGTAGAGAATCCCCTGAAAATACTTTCATTCTTTTTAAATATTAATTTTACATATTTTCTAAAAGGTTGCATATTTATTGAAAATTTAGATAACACTGAAAAATATTCAGGAGGTAATTTACAAAACACCTTTAGTCTTCCCTATTGAAATTTTGGTATAAATTCTCTCAGAATTTATAGATATGCATGTATATTTGATACTAAATATGCTTTTTTACTCAGGTAAAATTTACATACAGCGACGTGCTCAGATCTTAATTGTTCCATTTGACAAATCTGTGTAAAGCAGCATATCCAGAAAGTTCCCACCCTGTAGGCATTTGCTATTCTAATTTCTATTACCATAAGTTAGTTTTGCCAGTTTTTGAACTTCATAATTCATGGGGCATTGGATGGAGTACTGAGAAAGGTTTTGCATCAGTCCTGGAACAAATTTAGCCCTAGACTAAATACTGTTGTACTCCTGCCTAATAAAGCTGAAAAGCACGGCTCAACAGGGTCAAACTATTTCCAAGGAACTGAGCTCAAGAATATTTTTAGGAATACAAAAATATCCAGCAAATCCACAAGGTCTGGCATTCAATAAAAATTACCAGGCATACAAAGGCACAAGAAAATATGACCCAAAGTGAGGGGGAAAAAAATCAGATGGTTGGATATTTCCCAGAAATGACACAGGTATTAGAATTAGTCCACAAAGATATCAAAAGAGAGTAACAATTTCACATGTTCAAAGAGTTATGAGAACATGATACGTAGAGATATGGAACATATTAAAAAATGACCCAAGTCAAGCTTCTAGAGATGAAGGCTGTAATGTATGAGATGAAAGATCTGCATGAGACTGATGACAGGTTTAACAATGCAGAAGAAAAAAATAGTGAACTTGAAGTCATAGCAATAAAAAATATGTGAAATTAAGTACATAGGAAAGAAAGACTGAAAAGAAAATGAGCAGAATGTCAGTGAGCTGTGGGACAAATGTAAATGCCTGAATAAACATGTAATCAGAGTCCCCAGAGGGGCAGGAAGTGTGATAGAAAAAAATACATGAAGACGAATTAATGGCTGAAATTGTTCCCAATTTGATTAAAACTATCAACACACAGATGTAAGACGCAGAAGTCCAACAAACTCCAAGCACGTGAAAATTGAAAAAAAAAATACAGCAAAACATCAGAATCAAATTGTTTAAAACCAGAAACAAAAGAAACCTTAAAAGTAACTAGTGAAGAAAGACACATTATATACAGAAGACAAAAAGCAAGAATAGCAGCAGATTTCTCATCAAAAGCACTGCAAGCAAGAACACAGTGTACAAGAGCTTTAATGTACTGAAAGAAAAATGTCAGTCAACCTAGAACTCTATACTTAGTGAAAATATCTTTTGAAAACAAAAGCAAAACAATGACTTTTTCAGAAATAAAATACTGAAGGATTTTTAATCACCAGCAGAACTGCACTCTAAGAAATCATAGAGAATATTCTTCAAGCAGAAGGAAAATAATACTAAGTGGAAATCTGGGTCTACACAGTGGCATTAAGAGCCTAGAAATGATAGTTATGTGGAGAAATAGAAAATACGTTTTTTTCTTATTATTTAAATCTCTTTGACTTATTTACTTAAGAAAATTGATCGTTGGAAGCAGCATAAGAGCCGTGTAATGTGGGGCTCATTACATGTGTAGAAATAAAATGTGTGACAACAGTAGTCAAAATTCAGGAGTCAGAGAATGGAAGTACGTTGTTGTAAAATTCTTTTAATATATGTAAGGTGGTATAATATTACTTGAAGGCTGATTGCAATAAGTTAAATCATAGTTTATGAACACTAAATCAACCATTAAAATAATACAAAAAAAGAGATCAAATGGAATAATAAAAAATATGCAATTAATCCAAAAGAGAGCATAAAGAGAGGGGAAAGGGAACAAAAAATAGAACGAATAATAATTTTAAAAAAGCCAGCTGGTAAATTTTAAATCACCATATTCACCAAATATATAATCACACTAAGTAGAAATAGTTTAATTACCCCTGATAAAAGGCAGAGCCATCATACTGATACAGAGAAAGCCCCACCTGTATGTTCCCTATAGGAATATACATCAGACATAAAGATACAAACAGGTTAAAATTGAAATGAAAAGTGATATACGATGTTAATAATAGTCAAAATTAAGTCAGAATGGCTATATTAATATCAGAAAAAGTAGATTTTAGAACAAAAAATACTACCAGGGGTAACGAGGGTCACTTAATAATGATATAGTGGTCAATTCACCAAGAAGATATAACAATCCTAAATGTTTATGTAACAAATAACTGAGTTTCATTATACGTGAGACAAAAAGTGACGAGCTGAGAGCAGAAACAAACAAATCCACACTTAAAGCCAGAGATTTTAATAATTGATAGAAAATGTAGAAGCAAGGTAAGTATCTAGAAGATTTGAACAACACTGTTAATCAAATTGACTTAATTGACAGTTTTAGAACACTACACCCAACAACAGCAGAATACATTCTCAAGAATCAATGAAACATTTACCAAGAGGGACCATGTGTTATAATAAAACAAATCCTAATAAATTTAAAAGGAGTCAAGTCATAGAAAATCAGTTCTATAACCACATGGAATTAAATTATAAATTAGTATCAGGAAGATAGCTGGAAAGCCTCTAAGTAGTTCAAGCTAATCTTCATAAATAACTCATGGATCATACATAAATCCAGAGAGAAATTGTAAAGTATGTTAAACTGAAAGAAAATGGAAACACAACACTGAAATAAGTGGATTCAAGTAATACTTAGGGGGACATCTATAGCCCCAAATGCCTTATATTAGAAAAGAAAAAAAGGTCTAAATCAATGAATTCAACTTCCCACTTAATAAACTAGAAAAGGAAAAGCAAATAAAAACTAAAGAAAGTAAAAGACACAGAAAGAACAGAACCACAACCAATGAATTAGAAAACAGAAAAGCAATAGAGAGAATCAGTGAAATCAAAAGGTGATCATTAAAATCAATAACCCTCTAGCTAGACCGATGAGAAAAAAATAAAGAGAGAAAACACAATTTACTAATATCGGGAATGAGAGAGGTGGCATAACTAGTTTCTAAAGATATTAAATATAATAAGGGATAAAATAGTACACATGGCATGATTCCATTTATATGAAATTACAGAAAAAGGAAAATTATTCAGTATGGAGAGAAAACAGCTCAGTAGTTACTCGGGATGAGGGTGGAGAGAGGAATGGATTTCAAAGGGGCCACAAAGGAAATTTTGGAGTTGATTAAATATTCGTTATTTTGATTTTGGTGATGGTTTCATGGGTGTGTATATATATATATTTCAAAGTACATCAAATTGTACACTTTATATGTGTGCAGTTTAGTGCACTGTAATTTTACCTCAATAAAGTTTCTTTGTGATGCTGTCAGAGGCTGGTTAGTTCATTTGGTTGATGTCCAGTGTCAATGAGGCCAAGACCATAAGCTTGAGTCCAGTCATAGGCCAGTTAACTTCTATTTCCAATAGCAGCAAAATGTACCTCTTTTTCCTAAATTTTAAGGTCATTGAATCTGAGTGTGGATGGCTCAGGGAAACCCACAACCAGTACAAGGGAAAAAATAATTTCTCCAAGTAAATTGTTTACGTATAGGCAATGGACCTTAGCAAACCTTTGGGTTTATAACGAAGAGCACTACATTTTCTTTTTTCTAAAAATGATTTCTAACTAATCCTAGTTAGTTCTGAATTTTACTTTATCCCTTAACACTAGATCTAAACATTATGACTAAAGATCTAAATAATTGTCACTTACACGTGTAAACTTATATTTTCATATCATTTCTTTGCATCTAAATATCTGTTCTCTTTCTTTTTTTAAAATAAAATGTAAGTAGATTCATGGAGGTATAATTGGCATGTAATAAACTGTACAAATTAAAATGTACAATTTTACAGGGTTTGACAATTTGTGAAACCACCACCACATTAAGGCTAATGAATATGTCCATCACCCCTGTTTCCTCAAGCCCTATGTAATACCTTCCTCCTACACAATCCTTCACCCCATCTCCTATCCTCAGGCAACCACCGATCTGTTTTCTATCACTGCAGATTACTTTACATTTTCTAGAATTTTGTATAAGTGGAATCATATACTATGTAATTTGGGGGGGGGGATCTGGCTCCTTTCTAGCAGTATAATAATTTTGAGATTCCCTTACACTGTTGCAATTCATTCCTTTCCATTGCTGAGTGGTATTCCATTGTATAGATGTACCACAACTTACTTATCCACTCATTTGCTGACGTATAATTAGGTTGTTTACAAGTTTTGGCTGTTACAAAATTCATTATGTTAGCTTTTCTGTTCAGGTCTATGATTCCTCTGGGTTAATTTCTGTGTATGGTCGAACATAGTTCAAACAAGCAGGCACATAAGCAATTGTTGTACTACCACTAACATTTGTTGAAAAGATTTATCCAAACAATTCCAGTATATTTGTCAAAAATGAATTGAATAAATACATATGAGCCTATTTCTGAACCCTCCATTCTATTCCATTGATCTTCATGTCTATTTTATCTACCAAAACCAAACTATCTTGATTTTTGTAGTTTTATCATAAACTTTGAACGTATCAATAAACAGCTAAGACCTCCAACTTTTGGGTTTATTTTTTTAAATAAAAGTTACTTTGATCCTTTGTATTTCCATATAAACCTTAGAATCCCCTTGTCAGTTTCTACAACAGAGCCTGATAGAATTTTGGTTGATATTGCATTGAATATATAGATCAATTTGGGAAGAACTACTATCTTTACAATATTTAGTCTTCCTACTTATACGCATGGTATACCTTACCATTTATTTGGTCTTCTTTAATATTTCTCAGGAATATTTTATTCTTTCAGTGTAAAGTCCTGGGCCTCTTTTATTAGATTTAATATTAAGTATTTTATATTTGGAGGCAAAACTACAAATGGAACTTATACATTTTTGTTTTCCATTGTATGTTGCTAGTGTGTAAGGATAACATTAATTTTTATATGTTAATTTTGTATCTTGTAACCATGCTAAATCCATTTATTAGTTCTAATAGTTGTTCTGTAGATCCCCTCAGATTTTATTTTCACTAAAAAAATCATATCATTTGCAAACAGGGACAGTTTTACTTCTTTTCCAATAAGTATGTCTTTTATTTCCTTTTTTTTTTTTTTTTGCCTTATTGCAATATTTAGGGTCATTGATGATTCTGGGATGTAGTTTGCATAATCAAGAGTGAGATGGGCTCTCACTAATATTTTGAAATCCCTTCATCCCCTGACTTGTATTCAATATACCATCAAATAAGTCAAATCAGTGATAAAAATTAATCTCTCATACCTAGAAATAGATTTAATGTCATGATGGACAAATATCATGTATATGCCAAGAATATAGTAATGGAGTGTATAGTATGTGATATAATTTCCATGCTATTTTATGAATTTGAAGGTACTTTTGTATCTTACACATAAGTGAACAAAACACAGTAAACAAAAAAATCCCAGGGAAGTCACAAGTTTGGTGTTTTAAAAATCCAGCTTCTGATGGCAGTGTAGGTTTCCATAACATGCAATGGGAAATAACCACTGAGTGATAATATCTTGTGTAATGAGGAAGAGCTTATGATCCAACTCAGTCTGGAAAATTCACCCCAAACTGTAAAGTTCCAGCTCTGAGTTGCAGTGCAAATATCATAGACAAGTAGTCACAGCAGGCGTGCTTGTAGTGACTAGAGAAGAGTTACATTTCCAGCGTTTTCTCATATTTGTGAGGTACCTTGTAAATATAGAAATAGTCAACTGTACCTTGGGGCACTTACCAAAGACCTTTTGCAGTTAGTAAGGACTTATTCAAAGAAATGACCATCCTGACATTCACTAGTAATGATTATCATGGGACACAGAAGCAGCTCAGTGACAGTGAAAAAAGGGAAACAGAGTTAGGGAGCTGAGGTTTCCCTTTGCCAGGAGGCAAAGTTGGGTAACAATTGCCAATACAATCTGTGGCTCTGTTGTCATTTGGAAAGGTGTTTGTGTGTCTCTGTATAGTTAATTCCATAATTTGAGTGTAACTTTTTTGGTAACTAATTCTTTTTGTTAGCTTTTACACATCACGAACAAAAGTACTAGCTCTTACCACTTGACAAAGTTGGTCCTATGGGATGGATACTCACTCTCAAGATCAATGGTTAGGGAGGGGTACCTGTTGAGTGTTCCACCCTTCTCACATTCCCAACCATTATACCATTTTCCACACTACATTAATTCGAATAACATCTTTGGAATTTTCGGTCATAAAACTTAGCTCTTATTTCCCCATAAAATCAGAATAGTAGTAGTTAGTATTTTTTTTATTATTATTTTATTTTATTTTATTTTATTATTTATTTATTTATTTATTTTTTGCGGTACGCGGGCCTCTCACTGTTGTGGCCTCTCCCGTGCGGAGCACAGGCTCCGGATGCGCAGGCTCAGCGGCCATGGCTAACGGGCCCAGCCGCTCCGTGGCATGTGGGATCTTCCCGGACCGGGGCACGAACCCGTGTCCCCTGCATCGGCAGGCGGACTCCCAACCACTGCGCCACCAGGGAAGCCCAGTAGTTAGTATTTTGAAGAAACTCTGGCTGTAGGCAAAGCAATGTGCTAAATACTTTGCATGCTTATTTTAAAATAATAGTACCCATCTTGTAGGGCTGCTATGAAGACTAAAATAGATGCTATATATAAAAAACAGGGAATGCCCTGAAGGCCCAGTGGTTAGGACTCGGTGCTTTCACTGTTCCCCTGGTCCGGGAGCTATGATCCCACAAGCCACGCGGCAAGGCCAACAAAACAAAACAAAAAGCGTTGTGACCAGTTCTTTAAAAGACAAACAAGCGAACAAATAAATAACAAAATTCAACTCCTGGTACAAAATGAATGTTAAGTAAGTGACCAAGTATTAATTAACAATATTGATCTACTACTGCTACTACTAGGTGTTATTTTACCAGATCGACTTGATAGTTATTGGAATTGTTGACCATTTTATCACAGTTACCTGCAACACTGATATTTATCTTTACACATACAACTTTGCAACTATCTCCTAATTCCTTAAGGCCAAACTCTTAGAAGTGGAACTACTTTCGAGACTCATTTAATTTGCAAGTAACAGGAGGCATCTTGAGCTCTCTGAAGGAAAACACCTATTTCATGGACTCAGTGATGGGCCTCTGTGACCATCAGGAAGGCAGCTGGAACTGTGAAGTTTCCAGAACCAGGGACTGAAAAGTCATCAGGACCTCCTATCCATCTCTTCTTTTCCCCTCTGTATTTCTTCTGTAGCATTCTCTCTCCTCTTGACAGGAAACACGACTTTGGGAAAGTTCCAGAGCTTAGATGACATAGACCCTGCCACACAACAAGAGGCCAAATCTCTTTTCCTCTGTCACAATTTAAAACTCCCAGGAAAAGGGCTCTGCTTCATGGGTCACATGCTTACCCCTGACCATTAGCTCCGGCTGTGGGGAAAGACACCCTCTTGCTGGGAGCTCCACTTGGGGTAGGGCGAGCGGGGGTCCAGAGGGCAGTGTCTGGGCAGGCAACTCAGTGTTTCCACTCTCCTGGGTCAAAGTTTATGTATGTGACAATTTTAGTTCCTTCAAATGGCCTACATTTCCACAAATGGTATATAAGCGCAACACTTTCTAAATCAAATTAATAGAACAAAATAATGCCATTTGCAGCAACATGGATGGACCTGGAGATTGTCATGCTAAGTGAAGTAAGTCACTCAGAGAAAGATGAATATCATATGATATCACTCATATGTGGATTCTAATTTAAAAAGTGATACAAATGAGCTTATTTATCAAACAGAAACAGACTTACGAATTTCAAAAACAAACTTATGGTTACCAAAGGGGAAACATGGGCGGGGGAGGGATACATTGGTAGCTTAGGGATGAACATACACACACTATTATATATAAGATAGATAACCAACAAGGACCCAGCGTATAGCACAGGGAACTCTACTCAATATCCTGTAATAACCTGTGTGGGTGAAGAATCTGATGAAGAATGGATGTATGCATACGTATAACTGAATCACTTTGCTGTACGCCCGAAACTAACACAACATTGTAAAACAACTCTACTCCGATGAAATAAAATTTTTAAATGTGGGCCATAAAAATAAGTTAATAAATAAATGAACAACTCTCTTGTCTGTTCCACTACATCCAAGCTTCGCAAATGTAACGTTCAGCTTAGGTAAATGAAATATTGGAGAGACAGAATCTCACGTTATGCTTTTTACCTACTGTGGAGCGTGTCTCCTGTGTCTTCAACTCATTTCTGCACTCCTTTACTGGAGTCTCCTTTTCTTCTGTCCCTGATTTTGGGGGGTCTCAAGGATCTGGGCTCAGCGTTCAGGGCGTGCCTCCTCTCAGGGAGCTCACCAACTTTCGTGATGTCATTTAGTACTTTTGTAATAATGATCTTCAATATCTACAGCCCCTTGCTAACTGCTCTTCTATTCTATCCTTAGAACTAGAAGTCTTATAATATTTATGGCCAGAAACAGAGATATCAACCTGGACTTCTGCATTTCCCTCCTTCGCTGTATCCAATCTTTTGCCAAGGTTTTGGCCGTACACATAAGCATCTTTTTTTTCTGATCTGTCCACCGTCTATCTCTGTTATTCAATCCACGTGAAGGCAATGAATGGCAGATCGTCAGCCCCCAAGTTTAAATTTTACGATTTAAGGCACACACGAAGACAGACTATATCTTTCAGTCCCAATTCCAAAGTCTCTGAGTGGGTCACGTTCCTATTTCTGAACAAATGACATACAGCCGGGGGTCAGGGTCATGCAGCAGAAATATGAGAGGTTATCAGCCCTATGGATGGCGAGTGTTGTTCCCAAAAAAGAGGGTCTGGGTGGAAAAAACTCTATCGTTGGCCTTTACATGAGTCATTGAAACATCATGGAAAGGGCTTTAAGCGTTGTCTGAAGTCAGAATTTGGGATATAGTCTGCATACTGTTGCTGAACTTCAGGTTCAAATATGGGTTCCCTAAGTAAATAAAGCTTAATATTAGGCTGGAAATTTTCATATAACTATTTCATGGAAAAAAATCCTGAAAAGTGCAAAGAAAGGCATCTTCCTGGCTTTCATTTAAGTAGAAAAATCACAGCACCAGCCATCAGCAGACTTTTCAGACCCTCATTTTTCATCATCTAGACATGCAGTATGTAATTCCCCTGATGTCAGGGTTTGTGGCTTCCAAATCCCTGCTGCTCCACGCCACGGGGGTGACATCAGCATTCTGGGTTTTCCCAGATGTGAGCCCAGAGGCTCTTTGTACCCTTAATACGTGTTATTTTCAGATAAGAAAGTGTAAGCAGACAGGAAGAGGAGACTTCCCTATTATAATATTGTCCCTACTGCCCTAATGACCAAAATTCAACTCAAAGAAAAAAAGAATAAACTCAAGGAGAGAGTCACCCTTTTGGCTGTTCAGTATTTAGGCATATCTATTAAGTATTCCCGGGTGGAGAACGCCCTCACCTCCCACGTTCTGTACTACATTCATGAACGATTTTTTTTTTTCATCCAGGGATTTGCTATACCGTCTCATGCCTCTGGGTTTATGCAACTGTCACCTTTGGCTTTTCTGTGGAGGTAAAGTTTACTTGTTTGCCAAAGTCCAGCTCAAATATCTCCTGTTCTTTGGAGTCTTCCCCCACCCCCCACTTTTCCTTCTCCTCCACTTCTGCTGATATAGCTGTTCCTTCTTTTTTTATTCTTTTTAATTTTTTATTCATTTAGCTATTTCTGGCTGCGTTGGGTCTTCGTTGCTGTGCGCGGGCTTTCTCTAGTTACGGCGAGTGGGGGCTACTCTTCCTTGCGGTGCGCGGGCTTCTCACTGTAGTGGCTTCTCTTGTTGCAGAGCACAGGCTCTAGGCACATGGGCTTCAGTAGTTTTGGCACACAGGCTCAGTAGTTGTGGCACACGGGCTTAGTTGCTCCATGGCATGTGGGATCTTCCTGGACCAGGGCTCGAACCCGTGTCCCCTGCATTGGCAGACGGATTCTTAACCAGGGAAGTCCCAGCTGTTCCTTCTTAAGTGAACCTGTTATACGTTGGCTCCTCTCTCTTCAGCAACATTTAACAAATAGGTTGAATACCTATTTGGTGCCAAGTATGAGTCTTTGACTTGTATAGATTGAAAATATAGGATGAAAAGGCATATGTCTTGACTACAAGTATCATTTAATTTCATGGAGAGACAAAAAAGAAAAACACCATATAACATGATTGAGAGTTATAATGTGTGTATAGGGGAAGGGATAGGCAATCATCTTCTCTGCTCCTGGTACTGCTCTTGGTGCTGCCTTAAATGTGGAAGGAGGTCCATTAGCCTAACACTCTGAGCCTTTCTCTGATCCTTACTTGCTCTGCTCCAGGGAGTGATGTGTTTGATTGGTAAATTTTGAAAGAAGAGATTAATCCTGCTCATAGCAGATTCATATTCTCTTCTGTTAGGGCATCCCATAAATCTTCCAGTGGGGAAGTCTGACTCCGTCCATCTGAGCCTGTGCCTCAGAGGGTAAGTTAGCTAAACTTTGGGTCTTTAGGAAGCTCCTTGGTCCACTTGCCCATAGGTATAAGCTCCACACTATTAAGTCAGCTTTATCAGTAATAAAGGTAATATTCTGGTATCCAGTTCCATCTGCTTTCTTTTTTTTGATCTTTAAAAAAATTTATTTCAGAGCTCAGATAGGAAAAAGGGGTGCTATGTTCTGATCCCTCAAAGAGGAATCAGGTAAGTTGTTACAGAGCAGGTGGTGCTTGAACTCTCTAGTAAAGTAGTAGGAGTGTGCTGGATGGACGGGACAGAGAAACTATTCCTAATATGGAGGGCAACATGTCCACAGAATTAGCACAGTGATTTCATAGAAGAATGTGTCATCTGAGTTGAAGGGCTGAGAGTTTCCAGAGATGTGACTCGATAGGAAAATAAGAATCATATCACAAAGGGCTCTGTTGTGTTAAGAAATTTGGTTATTTTCCTATAACAGTGAAGGATCCATTAAGAAATTTTGAATTGAGGAACGGTCTGAGGGAATTTGGGTGCCAAAAATATGACTATAGCAGCGGTAAGAAACAAGGCTGGTTATTAAACCAGTATGGTATTGGCTTAAGACAGACAATGTAGACCAGTTGAATGAAATAGAGAGCGCAGAAATTAACCCATGCATTTACGGTCAATGGATCTTCAACTAGGGTGTCAAGAATGTGCAATGGGAAAAAAGATAGTCTCTTCAAAAATGGTGTTGGGGAAATGGGATATCCACATGCAAAAGGATGAAACTGGCCCCCTATCTCACCCCATGCACAAAAATGAATGGAAAATGGATCAAAGATTTAAAAGTAAGGCCTGACACTGTAAACCCCTAGAAGAAAACACATGGGAAAAGCATCATGACATTGGATTTGACAACGATTTCATGGATATGACAGCAAGAGCAGAGGTAACAAAAGCAAAAACAGACAAGTGGGACAACATCAAACTACAAAGCTTCTGCACAGCAAGGGAAACAACAGAGTGAAAAGTCAGCCCACATAATGGGAGATAGATTTGCAAACCATATATCTGATAAGGGGTTAATTTCCAAAACATGGAAAGAACTCCCAAAACTCCATAGCAAATAACCCAAATAACATGATTTAAAAAATGGGCAAAGGACTTGGATAGACATTTCTCCAAAGAAGAGATACAGATGACCAACAGGAATTTGAAAAGGTACTCAATATCACTAATCATCAGGGAAATGCAAACCAAAACCACAATGACGTATCACGTCATGCCTGTTAGTATGGCTGTTATCCATAAACCAAAAGATAACAAGTGTTGGTGAGGATGTGAAGAGGTTGGAACCCTGCTGCACTGTTGGTGGGACTCTATAATGGTGCAAGCACTATGCGTAACAGTATGGAGGTTCCTCAGAACTTAAAAATAGAATTATCATATGATCCAGCAATCCCACTGCTAGGTATGTATTCAAAAGAATTGAAATCAGTATCTCAAAGAGATATCTGCAATCTCATGTTCATTGTAGCATTGTTTACAACAACCAAGATGTGAAAACAACCCAAATGTCCATTGATGGGCAAATAGATTTAAAAAAATATGGTATATACATATGATGGAATATTAGTCTTAAAAAATAAGGAAATCCTACCATGTGTGACAACGTGGATGGATCTGGAAGACATTATACTAGGTAAAATAAGTCAGTTCCAGGAGAACACACACTGCATGATTCCACTTATATGACGCATATGAAATAGCTGAACTTACAGAAGGCAAAAATAGAATGGTGGTTGCCAGGGGATGGGGGAGGGGGAAATGGGACGTTATTGTTGGTGAGTATGAAGTTATATTTATACAAGAGGGATAAGCTCTAGAGATCTGCTTACAACACAGTGCCATAGTTAACGATGTGATGTTGTGAGCTTAGGGAAGATCTCATGTTGCATTCTTACTACAAAAAGAAAAAAAAAAAGCAAAGAGACCAACTTTTGGAGGTGATGCATATGCTTATTACCTTGATTGTGGTGATGGTGTCACGAGTGTATGCATGTCTCCAAATTCATCAAATTGTATGCATTAAATATGTGCAGTTTTGGGCTTCCCTGGTGGCGCAGTGGTTGAGAGTCTGCCTGCCGATGCAGGGGACACGGGTTTGTGTCCCGGTCCGGGAAGATCCCACATGCCGCGGAGCGGCTGCGCCCGTGAGCCGTGGCCGCTGAGCCTGTGCGTCCGGAGCCTGTGCTCCGCAACGGGAGAGGCCACAACAGTGAGAGGCCCGCGTACCGAAAAAAAAAAAAAAAAAAAAAATTCAGTTTTTTGTGTATTAGTCATACCTCAATACAACTGTAATAAACAAAAAAGAAACTGGCTTGGTGGATGTAAAAAGATGGTTGGAGGTATGGACACTGGTTTTGCACGAGTCCATGTGACAGGTGATGAGGGACCAGAGTAAGCAATGACAGTGGGAAAGGAGCAAAGATGAGGGATTCAACAGATCATAAAGAAGTGGACTCTGTAGGACACGGTGGTTGAACGTGACAGATAAGGGTCTATGCTGGCTCCTAGATTTCAGGTTTGATCATATGAGATGCCTCCGATCAACACCTCTATCTGACCACCTAAAATACTGCCTCATAATTCATTGATAATTCAGCCGCACTAGTTTGTGATCTCCTGAAAACGAGGGACTACAACTTTTATTTAAGTATCCAGAAAGCCTTGCACATTGCCTGCTCTATAGTGGGCTCAAAATACTTCTGAACTTTTCATTAAAAAAAAACAACATATAGTGCTTCCTATGTGCCAGGTACTACTCTAAATGCTTTACAAATATTATTTCACATGCTCGTTGTAACAATCCCTCCGGGATAAGTATTATTATCCTTACTGTACAAATTAAGAAACTGAGGCACAGAGAGATTTACTAACTTGCCTGATGAGATAATAAATTGCCCATCTGCGTTTCAAGCTCAGGCTTCAGAGATGCTGCTCTTCACCACTGCGTTACACTGAATAAATACTATTGACACAGGCTCAGTTAATACCTCCAAAGCAACTTCCATCCACCTTTAATTGAGTAATATCTTCCAAACTCAGCGCACATATCCTCTGACATTCCTCCACTCACCTGAGCCCAAGGTTGGTTTCAGAGCCCCTCCTGTTTGCTTCCACAGTGTCCAGCGCTGACCTCTGTCCCGGGACAGACCCTACCCACTTGGAACTGCCTATTCATTTCTCTGTCTCCTTTTCTACCTTTTGAGCTCCTTGACGGCAAAGGATTATGTTTATACCTGTCTGTGGTCTGATCACCTAGCATTCGTTTATTTTGGGTAAAATCGGGAAGAAATGATCCAACAAGGTCAGTACCCATGTGGCAGGGCGTCAGGATGAACCTTGAGAGCTGGAGTAGGAGTTGCTGGGGGGCAGAGGGTGGGAGGTGAAATGCAGGTAAGAGTAAGAGTCTGCTCTCAGGGACTAAGCCTCTCTAATCCCATGAAGAGAGGGGATCGAGGTGGAGAATTCCCGGCCAGCGAAGGCTCCGAACATCTGTTTCTCATCTTACTATCCATTTATGATTTTCTCCCTCTTCCTCCCCCTGACTCTTGGAGTTGGCTGCAGCCGGAAAGCCCTTGTGGTAGTAAAGTTCTCGGTAAATCACCGAGAAGCCTCCAGGGCTTTGGGGCTCATTTTTCACTAGAAAAAGCCAAATCCAGGGGAGGGTGGCAAAGGCTGGTAAAGAAAGGTGGCCTGGGATATCTCCAAGTCCTGTTGCTTCTCTGCACAAGTAGGGAGTAGGGAGTGAGTGGGCAGACTGTGGTGTGTGTGTGTGTGCGCGTGTGTGTGTGTGCATGCGCGCAGTGTGCAGGTCCATGGATGGTTCAGACCCTTCCTTGCCGTTCTCGGTAGGCAAAGCCTCTAAGTGGTTGAATCTTGGCAGCCGTGTCTACACTTCCCGGCCCCATCCACATAAGGACAAGGGTGTCCTTCCATGAGAAAGTCTCTGCAGAGCCTGGGTCTGAGCCAAAGCTCCTGCCCTGCACTTGCCGCCCACAGACTTCACAGGAAAGTAAACAGGGGCAGGGAGACCACGCCCAGAGGACGAGGGAATGGTAGCGAAATGGGAACAGACTGAGGCAGGGGAGACCATGAGCCCATAAAAAATAAGTAGTAGGAAATGCCCTCTTCTGGAATCTCTTTAGGGCTGGTGGTAAAACTCAGTTTCTCTATCACAGCGTTGCCTTTAAAATTTAAGCTGCTTTCTACCATTAAGCTGTTTCACATCCACGTTTGGTGAGAGCCAGGTTAGGGCACAAGGTTCCACAGGCTAAGAAAATCAGACGAACCTGTTAGGACTATCAGGTTCCGGTCTGAGCTCTCCTATAGACACGGAAACTTTGTATAGATCATTTAGCCTCCAGGTCTTTGTTTCATCAGCATGGAGAATTCAGGTGATGCTGTGTTAGGAATGACTAGATTTTGCTTTGAGATTCTCAAGGGATGGTGTTAATAATAGTTCTCTCTTATGACCGTCATCATTCATGGGGGTAGGTTTTTACTGGAACTTCAAGCCTTCTGAAGAACTTGAAACAATCTGGAATGGGCCTTTGTGGTACAGTGCTTTGTTTGGTATTATCTGTGGTCTCCTCCACTTGCCAGCCCATCAAAGTCCTAGAGTGACAGCAGAACTGATTCTCTGTCTAGGGTTCTTCCCATGAATGACTCGGCCCACTTTAACAGACTAAATTTGAGCCTCACAGGCATAAAAAAGGATTTCTGCACCATATCCAAGTGTGAGAAAAAGCCTGGGAAATGTAGTTTCCAGAAAAATGTGGACGGTTTATGAGAATAACAGATAAGATGATTTAAAATTGAGACCATTCCTGACAACCTAGGTCTAAAAGTTCCCATTGCACAAGTTCCTTTCCAATTTATTTTTTAGGATTCCAAGGAAGAACCTCTGGCTTTCTACAACGTTTGCTACAGACTTCCATTTAACCCTTAGAATAATTTTTTCAATGCTTCTACTGTGAGGGAGAGGCAATAGTCTGGTGGAATTCATACTAAGAGGTACACGACTAATATCAGAGCCTGAGGGCGATGGAGAGAGACTTTGAGTGTCTGGACTGAACTGAACAGAAAACCCCACCCCCTACTACAAACAAAAGTGCAAAGTCCCGTAAGGGGGACCTACCTGATTCTATTTATAGGAACATCTGGGAATTTCCCCACAGTGTGTTTGGCTAGAGCTTTGCTCCTGGGGTAATTTACCATACCTGTACCTAGCTCCAACTTATTTTTGGGATGAGTTCTCTCCCAGAGACCCCACAGGGCTAGTAAAACTAAAATTTTTCGGATGGCCTCAACTATGAATTTGACAGAAATGCACAAACATGTTTGAATTCAGCCGTGCATGCAGCCTAGACTGAATAATAATAGTAAAAACAACAACATTTAACATTTGTTGAGTTCTTACTGTGTGCCAGGCACTGTACCAATCACTCGGCCTAAATCACAACAGCGCTAAGAGGAAATTACTCTTATTTCCCCCATTGTGCATGTGAGAAAACAGAGGCTTGGGGAAAGAGGTTAAATAACCTGCCCAGATTCATGCAACTAATACTTGCTGAGGTATTTGTACCCGGTTGATTGACTACAGAGTCTATACGTGCCCCTACCATGTTTGCTGCTCCTCTGAAGCCGTGGAGCCTGAGATGTAAGTCAACATTTAGCCCCGCACCTCCTAGGGCATCACTTATCATACCCTTGCTGACCTAACTAGTACACACAATTGATACTTGGAGCACTAAGAAGGCAGGTCTCCAGGACTTGGATGTTTAGTACGTTTCTTCTTCCATCTTCCTGGGAATCACTCCTGGCAATGTCTGTGGTCTCGGTACTCGTGTTAATTCCATTTCCATGTAAGGGGGTAGGTGGGAATGGGAAAGGGTGCACGTGATTACTGGTACCCACTGAAAATGTGTGAAGGAGTGTCCAAATTACGGGAAATGTCAGGATATGACGTTCTTTGAGCAAATCAAAAGGAAAGGTGAGAAGAGGACAGGTGATTCCATTCCTCCAACTTTCCCCTCCTGCTTTGAAGTGATGGAGAGAAGGAGAAGGCTGTGCATGACGTAGAACAGTGATGGATATGCCAGGTCTGGGTCGAACGAGGAGAACGTGCTGGGATCAGCCAGTTCATCCAGAAGGACCTGGATTCTCCCACAGTTCCTAGAGCCCAGTGGGGCACTTCTCTGGTGGCCACCCTGTGCAGACTTGGCTATTATTCTTATTTTGACGATTCTTACGACCAAATCCCATACTTTGGAGAAGGAAATACCCCAATTCCTCAGTCTGCCCAGAAGCTGTAGTCCCAGGTCCTCCCCTTTTCCTTTGGCCTCAATGCCGCATACTTGGGTGGGGAAAACCCTGTTGACATTTTGGGGGAAGAGAAAGAATTGAGTAGGTGGGTGGGTTCCAAACCCTCTTCCTGCTGCTGTGCCCTTTACACGAGCTCTGCGCTCTTGGGGCCTGGAGCCCACAATAGGTTCTCTTGGCCTGTGGTTTTCCTATCTTCTAACTGCTTGCACCAGAACAGGGCGGGGAAGTGGGAGCTGTGGCCTGGAGGGAATCCGTACCTCAGACAATGGGTGCAGGGAGGTGGGTCAACCAAGATGACAGCAGCCAGAATTGGCCCTTTTCAGGGACCCTGAGCTTTGAAGGTGGCCTGAGGGTCCACCCGCCGCCTGTCCTAGGGCCTGGAATCCCTCCTCACCTCACCCTCCAGGCCTCCTGAGAGGACGGCGTACATTTTCCTGGTTTGAGACGCCATGTTATCTGAAGGCTGGTCATTCAGTGGTTGAAAGCCTCTGTCTTGGAGTTTGTAGGCCTAGGTTTTGAATCTAACAAGTGGCCAAATCTCCTCACGCCCCATCTATCAGACTGGCCAAAAAGTTTGTTCGGGTTTTCCTGTAACGTCTTACGGAAAAATCTGAATGGACTTTTTGGCCATCCCAATACAAGCAAGAGCAGTGCTGGCTGTTCTGTAGGCTAGCTGAGACGCAGGTGAGGTGAGAATGCCAACACGTCCAGTCAATCCGTAATGGACTGTTCCCGAGTGAGAGGTGACTGGTATTATTACCCGAACAAGGTAGTGTGCTATTAATATGTATTCATTTGATCAGTTCATAATATAAGCAGTTAGTATTTATTTAACAGACGCTGCCTTAAATATTTTTATTTATTTTAATAAAACAAATATTTATTTAGGGCCTACGAGGTGCCAGGCACTCTCCTAGAAACTGGCAATTCAGTTGAGAACAAGATCCTTGCTCTCCTGGGCCTTACTTTCTCCTGGGAGAGACAGATGGTAAACAATTATACGAAGCTAATGAAGGTAATTTTAGACACTGATGAGTACTGTGAAGTGAATAATATAGAAAATGGGAAAGAGAGTCTCTGAGGGTAGATACAACAGTTTTATATAGATAGTTGCCTTCTGAAGAGGTGATGATGTGCTGGACTTGGATGAAGCCACCCATGGCAGGGGGGCTCTTGTGGGGGGGGGGGTGTTCCTGGGAGAGAAGAACATGTGTAAAGGTCCTGAGGCAGAAGCAAACCTGAGGACCTGAAAGAGGGCCTGGCATTTGGAGGTGGCCTGGGCCTGGGGCTGGGGCAGGAGATGAGCTTCATGGGGGCCTCCAGCAGGCGTGGCCTTCTGGGCCACGGTGAGAATCCCACTCCCTATGGAAACCACTAGAAGGCTTCGGAAGGGAAGCATTGCGGTCTGAGGCATCTTTTCGAGAGAGTGCTGGCTGCTGGTCGATAAGCATTAAAAGAGGCAAGAGGGGAAATCAGGAGATCTGTTAGGAGGAAACTGCCTACATTATCTCAACTGATTAGCATAACAACTCGGTGAGGGATGATGCCAAATAATCTTAATTGGGAAACTCAAGTTTTTGGGACCTTGAGTGGCTTTTGCTGGGTCGTATGCTGGTGAGTGTGGGACCAGGAACGGAGCCCAGGCAGCTTCATCAACTTTCTGTAGACTGCTCCTCCCCTCAAAGGGCTTTGAGAGCCGCTCAAGTGATGCTGTTCATTGTGGCCGACCAGCGGATGCAGGGAGCAGCGGAGATGGGAGAACGGTCCAGCTGGGGCGGGGCTGGGCTGGTGGTGGGGAAGGCAGCTGTTCCTTGCATCTCAGTCTGGATGGCTGGCCAGGCCGCAGCAGGAGTCTCCCTCCACCCTCCCAGGGGAGTTTCCCGTCTCGTCACAGGGTCTCCTTTCCCCACCACAGCGGGTCCCAGGCTTCTGTTTGTGTTTGTACCGAGCGCTCCACTGAGGCCTGTGGTCGCAGGATGGCTGCCCTCCTCGCTCGGCCTCAGGATTCGAGCCGGGGGGTGAAGATCGGCCACTTCTGTTTTGCCATAACAGCTGCCTCCATGGTAACCGCCTGTGATATCACTGGAAAAGTGATTTGCGGACTACCGAGCTGGAAGGAGAGCGATGGGGTGGGAGCTGAAGCAGGAGGCGGAGAGGGGAGCGTCCACGCCAGGGCTCAAAGCCGTTACACACATGACCCTCCCCATCGTCCCTGTCATGTCCTGTCTCCTGGCTCAGGCTTTAGCGAATCCAGATGTTCTTTGGAGAGCTCGGGCATATTCAGCCCTGTTGTAAACTTCTCTTCATTTTTCAGCCAATCTGACAAATATTTGTAAGAGCCTCATTCTGTGAGTCTCAGGACACCTTAGGGCTGGAGGGCGTTAATGAGGACCAACCCCCCTGCCACCCGGGGACTGTCCCTGCCCTCTGGTTCTACCCCCGGTCATGCTTGGACCACAAGGACTCACTGTCCAAGGGACCTGGTAAGATATCCGAGCAGTATTTTCTTAGAAACAGGAAACCGTCCTTAGCCAAGTACAGATGAGCTAAAGCACCCAGAAACCCAAGGATTGCTCCAAACACAGGAGCTTGGAGGTAGACAGGGAGGGTTGACCTCCTGGCCGAGTCACTGCCTCGTTCTCTCACGAATGGGGCGGATCTCAGCTGTCTCAGCCACTCTTCCTTGCACTCAAGCCCATTCTATCCGTAAGTGCTGGGAACACATTCATTGAAATAGTTTTAGCAAAATCTTTTTCTCTCCTAGAAAGAAATGCATGAATCAAGACAACATCGGATGGACCCAGAGATGATCACACTAAGTAAGCCAGACAGAGAAAGACAAATACCATAGGGTATCACTTATATGTAGAATCTAAAAAAAAAAGATACAAATGAACTTATTTACAAAACAGAAAGAGACGCACAGACATGGAAAACAAATTTACGGTTACTAAAGGGGAAAGGGTTGGGGGGACAAATTAGGAGTTTGGGAGTAACATATACACACTACTGTATGTAAAATAGATAGCCAACAAGGACCTACTGTATAGCACAGGGAACTATACTTAATATTTTGTAATAACCTATGAGGGAAAAACATCTGAAAAGGAATATATATATATATATATATATATATATACACACATATATATATTTATACATATGTATAACTGAATCGCTGTGTTGTATACCTGAAAGTAACACGACATTGTGAATCAACTATACTTCAATAAAAAATTTTTAAAAATAAGTCTGTTCCAAAGCTACAAAAACAAAGCAAAACAGAGGCCACCCAAAGCACACCATCACGTAAGTAAAAAAGGTAAACTTCTAAGTTAAAGGCACCAAGAACTGGGAAATTGCCCGTTGTGGTAACTACTCTTTTTTTTTTTTTTTTTTTTTTTTTTTTTGCGGTACGCGGGCCTCTCACTGCTGCGGCCTCTCCCGTTGCGGAGCACAGGCTGCGGACGCACAGGCTCAGCGGCCATGGCTCACGGGCCCAGCCGCTCCGCGACATGTGGGATCCTCCCGGACCAGGGGCACGAACCCGCGCCCCCTGCATCGGCAGGCAGACTCTCAACCACTGCGCCACCAGGGAAGCCCGCTACTCTTAATTATTCTGATTTTCAGTAAGATATTTGAGCTACCTTGGGTAGATTTGTTAAAAAAAAAAAAAAAAGAGGGGCGTTATGTGTTTTTCTTAACCTCATAACCTCTTCATTGGATAGACCCTCATCACTAGCATGACTGGGAAGATTGCTGACTGAGGCCATTCTTTGAATAGAGAAGGATGAAACGAAATGAAGATTGTTGACTTCTAAATATAGCAGTAGTAATGGGGAGCACTGGGTAGAGAAGGCTATTTGCTGTGTCTTATTTGCTAAGCTGCTTTTTCACTCTGTAAACTCTCTTTTCAAGGGATAAGTTGATACCTCTGCTCCTTGAGGATTAAGAGCACATCTTTAAGTTCTCCGTGGCATCGCCAGCACCTAGCCTGATGCCTGAAATTCAGTAGCTACTCAGTGCATAGTTGTTGGTGAATAAATGAATGACCAAATCAGTGAAATTAGTTCTTGACTCATTGAGGTCATACGAAACCAGAGACTGGGTGAAGGGGAATAGAATCGGGAAAGAGAGTCGGTGTGCTGGTGGAGAAGAGCTCTCCCCTCCGGGGTGCTGGCGGGATGTTAGCAGAGGCAACGTTAGAATTAAAATCAGAAGAGCAAGGATGAAATCCTGACTCTGTCACTCGGTAGCTGTGTGACCTCAGACAAATTGTTCAGTCTCTCTGGGCCTCAATTTCATCTCTATAACAAGACGTTTAGTACCTACAAATATGATGATAGTAACCCTGGGATGAAATGAGGCAGGGATGGGAGAGAGCCTCATGGAGCCCAGCCCAGGGCCTCTGCACATCCTTCACAAGCTGGCATTTTAGGGGGCTTGGCTGAATCTGCGGCTCAATCTTTTTTAAATGTACGAGGCAATTTGTCTTCCCACCGATGGAGCTCAGCGTATATCTTCCAACCAGCCAGGGTCCACTCTCCTCTCGGTGTTCTTTCTTATAGACCCAGAGCCAGGAAGCCTCTCTTGTCCTATGTGTGAAGCTTCTCCTGGGTGGGTTACCTCCCCCAGAGTGTCCCCAACCTCCCCTCTATGGTTCCTGGAATCAGCAATGCAATGGGTCTGAGTGAGCACTTCATAGAAACTCAGAACCCATCCTCATGTGTTTTGGGAGCTGCAGGGTGTGGAGCACAGATGGGATTTTTCTGCTGTGCTTTTTACCTAAAATCAGGCCTGGGACCAGCCCTAATGACTGTACTTTACGGGCAACAGCAACTCAGGCTGCAAGGAGATCCAGGCCCTGGTCCAAGCCCTCCTTCGGTTCCGCACTTCTCTGCCCATCCCCGCCACCACCTACACACAGGCGCCGGGGACAGCTCTTCTGGAGGCGGCCCCTCCCCCTGCTGTGGCACTCGGGCTTTCCGATGGGCCCGCCAGCTCCGGGAGTGGCTCCTGGGGTTAGGTCCCCACAGCTCATTTTCCATTAAGGTCACCAGGCAACCACCAGAAAGCGACAGCTCCTGACGCAAGCCCTCCCCTGCCCAGCGACAAGCTCTGTATCCCGTGACTAAGCCTGGGCTGGCTCCAGGGCTGTGGACACGCCAAAGGCGTGTTGCCTGGGAGGGCGGCCTAGACAGTTCCAGCCGTACCCTCTGCGGTGCCCGTGGAGCTGGGACCTTGGGCCATGGCAGCGAGGGCGTGCGAGGAGTCAAGTAGGGGCACCAAGGCTTAAAGTCAGACATGGGTCCCAAATGAAGCCTTGACTTTATCCCATTCTGACTGGAACTGTTTTTCTTTTTGGGTGTCACCCTGGAAATAAACTGCTGCGCTACTTAAAATAATGATACTAACATCACATTTTGATATGGGGATTGACGGTGTTCAAAACAGATTTATTTCCATGGTTGAGATTTATCCTCCCACTAGCTGTTTGAGGTGAGTAAGGTATTGTCCCCATTTTAGAGATGGGTAAACTGAGGCCCAGGGAGAAATTTACAGGCCCAGGGTCACTTCAGCAAATAAGTAGTTGACTGAGACCCATCTTAGGACTTCTTCCCACATCAAGCTGAGGTCTTCATGCTTTCTTCTTTCCCAAGGACTTTGCTGTCCTTAAGTTAATGAATCCAGTCACCTACTAACTTACTCATTTATACTCATTTAACAAATACTACGGAGTGCCTACTACATGACAGGTACTTGTAAAGCAGTGAACAAAACATGCAACCACCTGTCCTCATGGCACCTGAATTCTGAGAGGAGACAGACAGAAAAATACTTGTGAGATGTCAGTTGGGGATAAGGAGACTGGAGAAAGTGAAGCAGAGCTGTGGGCTGCGGAGAGCCAGTGTGTGTCCGTGTCGGAGATGGAGCAGAGCCCCTGTTTACACGGGCTGATCAGGGAAAGCCTTTCAATAGGTTGCCATTGGATCAGAGCCTGTAAGAAGTGAGGAAGCCCTCCTGGTGGTTCCTGGGCGTGTGCTGGATGACATCATGGCTTTGGGTGTGCACCCCAGCTCCCCAAGGAGAGATGAGAAAGCCTGCGACTAACTTGCCCAAGTCCCAGTGCTCTAAGTAGGGAAGAAAGGGTGCAGACCAAGGTCTATTGTCGAATCTCTGCTTTTCCATTTTTTTTTCAATTTGGCCGTGTCATGTGCTGTGCAGCCAGGGATCGAACCTGGGCCCCGGGCAGTGAAAGCACTGAGTCCTAACCACTGGACTGCCAGGGAATTCCCTCAAAGCTCTGCTTTTAACCACTCCCAATTTCAGACCGAGACATCTAATCGGGTGGGGAGATACGAGGGGCAGGGTCCTCTTTCCTTACATTCCTCAAGAAACATTCGGTGTTTGCCAATCCCGCCTAGCTGATTTCAATAAGGCACAGGCTGGCATAATAAAAACAGTGGCCTGTTTGTATGATCTGACTTCCTTTTTATTTCCTGTTTATATGTCATATCAGGCAAAGGACCAGAGCGCAGAGATTACAGTCAACATCAAGCGTGCTATGGCCAGGGAGACTGGACTAAAGATGATAAGTTTTCTTCAAATGTCACCATATGCCAGGCACTCTGCTAAGTACTTTATATCTAGTATCTCACCGAAGTTTCACAAAAATCCTCTAATACAGATTCTCCTTTTATCTTCATTTTACAGATGATGTGCTCGAGTTGCATAACCCAGCCGAGGTTACATGACTAAGGATCTGACTCAGATTCAACTCACCTCTTATACTGTAAACTGAGCTCTAAAGCCCTAAGGAATGGGTGAGGGAAGTCTTAAGTGGTGAGAGCTGATGAAAAGGAGGCAAAAGGGCAAAAGGCAGAGCAGACTGTGGGTCCACTTTGTTGGGCCACATGTGTGTCTAATACATCCAAGTGGAGTAAATCGGGATTGGTTCTAAGCGAAAGCTTTTGTGTCCAGAACTGTACCATGGAATTACGACAAGCAATTCATGAATTCACTAGGAATGTGGGGGGAACTCTTGGCATACTTAACATTTGATTTTTTACTTTCCATTTTTTTCTGATTATTAAAATATAGGCTTATGGACAACGAATGAGAACATGCAGAAAAGAGTGAAGTAAAATGAAAGCATCTCTATTCTTACCAAAGACAATCACTATTACCATTGTGCTATCTTAGGGTCCTGTCGTCTTTCTAGATTTCAACAAAGCATATACATATTAAAATATGTAATTTAGTCAAACAAAATTCTTTACATGTAATGATGCAAGATCACCTCCTTCTGTGAGTGGAACTTGCCTGGGACCCCAGCTCCACATACACAGCTGGGGCTCAGGCTCAAAGTCTCCCCTTTCCCCTTTGCCCATCACCTGTGAGCTGCACAGGAGTCTGTGTAAAGCCAGGCTCTGGCTGGGCGCTGTGGTCTCCGGAAGGATTTTCACTGACCCTGGGCTCTGGCACAGCCAAAGGGCATCGCCCCTGCTACTGTAGCTATACGTTTCCCTGACAGGAGCTCCTCTCCGCCCTCTCTAGATGGCGGACGTTCACGAGCAGACAGCAAGATTCACGGCCGTCTGGCTTCTCCCTGTCCTCCCCCAGATGAGCTAAAGCCAGATGACAGAGCCTGAGACAGACCCGAGGAGGGGCAGCGGGAGGATGGATGGCAAGCCAAGCGGAGGAAGACGATATCTGGTCCCTGATCGGCCTTTGGCTTAATCGTAACCACATGAGCTAAGTCAGAGCTACAGAGTGGAATTGGGATTAGAAGAGAGTTTCCTTCGGGAGACTGATGGGGACAAAGCTATTACTGCGTGAGACCATGTGACGTTGCCGACATCATCCTTTTAACAATGATGGTAACAGCAGCAGACGTTTATTGGGCGCCCATTATTTGCCGGGCACTGTACTCAGTGCTCTGGGAGGATGACCCCATTAGTCCTCATAACACACTGTGCAGGGAGGGGTTACTGCTGTCCTCCTTGTGAAAATGAGGGCGCTGAGCCCCAGAGAGTAAGTAAGATGCCCAAGGTCACCCGGCTAGTTCATGGTTGAGCTGTGCTTTGAGATAAGAGTTTTACTACAGATCCTTTCACAGGAGGTTCAAATGCATTCATTCATTCATTCACTAAGCAAGCGTACTAATTCAAGCTACTGTCATCTCTCACCTGGATAACAGGTAATAATAACTTCTTAAGTTTTTCCTTTCTATGATACACAGAGGTTCAACCTTGGCTGTACGTTGGTATCACCTGGGAAAGTTTCATCACTACAGGTGCCTAGACTCAGAGATGCTCATTTAACTTGTCTGAGATATGGTCCAGGCAGAAGCTAGGTATATATAAATTCTGATCATGTCCCTCTCCTGCTTTAAACATTTTCCTGAATAAAGGCCTTGATTCATAGCTTGGCTTCCCTCCCTGACTCTGTGACACCGGCCCCACCCTCCTTACCAGCCTCCTTTCACACAGCGCAGCTGCAATCTCAGCACGCTGCCACTCGGGCCTTCTGGACTTCCTGGAATGTTCCAGGCTTCTCGCTGCCTCAGGGTCTTTACATGCTGACCACAATTCCCTTCCCTGTTTGTCTGATCGACTTCTACTTATTCTTTAGGTCTTAGCTTGGTGCAGCTGATTATGAAAGTAGCCACAATTCTTCACCCCTCCTCCAGCGGCACTTCTGGCCATGTGACTTCCTGTGGAGGGGCAGAGTCTCTTTTCCCCCTTCTTGAATCTGAGCTCGGCTGTGACTTGCCCCCATCAACAGGATTCTGCAGAAGGGATGAGCCTGAGCCTCAGCAGTCTTGCAGGCTTCTGCTTCCTCTCTTGGAACCCCACTGTCACCACGTGAACAAGCCTGGTCTGGCCTGCGTGTGGATCCCATCTGAGGCCATCTCAGACCAGCTAACCTCAGCTGATCTGGAAATGAACCACAAATTCATGAGGAGGCCCAACTGAGATCAGAGCCTGGCCTGGATCAACCAATTCTTTCAGTTGATACACAGACTTGTGAGCAATAATAAATGGTGGTGTTTCAAGATGCTAAGTTTTGGGTTGATTTGTTATGCAGCAAATCATAGCTGATACATTTCAATATCACTTCCTGTTTCTCTTCTAACCCAGATCTTGTTCTCCCATTTGTCCATTTTCATGGCACCTTGTTCTAGTAAATTTTGGCATTTATGATAATTGTATCACAGTTAAAAATTGTGCAATTAAGAATTTTTTTCTCTCTCTGATTAGAGTTTAAGCTCCATGAGATCAGATTTGACCCCCGAAATACTCTTTTCATCTAGCACAGTTTTGTACATAGTAAATGCTAAATAAATATTTGTTATAAAACAAATATAAAATTAATGAATACATTCACTAAACATTTATAGTGCTGTCTACATATTGGGTACTAGGCAAAATTTTAAAGATATAAGGATGAATGGCACGCAGCCTTTCCTCTTCTGATGTTCACGTTTTAAAAGGCTGGGACATGCATGTGTAAATAAAAAGTGTAGCCCAAGTTAATAAGTGTAATTGAGGATTACAGTGTTGACGAGAGAAGGATAGAGTAGTTGGTTGAATACATCTAGAGGAAAAAAGAGGTTTCTGGAAAATGCTATATGGAGAAAATATTTGAGAAGATGATTCTATACCTGATGAGTGTGTAGCATGGGTATTCAGATGCCATAAGTGGTGCTGCCCTTGGCAATATGACTTTTCAGAATGCTTAACAAAACTTGTTAATTTTCCGTACAAGAAAAAAGAACGTCTTCCCTCAATTTACATAGAAGCTGCATTTATGGAAAATGCAAACTGCATGAAACCCTGCTTTAAAATTGTACAAAAATTAGGTCCTATGTGTTTATATGTAAATGGAATTAAGTATTAGGCTCAGAGAGTTATAAATAGATTTTCACCCACACGAATGTCTGAAGGGACTTCTGAAAACAAACCATGTGGAATGTGGGGTAATTTTTCGTTGCCTGGGAATGTTCACTGTATCTAGGATACCTAGTTCCCCTGGCTTTTCCCCACTAAATGGCAATGGTGTGACAATGCAAAATTCATTTTCAATTTCTAAGGCTTTTTTACCAGTGTGACACCACAGCAGCTGAGCTACTGATGTAGAAAAACCTGCTTTGACTAGTTCACCTTCGTGTTTTATGAAACAGTGTTATTTGAAAGGCCTATGCTTTCCACACAAGTGTTCTAACACTTTCAAATTACTTTGGTATAATTGCAAAAGAGGATTCAACAGACTTTCTTGAAGGAGAAAGAATCTGAAGACACCGTTTCTGTCTCTGGAAGCAAATGCCCTTAATATCTGTGCCGTTCACAAGAAGGATGTGGTCTGGAAGCCCAGGAAGCCCACATTTCCACAGAATTAAGAAGAGCCCAGCTAAAAACTCATTTCATGGTTCTTGGTCAACATCAGCATAAAACCTGTGAAATTTCCTGGAGACTTAATCTGAATAGAGCGAGTCGTCATTCATTTTTACTGACAGGAGTAGTTTGGATTAGTGAAGAATTCTAGTCGTTAGACATTTGTATAACATTTAACAAATCATTTTAAAGAGTATATAATCAATGAGCAAATATTTGAACACCTGCATTAGGTGAAATCACTATGCTGGCTGCTTTGAGAATACAAAGAATCTTACTAAATGTTTCTGATCTTAAAGGAAGTCAAAGTCTAAATTTGGAGATAGAATGTAATTGTGCAAAATTTACTGACAACAAAAGTGGCAAATGCCTAATGAGTGGGGCAGGCACTAAAGGCTTTCCTAGTTCAAGGGCAAAGAGGTCACTGAGAACTAGAGTCATCAAGGAAGTTTTCACAGAGGCTGGAGCAGACAGGAAAGGGCATTCCAGGTGGAAACAATGGCATGCAGAAAAAAAGCAGGCAGCAATATGAATGGCATCTTCTAGAGACTGTGAATAGACTCATCTGGCCAGAGTGCTACTAGGTAGTAGCTAATAGTAATATAACCATGGCAATTTATAGCCTCATAGCTAATCACTTCCAATACCATAGCAAGATACCAGACTTGGTGCTCTAGGAAAGAGGGGTCATTGAACATTTTGATCAGGAGAGTGAAAGGATCAAAGGTTATTTAAGTAATGGGAGAAACCTTTTGGTTTTTTATCCTGGTTTATATCTCATTGTGGATAAATATCTAGTAAAGAAATACTCCTGGCCCCTGAATCCCCTAATGTAAACATCTCCAGGGAAGGAGGAATTATTTTTCTAACTGAGAATTTGGGAGATACCCCCGGGCATGTGTTATTCAGCCCCCTTCCTCCTCCTCGCCTAAGATATTCCTGCAGAGTGTGTCTCTTTGCTACTTGCACTCTGACTTTTACAGGGATAGGTCGACATGGAGAGGCCTGCATCCGGATGTACTTGTGATTGGGTAACTGTCTAATTCAGAATGAGGTATTAGCATGCCCACTTGGCTACGAACCTCAGCTGCGTTCTCTAAAATAGATTTTATCTGTAAAAAAGCCTGACATTTGGGGCTTCCCCGGTGGCGCAGTGGTTGAGTGTCCGCCTGCCGATGCAGAGTACACGGGTTCGTGTCCCGGTCCGGGAAGATCCCACATACCGCGGAGCGGCTGGGCCCGTGAGCCATGGCCGCTGAGCCTGCGCGCCCGGAGCCTGTGCTCCTCAAGGGGAGGGGCCACCACAGTGATAGGCCCGCGTAGCGCAAAAAAAAAAAAAAAAAAAAAAAAAAAATGCCTGACGTTTGGATCCGCAGATGTCCAATGCCAGTGTTTCTCTCTTAGTTAATTCCAACCTCGGTGGAAGAGTGCTGGTGCTGTTTATAGTTGCAACCAGGGCCATATGCTGCAAAGCCTCCAATTATTTCTGAATTCTGAGTGGTCATTGGGGATCAGATACCATTTACACGTTTTTATTTTAGTTTGCAAGAGCATAGTTTGCTAAATTGAAAATCTGCGGTAGATTATGAAGGGAAAGGAATGATCTTTCTCATTATTTCCATCAAAATATAAACATTAAGAGATAAGTCATCTACCAAATAAATAATCGTCACGGAATATCCCTCATCAATTTATTCTGTTTGTGAAATTAATTCTTGTGCTGCTGGATTTTGGACAGCAGTCTATGTTCTTGAATTTATCTGCTTTTGAACTAAAAAGACTCCTGGTACAGTCCCCTGGTTCTGCATTGTCAGCTGTAAGCTCTGAAGCCCATCCTTTAGAATTTCTACTCCTTGAAATAACAATAGTTAACAGTACTTGGTAGAGTCCTTTGCATGAAGCTCTGAGATCGTCCTTTGTTGAACACATGAAAAGCTGTGAGCTTTCAGGTAAGCATCTGAGGAAAGCAGAAAATACGTGTGGATAAAATTAACCATAGTTTTTGTCGTTAATTTATTACAGTCATCAATAATATCCAAATGGAGAAGTACAAAGTTCTCTACTGGGGGACAATAAGTAACCATTTCATAAAGATTTGACAAGTGTTTCTCCTGAGGATAAGAACATATTATAGAGAATAAAGACATTAATAAATCTCCAGGTACTTCCAATTCAGAAAGTGTACAATTTCAGAAATATTTATATTAATGACATTTTACCTACATAAAATTATCCTTTGACTTAACAACTCTTCCCATGCTGCTCTGAAAATAGCACGGAGCTAATTGAGAAGTACAGATCATACCAAGTGTACCTAATCATTTCTAGTATTTCTTTTTATAGAAGGTGAAAGGACAAATCTTTGTGACTGTCCAGGGCTTTCTGGGAAATCTCAAAAATAGTTTTGGGTGTAAAAGAAATTGCAATTTCTTTTTTTGTTTGTTTTTCAAATTTGGGATATGCTCTTAGCAAACTAAATTCAAAAGAGTCCTAAAAGTAGATTTGGTGGCTTGATTAAGACAGTATCACAGGTGCCTGAGGTGCCTGAGAAACAATAGTGTGGAGGTTAATTCTCAGGTGCCTGAGAAACAATAGTGTGGAGGTTAATTTTATGTGTCAACTTGGCTGGGCCAAGGTGCCCAGATCAAACATTATTCTGGATGTTCCTGTGAGGGTGTTTTTAGATGACATTAACATTCAAATTGGTGGATTTTGAGGAAAGCAGATTGCTCTCCACCATGTGGGTGGGCTGTACCCAATCAGCTGCAGGCTTGACTAGAACAAAAGGCTGACCTCTCTCGAGAAAGAAGGAATTCTGCCAACAGGTGGCCTTGAACTGCAGCACCAGCTCTTCCCTGGGTGTCCAGCCTGCTGGCCCACCCTCATGTTTTCCTTGATAAACCAAAACATTTTCCATCATTATGAAAACACAGTTGTATTTTCTTGCCACTATCTCTGCTAGTATAGTATTAATCACCCATATTTACTATAACTTTTAACTAAATTAACTAACTTCTACTTTCATAGGAAAAAAAACTGGGAGGGAGGTGATTGATAATTATTTGTCCATTCGTAAGCATTTTAGCAGAATTGCTAGGATATGATATACATGGTACAACTACCCACAGTCACATACACCCATTTTACAACCTCCTAAAGTGACAAAATAAATATATCCATTAACATGACCCAAAGGTATAGTCACTCCATAACATACAAAAATAAGAAACAAAAGTATATAGATTAGGTACATATTATTATCAATGCTTTAATATTCTATTTTACTTAGAATCTATTCAGGTGTACAGAGATTAGTCATTAATTAATTTAATATCAGTTCTAGTTAAAGTTAACTAAGAATCTTTACACTTATTTTTAAGCTGAAACATTACAGAACATGTTAAAACTTGAAATTATATTTTAATTTAGTTGAACACCAAATCTTATAAAACAAGATATATGCTTATATTATACTTAACATTAATAAAACCATGATTTGAAAATATGATTATTTTCAAACAAAATGACCAAATCAGTATGGATTCACTTTAATTATGTAAACTTGGATTTTTACATAAAAATACTTCTGGGCTAGTAGTTTCTATGAAAAGAACTTTTTATTCTCTTAAAAATATATTTAAAGTATTAGGTGTTTAGTTTCTTTATTTTCTGGGAAAATATTCTGAATTCTGGGAAAATGTTATATATATATTTATAAGCACTTATTTTCGTTAAACTAATTAAAACATAGCTCTTTTAATTTAAAATACATTATGATCTCATTTCTTAATATACTCTAGAGGTAGAAAAATATTTCACATTCACACACTGAGGGGTAAAGACTTTCCTCCCTTATACAAAGAGATCCCCTGGCTTCAGTTTTACAACTTTAACCATGGGTCAAAGTAAACAAAAAGACTCACCAGACTAGATCTCAAAGATTAGTTCTCCTTCTCAGAGGACATATGATTTTCATTTAAGCTCATAAGTAGACAGACAAACAAAAATTAATAAAACAGATTCTCTGCTGTTTCTCAGCTTAGAATAGATACCCGTCATCCAAGAGAAATCACCAAATGGTCAGATTAATAGAATTAGATGCCCAATCTTGTTGCCGTCGATAAGGAATAACTGGTCAGCTGTGCACAAATCAGACCCAGAACTGAACTTGGCTAAGTATAGAAACAAAAACAAAAACACAAAATCTGGAGGAAAAGACCAGAAAAAGAGTCAGGACAGGTTAAGTTGTTGTGCCCCTTGAGAATCACTCCAAGAACCAAGAAAAGAGATTTCTGGACTTGCTCCATGAAATGAATATTTAGATAATTCAGTTTAATTGGCTCTGTAGGCATCTCAGTGGGACCTCCACAACTGTTAAAGTATAATTTTCAAAAAGTTAAAAACATGACTCTCATTCACATGTAGAAGGACTATTTCTCCAACATTATTCATAGTTTTTCATCGTTGAGGAAACCGGTAAGATGGTAAAGCTGCCTCAGAGAGGACAGCTTTGAGGAACTGGATATTTTATAAGCATTAAAAAATAAAAAAGAATGTTAGAATAAGATTGCTAGGATAGGTACCAAATTGGTTAATGTTCAACAGGACAATAAAACTGTAACCTTTGGGATTATCTTCTCTCATAGAAAGAAATACGCTAGTTAACCTGAAACTTTACAGCATCTGGGCCATAATCAAACTGTAATAGGAAAGTCAAACAGAAACAAATTCCCCAAGAAAATTAAAGAATGCTTGGGCAGGCCTATTCAACCTTTCTGTATGATATTGAAAGAAAATACCATCTTTCCCTTTGATTATTTTTTACAGGTTTTGGGCAATTTTTCTTAATCTTTTATTACCCCTGTTCTGTTTGTATGACTCAAACATGTTTTGATTTTGCAAACAATTACAGTTCTTCTTGAATTTCCTAGGCAGGCTTGATTTCTAGAGGTCAAGCCTTTTAAATATAGGTGTTTCAAATTCTCTTCTAGCATTTGGGTTTACAATGATTCCATTGATTTTTTTTTTCTCTTTATGTCCTCCCAAGATAATGGTATATTCTTTTAATATTAAATACTCCTTCCTTTTTCTTTGTTTCCTAAAACAATCTATAATAATATTCTTCTGTGGGAGGAGCTGTAGCTTGGGACTCCGACGTCTAAAGCCTCCTTCTAAACATATGTGATTAACTAAGTTACGCCATTTACTCGGGGGTGACTCTTGATAAGATAAGCTGCATGAATTCAAAGTTATTCCTTCCACATTTTCCTCTTTGGGCTCTAAAAGGGCTTCAAAACAACATGGAAAGATGAACAAAATTATGGGTAGCTGATCTAAGACTAACTCTTCCTGGTTTAAACACTTAAAGCTAGCATGACACATTACAGTGTTCTGCAGCACAGGTCGGAAGTGGTTACTTTTTTAAAACAAATTTCTTTTTATATTTATTTACTTTTTATTGAAGTATAGTTGATTTACGATGTCGTGTTCGTTTCAGGTGTACAGCAAAGCGATTCACTTATATATATAATCTTTTCACATTCTTTTCCCATATAGGTTATTACAGAATATTAAATATAGTTCCCTGTGCTATACAGGAGGTCCTTGCTGTTTAGAAAAGTGTCTACCTTTGAAGTGTAAAGTCTAGACCTCCTTCCTGGTTGGAGAAATGCAGCAGAGGCAGCCAATGTTGTTCTGCAGGGTCCCTTCCTGGACACTGCCCAGCTCCTCACTGACCCACCACAAGGCCTGCAGGGCTGTATTAGCAAGACTTTTTCCTGTGGTCAAATTCTTGCTAGAATAGGCACAGCTTGCACGCACTTACTAAACCCCCCATTTTTGGGGCATTTTGCCATGGTGTGTGGGTGTTGAGGAAAGCTACAAACCTGCGGAACAAAAGTGCTATCAACTCTAGTGACTTACAAACATCAAAATCCCATATGGTTGACTTCTAAAGCCCGAGGCCTTAATCTGCCTCCACAAGCTGCACTAGATAAAAGCCTCACAACCCACAACTAGAAGAGCCAGCCGCCTGGCATAAGGTCAAAGCTCCACAAAACCCATGGTTGCTAAAATCTATGACCTAAAGCCTGCAACCAAGGCCCTATCGGGAACCTTAATCTACAGGTGCTGTAGTTTTCCAAATTCGAACCCTTTTCTATTTCTGAAGTTTTCCAGCTCATTAAACTGAATGTTGGATTCATAAGGAAAATAAATAGCAGCCCATTTTTTTCTTGCCCCAGTTTGGATACTGAGAGATAGTCTATGGAGTCGACAGGCTGAAGATGGACATGGCATCTTTATTTGAATGAAGCGGTTGGAGACCACGGCTCGGGTGAGAAGGTCGTAAGGAATTGCATTGCACGGAGGCTTCCTCTTCCACTACCCTTACACACGAGGCAGTTTCCAGGAGTTGTGCAGCGGTGGAGGGAGTGTGAGTGAAGAGGCTTCCAAGCTACAGAACTAAGGTACACACAGGTAAGTTACTCTCTTGGGAAGGAAGGAGTAACAGAAAAGTGGGAACATCCTCTAATTGAACTCTTTCCAGAACATCGAGTCCAACATGAGACACAGAGAACTAGAATCACTTTTTAGATCAGGACCTTGGAACAAAAAGGTGACAGGCCTTGGGATCTTAGAATCTTCCATTCATGTGTTATTCATTCGTTTGTTCATTCAAAAATATTGATATTCTACTATGTGTTCCACATTGTACTAGAAACTGGAAAAGAACAATACATAAGATTCGTAGGGTTCCAGCTTTCATAGAATTTCTAATTTGTGTGAAAGACAGAAATTGAACAAATGCTTGCCCTTATCATGGCTGCCCAAATCCAAGAAAACACAGGGTTCTCAGGAACTTTTCCTCTTGAAAATGAGGGAAAATCCAAATCAAATTGGCTTAAGAAAAAAAAAAGCATTTTATTTGCTTACATAATTAAAGAGTTGACGTCTTGAGGCGTATCTCGCAGTAGGGGTTCCAGAGCCATCCAAGTCTGGCTTCCCATCTCTACTTCTATTGTGTGCATGTCACGTGCTGCTTACAGAAGCCTCTTGCAGATACAGCAGCTCTAGATCTTACGTCTCAACTTCAAGCCCAGTGGAAAAGAGTTAGAATCTTTATACCAGAATTCTCAGAAAAAGGTCTGATTGGGTAATAAGCCCATTTCCATGCCAACCACTTTGGCTTCGGCTTGTGTCCCATGGAGCTCCACCAGAATGAGATGTGTGGTGTGTGAGTGAGGGTGAGCCTAGGTCCCCAGAAAGGATGGGATAGGCTTATTATTAGAAGGTTGAATGGATACAGGGGCACAAAAGCCACAGTTGTTCACCATGAGTGAATTAGTCTGGGGATAACAGAGAAGCCTTCTCTTCGGAAGACATGGTGTCTCCGTGATATGAAGATCTGTAGATGTTAGTTAGAGTTTAGAGATGGTAAAGAGCATTCCAGGTTGATGGAACAGTGTGTGAAAGATTAGAGGGAAGAAAATTATATATTTCAGGCCACTGTGATCATAAAAGTGATAAAGGGAGGGGGGAGATTGGAGAGTAGGTTGGAAATGTAATAGGTATCAGATTAGAACAAGTCTTGTCGGTCATAGCAGAGCCTTTATTTTGGTTTTAATCTAGCCATTTGGATCAAGGAATGGTAGACAAGGGAGAAAGAAAGAAAGAAAGAAAGAAAGGGAGAGAAAGGGGGAAGGGAGGAAGGAAGAAAGGAAGAAAGAAAAGAAAGAAAGAAAGAAAGAAAAAGAAAGAAAGAAAGAAAGAAAGAAAGAAAGAAAGAAAGAAAGAAAGACAGACAGAAAGAAAGAAAAAGAAAGAAAGAAAGAAAGAAAGAAAGAAAGAAAGAAAGAAAGAAAATTTACCTGGGTGACTATATATTCTATGGACAACATTCCATTATAATCTCAAGGGTCTGCCCATTTTTTAAAATGTACTTGAATGTAGATATAGCTAATATTTCTTAAAATAAATGGTCCCTTAGCTGGGCATTAGAAATCATTGTGCTCACCAGAGACATCTGATAAAATGATAGTGGGTACGGGCTATGACTTAACATACTGAGAAACAATATTATCATCATTCTCTTTTGATTTAGACTCACTGTTCTTCAAATAACTTTTTTATCTTTCAGTGGTTGGAACCAGGCCAGTGCTAAGCAACAGTTATATATTAATACTAAGAAGAGGAGGATGCGTGTGCAATGTCTTAGCACAGCTATCATTTCACCAGGCGTGAGGTGTAGGGGCCAAATCATCGGGTCAGGGCATGACCGCATCCTCTTTGAGATCATACTATCTTGGAATACAGAAACTTTTTAGAGAACAGAAGGCAATAGAAACGTCAGCAGGGGATTTCTCTTCATTTTGCTGCCAAACTTTTCACCTTACCATTCTCCAGATTATTAAGAGATCAAAAGCTACTGTGGCGATGAGCCAAATCACGAACTTTTGCTGCCGACGCTGTAGGGAGAAAGCTAATGACTGAACAATATCTGCATCCCAGCAACATCGAGATGATGTGGAGTGAAACCTCTTGCTGAATCAGGATTAGCAACAGTGATTTGACAATATTTTCCTAGGCGTTTCTTGACTGAAGTAATGGCAGAAAAATTAAGGGTGATGCTGTAACTGGTAGAGTCTGTTGTTTCTCAGAAAGAATGCAACTATGTGAAGTGATGGATGTTAACTAAACTTATTGTGATCAAGTTGCAAGATTTACACATAACAAGTCATTATGTTGTACACCTTATACTAACACATGCTATAGGTCAATTATATCTCAGTAAAACTGGAAAAAAACAAACTAGGAAGCGACAACTGAAAAAAAAAGTCTCGTTTATGCCAGATGTGTACAGCTGCTGATTCAGAAATATATGAAGTCTTGGACAAGAAAAAAAATGAAAGAATGTAAATTAATGGATAGACGAGTCTCTTAAGAGTGTAGGAAGATGCTGAACGGAGCCCCAGCTTCTTATGAATCAAAAATGCAGAAAATGTAAGTGGAGATCTTAGAAAGAGAGATATAACAAGACCTAGGTGAGAGCTATCCTCGTGCAGATCCACCCAGAGAAAAAGGTCAACATGACCCTTGCTCCCTGGGCTTATGTGTGCTAAGGTCTCCAGTTCTGAATGTTTCTGGCAAGGAAGTTATGGAAGGTTTTAGGGTTTAGGGTTGTGTGCAGAAGGGCCTTGGTTTGGGAACAGGTGTGTCTAAATGTATACGGTAAGTATCTTTGCTTTTTTGTAGTAAGGCTACCCCCTCCCCCAACTTGTGAACTAAATAAAGAAATTATTCTACCATCATATCTATTGCTTCAAAACTGGCAAGAAAAAGAAGAGATAGAAAATCATTAGGCTTGACTGAAAGGAAATCAGGCTGTAATGTTTTTGAATTTGGGTCAAATTCCAGAGCTTTGATACTGAACTCCTTTGGGCAATTTCTATTAGATATCTCATTACTGGCCTGTGTCTAGTGGCAGAAGAGAATTGTAAGCATTCTGCGGTCTAAGAGAGCTGAAAAATTGTTACGAGGTTGTGTGAGCCAGTCTTTCAAAGATGAGTGCTTCTTTTCATATGTCTTTTGGGGATCCCATATGCCATACCAATAACCAGCACTGGTCCCTTAATTGTTTGGGGTCAGAAGAAAGCTGGCAGAGCAACGATGGGCTTTGGGTTTTACAAACTGATGATTGCACAACTTGAGGAAAGGACAACTGTTCTGTCTTAAAGAATGGCTTTCTCAGCATATGGGAACCACGAAAGTTACAATGGTCTTGAAGCAAACTGGCTGGCAGGAGCAAATGCCTAGGGAAAACACAGTGAATCTCTGGGACTCTCCTTACCACAAGCAAGAGTATCTACCAGCTAATATAAGCTAATTGACAGCGTTGCTAGTCTTTCTTCTACCTCTTCTCAGGCTTGCTCCCAATCGGAAGATTTGGTCTTTGGTTGCTGGGTCCCTGGAAAAATAGTTTCCCACCATTCTTTTCGTCTTTATCTTCAGCAGAGATGGAAGGAGGCAGACAGAATGAGGTCTGTCTGCAGTCAGCATGACTGTGAGAACTGTTTACATCTGTGTAAATCTATGGGGGGGACGCTATTCGCTATGAGAGTGGTTGCTCAGAAACAGAATAGGGAGATGTGGGTGGAGGTTACAGGAGAGCCATGGGAGGGGGAAGGAAGGGGGCCAAGGGTGGGTTCCTCTGCTCATGGCCAAGGAAAGAAGGGCTGTTTGCAGAGCTCAGCCTGCAACTTAGAAACTGTCTGCACAACCCAAGATGCAGGATGTTGCAGGAAGATGTGGTCCACGGTGACCGCAGTGAGGATTGGGAAGGCAAGTGACCCCCATGAGACTTTTCAGCCTTAATCTGTGCCATTTGACCCTTGGTCCAAAGACATGGGGTTTGTGCCACTTGCCCCAGGAGACAAATTTGCTCAACTGTTCCCAGTTTGAAGGGGGACACCTCGGGGTGTCCTGTCCACCTTGGGGAATTTTTCTTCTGGCCTCTGTCTCCCCTCCCCTCCCCTTCTCTCTGTCTCTCTCCCTCCTTCTTGTTTAGCTGGTCATTCATTTCTCAAGAGTCTTCCCCTATGATCTTTTTTCCCACCAGCATCCAAGGCAAAGTCCAAGGCGTGTTTAGAGGACTTTTAACGGGTGGGAGACTGGGGAAGAGGTGTGGGGAGGGTAAGGAACGTAGCATGGAGACCACGAGGGGCTTGGTAGACATGAACTTGCCTTTTTGTTTTTTGCCACTGTGCTCTTAAATTTGTGCGATTGTTTAGTGGATAATCATGTTACTTTTCTTACCTTCTGAGGCATGCACGCTTCTCTCTACGGAGAGATAAAGACTTATTCACTTCAAACAGCAGGCCCAGGCATTCCAGGGGTGCATATTCGTAGCATATCTGTTAATAATCTCTAGGTACATGATGTCACGTGGGCAGATCTGACCTGCTACGCTGCTTTCCCCACTGCTTTCTTCAGAAGTAGGTCCCATTTCCCAGGCTTCTGGGCAAAGGCATGCTGGGAAAGCCAAATGCCTTGACCAAGGACGCTTTGAAGAAACAGGGAGTGAGGCAGCTCTTACCTCCTCTCACAGAACTTCCTGATTCATAAAATGGAAGAACAGTTAAGACCCCTAGAGGCCACTGTGTCCAAGCCTCTTCATTTTACAGAAAGAGAAACTGAGGACCAGAGAAGTGACTGGCCCAGGACTCCTATTTATGGTAGAACTGGGACTAGCATTTCGATCCCTGATTCCCGGTCCGGGGCTCTTTTCAGTCAACAGCAGTACACTCAGGGGCCCTCATTCTCCCTCCCTAAACCCTGGAGCTGTGGGCGGGCGGGGGACAGATATGGTGGCTTTACACCCAGTTGTTTCCTTCGGTTCTCAGGCCCCTCAGCTTCTGCACGGGAGACTTATCCGCAATTTCTTCTTCCCGTCTCCCGAGATTCCTGGGTACTAGTCCCTGCTATAATCCCAGAGAGTTCCTTCCCGGGGCATCAGGGCTCGTCAGCAGTTTTCGTCTCTGGGACAGAAGTGGCAGGACCTCAAGAACTTTCGCTTCTAAACACTCAGCTCAATCTCTACCTGACTCAGCAGAGGCTTCTGGAATCTCCCCTCTGTGTGCTGACCAAGTCTCAGATGGGCATTAACCAGAAGCCGTGGGTTGCCTCTCTGTTTCTGTAGTGAGAAGACCAGAAAAAGCTGATGATGACCATTGAGGAAGAAAACTGCACAGTAGGTAAACACTGCATCCTCTGCTCTATAAATAACCCTAATTAAGATGAAAACACCCCCACGGTCTCATCTTTTTTAAATTTTTTCTGTTGGACATCATGGGAGGTCCTTGAAGCAGAACCTCTGGTGCTTGCCAACAATAACCAGGCTCTGAGAAAGAGAAACGTCTATGCTTCTTCCATTTTTCTGGCTAACTTGACTCTGATTGTTTTCTGAGGCTTGACGCTGATCCATCTTTCTTTCCCCTCCTGTCTTTTAAGGTGACTTTCAGAGCCCCCATGTCTGACTCCATATTCTCTCCTAAGGTCCCAGTTGATTTATGAAAGCAGTTCAGCAGGGCTTAATTCATCACGCAGTGAAAATAGTGCCAGGAGGGTTTCCCTTGGAGGGAGGAGTCGTGGTTATTCTAGGCTCATTTTTAAAAGGGACCAGATAACATTAGACATTGTACAGAATTTCTTTCTCTTAGAGACTGGTGGGCGTGGGAGAAGTGGCTCAGCTATCTGAGGGGGCTGACAAGAGTCTTGGGCCTCAAGGGAGGGCACTGGAGTGGCTGGGTCATTGTACATGAAGTGGGTGGAGATACTGCTGCCACGAACCAGCCTAAGAGCGGGCTGACTGCATGCACAGAGCTTAGCGAGGCCCTGCTCTGTCCCTACCCTCCGTCTCCTGAAACGGGAACTTGAGATTTTCCCATACTGCCCTGTGGGCTGGACAGATGACAGGGGCCACACTACCCAGCACCAGGGCCAGGGTGGGAAAGGCAAAGAGAGAAGGGGTCTGGAACCAGAGAAATTACAAAATCCCGGGGCTAAAAATTAGAGTTTATCAAAATTTAAACTCTGAAATGATTAGCAATCAACTCCTAATGTTGTGAACAAAAGAAACAGATTCTGAGAAGGTTTACTTGCTCAAGTTCACATAGACAACCAGTGGCAGAGCCAGGGTCACTCCTAAAGGACAGATGCTAGGTGGTCTCGTCAGAATCACCCTCTGCCTTTGTACATCTCATGCCAACTTTAAGTCTCCAAACACTCCCACACAGTTAGGCCACAAATATTTATTGAGAGTAAATATTTAGTGCCCCTTCATGCTCCCAGGCATCCCATGATCAACTCTATCATTTTTCTAATGACACTGAACTCATCTGTTTGTGACTCTGCCTCTTTCACTTGTTGTGAAGATTGAAATCATGTCGTATTCAACTTCCTACGACTGGGACCTATGTTTGCTGAGTCGTATTGATTTTTTGCAGGCCAGACTCTGTTCTTAAGAAGATATAAAAGATATAAAGCATATGCCCCTTTATTCCTGTAGCTTATAGCCTAATAAGAGGTGTAAGAAATACACGTGTGAATCCTTTTATTTCTTTATACAGGAAGATCTTCAAAAATCACACTTACTTAGTAAATACAATCTGAAAACTTTAACCAGATGCCCAAAGTGGTCCTTTCCTTGGTCCCATCGTCTTCTTACTCCCCTTACTCATTTACATGTGTCAATTGCATGGACAATTTTAGGTCCCCGAAAAGTCCTTGCATCCCCAATTCTAGTCACTTTCCCTACAGAGTAATCATACCCTATGTTGAAATCCAACGTATCCTTCAAGAGCCATTTCAAATGCTTCTTCTTTTTGATCCCTTTCACCCAGGAGTGGCTTTGAAACTCCTTCCACACGGTTTTTATCCCTTATCGATACGACAGGGCCTTTTGTATCGTGGTGGCTGGGTGTATAAAGTGAATTGTATCTCTGGTTCCTTCCCCAGCCTGCATGTTCCTCAGAGCTAACTAATTTCTAACTCAGCAACTCTCAGTGCCTAGGCTAAGGAATGCCAATAAATGCTCAATGGACATTTGTGGAATGGATCAATAAATCTACCTTGGTAGACTGAAATTACTGTAGGCTGGGATTACATCTTGTCTTTACATTCCCATCACATGTAAAGGTTGCTTTTCCAGTAGTATCGGTTTCATCCACGTTTGTTGATTGAAAGCACAACTAGGCATTACAAAGGAGCCTGCTAAAATGCAAACGTATGGAGTGTTTCTTAAGGGTACTTGCCTAGGAAGTCGAGTTATGCAGCGGAAATACTGTGTGCTCCCTTGAGAAGGTGTTTCTGAGCCAGAATCTGGGTGGGGGAAAGGTGGGAGGAGAGTGCAAGGATGGAGAAAATCAGACTACCAATAAGGAGAAACCAGCCCTTGGCATTCTAAATAAAGGGCCCCGAGAGATCAATGCCACACTCACCGCTCACGTTTCAGTTCGTCAGCGGATGGGAATGTCAGTGGAGAGATACTGGTTTGGAGGTCAGAAGACACTTGGCAAGTTGTTTATTTACTTTGAACATCCACTTTCTCATCTATAGAAGAATAATTTGTTTCAGGCCCACTGGGTGGATCCAATGAAAGAACGTACGAATGTAAATTTGAACTGTTTCTCTTTTGACTCTTTGAAGCAGCTTCTGGCATTTCTCTTCTGAAGCTTCTCCTCTACTGAATATATATTTTTTTGTTTGTCCCTTTTCTCTGGATTCAGGGATTTTGTTTACTAGTAAAAGGATTATCTGCAGGTCATGTGCTTGCTGTTGGTGTTCCTTTTGGCTATTCTTAAGTAAATAATCATGGATTTAGGGATAAAATTGTCTTGACAATATTGTTTATAAAACCTGAGAACCAGATGCAATCTGCATATCTAGCTATAGAGAACTAAACAAAATACAAAACACCTGAGAGATAAAATGGCATTCAAGAGGTAGTTCAGTCTATCTGTGAGGTTAAGAATGATATCCACACTTCTGGTACCCATTTGCATTTATTTAATTGTTTAGAGAACTGCTGAGCATCTTTTTGTTTCTTGGTTCCGTGTGTGTATAATATGTACTATTTTATATCTATCTATCTATCTAGTTTGTTTTCTTATTTGTTTTAGTGTGCAAGATATCTCCAAAGACATGGAAATCAATCATAGACGACCATAGATTTTATCACCCCATCAAGATGTGAAAACTGGTGCTATTAATAACATAACAGAAAAATAAGCCCATACTCTGATTGCCACGGCCAACATTAGGGCTGTGTCGCTGCCCTTACACACTAAGACTCCCGGCTTTCTTCTTCTGCGTTCCTTATTCTTGCCAAGGGTTCGCTCAAAAATACAATCAACTTGTTACTGCAATGGCTCTGCTTTACAGAAAAGTTGTAAAGATAATGCAGGGAGCTCCCATCTACCCCTCATCCAGTTTCCCCTAATGCTAACCGTCTCACATGATCATGGTACATTTATCAAAATGAAGAAGCCAACAAGGTGCCTTGCTATTAACTAAGCTTCTGACTATCATCAGATTTTGCCAGATTTTACAGTCATGGCCTTTTTCTCATCCAGGATCCAATCCAGGATTTCACATTGCACGCAGTCATCATGTCTCCTTAGTTGACCATGTGTTGTGATAGTTTTCCCCCTTGTTTCTCATGATCTTTAGGGTTTTAAGTAGTACTGACCAGGTAATTTGGGTTTGTCTGCTGTTTTAGTCATGATTAGACTGGGATTATGGGTTTGGAGGAAGAATGCCATAAAGGTGACAGTCTCTCCTCGTCATCATGGGGGTCCATGTTATCGATATGTCTTATCAGTGGTGAAGTTTACCTCGGTCAGTTGGTTAAGGCAGGGTTTGCTAGGTTTTTCTATTGTAAAGTTATCTCACTTTTTAAAATGGAACTTCAGCGATAGGAAACTGATTTTGTTGGGCTCATGTTCCTCATAGCTTTTCTTTGATTTGCTGAACGTCAGGTCTATAGCCCCAGAGAAAAGACTGAGCCTAGATATTTCTTTAGAGCCCGTAGTCCTTCCCTGACGATCACATGGCTCCTGCAGTATAAGGTACCCTCCAAAAGGGGGTTCCTTCAAAGGTTCAGAAGGAAAAACCCGTCAATAAGAGCCGGTCCAGGAATCATGGGTGGGTCCCAGGCAAGAGTTCCATGATGACACAGTCCAAATATCATCCAGATGGAACGGCCCTAAAAAAACACCCTCTCGCCATTCTTAGAGTCACTCCAAGGCAAGGCTGAGGGGAGAATGAGAGCATCTGCCCAGAGGCAGGCAATAAAAGAGTGCATTTTCTACCAAGAATTTAAAAACAATGATGAAACTCACTACAAGTCAATCTGCATTTTTATTACCACCATGCACTGGGAATTCTAAACAATCTAAGTGACAAAATGCTCCTCCTCAGAGGGTAGACGTTGTCCACCACCGCCTCCTTGGGCAAGTCACTGACCATGGCTGGTTAAGAGGATTTTGGATGGAGTGAGCCCGCCATCTGAAGGCATCTTCAAGGCAGCATTGGCATAAGGGTTATTAAATACCTGAGTTCATACAGCCTCTGTCATTTCCCAGTTTTGTGACTTTTAGTTACTTATCCTAAATATTTCTTCATCAGTAACGTGGGACTAATTCCATATAATTGTTGGGAGGAAGAAATAGTTAAGTTATGTAATGGATTTAATGCATATGGTAGAAGTCAGTATTTAAAGGAATAGTACTACTTCAACCGCTTACTCCTGGCAACTACACTAGAACATGTCAACTTTGAGGATAGAAAATCTTTGTCAGTCTAAGGCTCTCTGGTCTCCAAGATGCCTTTGACTTTTAGAATGATGTACCATACTCCCAGGAAGTAATTGAATTCTGGGCAGAACTGGCTGGGAAGTTTGCTTCTGGTCCAGATTCAGTAAGCTTGGCTTCCTAAAAAAGATTAAATTCACTAAAGATCTTTCAAAACCACACTGAGACGTAGGAAAAGTGCACAAGGAACCCTTGTAGTCTTGGGTTAGGAGATAACCACTGAAAGAAGACTCCTCCTTAGGATGAATGGGAAAGCCACGTCTGAGGTCAGAAAGATCTCTTTGCTGGCTTGAGAGAATGGAGTTCATATGCAAGCCACACTCAGGTTATTTTATCTCCATCATCATCATGATTATCTGTGATTCTGAGCCACCCGAAGCTTGGAGATCATCAGTCCACCATTAAAACGGACCAAAGCACCTGTAAGGTGACAGTCAATAGTGTTTCTAAGGAACCAAGTTCAGGGGCTAATAGTGCACAGACTGGGGACAGTTGAACAAATTTGTCTCATGCAGCAAGTGGCACAAACCCCTGTCTTTGGATCAAGGGTCAAATGGCACAGATTAAGACTGAAAAATCTCACATGGGTCGCTTGCCTTCTCATTCCACACTGCTGTCACCATGGACCACATCTTCCTGCAACATCTTGCATTCCACTGGGGCTGTTACTGCCCGGTCAACTACCCTAAGGTGGGAGAACTCTTATATCATCTGGGATGATATACCTCTGGGATATACCTCTGGGATAAACAAGTCCTTCCAAGAACTAGCTAGATTTTAGAGTCTGCCAAGAATTCCCGGTGGCTTTCTCATCCCCTGTGAGGAGCTTTCCCTCATAGGGAAATACTATGTGATTAGTATTCTAAAGGAAGCATTGCTATTCTAGATAGTCACAGAATTTTTACCACATAAATTGAAAGAATTTTCAAGTGAAAAGATACTTTGGTTCTTGTCTGAGTGAATTTTTGAGTGAGTGATTGTAGATCTCTGTAAGAATTGTATTTAACCCATTTTATTTTTATCTGACTTTATGCCACATTGAGCCTGTAAGATTAGGGCACTTTATCTAGTAACTTCCATATAGAAACAAAAGCAAAATTATTGAAAGAATAAGTCAGTCTATGTGGTATCAATTCCTTTGGGTCTCAATTAGTAACCAAGCGTAGTGTCTTTAGCAAGCAAACTGGGGCTCTTTCGTGAGAAAAGACCTTGAATTCCAGTTTAAATTGAATGAAAAGGAGGTAAAAAATTATATCTAAACTCTGTAAATGTTTAAGAAATGCACTGTTGTTTTCCACTTTTGTTATAACATAGATTGCTTCTCAATTATTTTGGCCATCAGGCATCTTGGTAATCAATAGAAAAGTTCCAGCAAACTAATAATTCTAATTTTATTGTTACCTGGTCTGGTCATTTCCGTTGGGGGTACATAGTACAGGAAGAGGGCACAGAGACAGAAGCAACACAGAAAAAATAAGAAGGAAAAAAATGAATCCTCATACATAGGTGGAAAAATAAAAGAAAATGAATTCCCCTGTGAAATAGAGCAGGGGACTGGGGAGCACGGGAGGGATGAGATTCGGTACATGACTGAATCTGTCCTCTTTGGGCTAGAATCCGAGATTCCCTCTTCTTCACCGCTGATTAATGGAGGGTTCTTTCCAGTCTGTGAAAGGTGCCTCCTCGGTGCCTGGGTTCTCTGAATTTGGTGAGAGGGTTACAGCTTTGCTGTTGCCTGGGCAGGACAGAGTCAGGCTGTGTGGTCGAGCAGAGCAGACTGACATCCAGAACTTTTCTGCTAGCTCACCGTCTGCGTGTGAACCACCTAACCTAGAGCCCATCCTCTGAGTCAGAACATCAGATAAAATGCAGTGAACTCCTGTTGTGAACTATGGGAAAAGGTGCAGAAACAAGGAAAGTGCTATTTATTGTCAAGCTCGATCCCTATTTGACATCTGAAATGGAGACTGTTGTAATTCATCAGGTCAGAATCAGAGGATTTTTTGTAAAAGGATCCCAGATAGTGTGTTTGCTGATCAGACCCTGTGGGAGAAGCCAGCCTCTTCCCTCCAATGCCATAGATCTTTAAGGACTTTCCCCTTTCTTTCTTTTTTTCTTTTTCTTTCTTTCTTTCTTTCTTTCTTTCTTTCTTTCTTTCTTTCTTTCTTTCTTTCTTTCTTTCTTTCTTTCTTTTTCTTCCTTCCTTCCTTACTTCCTTACTTACTTCCTTCACTTCCTTCATTCCTCCCTTCCTTCCTTCCTTCCTTCCTTCCCCTCTCTCCCTCCCTCCCTTCCTTCCTGTTCTTCTTGATGACTACCTTTTTCAAGAGAATTTAAGAATAATGTGTTAGGGCAGATATGTCTCCTTCCTTCTCAAGGAGCATTTCTGGACCACCAGCAATGGCTGTGACAAGGCAGGTGCTTATAGTGGCCAGGTGGATGGGCTTTGGAGTCCAACAATCTGTGTTTAAGTCCTATTTCTCCTGTAAAATCTGCCTGAACTTGGACAAGTTATTAGTTTCATTGTCTCGGTTTTCTCATCCATAAATCAGGGTATTTCTCATCCATAAATCAGGTGAAGACTAAATGAAATGATATTTGCATTTGTATTAACTTTCACTATCATAAATGCTTTGCCAAGTTAGAGTTGCCCTTGCTCCATCGTTTCCAGATACTTTAGCTGAGGTTTCGATTTGACATTTACAGCTGGGATCTGCAACTTCTCACTCCGTAGAGGAGAATTCTGGCACCAGGGTACACTTGTGGCCCTCAGGCTGTTTGAAAATCTAGTGTAGACCTCTGAGAGGCCCCAATCTCGTTTTTCAGGCATATCTCATTGTGTGGTTTGATCTCTGCTGGTTAATAGTGAAAACAGGACTTATTTCCAATTCAGATATATACCCTGGCATAATAACAGGGTTTAAAAAATTAGCTGAGTTTCATATAAGTCGGAAGTAAGATGTGATATCAAAAATGGCAGGGCTTCCCTGGTGGCGCAGTGGTTGAGAGTCCGCCTGCCGATGCAGGGGACACGGGTTCGTGCCCCGGTCCAGGAAGATCCCACATGCCGCGGAGCGGCTGGACCCGTGAGCCATGGCCGCTGAGCCTGCGCGTCCGCAGCCTGTGCTCCGCAACGCGAGAGGCCGCAACAGTGAGAGGCCCGCGTACCGCAAACAAACAAAAATGGCAATGTAAACTCATCATAATGATTGAGAACTAGAATGAAGAAATGCTGTGCCTGCTGCATCCCGTGATGGTCAGAGCTCAGAGTATCTTAATTATTTCTGAGCATCACGCTTTAAAAGGAACATCGATAAACCAGAGCAAGTTCAGAAATTTGGAAGCAGGTAGCAAAGAGTCTTGGAACTCTGTAACTAGGGATAGTTGAGGGAAATGGGCAGACAAAACCAAATGGGGACACTACCATTGTCTTCAAATATTTACAAGAGAAATAATTAAACATATTTTTTCTCCTAAAAAGAGGACCTCGAGGGTTATAAGTAGCCCAGTGGGGAAGAGATTTAGCCAACTTTTGGCTTAATGTAAGGAAAGTCAAGTCCATGAGGGTAGGGACTTTATTTTGGTTTGTTTGCTTGTTTACAGCTTTTCTGTAGTGTTCAAAATACAGCTTGGACACTTAGTTGTCACTTAGTAAATATTTGTTGAATGAATATGAATAATGGTTTTTCAAACAGTAAGAGCTGCCTCAAAATGGACTGAGCTTCTTTATTCCTGGAATTATCCAGACGTGATCTTTGGTGAGACATGATAGAAGACATTCAGATATGACATGTGAGCTGGGCTAGGAGAACTTCAAGGTCTGTATCAACACCGAGATAGAGTTATTTCATAAACCATCGAAAGGACCAGTGACCAGAGGACAAACATGAAGGTTGGTGCCCTTTCAAAGCAGCCTCTCAACAGTCGTTTATCCCCCAGCAACCGCTAAACCCCACTCCTGAGTTTTGGTTGTAATGAACTCATGGCTGGCAGGGGGACTCATTCATTAATTGCATGATTGTTATGGCCCCTCTAATCTGACAAGGACACAGCTTTCAGCTCTGACTTCCACGATCTTCTCCTAAGAGTGTCCCTGAATGGAGTCTGGCAGTCATCAAAACCAGGGAAGGATGCACTGTTCACTCCGAATCCAGCATCACTGAGTTCCTCCTTCCTCTTGCCCATTAGCTCTCACCCTTACGGCCAGTGAAATGCCTGCAACGCTCTGCTTACCTGCTTGGCCCCGTACTATCCACACACCCCAGCCCTGCACTCTTTTCTTTTTTTTTATCAGAGCCGGAATCAAATTCCCTGAGCCTTTAACTGGTGTGTAGACTCCGAGTATAAACACGATCCCTGGCATTAATCATGGGTAATAGAAACCAGAGATGAACTGTCACGTAGCTTGCTATCCCGTGGCTGAGTCAATGCAACCTTTTACAAACACACTAAGAAATACACACGCAGGCTGGGAATGGAGCATGAAAGAAATTCCAAAGCATATTTTCCTCCCCCGCCAACCCCCTTGCTTTTCTTTTTTTTAATTGCACAGGAATTCAGTAACCAGAAAAACATAAGAATTAAAAATAGAATCAGAACTTCTAAGCATCTGCCCTAGAGGAGCATGTTGAGAAAAGGCTTTTTTATTTATAGGCCATTCTTGTAGCAAGAGATTTAACTATTTCAACCTGGAAAATATACACCCTCCATCTGGTGGCTACCTCCTCACTTCAGTTGCCCCTCTCAGCCACACTGTTGTCGGCCACATGTTATAGAGGACAGAGAACTAGTCTTGAAGTTAGAACAAAGACCCGAGTTTAAATTTTATACTTCTTTCTTGTATTATTTCTGTAACGTTGGGTCAAGGGCTTACCTTCTTTCTAAGTTTTAGTGAACTCATCTGCGAAATGAGAATCAGAATATTCAACACACAGGATTTTAATGAGGATTTAGAGACATAATCATCTGTCTAGTCCAAACCCCAAAATACAGCAGGCGCTTGACAAAGGTTAGGTGATTCTAGATTTTGTCTTATTTGGGAAGCATCTCAGAAGCATGAAGGCTGACATGGCCCAAAAACACAAAGCTGTTCTTCACTCAAAATTCATATATAAACATATGTGATATGAAAATGTAGGGTTTTTGTTAGGGTATTTCACACTGACAGAATCATATTTACGATGATATGGAATCATTTTGGCCATTCTAACACTCCTTTACTGTTAGTGTCAACAGATGCCCAGCAAAGCATGGAAAAAACACAGCTTCTAGCCCAGTTGGTTCAGCATTGATCATTTCTAAAGAGAAAGCACTTAGGAGATATATATAATTAATAGAAGATTAGCAACAAGGTGAAATTCACTTTGTGTGCATTTGGACATCCATCAACCACACTCTGCTAAGCTATATTGCTAATTAGTACTTAAGCATTTTGCTCAGTTTCTACCCAATTCCAAAGCCTCATTACTTGCTAGACCATTATTTATTACCTGGTGTAGCAGGATCGATGCAATTATTCCCATTTCACAGTTGTGTGAGTAAAGAGTAGAGGATTAACAATTTCCAGAAGCCACCCAGTGTCTGCTGTGGGGTTAATCTGAAGATTCAAACAGGTTTTGAGTTCTTTTAAAATAGAATGACTTGGGTAAAATGAAGCTAGGTCTGCCTAATAACCTCTGTTAAGCCCTGACCACAGGGCTGTGTGTGGGAGTGGCTTGTTAAATGTTGACTGTAAATGAGTAACCATATGCCATGTGGCTAGGATAAATATCTTATAATTCACCTTTCAAAGCAGAACACTTTTTAAAAATTGAGGTATACTTGATATACAATATTCTATAAATTACAGGTGTATAACAGTGATTCACAGCTTTTAAAGGTTATACTCCATTTATAGTTATTAAAAATATTGGTGATATTCCCTGTGTTGTACAATATATCCCTGTAGCTTATTTATTTCATACATAATAGTTTGTACCTATTAATCCCCTCTCTCTCTTGCTTCTCCCCCTTCCCTCTCCCCACTGGTAACCACTAGTTTGTTGACTACATCTGTGAGTGTGTTTCCTTTTCATTACATTCACTAGTTTGTTTTGATTTTTTCAGATTCCACATATAAGTAATATTATACAGTATGTGTCTTTCTTGGTCTGACTTATTTCACTTAGCATAATACCCTTCAAGTTCATCAATGTTACTGCAAATGGTAAAATTCCACTTTTTATGGCTGAGTAGTATTCCATTGCATGTCTCTCTCTCTCTGTGTGTGTGTGTGTGTGTGTGTGTGTGTGTGTGTGTGTATGTGTATACACACACACACATATATACCCATTCATCTGTTGATTGTTAGGTTGTTTCCATATCTTGGCTGCTGTAAATAGTGCTGCTATGAACATTGGGGTGCATGTATCTTTTCCAATTAGTGTTTTCATTTTATTCAGATATACCCAAGAGTGGAATTGCTGGGTTATATGGTAGTTCTATTTTTAGTTTTTTTGAGGAACCTCCATACTGTTCTCCATAGTGGCTGCACCAATTTACATTCCCACCAACAGTGTACGAGGGTTCCCTTCTCTCTGCATTCTTGCCAACATTTGTTTTTTGTGGTAAAACAGAATGCTTTGAGTGAGAAAGAGGACACCATCATAAACATTCTGGAGCAAAATGTATAAATAGGAATCATGGGAAATCCAAGACATATGATCATTGTATCTAAAGCAGACTACCCTGGAGAACTGTCTGTGCTTGTAACACACCAGGGAGCCAACTCTCTGCAAGTGGTCTTCAACTTGACCCTGGAACTTGCAGCCCAGGCTTTCTTGAAGATTCTTGGTTTAGAATCATGGAAATGAAATAATACTGAGTCAATCATATCCTGTTTTGTGCTGCATTTGGTGGGTACCATGTGCTGAAGAGAGAATTTCACTTAATTACAGTTGATGATGCAAAGGGTTCTTGTCACCTTGGTCTACATAACCGGAGTCAAGGTTTCTTAAAGGCAATGTAGACAATAATATAAAAAATTTAGTAAATGTCTGGAACGTTGCATTTCTTTCTTTGCACAAAAGTTGTAGATCAAACACTATAAATGTCAAATCTAAACTTCAGCTAATGTGTCTGGAAATGATGAGGCAAGTTCAGGTCCAACTTGGCATAGCATTTATGATCATGAACGTTAATACATCTTGAGTGCCACATCTATTTCTTTTTTCTTTTATTTTTAAACAAGTTTTTGAAGAAACTGGTTTCAAGCTTATGACTCAAATACAGGTTTTCTTAAACAATTTGCATCTTTAATTTCCTCTTTTAGGTTCTTCTGTGAAAGTTCATTTGTTGTTCTTAAATATTTGAGTAAATGTACCTCCTTATGTGTGATTCAAAGTAAATTGTTTAACATGGTATTGTGATACAGTGGAAACAACACAGGATGAGAAAGAATAGCGTTTTGTTTTGATCCAAGTCTGCTAAGTTGCTTTTGACTTTGGGTCACTCAAGCTTTCAGTGACTCTAGGTTTCAGTGTTTGTCTCTCTTTCTCTGTCTCTTTCTCTATTTCTCTCTCCCTCTGTTTCTCCCTCCGTATTTCTCTGCACGTCTCTCTATCTATGCATATGTACATCTACCTATTTATATTTATATATAAAAACAAACCACACACACACACACACACACACACACACACACACACACACACCCCAACAACCAAGCAGTGATCTTGAATACCCCTTCCAGATCCAAGTGTCTGGGGTTTAATGCTGAATTTTATGCTGATTTTGTGAGGCACCTAAGGTAAGTAGTAGAGTCTCAGGATTTATTTAATCAACCTGATAGCCTTCAATTTATTATAATGTGTCCAAATTCACCCTTAACAATGATAACGGCAATTCCAGTTCTAGAATTCTTCCTTAATGAAATAATCCTAAATTTGAAAACAAACCCAACATCTTTTACCCAAAGATGTCTATTATAATATTATAAAAATAGTGAAAATTATCACTTACCTAAAATAATGAAGTAAGTCAGAGGTTCAGTAATTTATGGAGCAGTCCAATGATGTTTCTTCTAGCCATAAAAACTATGTTTTTGAAAAGTATGTACTTACATGAAATATATTTGTGATGTAATAAGAAAAAAACATAGGCAGAAAAGTATACATCAAATTGGTAATTTTCTTAAAAGTACATTATGTAATGGGAAAAAGACGGGAAGGAAATACAATAAAATTTATAGTGAGCATTTTTGAATGATTAGAACTGTGGGTAATTTAACAATAAAACAAGACAAAACATATCTTTTTTTTAACATCTTTATTGGACTATAATTGCTTTAGAATGGTGTGTTAGTTTCTGCTTTATAACAAAGTGTAGCAGCTACACATATACATATATCCCCATATCTCTTCCCTCTTGCATCTGAAAAAGCATATCTTTATTTCAAATATTTTTTGTGTGTGTGATGAAGCTGATATTGAATTATCATCCTCATCATTCTTTAGCACAGTGATACACATTTTCACTTTTTTTTTACATCTTTATTGGCGTATAATTGCTTTACAATGGTGTGTTAGTTTCTGCTTTATAACAAAGTGAATCAGTTATACATATACATATGTTCCCATATCTCTTCCCTCTTGCGTCTCCCTCCCTCCCACCCTCCCTATCCCACCCCTCCAGGCGGTCACAAAGCACCGAGCTGATCTCCCTGTGCTATGCGGCTGCTTCCCACTAGCTATCTATTTTACATTTGGTAGTGTATATATGTCCATGCCACTCTCTCACTTTGTCACAGCTTACCCTTCCCCCTCCCCATATCCTCAAGTCCATTCTCTAGTAGGTCTGTGTCTTTATTCCTGTCTTACCCCTAGGTTCTTCATGACATTTTTTTTCTTAAATTCCATATACATGTGTTAGCATACGGTATTTGTCTTTCTCTTTCTGACTTACTTCACTCTGCATGACAGACTTTAGGTCTATCCACCTCATTACAAATAGCTCAATTTCGTTTCTTTTTATGGCTGAGTAATATTCCATTGTGTATATGTGCCACATCTTCTTTATCCGATGATGGACACTTAGGTTGTTTCCATCTCTGCGCTATTGTAAATAGAGCTGCAATGAACATTTTGGTACACGACTCTTTTTGAATTGTGGTTTTCTCAGGGTATATGCCCAGTAGTGGGATTGCTGGGTCATATGGTAGTTCTATTTGTAGTTTTTAAAGGAACTTCCATACTGTTCTCCACAGTGGCTGTATCAATTTACATTCCCACCAACAGTGCAAGAGGGTTCCCTTTTCTCCACACCCTCTCCAGCATTTATTGTTTCTAGATTTTTTGATGACGGCCATTCTGACTAGTGTGAGATGATATCTCATTGTAGTTTTCATTTGCATTTCTCTAATGATTAATGATGTTGAGCATTCTTTCATGTGCTTGTTGGCAACCTGTATATCTTCTTTGGAGAAATGTCTACTTAGGTCTTCTGCCCATTTTTGGATTGGGTTGTTTGCTTTTTTGTTATTGAGCTGCATGAGCTGCTTATAAATTTTGGAGATTAATCCTTTGTCAGTTGCTTCATTTGCAAATATTTTCTCCCATTCTGAGGGTTGTCTTTTGGTCTTGTTTATGGTTTCCTTTGCTGTGCAAAAGCTTTTAAGTTTCATTAGGTCCCATTTGTTTATTTTTGTTTTTATTTCCATTTCTCTATGAGGTGGGTCAAAAAGGATCTTGCTGTGATTTATGTCATAGAGTGCTCTGCCTATGTTTTCCTCTAAGAGTTTGATAGTTTCTGGCCTTACATTTAGGTCTCTAATCCATTTTGAGCTTATTTTTGTGTATGGTGTTAGGGAGTGATCTAATCTCATACTTTTACATGTACCTGTCCAGTTTTCCCAGCACCACTTATTGAAGAGGCTGTCCTTTCTCCACTGTACATTCCTGCCTCCTTTATCAAAGATAAGGTGACCATACGTGAGTGGGTTTATCTCTCGGCTTTCTATCCTGTTCCATTGATGTATCTTTATTGAGGTGCTCCTATGTTGGGTGCATAAATATTTACAATTGTTATATCTTCTTCTTGAATTGATCCCTTGATCATTATGTAGTGTCCTTCTTTGTCTCTTCTAATAGTCTTTATTTTAAAGTCAATTTTGTCTGATATGAGAATTGCTACTCCAGCTTTCTTTTGGTTTCCATTTGCATGAAATATCTTTTTCCATCCCCTTACTTTCAGTCTGTATGTGTCTCTAGGTCTGAAATGGGTCTCTTGTAGACAGAAAATATATGGGTCTTGTTTTTGTATCCATTCAGCCAATCTGTGTCTTTTGGTGGGAGCATTTAGTCCATTTACATTTAAGGTAATTATCGATATGTATGTTCCTAGTCCCATTTTCTTAATTGTTTTGGGTTCGTTATTGTAGGTCTTTTCCTTCTCTTGTGTTTCTTGCCTAGAGAAGTTCCTTTAGCATTTGTTGTAAAGCTGGTTCAGTGGTGCTGAACTCTCTCAGCTTTTGCTTGTCTGTAAAGGTTTTAATTTCTCCATCAAATCTGAATGAGATCCTTGCTGGGTAGAGTAATCTTGGTTGCAGGTTTTTCTCCTTCATCACTTTAAATATGTCTTGCCAGTCCCTTCTGGCTTGCAGTTTCTGCTGAAAGATCAGCTGTTAACCTTATGGTGACTCCCTTGTGTGTTATTTGTTGTTTTTCTCTTGCTGCTTTTAATATGTTTTCTTTGTATTTAATTTTTGACAGTTTGATTAAAATGTGTCTTGGCGTATTTCTCCTTGGATTTATCCTGTATGGGACTCTCTGTGCTTCCTGGACTTGATTAACTATTTCCTTGCCCATATTAGGGAAGTTTTCAACTATAATCTCTTCAAATATTTTGTCAGTCCCTTTCTTTTTCTCTCCTTCTTCTGGAACCCCTATAATTCGAATGTTGGTGTGTTTAATGTTGTCCCAGAGGTCTCTGAGACTGTCCTCAGTTCTTTTCATTCTTTTTTCTTTATTCTGCTCTGCAGTAGTTATTTCCACTATTTTATCCTCCAGGTCACTTTTCCGTTCTTCTGCCTCAGTTATTCTGCTATTGATCCCATCTAGAGTATTTTTAATTTCATTTATTGTGTTGTTCATCGTTGTTTGTTTCATCTTTAGTTCTTCTAGGCCCTTGTTAAATGCTTCTTGCATTTTGTCTATTCTATTTCCAAGATTTTGGATCATCTTTACTGTCATTATTCTGAATTCTATTTCAGGTAGACTGCCTATTTCCTCTTTATTTGTTAGGTCTGGTGGGTTTTTATCTTGCTCCTTCATCTGCTGTGTGTTTTTCTGTCTTCTCATTTTGCTTATCTTACTGTGTTTGGGGTCTCCTTTTTGCAGGCTGCAGGTTCATGGTTCCTGTTGTTTTTGGTGTCTGTCCCCAGTGGCTAAGGTTGGTTCAGTGGGTTGTGTAGGCTTCCTGGTGGAGGGGACTAGTGCCTGTGTTCTGGTGGATGAGGCTGGATCTTGTCTTTCTGGTGGGCAGGTCCACTTCTGGTGGTGTGTTTTGGGGTGTCTGTGGACTTATTATGATTTTAGGCAGCCTCTCTGCTAATGGGTGGGGTTGTGTTCCTGTCTTGCTAGTTGTTTGGCATAGGATGTCCAGCACTGTAGCTTGCTGGTCGTTGAGTGAAGCTGGGTGCTGGTGTTGAGATGGAGATCTCTGGGAGATTTTCGCCGTTTGATATTATGTGGAGCTGGGAGGTCTCTTGTGGACCAGTGGCCTGAAGTTGGCTCTCCCACCTCAGAGGTACAGCACTGCCTCCTGGCTGGAGCACCAAGATCCTTTCATCCACACGGCTCAGAATAAAAGGGATAAAAAGTAGAAAGAAAGAATTAGTAGAAGAAGAAAGAAAGAAAGAAAGAAAGGAGGGAGGGAGGGAGGGAGGAAGGAAGGAAGGAGGGAAGGAAGAAAAAAAGAAAGAAAGAAGATAAAGTAAAATAAAATAAAGTGAGATAAAATATAATAAAGTTATTAAAATAAAAAAATAATTATTAAGGTAAAATAATAAAAAAAAATAACAAAAACAAAAATGAAAACAACCCCCCAAAACGGCTGGATAGGACCCTAGGACAAACGGTGGAAGCAAAGCTATACAGACAAAATCTCACACAGAAGCATACACATACACACTCACAAAAAGATGAAAAGGGGAAAAAAATCATAACTCTTGCTCTCAAAGTCCACCTCCTCAATTTGGGATGAACCGTTGTCCATTCAGGTATTCCACAGATGCAGGGTACATCAAGTTGATTGTGGAGCTTTAATCCGCTGCTTCGGAGGCTGCTGGGAGAGATTTCCCTTTCTCTTCTTTGTTCTCACATTTCCCAGAGGCTCAGCTTTGGATTTGGCCCCGCCTCTGCGTGTAGGTCGTGGGAGGGCGTCTGTTCTTCGCTCAGACAGGATGGGGTTAAAGGAGCCGCTGATTGGTGGGCTCTGGCTCACTCAGGCGGGGGGGGGGGGGGGGGGGGGGGGCAGGAGGGAGGGGCACGGAGTGCGGGGCGGGCCTGAGGCGGCAGAAGCCGGCATGACGTTGCGGCAGAGGCCGGCATGACGTTGCACGAGCCTGAGGCGCGCCCTGCGTCTTCCCGGGGAAGTTGTCCCTAGGTCCCGGGACCCTGGCAGTGGCAGGCTGCACAGGCTCCCCGGAAGGGGGGTGTGGACAGTGACCTGTGCTCGCACACAGGCTTCTTGGTGGCAGCAGCAGCAGCCCTAGCGTCTCATGCCCGTCTCTGGCGTCCGCGCTTTTAGCCGCGGCTCGCGCCCGTCTCTGGAGCTCCTTTAAGCAGCGCTCTGAATCCCCTCTCCTCACGCACCAGGAAACAAAGAGGGAAGAAAAAGTCTCTTGCCTCTTCGGCTGCTCCAGACTTTTCCCCCGGACTCCCTCCCGGCCAGCTGTGGTGCACTGACCCCTTCAGGCTGTGTTCACGCCGCCAACCCCAGTCCTCTCCCTGCGCTCCGACCGAAGCCCGAGCCTCAGCTCCCAGCCCCGCCCGCCCCGGCGGGTGAGCAGACAAGCCTCTCGGACTGGTGAGTGCCGGTCGGCCCTGATCCTCTGTGCGGGAATCTCCCCGCTTTGCCCTCCGCACTCGTTGCTGTGCTCTCCTTTGCGGCTCTGAAGCTCCCCCCTCCGCCTCCCGCAGTCTCCGCCCGCGAAGGGGCTGCCTAGTGTGTGGAAACATTTCCTCCTTCACAGCTCCCTCCCACTGGCGCGGGTCCCGTCCCTATTCTTTTGTCTCTGTTTTTCCTTTTTTCTTTTGCCCTACCCAGGTACGTGGGGAGTTTCTTGCCTTTTGGGATGTCTGAGGTCTTCTGCCAGCGTTCAGTAGGTGTTCTGTAGGAGTTGTTCCACGTGTAGATGTATTTCTGGTGTATCTGTGGGGAGGAAGGTGATCTCCCCGTCTTACTCTTCCGCCATCTTCCCGGAAGCCCCTCCACACTTTCACTTTTTGCTGCCTGGCAACAAATGCATTTTAGAAAGTTTTTGAAATTGCAAAAAGCATTTTGTAAGTCAGCTTCAGTAGGTTACAATTCTATTGAACCTTTCATATGTGAGTCCTCTACATTTGATCACATTTGATTCAAAATTAGTTGTAAATCTTCAAAGAATTCAATGAACCAAAAATCAAGAGGGAAATCAAATCATATTTTGTAGCTTTCTGATAATTGTAATTTTTGAAAAAACGCTTGTAAGCAAGCTCATATTACAGAAATACATTGAAATTTATTACTTCAAAAGCAACAGAGGAAAAAAAATAATGATTTATGAGAATTTGAATAAAGTACAAGTTTTAATTCTGAAATTCCATAATAGGTCCTTGTTAAACATTTTGAGAGAGATATTTTGATATGGGTCCTATTTTTTTATTGAATAAATTTATATTCTATAGTGGATCAGAATTCTATTGAGGTGGCCTAAAATTTGTCACATCCAAATCTGGCAAAACTTTGAAAATAAACTTTAAAAAACACACCTTACTCAAGAAATTTTAGGTTGAAAATACATCTTTTAAAAATGTTTTTCTCAAAATATTTAATTGAATATAACGAACAAAAAGTTACTTTAGTACAAGATTTTTCAGAATGACTCTTTCAAAGAAACAGTTGCCAACTACTTCATTATTACACTGCTGTCAGATCTGGTCTCCATAGAGGGGCAAATTAGCAATACAAATGAACACAATTTCAAATGTTCTTAATACTTTAAAGGGACATAAAAGATGAACAGTTTTCCAAGAGACAAAGAGCATCTACTCTAAAAATGTCCACTCTCTATGAGAAATCAATCTTATTTATGGGACTGATACTAAGCTGGCATGCACTTCACAATGTGGAAGTGTTGATTAGTGGGGCTTCTGTTCCGATTGCCTGGAATCTGTGCTGATTGGCTGGTGGCTGGTGGAATATTACCCCTGAGTTTTTTTCAGAGTGAGAAGTTTTTCATCTACTTGTATCTGTTGTTGAAGAAACATCTGATAGGAGGCATTGTTGTTGAGACCTGATGTTGCATCACGAAGGGTGACCAAAACGGGATGCAAAGTAAGAAAGGGCAGTGGTCCTCTGGCTCCTTTGGAGGCCAGGGGAGGAGGTCATTATCATGTTTATCTATGGAGACTCCATAAACCTTGCTTTATTGGCTGAGCTAAACTGAAATATTCTGTTCTATTCCCATGCAGCTACCTTTTTATTATTATTATTTTTTAAATTCACAACTCTCAGTTTTTTTTTAAAGTCTACAATTCAATGTTTTCTTTTTATACTATATTCACTGAGTTATGCAACCAACATCTCAATCAATTTTATTTTATTTTTTATTGGAGTATAGTTGCTTTACAATGTTGTGTTAGTTTCTGCTGTACAGGAAAGTGAATCAGCTATACGTATACATATATCCCTTATTTTTTGGATTTCCTTCTCATTTAGGTCACTACAGAGCACTGAGTAGAGTTCCTTGTGCTATACAGTAGGTTCTTGTTAGTTATCTATTTTATACATAGTATTAGTAGTGTATATATGTTAATCCCAATCTCCCAGTTCATCCCACCCCACCCTTTCCCCCTTGGTATCCATACGTTTGTTCTCTACGTCTGTGTCTCTATTTCTGCTTTGTAAATAAGATCATCTGTACCAATTTTTTCAGATTCCACATACATGTGTTAATATACGATATTTGTTTTTCTCTTTCTGACTTACTTCACTCTGTGTGACAGTCTCTAGGTCCATCCGCCCCTGCCCAAGAAACCCTGTACACATTAGCAATCACTTCCCATATACCTCCAACATTCCCCTCCCCTCAGGCTAGGCAGTAACTAGCTTACTCTCTGTCTCTACAGATTTGCTAATTCTGAACATTTCCTGTATATGGAATCTTATGCGGTCTTCTGTGACCGGCTTTTTTCACTTAGCATAACGTTTTCAAGGTTCATCAGTACTTCATTTCTTTTTATGGCTGCATAATATTCCATTCTATGGATATACCACATTATATGTATCCATTCTTCAGTTGATGGGGTATTTAGGTTGTTTGTACTTTTTGGTCATAGTGAGTAATGTTTCTACAAATATCCTTGTATAAGTTTTTTGCGTGGACACATGTTTTTATTTCTCTAGTTATATGTCTAGGAGTAGAATTTCTGGGTCATTTTTCAGAGTTTTCCAAAGCAGCTGTGCAATTTTACACTCTCTTCAGCAGTGTACAAGGGAGCCCACTTGTTTGCATTCTCACCAGCACTTGATATTGTCATATTTTTGACTCTAGCCATCCTAGCAGGTGTGAAGTGTTATCTCATTGTGGTTTTGATTTGCATTTCTCTGATGGTTCCTGTAAAGAATATTGTATTGTTAAAAGAACATTATACTGTAAAGATAAACTGAGGTACGTTAAAATTCTCAAGGCTTATTTGAGAAAACATCAGTTTGAGTTGGGCTGTGCCAAACCAGAGGCTGTTAGGCGCACTCCACCAACAGGAGCTAAAGGCAAGTCTTTATAGAGCAGATGTGGAAGCAAAGCAAGGAAATAACCTGATTGGCTCTAGCTTAAACAGTTGCCTTATTTGGCTGTTTGTGATTGGTCATTCTTTAAATTTTGTTTTCTTGGAAACAAGTGCATTTATAGGAATTGGCTCAGGCTTAGGTTTTGGTTTGCTAACGCAGGCAACAAAGGCATTGGAGCCATCTCAGTCAAATGACCTCATTGTTTAGTTACCTTAGTGATAGGCCTACAATCATTTGTCCTCATTGGAATTAAGAATTATGGAATATTGCAAGTATATCAGACATTCCTAAGTGTGGGTTGGGTGAATAAGTGGCAATGAGAGATATGTTTAAAGTTTAGCTTTAACCTACAGAGGAAAATTTAATTAGCTGAGTCCTTGACTGTACAAGAGGCTGGCAGTCTCTGTTGAGGAGGAATTGAGTGTAAGGTATTCCCTTTAGACTGGAGCCTTTGCCTGCCAGCTGGCTGATGTCCATCAGTGATCAGCACATTAGCAGGTGGTGCCCAGTCCAGCACCTCTGCACTTGCCCCGATGGTTTGTTTGTCTAATGGCTCTTCCCCAGTATGAGAAAGAGAATCACATCTCCCTTGAACACGCATCCATCTTTTAGTTCCCAAGATGACATTTGCTTGTTCTGACCTTGACAGTCTGTCTCACTCAGCCTCTTAAAATATCAAATGGGTTGTGTTAAAACCTAGTTTAAGAACAAAGAGTAAGCAAGAGAAAAATGTGTCATTTTGCAAGACTCAAAACCCATCATTTTAAAGCAATTAACATATCAGTGAAGACAAATGATAGGACAATGGGTTCAGAGAGTGTGTTCTCATGGGCCCAGTTTGCTTAGGTATTTCTCAATTTTTGTACATGGAATTACCTGTGAAGATTATTTTTTTGTGCATGGAATTACCTGTGAAGATTTTTTGAAGCATGCATGTCGGTTGATTTGATTCAGGAAGGAGCCTAGACAGCTTAAATAAAAAAAAAATTTCGGGCTTCCCTGGTGGCGCAGTGGTTGAGAGTCCGTCTGCCGATGCAGGGGATACGGGTTCGTACCCTGGTCTGGGAAGATTCCACATGCCGCGGAGCGGCTGGGCCCGTGAGCCATGGCCGCTGGGCCTGCATGTCCAGAGCCTGTGCTCCGCAACGGGAGAGGCCACAACAGTGAGAGGCCCGCGTACTGCAAAAAAAAAAAAAAAAAAAAAAAAAAAATTCTATTATTACCTATGTTGCTGGAATTGAGTAGAAATATCAAATAGTAGATAATCAAATCAGTGAATAATCCAATGTTGTATCTGTTTTGTTTCAAAATAAAAGATAGGCTATTTTTCCTATACTAGATTTACTTTTCATGTTGTGTTATGGGTGTTGAAATGATCTTATGGGTATATGCTGGCAGGGAGAAACAGTAAGGATTATATTCTCTATTGCATACATATGGGATAAGATACAAACTTTTTATGTTTATATTCAAAGGCTTCTACAGTGTATTCCACTCCCATTCTTCAATCTCATTTCTAGCTATTTTTCCACATCAACACCTTAGCCACATTAGATTGCTTACATTTCTTTGGATGTGTGTTGTCTTTCTTTATTATTTTTGCATATATTGTTCCCATTGGAAAGTTCTTCTACGAACTTGTTCATCTGGTGAATTCATGTTAATTCTTCAAGATTCAGTTCAATAGTCTCTGTGAAGCCTTCTCTGACCCTTACTCCAAAGCTGACCACTCCCTCCATTGTGCTATATTTATACCATATACAAAAGCAATTTTTCCCATATTTATTAAGCACTTATTACATGTTGGACATTCTGCTAGGCTCCAGAAAATTAGAACGTGGCCCATTTTCCTCTTAGTTTTCTTGATATCGGAGAGGAGAAAGAAAACTATACAGATAATTACACTGTAAAATATTAAGGGCTTTGTTAGGGAAATTTAGGGATGCTCTGGGAGGAGATGGGAGGGACCCTTAACTTATGCGGAGATGTCATTAATGGTTTCTGAGTAAATTGCTTCTGAGATGAGTCTTGAAGGATGAAGAAGAATTAAACGGGAAGAGAGGACAGGATAGCAAGCAAATTGCAAGAGGAGAAACAGCGGGCACACCTTGGTGTTAAGAGAAGGGTTGACACATTTGTGAGGCTGCAAGCCGTGAAGATGGTTGGAGAACATAGTGTGAAAGCATTGCAGGGCTGGGGGCTGGGAGTGGCTCAATGTAACTGTGAGTTAAACCTGGAGAGGTTGACCAAGATTCACTCCAAAAATATTATTTGTTTACATCCCTTATCCTCTCCTCTCTCTAAGAGAAAGATCTTGTTTTATTCAGATTTCTATTTCAGTGACTAGTGCCACATGACCGTTGGATGGATGGATGAAGCATGTATGGGCTAATGGGCTCCATGGGGCTGGGATCACAATTTAACTGAACTGTCCACATTCACAAATCACTTGGTTGACTTTGAGAAAGGATGTTGGTTTCATTCCTTTTACTCCCTATTTCACCCCTTTTATTACCATATATTTCCTAAAGAGAAAATCTGGCCAATATCAAAACAAAGCACTCTACTCTGTTTTTAATTACCTTTTTCAAGGCTGCACTAGCAATGCAAATGCTGCCTGGTCTAACTTGAGCTGCAAACAGAAACGTCTGCTTTCCTTGAAAGTGCTGAACGGAGTGCACGAAGCTTAGAGTGATAAGGGTTGAATTTTCGGGTTTATCTTTTAATAGGGACGATAAGATTCTAATGCCTCAGCCCTCTGTGCTATCTGGATGCTGATGGTGGGAACAGTCACCAGAGGGATGTACTGGGCGGTGGTGGGGGGCCCTGGGTTAACCTCAGAGAAACACAAATATGAGTGGGTGGAGTGCTTGCTTTCCATGAGAATCTCTGTCCCTCTCTTTCACAGCCTGGCCCAAACGATCGGGCTTTTTGCCAGTAAGCAAAGCAATGGAATATTTTTTCCATTGGTCAGAGGAAGTTTTCTTTCTTTCTTTTTTTTTTTTTTCCTTTTTGTGAATGGAGATAAAAACGTTCATTTGAAAAGGGAACTTTAGGAATTTCATTTTAGTAAAATGAAAGGCTGCTTAGATTCCCAGGAAGCCCTGGAGGAAGGTGCAAATCCCAAGGCAGCAAGAGCAAGGGTCCTCGGAAACCTGCAGATGTGCGTGTAAATCCTAATTCTATTGCAGACCAGCTGTGCAGTCTTAATGTTGCTTTACCTTCATGAACTTCAGTTTTCTTGACTATCACATGGGGAAAATTTTAGGTAAATAAAGTGAAAGGAGTGCAAGTACAATATGTAGAAGACACTCAATATTTATTAGTTTCATTCTTTTGCTTTTTAACTCAGACAAAGGATTACACAGGCTTCTCACCAGTCTTCTGTGTATTTGGGAACCAAGTCATGAATACAAATCTAGGACGCCCAAGGGAAGGCTTTGCATATACAATGTCTCATCCTGCCAGCTGATCTCATTCACTTCGACTCACCAAATATTTATTAAGTGCATGCTTGCGCTTAAAACTGACTGAGTCTGTAGAGTTTGCAGTTGGATGAGAGATGGTTACTGACTTCTGTCTTCCAGAAACTTGTCTCTTATACAATGACCAAAACTTGATATGTTGGGCAGGTTACTAGTACAAGGCAATGTGTGTACACGCATGTGTTCCTGTGTGCATGCACGTGTGTGTGTGTGTGTGTGTGTGTGTGTGTGGTCATGCACATAAATAGTTTTGGGAGGAGGATATCAACAAGGGCCAAAGGAATGAAAGGGACTGCTTAATTTTCTTGGCTGGGGTTGGAGGCGCTGTACAAGGAACAAAAATATCACCCCTACAACTGCTCTTTCTTCTGGACCAAAGTCAGAAGCCTCTGGCTTTCAAAAATACCCAGATAATTTCCCTCTCACTACTGCTCAATATTGCTTTAAATGCCAAGAACGTTGGAGCCTCCATGCCTCCAGGCCAGCTATTTCTTCTGGCTGGAATTCTCTTTTCCAACTTTAGAAATCTGACTCATGCATCCACTCCCAGCTCAAAACTCCTCTATGAAGCTCTCTCTCCTTTTGTAGATCTATTACCTAATGTAGACATGATACATATTTTAGGAGTGAATGAAATCAGTCCTATAAATGGTTCTGAAAGTTAATTTCTGCCAAAAATATTCCACTAGCCCCCAAACTGTCTTGAGACTTTTAATAACTTGCCAATAACCCGCCTCTGGGTTATTCTATCCTCATCTTCTCCCTCCTCCCCCTTCTTGCCAAGTCAGAGAGCAAAAGCTTCTACGGAAGCACGAAGTCCTCTCTGCTATTAGCTTGCCTTGAGTATCAACCCACCAAGCAGAAGCAAAAGCAGAACACTATGTGTTTTGTGACGTAACTGCCCCTCTAAATGGGGGACCGACAAGTAAATTAGAGGAGGACATGAAGAACAAAGTGTTAAAATACGGGGAGTCCTGCCATTGGTCTCTTTCAAGGAGAACTGTCAAGTGAAAATTCACTCAGTTTGTATGAACGTGACAAAAAACCCTAAATACTGAGAACAGTAAAAAATGCAAATCATTCTGCCAAGTAATTAATTATGCAGATTTCCCTTTTGACATGTGAATTGATTTAAAGGGGTTTGATAGTTGGTAGATACTGTGAAATGACCATACTGTACCTTAGGGCAAAACTCCATGAATATTCTCTTACCCTTCTCTGTAATGGGAATGATCTCTAAAATATGGATAATGACCATCTAACAGGAAGTGACTCAGGGCCTGGCAAGGCCTTAGGAACTTGTCTGATGAGCCCTTCAAAATATCTGCAAAATTCAGTGAGTCCAACAGGACCACTGAAATTCAGTAGAGTCTTCTGGGATTTATAGAGAAGGTTCAGGAGACACTTTCTTGGGAAACCAAGAGTACGGCTCAAATTCTTGCTCGGTTTTTGATAAAGTTGAGTTGTACTCAGGCCACACCCACGTCCCCTCCCTGCCCTGGGTTGACCCTGTTTATCTCTGTGTGAGGTGTAGATGGGAGCAGGGTGGCCTGGTGGCAGGCCTGTTCTCTGGGATTTCAGTTTCTATCGTGACTTGTTTTCAGCCCTTTATTAATTTTTTCCCTCTTCTTTTCTTTTTTAATTTGGAGGCAACTCTAAAGTGCTTCTAGGGCACGAGACAGCTGGTTTTTACCACGTTGCTGATTGAGTTCATAGCATTTTCTTTGCCTCTCCCCCATCCCCCGCCCAAATCAGATGGAAACTTATTGGCAATGATATGAAGCATTTATGCTTTTTCCACCCCTTTTTTTTTTATCAGGAAAAACATTGGAAAAACAGATTGTATGCCCAGGCTGCTGGCTCTTGAAATTCCCTCCCTGTTCAGACCTATTATCACAGTAACAAAAATGGTTTCGATAACATGAATCTAACCAGCATTCACTTCAATCTGCCCCCAGGACAAGGAGGGGTGGACTCTCCCTCCTCTCTGGGGACAGGAACTGGGCTTTTTCAGGAATTCAGCTCTGCCAGAAATGGAGCAGGAATTTGGGCCATACTCTGTCAATCATTTCCAAGAGAAATGGACTTTTTTGGATATACATTCAAGGGAAGGGGGAGACAGCATCGCCCCTGTGTGGGCGATAGGACGTGTTTAGCGGGCTCAGCTTTGGCGCTGTACCTGGAGCTCACACCACCCCTTCTGGGTCACACTCCGGATGTTTGTGGCCCCAGAATTCCTTGCCAAAATGGCCTTTAGCCTGCTTAGAAGAGTTTTTCTGGGCTTCTTCCTGGCGTGTGTTCTCTGGAGGATGGAGGCTGTGTAAATCTTAAGCCTGATGGGTGGCCAACGGGTAGCCCTTTGTGGGGATGCAGAGGGAGACTGAGCTTCCTTGCTGGAGGACAGAGATGGGGGTAGGAAGAGATGGGCGTGGGCCAGTGGTGGACTCTATTCATGCTGCCATGTCCTGGTGCAGAAGTTGGAGGAGGTTGAGAACTCAAGTTAATCCAGGTCTTGTAGGTTGTTATGAGGGTAAATATGGTAGGATAGAAGCATGAGCAGTCAGTTAGTTTGATACATTGTGTCTGAATATTTAAACTTATGGTGTGTTGCTCTCCATTTACATTATTGCCTGAAGCCCCCAAATGTTAAAAGAGGGGCTGGGGAAGATTTGCTATAATCACTCAGGCCCCTTGATCTGCTGAGCTAACTCAGGAGGAGTGAGTTGAGTATATTTTCTGGGTGGACCTATCTCTGCTTTCCCTTGGGGAGTGGGGAGGGAGTATTCTGTTGCGGAAAGAACCTGAGATTTGGAGCCAGAAAGATGTCGATTCAACAGACATGTATTAAGCACCTATTGTGTGTCAACCAGAGATAGACACCGGGATAGACAAAACACAGCCAACATTCTCAGAAGATTTATAGCAGGAAAATGGATATTTGTGCAAAATACAGCAAGAAGACAATGTGTTAAAATCACTGTTAGCCAGGATACTGTTAATTTATTTATTCTTTTATTATTGTTTTTTATTGAGGTAACATTGATTTATAACATTACATAAGTTTCAAGTATACAACATTACATTTCTACTTCCATATACCCTACAGCAGGCTCACCACCAACAATTTAGTTTTCATCTGTCACTCCACACTTGGTTTTGCCCTCCCGTCACCCCTCCTCTCTGGTAACCAGTACTCTGTTCTTTACATTTCATGTTCGTTATTGTTCCGTTTGATTCGTTTACTTATTATATTTTGGTCTGTTTCTTTGTTTATTCAGTTTTTATAGTCTACCTATGAGTGAAATCTTAAGATATTTGTCTTTCTCCATCTGACTTATTTCACATAGCATAGCACTCTCAGGTTTCATTCCTGTTGTGGGAAATGACAAGGTTTCCTGTGTTTTATGGCTGAGTAGTATTCCACTGAATATATGTGCCACATCTTATTTATCCGTTTATTCGTTGATGGGCACTTTTAGGTTGTTTCCGTATCTTGGCTATTGTAAACAATGCTGCGATGAACATAGGGATGCATATATCTTTTCAAATTAGTGTTTTCGTATTCTTTGGACAAATATGCAGAAGTGGAGTTGCTGGGTCATATGGTAGTTCTAGTTTTAACTTTTTGAGGAATTGCTATACTGTCTTCCACAGTGGCTGCACCAATTTACATTCTTACCAACTGTGTATGAGGGTTCCCTTTTATAGACATCCTCACTGACACTTGTTATTTCTTGTCTTTTTGATAATAGCCATTCTGACAGGTGTGAGGTGACATGTCATTGTGGTTTCGATTTGAATTCCCCTGACGATTAATGATGTTGAGCATCTTTCCATGGGTCTGTTGGCCACCTGTATGTCTTCTTTGGAAAACATGTAGACAACGTACAACTCCTCTGCCCATTTTTCAATCGGGTTGTTGTTGTTGTTGTTGTTTTTAAGATTAAAAAAAAATATTTATTGTATTTATTTATTTTTGGCTGCATTGGGTCTTCGTTGCTGAGCGTGGGCTTTCTCTGGTTGCGGCGAGCGGGGGCTACTCTTCATTAAGGTGTGAGGGCTTCTCATTGTGGTGGCTTCTCTTGTGGTGGAGCACAGGCTCTAGGCACACGGGCTTCAGTAGTTGTGCCACACAGGCCCAGTAGTTGTGGCTCATGGGCTCTAGAGCACAGGCTCAGTAGTTGTGGCACATGGGCTTAGTTGCTCTGCAGCATGTGGTGTCTTCCTGGACCAGGGCTCGAATCCGTGTCTCCTACATTGGCAGGCGGATTCTTAACCACTGTGCCACCATGGAAGCCCAGGTTGTTTGGGTTTTTTTTGTTGTTGTTGTTGTTAAGTTATATGAATTCTTTATATATTTTGGATGTTAACCCCTTATCAGATATATCATTTGTAAATATCTTCTCTCATTTGGTAGGCTTTTTGTTTGATTGATGGTTTCCTTTGCTGTGGAGAAACTTTTTAGTTTGATGTAATTCCATTCCATTTGTTTATTTTTGTTTTGCTTCCCTTGCCTGAGGAGACATATCCAGAAGGATATTGCTAAAACTGATGTCCAAGAGCATACTGCCCGTGTTTTTTTTGAGTAGTATGGTTTCAGGTCTAATATTCAATTCTTTAATCAATTTTGGGTTCATTTTTGTGAATGATGTGACGTAGTAGTGGTTTCATTTTTTTTGCATATGACTCTCCAGTTTCCCAACACCATTTATTGAAGAGACCATCCTCTCTCCATTGTAAGTTCTTTGCTCCTTTGTCATAAATTAATTGTCTGTATATGTGTGGATTTATTTCTGGACTCTCAATTCTGTTCCATTGGTCTATGTATCTGTTTTTCTGCCAATACCATACTGTTTTGATTACTATGTCTTTGTAATATAATTTGAAATCAGGAAGTGTGATACCTCCAGCTTTGTTCTTTTTTCTCAGATTGCTTTGGCTATTCAGGGTCTTTTGTTTTTCCATACAAATTTTTGACTTTTTTTTTTCTCTTTCTGTGAAAAATTTCCTTGGGATTTTGATAGAGATTGCATTGAATCTATATATAGCTTTAGGGAATATGGACATTTTGACAATGTTAATGCTTCCAATTCATGAGCATGGAATATTTTTCCATTTATTTGTGTCTTCTTCAGTTTCTTTCAACAATGTCTTACAGTTCTCAGTGTACAGGTGTTTCATCTTCTTGGTTAAACTTATTCCTAAGTATTTAATTCTTTTTGTTGCAATTGTAAATGGAGTGGTTTTTAAAATTTCTCTTTGTGCTAGCTCATTGCTAGCATATAGAAATACAACAGAGTTTTGTATATTGACTTTGCATCCTGCAACTTTACTGTATTTTTTATTTCTAATAGTATTTTTTTTTTGTATGTGTGGAGTCTTTGGGGTTTTCTATATATAAAATCATGCCATCTGAAATTTAGCCAGTATACTTTAATCCAATAAGGGTGTGGATCTAAAAGAAGAAGCAGGTCTCTGGAGGAAGAGTTGAGCAAGTCTTCACAGAGGTGACATTTACCCTGGGTATTTAACCTGGGATTAGCAAATGTCTGCCAGGAGAAAGGAGGAAACCATGACTGGAGGAAATGATTTGTGCAGAAGAATGGAGACCTATGAGGACCTCTAATTTGATTTTAGAATTAACTTTGTTACTTACTTATTGGGTACATTACTTAACATTTCTTAACTTTAGTTTCCTCTTCTATGTAATGGGGTTAGTAATGTAATAGCATGACCATTACATGAAATAGTGGAATTGAAACACATATTTTAAATTCTAAATAAAGCACTAACTAAATCTTAGTGATTGTTGAAAGTGGGACTTCAGGCCTAAATTCCTCTAAGTCCCAGCTGGGGAGTACTCTGCAGAGTTTAGTGTGAGAGTTGGGATGTCTCCTGGGGGTCCTGTTGACATGCATCCTGAGAATAATCAACCTCTGGAACAGAAGGAACATTGGGTACAAGGTGGGCTGGCCCGGGGTTGGTGCAGGAGGACAATCAGGAATGGAAGGGCTGCATTCTACTTTTCTTTAGAAGTAAGCCAATGCTTTACTACAGCCTAGAAGTGAGCCTGAGTCTCTGATCTTTGATTAAGCAATATAAATTATAGGACCTTCTAGATCTGTGGTCAGGCTTCACCAGTTCTCCCTTGCAAAGCCCTTACCCTGCAGAGGCAGTTTTCTTTATTATTCTCAGGCAAGAGGCAGCAGTTTTGAATTCTTCTATTGTCACTGGTGCTGCTGAGGAATAAATAACCTGAGGACAAAGACCGTGTCTTATAAATTCAGAGTCCCTGCAATCCTAAATCAATAATGAGCACAGCATGTATTTGTCACATGAATGAATTATTGGAAAGGAAGCTGCTCTTCCAGACTCTTACAGGGCATATTCCCTTCCCTGCTGATTTAAAAGGACAAAGTGTCTTGTGTGCTCTGGTCAGTTCTTCATGCCCATGGCTGTCCAGCCTAATTGCTAAGTGCCAGCCCACTGAAGCCTCGTCAATGATAGTACATCTTCCTTGGGGTCACCTCCTTCAGGGCAGAGCCCCATGGCCCACAGGACACTGACAGCTTCTGTTTCACATCTGTTTTTACTTCTGCCTAAGCCTTCTGGGTCACTGCCTTGGCCCAGTGATCTCCCCTTTCACCTTGGTTCCCACACCAGGTCAAGACAGGGAGACCTCCTCTTCTCTTCCCAGCCCCCGGGGCCTCTCTCTGTTCCCTGTCCACACTCTGCTGGTCCCTGCCAGTTGTGGATGCAGAGTCTAAGGCTGTCCCCCAGCACCAGGGTGCTCGGCTCTCACCAGCCTGGTCCCACTCTTGTCTCTCAGTGAGAGCCTGTTTGCTACTCACATGTGTTCATCCTGACCTTCGGGTCTTGGAATGTTGGCACGCACATGTAGCCAAGGAATCCAATCTGCTTGAAGCATTAGGTCTTCAAATAGTCAGAACCCAGGGAGGCTTCTTGACACTAGCCTTGTATCAGCTGCATGGTTTCCGGAATTGTCATCCCCACCCTCCCACTTAATCATTTGGGTCGTAGTTGAGGGTGCATGCCTAGATGCAGGGTTGAATTGTTTGTAATAAAAGGGAGGGAGATACAGAATCTTCTTTCATCTCCTTGTCCTTCTCTGCAGTTCATACTTCATCCCAAAGGGCTTTCAATCAAACAAACAAACAAACAAACCATGTTCACTGAAAAAGCTTACTGGCTGGAGGGGTAAGGCAGCCCACCATAGTTACATTAGTGGTTGTTAAGGAAACACAGTAGGAATAAAGGAGGTGACCTGTGATCTCAAGCAATTTATAATCTAGTTATGAAGACAGAACTAAACCATGTGAAACCATGGCAAACCATGTCAAAGAGATTAGTATTAAGTGCCTATGTGGCACTTAGTAATAAGTGATGATGGACGCTGTGGAGATCTGAGGAGGCTGTTTGGAGGAGATGGAGCTTGAGACAGATCTGTAAGGATGGAGGGTGTGTGTGTGTGTGTTTATTATATCCTCAGCATCCAATACAGTGACTGGCAAGTCATAGGTGATCAATATATATTTTGTATGAATTAATGCACTGGAAAGAGAAGAAAAGACGAACGGAGGATGATGTAAACACAGAGTTGAACAGGGCATGTTTGAAACCCAGTGACAGGATTGCCGAGTGAGTGGAAAAAATCAGGCTGAATGGGGAGGGTGAGCGGAGCAAAAAGTAAACCCTTGCTAATTGTCAGGGGAAGTCCGGGCTGTCTGATGTCGCTGGCTGTGTTCATCAGGGCAGGGCATGCTAAGCGCAGATCCCTTTTCACTTTCTGAGCCAGTTTTCTCATTCCAGTGGGCTCTGGGAAAGTGTTGCTAGTATCACAGAGATCAAAAACCTGGGGCTGCAAATAAGCAAGGGGGGTGAGTGCAGGGAAGCAATGAGGGTCACTGAGATAGGCCTCTATTGCTGAGCAAAGCCAAACAGTTCAGACCTTCATACCCCCAAAGTCAAACCCAAACAAAGCTGTAAAACGGGAGGGAGGGGCCATCAGGAGGGAGTCACGTGCCTGATGTGGAGAAATGCAGGGGGGCCAGAATGACTGGCTAGGACAACTGTCCTTTAATCATGTTGCTCCTCCAGTAAGCGTGGAAATCTGTGGAAAATTTTGCCCTGTGTGTGAGATTCAGAATAAGCACCAGAATACCCTTGTTGCCCTTTGAGACCATACATGTAACTGTTTGTTTATACCATAAACATTTATGGAGGGTCTATTATGTGCTAGGCCTGTGTATCTGTACCCTGGTGATTGTGTTTGAGCCACGGACTCTGTCCTTACGGAGCTTACAGTTTACTGCAGTGAGAGGTAATAAAGAGGTAAATGAGGAAATAAGAAGAAAGGTGGTGAAATTGATTTCTTCTATCAAATATTCAGATGGATAAAGGATAAGGAATTGGAGTTCTAAAATAGAGCGTGACTGAGTCTCCCTCCAGAAATGGGCCTGTTCTTGTACAAGAAGTAAGACTGAATTAAAAAAAAAAAGAGAAACCAAAAATCAGAAAACCAAAATGAAAAATCAAAAACACAAAAAACCAGAGTATACCAAAACTATGAGTGGAGCTGCTCTCAAGCAGGCTGTTTTTCAAACTAAACATGGGGCTGCACGGACCAGCACAGAGGTGCTAATGGAGAGATCGGTAGGGGATGTTTGACAGTAGATATGCTCTAGAAAAGACATCTCTGTTGAACTGATGGATACACTTGGGTGAATAAGTGAGGGTTTCAGGGAAGCAGTGCTGACTAGTAAAATCTCTGGAGTCAGAAATATCTGAGCTCCTACTTTCCAGCTGGGTGAACTTGGAAAAATTTAGCCTCTCTAAGCCTGTTTGCTCATCTGTAAAATAAAGATATTACTACCTCCCAGGTGGTTAAAATAGATTCTTATGTAATACGTCTAGCACAGAGCTCGGCATATAGTGTGTGCATGATAGAATCGAACAATTTCAACCTTTATCCCTTGAGGTCCAAAGGGTGGGGGGTTGGTAGAGATGGAAAGGGTAGGGAAGCCAGGAGCAGAACTTAAGCAGGACAGAGAGTGACATTTTCACATGAGAATCGAAAGGGAACAAAAGACACAAAGATGTGTTGGCTGGCTGAGAAGCAAATTTGAATATTCTAATTGTCCAGATCCTTCTCTAAGAAACATTGCTGTAGGTAGCAGTCTGGTCGCTCTTCCCTGCAAGTGAAGCAGACTGGTCTCTTAGGAGCGCTGAAAGAATCCAGCCCCGAGTGCTTGGTCTTGATTGTTCATGGCCGAGGGGTGTGTTATTGAATATATATGGTTGTAGGTGTGCACACAAGCACACGCATTTGTGGCTGAATCCCAAATTTATGCAGTGTGTCCTGATGTATAGGAAAATATTGCTTCTAGTCTATTCTTCTGCATGAGTCACTGTTCATTTAGTAGGGTCAGTGTGTGTGTGTTTGAGTGTGTGTGTGTGCGCACACGTGCGTATGTGTGTCTTGTACTTGCCAGTAAACAATGCATCAAAATTCTGGTTTAGAGGATCTTTCTGGTAAATAGTCTTTCAGCTGAATACCTGGTCTTTCAGATTCCCTTCCCTTTCCCTGTTTCTTCCCCAGATAGTATATGGGAATGCTTCTGTGACCTCAAGACAAGGGGGGAAAGAGAGCCTCAGATCTACCTGCCGGCCTCCACTCTAGCTCCCCTGCTTTGTGAACAGGCTGGTTTGAACAGTTCAGCCTGGTCATCAGGCTGGACTATGCCCCCCTGAGACAGGAATGGTTCTTTTCCATTTCCTGGAGCTTTGTTCTGGCTCCTGTTGCTAAAGTCTGTGGTCCCAGCCATCTGGTCCCATTACTTAGTGGGTAGAAACTCCATGTTCTACTTTCTCGTTCCTCCTCTCCTGAGATTTGTGGGGCTTCAGTCCTTCTTTTTCTACACACACACACACACACACACACAGGAGAGACAGAAGCAGGGTCTCAAAGCCCATCTTTCCAGCCACCCACCTCATCCAACGCTGTGTGCTCTCTCTCTCAAGCCGGCTTGTAAGCGACCCTGAGCTGATTGCCAGTCTTCTCTCACTCTCTTTTTAAAATTCTTAACAAATTTAATGCCAGCAATATTTAGAATACAATTATTAACTTACATTAAAGTATGGCTCCTACCTTCCAAATTTTATTTATTTAATTTATTTTAATTTTTAAAATTTTGTTGAAGTATAGTTAATTTATAATGTGTTAATTTCTTCTGTACAGCAAAATGCTCAGTTATACACACACACGTATATATACATATGTATATATTCTTTTTCATATTCTCTTCCATTATGGTTTGTCACTGGATATTGAATATAATTCCCTGTGCTATACGGTAGGACCTTGTTGTTTATCCATCCTATGTATAATAGTTTGCATCTGCTAACTTCAAACTCCCACTCCATCTCTCCCCCACCCCCCGTCCCTCTTGGCAACCACAAGCCTGTTCTCTATGTCTGTGAGTCTTTCTGTTTCATAGATATGTTGATTTGCATTGTATTTTAGATTCCACATATAAGCAATATTATATGGTATTTGTCTTTCTCTTTCTGGCCAGTTTTCTCAAAGAGCAGTAGTCCCAACCTTGGCCATGCATTGGAATCAGCTGGCAAGTTTCTTCAAACCCTGATGCCTAGATCCTGTGTCCAGCTATTACATTGTAAGTGGTGTGTCTGGATCCATGGAAATGATGGGCAGCCAAGTTTGAGAACCACTGTCCAGAGGCTCACAGCCTCCAGATGAGGGCATGGGCCACAAGTCCTTGCATTTTTGGAGTATGTCTTGCCCACCCAGATGTTCCCATCATGTGCAGCCTACCACTGGAGGTTCCTCACCTCCACATGGCAGGGAGTGGAGATGATGACACGAGCAGTGACTTCTCCATCCACGTCCTCCTTCCTCCTCTCCTCTCCAAAGCCAGAAAGGAAGGGACTCCACTTGGCTCTGCATTTTCTCCCCAACTCCCTTTACATCACACGTTTGAGTTCTTTTCACTCTGGCTCTTGGCAACTTAATAGTTAAGTCACTTAGCCAGTGATTTATCAACAGAAGCTTAAAGAATTTAGAAAAAACTTTTCTCTCATGATGATACTAGGTATTCAAGGCTATTATCTTGGGGAGAATTCAAAAATTTTATTTTCAAATTTCAAAAACAGAATATTTGTTTTTTATTTGAATTTCTGCTATAAAAATGCTTAAACTTTACTAAGGGAGATGAAACAATAGAGGAAAAAGGAGGAGCCAGTAACGTATATAATGCATAACATTTACGTATGTATGAGTTTGCAAGGACTGCCGTAACTAAATACACAGACTGGGTGGTTGAAACAATGGAAACTTATTTTCGCACAGTTCTAGAGGCTGGAAGTGCAAGATCAAGGTGCATGCACGCACAATTTGTTTCCTCTGAGGGCCACAATGGAAGGAACTGTCCCAGACCTCTCTCCGTGCCTTATAGTTGGCCACCTTCTTTCTGTGTCCTCATACAGTTGTTTCTCTCTGCATGTGTCCCTGGTGTCTCTCTGTGCATCCAAATTTCTCTTCTTACAAGGACACCAGTCAGATTGGATTAGGACCCATCCTAATGGCAGCATTTTAACTTCATCACCTCTTTAAAGACCTTATCTCGAAATCTTTTGTTGTTGTTGTTCACTATTTTGTTTTTTTGGGTTTTTTTTTTGGTCACACCGCACAGCATGTGGGATCTTAGTTCCCAGACCAGGGATTGCACCCTACCCCCTTGCACTGGAAGCATGGAGTCTTAACCACTGGATCACCAGGGAAGTCCTACATTTCACTTTTTAATAGTTACAGGTCAACCAGGCAGAACCAAGCATCTTGTCTACATGGAAAATTAAATCCAGTTCACAGACGTTTTCAAAACACTTGTCTAATGTTTCCACAAATACTTGAATTAGATCTAAAATGCCAAGTTCACTTTCTGAAGAACCCCCACAAAAGACAAAATATAATGTTGCATAATGTCTATAAATCAGGTTGTTGTCAGATCCTCCAATTAATAATCCTCCTTCTAGGAAATTAAAAACATTTTCATCTCTCTGAGATACCAAGTGGAATGTTTCCCTGATGATCTGCTGTTGTGTATCCTCACTGTAGGGCTGGTAGAACTTAGGAGAGCCGCGGCTTCCGGTGGCTGTTAGAGATGAGGATCGCCTTGATCATGCCTGAGCCCGACCGACCGACCGGGTGGGAGCTGGGGGCCAGGGCGGGGTCGGGCGCGCGAGCCTTGCCTCGGAATCTCGCTGGCCATCCTTCCCTACCCGCCGGCTTCTGCACACGCGCGGGTGCGCCCCCCCCCCCCTCGAAATGTTATTACATATCTCCTAATATGGTATGAGGGGTTAGGACTTAAACACAGGAATTTTGTGGGGACACAATTCAGCCCATAACAATATATTACTTAAAAGATAAAAAGGTGAGAGCCGGAACTTTTATGTATTTTTAGTACCCATATAGCTTGCAAAGAGCTTTTGTAATTATTATTTCATTTAATCTCAACAAATTCTTATAAAGTATTACTCTAATTTTATTTGGAGATGAGACAACTGAGGCACAGAGGATCTAGGTGACTTTGTTCAGGTCATTGAGATAATTACTAAAAGAGAACTTAAAACAAGTCTGTGTGTGTGTGTGTGTGTGTGTGTGTGTGTGTGTGTGTTTCAGTGTAAGCAAGTAAGTCTGTGTGTGTGTGTTTCAGTGTGTCTGTGTCTCTATAGTATAGATTAAGCAGTAATAGAATAAAATGATTGAATAATAATACTCTGGTCTGTATTATTTTTTGGGGGCGGAGGGATATTGAGACGAATGACCAACACATTTGTACAAAATTAGTAAAATCCTAATACAAAAGAAAAATCAAATCCCAAGCTCAGTGTAAGATAGAGATCAGAGGGAAATATTGAAGAGTAGTGAAAATGGTCCAGTCTGAACTATGGCATGAGGTTTACATTAAAGGAAACTCTTTAGGGTGAAGATAAATATCCAAACAAGTAAGACCAAATATTGGATACAGTCGAGGTCCTTTACCCAGCTTCAGTAAACTAAACTGAGAGCACAAAATGAATTGGTATGATAATGTCCCACTAGATGTTTATAAAGTATTTTGAGTGAATTATCTCATTAAATCTTCACAGTGATCCATTAAGGAGGCTAAATATTATTACCATCTTTATTCTATTTTTGAGAAGATTGAGGATCCTATCGTTTGAAATGCATTGCCACAGATCAGCCAGCCAGTAAGTAGAGCTGGGATTAAAACCCAAATATGTTGGTTTGAGACTCCACGCTCTTTACTGTGCACTATACCGTTATGCATTTTCTTTAATTCTGCACCAGACAGAGATCTTTAAAGTGGACCCTATGATTTGGGTATCATCCCATGCCCAGTGTCTGACACACTGCCTGAAACCGAGTACACTGTCACTGCTAAATAAAAGGAATGAGTGAATTAAGCAGGGAAGCCTTCTGTTCAAATATAGAGGCCTGATTGCATGGGTTTGTCTTTTCTTTCATCAGAGTATATGAAACTTATGATAAAACAATTTTTAAAAGATAAGGAAGAGGAATAGGGTTATCAGGGATTTTGACAAATTTCTGGAAGATGGAAAGCACATGTCAGGAGAATAACTGATGAAGTCAGGGAAGGGAGCCACAGTGAATATATGTACGGATGAAAGTGCACAAGGATGCAGTTATCAGCCCATTTGGACCACAGAGCACCTCAGGTGTTGGAAATATGGTGCAAGAGTGAATACAGACTAAACAAAGAAATTAACTTATAGTTTGTCCACTGGATAATCTCTTCTCAAATGAATGAAGCCTACATAAGCCAGATGCTTTCTTCTCTAGGAGATCAAACAAACAAATGTGGAGAGGTTCCTTTCTAAAGAAACCTTAATGGCTCTACTGCAGGACTTCTCAACTGGGCATTTCTGGCATTTGGGGCTGGACAATTCTGTTTTGCAGTGGGTTGCCCTGTGCATTGTGGAGTGTTTAGTAGTATCCGTGGCTTCGTCCACTAGATGCCGTTGGCATTCATTCCCCCTCAGTTTTGACAACAACAAACATCTCCAAAACTGCCAGATATCCCCTGGAGGGCAAATCATTCCTGGTGGAAATGACTTCCACATCCTTTCACTTAGGAGACCCCCAGTGTAATGTCCAATTTGTGCTTGATTACCTAATTCAAATGTTGACAGTATTCAGAACATCGAATCAGGTTTTTTTTTTTTTTAAATTACTTCTCTACTAAATATGAAAAACAAATATTTGAGGAAATATAGCATAATATAAAAACAAGTGCTATGATAACATAATCAAAGAAAAAACCCTTATTACTTAAAAATGTCATTTTATGTAACAAGTTTAAAAAAGATTGGATAGCAAAGTCTAAGAAATCTCCAAGAATGTGTAATAAAATGCAGAGATAGAAAATATGATGACAAAAGGTCAGAGATATGACAGATAAGTCCAGGAAGTCAATATCTGATTAACAAGTTTCCAGAAAGAGAGAACTGTGTACATAAAGGGAAAATTATCAAAGAACTAATTTAACTATCCAGATCTAAAGGATACATCTCAATTATAATGACATCCGAATGTCTAGTACAATCAATGAAAAGACGGCCATCCTTAAACACATTATTTTGAAATCACAGAATACCAAAATAAAGAGAGATTATAAAAGGTGAGAGAGAGAGAGAGAGAGAGAGAGAGAGAAAGAATGAATAGTTTATCCTCAAAAGAAACAAGATAGAAGATACTGGAGCAATAACATTATATTTCTTAGGGAAAATGAGTTTTCAGCCTAGAATTCTATATCCAAACAAACACTAGATTGTTCTGGTAAAAATAAATATAATTTTTCAATTTAAGGAAGAAATATTTCCTGACACACTCATTTTTATGAAGCTTCTTGAAGAAATGCCTCTGTTGGCTAGGATGCCTTTTAGTGAAAGATCATAAAATTCCAACTCAACTGGCTTACACAGAAAGACACAGATTACCTCAAATAACAGAAATCTAGAAGTGGACGGTTGACTCAGCTGTTACTGAACTCAGGTCTGGCTGCTCACCACTCAAAAGCCAATACTTGAGAGGCAAGTGTTGGTAGAAAGGAAAGTTTGCTTTATTCCAGAGGCTGGCAACTGTGGGAGAAGGGAGATTCATGTCCAAAGGCCAACTCTCCTCTATTGATCAGTGGGCAAGAACTTTTAAAGGAGAGTTTCAGAGGTGCACCAGTGGAGGGAGGGGGCTACACGTAGAAACAGCACAGTCAGCTCTGACAGTCATCTTGAAATTGGTCATGCGGTGGTCTGATCAGCGTCATCTTGATTGTTCTAAGTACAATTAGTCTTCAGTTCCAGGGTCAGTTTGTTCCCATTTCTTTGAGTCCGGTTCTCAGAATTGTCGCAGCTTATGTCATGGCTACAGCCTGGTCATCGTGCAGTTAACTTCTTCCACCTGGTGGGGTTTCAGTATCTGTAAAACAGCTCACAGGATATGGCTCAGAATATTATCTATAGCTTTTGAGGAGGAACTAAAAGACCTTGAACTAAAAGTCCTTTGCTTACTGACTAAACTATTATTATTTTTCCCTGTTTGACTGCTTTTCCTTTGTTTCTGCATTTTCTCATTTGTCTGATTAAATTTATTCTTTGACTAAAGTTTTTCTACAGACAAAAGGCAGGTTGAGGACATTGGTGGAGGGAGTCTGTCCATAGGGCCCTCTCCGATTCACTATATCACCAAATTTTTAAGTTCTTCCCATCTTCCTATTCTGTCATTCTTGATGAGTTGCATAGTCCTTGGATAGCTCCCCTCTTGTTAGATGATGATTTCTGCAACTAGATGTTACATATGGGTATGATACTGGACAGAGGAAGAAAGAACATTCTATTCTGTGGGTCTTTTTTTCTTTTTTTAATTAAATACTTCATTGGAACGTCCCTCAGCAAGTTTTCCCTCGTGTTTCATTGTTCAGAATGGAATATATGCCCACTCTCAAACCAGTCATTAGCAAGGGGAGAAGTAGTAACATGATCGACTTAGCAAAGTGTAGGATCGGTAGGAGAAGGGTGGGATACTGGAATAAAAACAAGATTTTGTTAGAAAGAGGGATGTGTGTCTGCTACAATGCAGCAGCCAATTTGGGATTAAACTAAAAAAGAAGACAGAATCCAGGTATGGTGGAACTGATCCAGGAAAGGAGGAAGGAGAAATTCAGGAAGAACAATGCACAAGGCCCAGAGAGCACAGGTCTAGGTTGGATCAGAGGGACCTAGGTAGGAGACATCTGTGTAAAAAGAGAAAATAAGTTTTGATAAAAATTTTTGTTATGATAATGGCAAAAAATAGGCATTTGAAATTCTAGAAAAAGTGTTATAAGAAAGGACTGCAACCATAAAAACACTACTTAATTCTGCTGTATTCAGTATTGGCATGGCCATGAAACCAGGGACACCATTGGTTACTTTCAACTTCCAGAATCCATCAGCGAAAGCTGGTTACAGAAGAAAGGTAACAGCAATCACTTTTTTTTTTTTTTTTGCGGTACGCGGGCCTCTCACTGTTGTGGCCTCTCCTGTTGTGGAGCACAGGCTCCGGCTGCACAGGCTCAGCAGCCATGGCTCACGGGCCCAGCCGCTCCGCGGCATGTGGGATCTTCCCGGACTGGGGCACGAACCTGTGTTCCCTGCATCGGCACTCGGACTCTCAACCACTGCACCACCAGGGAAGCCCAGCAATCACTTTTGACAGTATGAAAGAAGTGTATATGTGAGAAATTGGGAGAGGCAGATGGGGGAGAAGAGCTGAGAGCTCAAGGAAAGAGCAGGGATGCTAATAATCTTATCTGACAGAGTGACCAGACAGGCAATCAAAAGATACTCTGTTTAGTTGGTGGAACAAGAAAAAAAAGAAGAAGAAGAAATGGTAAAAAGGTAAAGAATATAGGAGATAACATAAGGATTTACTAAGATATTGGGTGCAGGGGAAGATAGGGTGAGGTTATGTGAGCTAATTATCACATCTGCAATTCAAAAGATAATGGATAGAATGAATCAGAAGATAATGGATAGAATGAATCAGAAGCAGGGGTAAAACCTATAATCTAGAGATATGGCACCAACGGGAGAGAACAGCCAGAGTTAAAAATGTTTGCTCTGGGGAGGGAAAGTGGGCTGGAGGAATGCGGACAGAGGCCTATCCTTTGTAAGCCCTTTTTATTATCTCTTATTTCAATCTTGTGCACACACTGTCATTTGATAGCTGAAAGTGTTGTAAAAATGATTTATTTTTACTTTCTGCCATAAGGTAGATACATTTTGTATTACGCATTTTCCGCTTACAGCTGCCTCCTAGACATTTTCTTTGACATCACATAACCTTTATAATGATTCAATTAATGGTTATATATTAGTATTTTGTATTATTTCTTTGCAAGTCCTGATCCATTCATTCTTGTTCTCTCAGTCTCCCAGTGTCTATGAAGAAACCAAAAGAAGTTGAAGCTTGGGGGTAGCAGCAGATGTCCAAAGAAAAAAGGTTTTTTTTTCTTTGAAAATAACCAAAACTTAAAGTGACCCTCATTAACCCCATGCATTAACCAAGTTCAAAGCCCAGGCAGAGGGGTGCGGCCCTCCTTGCTCATGCAGCAGCCCTGGAGTGGGGGGCTGCATGCACCCCCTGAGACCTGCAAGGCCAGAGGGTGTTCCCTGGCAGCCTGGACAGCATCAACCCACGGCTGCCCTTTGCACTGCCACTGCCTCAAGTTCATTTGAAATGGGTGCTGCCAGAAAGATGAGGCTTCATTTGCAAAGCAAGGGCATGTCTTTAATTATCCTTTAGATCCATACAAAATCGAGGCGGGTGGGGATAGATTTATGGCTTTAGATTCTCTTCTTTGCCATTTATAGAACAGTATTTATCAGGTGTAGGGCACATGGCAGCGCTGAGGCGTGCCAGACGGGATCAAAAGCAAAGCATAAAAACCTTCCCCTTTCAACAAACCTAATCTCCCCCTTCTATCTATAAATGGCCACATTAACCTCATGGCTCAGAAGAGAGATTCATTCTGGCATTTTGCTGTCTGAGGAATCAAGAGCAAGTGGGAGGCTGGCTTCTGTGTGCCAGGCCTGTCTTGCCTCCCCTTTGATGTTTCCCTCAGAAGAACTGAGTCATGGCCAACAGCACTGGGGTGGGGTGCTCTGCATGGCCATGGTCTTGAGAGCATCCCTTTCCCAGGAGGCATTTACATCCCTCCTAGGAGAGCATCAGATGGGAAATGGCTGGCAACACAGCCATGAATCATTCATTCATTCAGTGCTGTTTAGTTAGGTCCCATATGTCCCACACGTTTCCAGGGGGTAATAGATTCTAAGGAAGCAGAAGACATGATTTATTCCTTGAGAAAACTTCAATGTTACTTGGCAAGAAAGTCCTGCCCATAACGGACTCAGATCATTAAAGTAATTTTTGTTGTTCTTGAGTTTGGGGAAAGAGTTGTTCATTATTGGGGCTTCAGAATGAGTTGGGTATCGCCTAGAATGTATGATGTGGGCTAAGCCTTGAAGGCTGGGTAGAACTTGAATAGAAAAGAGGAAAAGAGAGATGTGGAGATCATAAACAAAAGCCCCGAGGCCAGCATAAATGTGGCATGCTTCCAAGGGGAGAGCAGGCAGTACCTGGTAGAAACATCTTTGGGACTCAGTGGTTTCTGGGTGTGTGTCCCATTCTCCTGAACTGTGGCTTGCTGACCAACAGAAACCTGCAGATTCAGGAAGCATAAGTACCTTTGCTTCTCCCAAACAAAGTAACCTTTTCCTTGACTCTTCTGCTTCCATAGCTATGGAAGGTAGTTTGCTTTTCTTCTTTCTGCAAATTGGAGATGCGTCATCCCTGAATTAGGGTATCACAGTGCAAAATCTTAGAAGCATAGAAACCTTGAGTTTCTCTAGAATGTAATCTACGTGAAAAGTAAGAGGTTTGTTGGTTTTCTTCTCTCAACGTCTAGAGCAGCCCCTGGCCCGGAGCAAGAGCTCAGTGAGTCGGTCTTACTGATTAACAAAAGAATGAAAGCCTAGCCTTCCGCACAATTCAGGAACATCTGGCTTCTGCACTGAGAATCAGAAGACTCAATTTCTGGTCTTTCACTTTGACTCTTATTAGCTTGGGGCCCATCATCCCTCATAACTCAGTTTGCTCATCTTCCAAATTAAAATATTAAAACATATTTTTTACATACCCCACAAAATTGTGAGGATCAACTATCCACTCAATGTATTATTTATTTATTTATTTTAACATCTTTATTGGAGTATAATTGCTTTACAATGGTGTGTTAGTTTCTGCTTTATAACAAAGTGGATCAGTTACATATACATATGTATACATCATATACATATGTTCCCATATCTCCTCCCTCTTGTATCTCCCTCCCTCCTACCCTCCCTATCCCACCTCTCTAGGTGGTCACAGAGCACCAAGCTGATCTCCCTGTGCTATGCGGCTGCTTCCCACTAGCTACCTATGTTACATTTGGTCCACTCAGTGTATTTTAGTTTATTTAATTGCTCTGTATGAGGTTCTGGGAATATTAAATGACTTTAGCTTTCAAGGAACTTAGTCTAGTGAAGAAGACAGAAAAACAAACAAACAAACAAAAAATTGCAAGTCAGTGGGATAGCGTATAAAATAGTGGCACACTCAGAGTACTGTGAATGCACAGAAGAGTGACAGCTACACAGGCTGGGGCTCCAGGGAAGGTTTTCTAGACATGACAGTTGTGTGCGTCCCTTGGATCAGGTTACAAGTTACCTGGGGCAGGTGTAAGTGAGTGCAGCACTTCAAGGCAGTGGGGAGGGGTGAATGCCCAGACGCCCAGGGCTTAGACAATCAAAGGGTTGGGTGGAAGTGTGTATCTGTATACAGCTGGGCACAGACTGAGTATGTACAGATCTGTGCAGGGATTGGCAATAAGTTGTTCTGGTGAAACTAAGCAGTAGAAATCATGAAAAACATTAATTTCTTCATAATGACATTTGGACTTTATTTAGCAAAGGATTATAAATTGTGTGGAACATTATCAGATTAGCATCTTAGAAAAATCACTGGAAGCCTATATGAAGGATGGTTGGGGAGATGAGACTGGAAAAACATTGACGGCAAAGGAAATTGGTTAGGGAGCTACTGGAAAATCTGTGGGAAGGGTGAGGGGGAAACCGAGGAACTGAAATCGTGTTAAGGGGGTAAAAGAGTTGATGGGTGGATTAGAAGAGACTGAAAAGATGGACTTAGTAGTGACTGACAGCCTGTGGGAACAGGGTAATTCTCAGGTTTGTGATTTAGGTGACTGACTGGGTAATGGTAAACCAGACTATGATAGCTGGATGTCTTCAGTGGGTGAATAATGTAGTGTCCAGTCAAACAGATCTATTTTACATATTTGTTTGACATTTAGTTAGACAAGTCTGCACTGGGTGGAGAAGTAGAGCACCTTGTGAATGCTCTCAGCCTTTCCTCTACTGTCCTAATAAGCAAGTCACCTCTGGCTTCAAACCATCTTATTCCACCCAAACTAAAAGGAAAAAAAAAAAAAAAAGACAGCTTCTCTCCTTGGAAGGACGTTCAGTGAGCATCTCTTCTGAATACTTACCTTCTACTAAAAGAGATATATTTGACATTTCTCTCTGAGAGGGAATCTGGTAGATGTGGATTTTCTCCATTTGTTTCCAGTAATCTTTTAGCTATTGCAAAAGGTTCTTTCTCTCACAGACTGGTGGTTGCCAAGGGGGAGAGAGTTGGGGGAGGGATGGAGTAGGAGATAGGGCTTAGCAAATGTAAGCTTTTATATATAGGATGGATAAACAACAAGGTCCTACTGTATAGCACAGAGAACTATATTCAGTATCCTGTGATGAACCATAATGGAAAAAAAATATAAAAAAAGAATGTATATATATTATATATATATATAATATATATATATAAAACTGAATCACTTTGATGTTCCATAGTCATTAACACAACATTGTAAATCAACTATACTTCAATAAAAGAAAATATTCTTTCTCTGAACAACTTTTTGTCTGGTCTGCTGCATGATGGTTTGGATTACAGTGTTATTTATTAAGATGGGGAAGGTGGGATAAGCAATACATCTGGGAGTGGGGTGCTGGGGATTGGTGTGTGGTCAGGGAATCCAGTTTTTGATCTGTCAGCCTCTGAGACATCCATGACATGTTTAGAGGGTAGTTGGATGTTTATAACTGGAGCTTGAGTCAACAGAGTCCAAAGCTGCAGAGAAGGCACACAAAATGTCCATGTCCTTTGGCCTCAGCAATAAAGAGATCATTAGTGACTTTTGCCATCGACACCTATGGAAGCTGGATTTTAGTATTGGGGTATTTACGAAAGGGAAGTGAAAATTAGACAAAGTGATCATGGACAATACAATATACGATACATTTTCTAGGATGTTAAACTATTTTCTATTAACTTCCTATTATGAAAGATGATTTAGTCCTCAAACCATCTCTGCCATATACACATATTTTCCCATCCTTTCTTGCAATATAGTTCTAAGACAGTTTTTGTTAGCACAGTATTTGATCTCCACATTTTTCCATGAGTATGCCCGTACTATGTGCAGCTGAGCCATGTAGACTACTATGGTTTTATTTCCTTTCTTGTACAATACATTTGTGTTTCCTCTGGAATTAATAACTTTTATGATTTTTTTGTTTAGTTTTCTGCATACCTAGAACAAAACCAATCCAAAACACTGTCAAGAGTATTAATTTTCCCTGAGTATTTTCAAACATATCAGATGCTCTATCAATTTTGTCTTCTTTTTGGAGAAATATTTCCTGTGATCTCCTATCCTCTTCCAGTCTGGACTGGTTGACTTATTTGCCTGTGACCATATGACTTCCTGGGCTTTCCTATATCATCCTGGGAATTGCCTTCTCTCCTTTGTTGGTGTGTCTGTTTCTTTTATCTTCTGTCTTCCTCCTTTTTGGTCTATCCTTTCATTTTGATGGAAAAATGTAGTCCCATGATCCTGGAAAAATATTTGGAAGTACTTTTGTTGTAAATTACATGCTGAGTATGTCTATTCTTTGCTCACATTTAATCAATAATATGGATGGCATAGATTTCTTGGTAGAAGATCATTCTCCCTCACAATTTGAATGCATTTTTTCCTGTTGTTTTCTATCAGATTGGCATTAGAATCTCTGTGCCATTCTGACTTGAATCCTTTGTTTGTGTGGGTGACCTGTTTTGTACTTTTTTTTCTTTCATAGTTATTAGGATCTATTTCTCACCACTAGTATTCTAAAATTCATTCATAATGATGTGATTTGGTGTGTGTCTGTGTCTATGCTGGGTACTTAATGAGGTCTTTCAGTCTGGGAACTCATGTCTTTTGTTTCCTCGTAAATTTCTTGTATGATCTCTTTGATAATTTCCTTCCCTCATTTTCTCTTCCTGGATCCTCTATTATGGATATCAGCCCTTCTGGACTGTTTTTAGTTATATTCAATTGTTTGCTATTTTTCATTTCTGTCATTTGTTAGTTTGTATGTTTTACTTTGGGAGAGATTTCCTAAATCTCATTCAATGGTTCCATTGATATATATATTTTAAACATAGTGTAGAGACATTTAATAATCAAAAGCTCTTTTAAAAAAACTCTCTGGGGGCTTCCCTCGTGGTCCAGTGGCAAAGAATCTGCCTTCCAATGCAGGGGAGGTGGGTTCAATCCCTGGTCGGGGAACTAAGATCCCACATGCTGTGGGGCAACTAAGCCCACTTGCCACAACTACTGAGCTCCAGCGCCTCAATGAGAGAGCCTGTGTGTCACAAACTACAGAGCCCATGCACCCTGGAGCCTGCGCACCACACTTAGAGAGAAAACCCGCACGCCACAACTAGAGAGAAGCCTGCACCACAATGAAAAATCCCGCATGCCTCAACAAAGACCCCGTGTGCCACAACTGAGACCCGACACAACCAAAAAAAAAACCTCTCTGTTCTTTTTATAGCTGTATGTTTTTGTTTCATTAACTTTTATCTGTCTTAGGATCTCAATTATAGACACACATTTTGTTTTCTTTAACTGTCTGCATTGTTTTTGTTTGTTTTGATATGTCTTTCAGATTACAGAATTGCCTCAAATATCTGATGTTCCTTGGTTTTCTATTCATATTTAAAAATAATGCACTAAAATCTGTTTATAATCTCTTTGTAGTTGAGTGGGATTTATGGACTGGTGGGCTTCACTGTGGGGTGATTTGATTGGTTATTTTTTGAGACTTCTCATGTATCAGAATATTTTCTAATGGATTAAGTATTGTTTCCCCAAAGAGGAACCTCCAATTTTTTGTAGGGGAAGAATATATTGGATTACCTCTTGGAAGCCAAGATAGGGGGAGGAACACAGAGAGGTTCCTCTTACCATGCTGTGTGATTTAACTTAACACTCCTGTTTTCAGTATGGTATTCCCACCCTCTCTTGATTGTCATGTTTTCAACTCTAGAACGTCTTTGGTTTAACATACACAGAAAACAGCCCTTTATTCTTCTGCTGGAAGAAAGGATGAGCAGATGCTCAGCTGAGTGGAAGGGGTAGAAATTCAGGGATCCGGGAATCTATTTTCATAAAGACTTCCAATCAGTCATCTTACTTTCAGTCTTATTTCCACCACCATTCTCAGAAATATCTTCTCTAATTCCTGATCCTTTCTCAGATAGGGTAAATTAGTCTTTCTTTACTGCCAGAAGTTTATCTTTTTCTGCCATTTCAGGGGCAGTGAATTCAACCTTTAGGGAGAGCTAATGATTTTTAAAAATTGTGTTCAGGTTGTAAATCAATAACACAAAAAACAAGTAACCTGACTAAAAATGGGCAAAAGACTTGAATATATTTTTCTCCAAAGAAGATGGATAAATGGCCAATAAGCACATGAAAAGATGTTCAACATCACTTATCACTAGGAAAATGCAAATCAAAGTAATCATGAGATAACCCTTCACACCCATTAGGGTGGCTACTCTTAAAAAACTATAGAATAACAAGTGTTGGTGAGGAGGTAGAGAAATTGGAACCCTTGTGCACTGTTGGTGGGGATGTAAAATGGTGCAGCTGCTATGGAAAACAGTGTGGCAATTCCTAAAAAAATTAAACTTAGCATTACCATAGAATTCAGCAATACCCCTGGGTATGTACCAGAAATAATGGAAAGCAGGAACTTGAACAGATATTTGTATGCCCATGTTCATAGGAACATTTTTCACAAGAGCCAAAAGGTGGAAACAACCCAAGTGTCCATGGATGGATGAATGGGTAAACAAAATGTGGTATATACATACAATATCTTTCAGTCTTAAAAAGAAATTATGACACATGCTACAATATAGATGAACCTTAGGGACATAATGCTGAGTGAAATAAGCCAGGCACAAAAGGACAAGTATTGTGTGATTCCAGTTATATGAGGTACCCTAGTGTCGTCAAATTCATAGAGACAAAAAGTAGAATGGTGGCTTCCAGGGGCTGGGGAAGGATGAAATGGGGAGTTATTGTTCAATGGGTTTGGAGTTTCAGTTTGGGAAGATGAAAAAGCTCTGGTGATAGATAGTGGGGATGGCTGCACAGCAATGTGAATGTACTTAACGCCACTGAACTGTACACTTAAAAATGGTTAAGATGGTAAATGTTATGTGTATTTTTACCATAATTTTAAAAAATGTGTTTCAGCTGAAATAGGCCAACCAGAAAGTTTTACCTAAAGGACTCTTTCTACACCTCTAGTTCTTGTGACACTAATGGAGACATTTGAAGACAATAATCAATGAGGGAACAGAAGATTCCAGGTCTTCTCTTTTCCAGACTAATCTCCCCACTCAAGGGCCTATAACCTTTTCTACATAACCTGTTTTTTTAATTTGCCCTTCTCTATCTGTCATCCGGTTTGGGAATGCCAGAGAACTCAGAATTATTAGCACTGTTCAATGGGCAGTGAGCACCTTTTTCAGTGTTTGTCTTATGGAAATGTTAATGTACCTCAAGACACTGTAAGGTATTTTTGGAAATGAAGAGTTTTGTGGTCAAATGAGCTCAACAGCTATTGCTTGAATTATTGTTTTCGTAGGATTTTCCAGAGTATTTAATAGGCTAATGTGCACTGGCGTTTCCAAGAGCAGGATAGAGGATTTGGGGCTTCTCAGGCATTTTGGATCGCAGTCTTTTCCATCTCAGTACAGTTTTCCATGGAACAACGTTTGGGAAATTTTTCGCGCGTGTAATTGTTAACTCTGGTGTATATACTGAGTCCCATCAGTTTATGAATTTTCATAAGTGTATGCTCCAAGTGCAGAAATAGTTCTGGATCTAGGCTGTGGAGCTTTTGGAAAGAATTTCTCCCAAAAAGAATTTCAGTTCTTGGAAAGAATTTCCCTGGAATGTCCTCTGAGAAAGTCAACATGATTTCTTCTTGTATGATACAGAAACATATGCTCTGCATACATACAAGACGCTGTCACCCACAATAGACATTTGCGTAGCTCTAAGCCTGAAAATTGAGTTAGATCATCTCATTTGAGTGTCATAAATCACACTTTGAATTTTTCCAAGGCTCTGAAAGCACACAGATCTCATCTACAGGTCCACAATTTATTATTCAAAATCCAAAATGGCCAGATATATCTTGTAATTGGAAACTTTGTGAAATACGATATGATGCCTGTACCATGATATTACACCCCGACAATGACTGGAGTTACATCCTTTTAAACAAATGCATCAGTATTTGCTGAATATTCCTACTCGCTAGGAAAAATAAAGACTAGCTATAAACATATCAGTCTATATCAGCTTTTGTAGCCAAATGAGTTTTAGTGACTCACTTACTAAAAATAGCATTTAGTTGCAGAGTTGTTTTTTGGATTTCAGAATGGCAAATAAGGGATCGTAGGCACACTAGTGAAAATGAGGCTGGGTTAATGCTAATAACTTTTGTTACCAACAGGCTCCATATTTTTCAATAGTTTACTCTTTGGAGGAACAGTGGAGAAGGAGAAGTATCCAGAGAGAGAATCCTTAGGGAAAAAGGGCAGGGGTAACTGTTCTTAAATCTAATTCCCTGGCCTCTCCTCCAGGGATGGGGGGCGGGGAAGGGAATAGGGAGGTAGTGTTTAATGGGGACAGGGTTTCAGTTTAGGAAAGTGAAGAATTCGGGAGACAGATGATGGTGAGAGTGGCACTGACATTAGTGCCACTGAAATGTACAGTTAAATAGGGTTAAAATAGTATGTTTTATATTATGTGATTTTCACCACAATAAAAAAAACATTTAATAAAAAAAAGCTAGTTCCTTGGCCCCTCCTGCTTGATTCTCTTTCGTATAGTCTTAGAAAGATGAACTCATTTGTTCTAATTCTCCACCTTCCGCTGAGGAAGGTGAAAACTTCCAAGTTACTGGAAAACAAAACACAAAACCAGAAAACAGTGAGGATCAAATGGTTGTGGGATCTAAGGTGACACAGCAAATCTAGGATGGAACTTTCAAAAGTGAGTATCATTTAGTTGATGTAGTGGATAAACCAAGGGCCAGAAGTTAGAAGGTATGACTATGTTACTCACTACCTGTGTGACCTTTGGAAAAGCCCATATTCTTGATCTTTCAGTTTCCCATTTACACAGTGAGGATCCAACAATCATTTTATGGTCCATTTAGTATTTCTAGTCAAAACAACCTTATCCACAAAGAAGTTAACTGCAGGTGAAATATCTGTGTGGTCGAAAAACAAACGAACGAAGAAACAACGAACAAGGACATTTCTTGCTCCTGGAGGATCTCCTTCTGGAAAAGAAAGCTACCCTGAAAGACATGCATAGAAATTTATTTCCCCCGTGCTTGTGGGCATCTTACTGTACTCATAGCATATTGTGCTATATACTATATTAAATGTCTTAAATGTCTGCAATAAGGATTTCATTTAGATTTAATGTCAGAATTGTAAACATTAATGAAATGCTAATAGAGTGATTAACAACACATGCTTTGAAGTTCCTCAAATATGCACAAAAAAAGAGAAGACCTTATAAGAAAAATGGAACTTTACTCTGTAGTTTTTTTCTTTTTTTTGGAGTTGGAATATCTCTCAAATGCTCGGTTCTGAATAAACAGAAAAACAGCAGGAGGATAAAAAAACAAGGCTGAATTTCAGTCACACGGATCTCAGCAAGAAGTAAAAATAAACTCTTTAAATGATGTTTCTTTTCCACAGCTCCCAGAGGCAGGTTTGGTAAAAAGTAATTTGAAAATAGACAGATTCATCTTTTTGCCTTTCCCTGACTCTGCTGATTCTGTAACTTCTTCCATATTAATTAAAGATTTCTGGGATTTTGCTTTTTTTCTCCCTTTCTCAGAGAGCCACCTAAGAACACAAATACTGGAACAGAACCTGTCTGGTAATTTTGTGATATCCTAATTTCAGGAAAAGAGCACAGAGCTATTCCCTCAGAGTTTACCTGGTCCAAGCTCCCTGCTTATCGATGAAGTCTAGAGAATTGAGGCGATCTGTTGGGCCTCACAGCTAGTTTGTGAAAGATCTGTGACTGATCATAGCTCAGACCAGTACCTTTCCCCCCAATACTGCATGCTGTCTGCTGTCCTCAATTAAACTAAGACAGTGTCCTTCATAACTCACTGTTGCAATAAATACCTCTGTGATTTGGCATAGAGTTAGACGGTTCAACCACGACATGAGCTCCGTGTAGCTGGGTCCTTACAAGTTCAGCACCTGAGAAAAATTAAGTGGAGAATTGAAAATCATATCCAGCTGGACGTTAGCATGTGTTAAACAGGGTTTTGATGTTAAAGGTTTTAAGTGCGTGACTGGTACACCTCAGGGCAAGGCCCAATCTGCCCTGAGAATCTGTTCTTGCTTTTCTTTCTTTTCTCCTTTAATCAATCCCATTCAGTTTTCAATTCTCTTTCTCACTTTGCAAAGTGCCAGACAAATTACTGGTATCCTCTATGAACCTCTGGTTTCTTATTGGTTTCGGAACTCATACCCTCCTGAGAATATTTCAAGGTAAATCTTGGTCAAGTCACATTTAATAAAATTTTAGGGACACAATTAAAGCTAAAACCTTTATACAACTTTTATAGCTCTTCATCTTCCATTTTCTATTTCTCTTCTGGAATGTATTCTCTTAATGCTTTACGTTTTCTCTAAAATTCTTTCTGCTCTTCTTTAACAACGTGTCTTCTGAACTATGGGTGGTCTCAAAGTCTTAAGATTATTAATACAAAGTTGCTGACATTCAGCTCTTTTTGAAATATGAAGGTGGCAACTTCATTTGCTTCAACCTAATACATTGTAAAGCAATTTGGAATATACACATTTCAGCAGAGATTTTTTTTTTTCTTAAAGTAGAGAAACTGTAATAAAACCATGATTTTTACTGAACATTGTAGTGTAGAAATTTAAAGATTTTTAAGAAAAATTCTGCTTAGATGATTTGTTTATTTGCTTATAGTATAAGTAATTTTATGTCCCAGTTTGCCCGCAAGCCTCCGGGTTTTGCCTGTTGCCCAGCATTCTGTCTGTTTTAGCATTTGCTCAGGATTTTTCTCAAAGTATTAGTATTAACTGTTGCATTAACAGAATAATACCACCTCGTTAGGTTGGTTGATCTCTGCTTTGTGTCTAACATCGGCTCTGATGCTTTTTAGCAGTATGTGAGCTACATGCATAGTGAACAGAGGTCTTAGCTTAAGGTGTAGTCAAATCACTCTTTTTAGACACAACAAATAGATGTCTCCTTTTCAAGGGAGGAATGTCAGGTGCTCACTGATAAAGAGAAATGTGTTCAGATACAAGCAGTGTGGGGTAGCTAAGCCTTTCTGGTTTTGAATGGTGCTGGGAGAGGCATTTGAATTTGCTGCCCTGGTGGCCACTCCATTTGCCAGCCAGTCATGACATGGCCTTGCCAGGACTCCTGCCAAGGCCTGAGAGATGCTCCAAGCTACCATGTTACCAGTTGGCAGGATCAATGACAAACATGGAAAATTCTGTTAGACATATGCAAAATGTGTGTGAGCTAGAAGCTGGTCGGTCCTGTGTAGATCGCATTGTGAGTAGAGTGAATGTCTTCACCATGGTGATTTTGTCACCTTATGTATGGTATAGGTCTACAGCCACTATCTAATTGTTTGGTGATACTTTTTTTTTTTTTTTGGCAATAAACCTTTTTGACAGAAATAAGTTCAAAAGGAAGAAAAGTGCCCTTGTAATGAAAATTTAAGTACTAAATTTTCATTCTCAAGAAAGTTGATGAATGTGTAACTTTCCCAAAATGTTTGTCCACAATTACCGTCCACCTCGGAAGCTGTGTTGCCGTCACTGACCACATGGAAACAAAAACACACAAATCTGCTGAATAAGCATCAACACCCACAAGAGAATTAGTAACTTAAGAAGACTGTTCCTGAACGCAATACTTCAATCATTGCAGTCTAGATGATGTGTTCACATATAATAATGTGAAGCTTAGCTTTTTATGTACACTTTTAAAATAATTGTTCTTCTGAATTAATTTCTCTTATTTTTTTATTCCTAGTTTTCTTCTGTACATAGTACAAAAACTGAATTAATACTGTTACTGTGTTGGCTCCGTTGACAGAAGAAAATACTCACTAGCAGTTAAATGATGACAGTTTTGTATTACTGTGATCAACCGGTTTCTCATCTGAGCCACAGAACACAGAAAACTGATTTGGGAGACTGTTTTCTCAGTTCTTCCAAAGATGGTACATAACTAGTGCCATTCCAGATGTGCATACCACGACATACAACCAATGCCTTGGAGTATTAGAGCTTCATTCTCTTAAAGAACCCTGGCTGAAACAGCCCGAGTCACATGTTTCACATTGAAAATCCATAAAGATAATACCAAAAATATCAAAAATCATCTTCCACCTAGTCATAGAATCAAATAAAGCTTTTGGAGGTTCAGTCTTTCAAAGGTGAAATTTCAGACATCATTTTGGATACTATTATAAATTCAGTTAAAAATTCCAACATTGAGACAAAATTATGTGTTTTGTGATGGTATCACATATTCAAAGTTTGGTGAAGCACACCCTCATGATACAGTCAGTGTGGTCACTAAATGGAGAAACATATAGAACAGACATGTATATGGAATTAATGGGTATTGTATTATTCAAATTGTGTCCATGCAAACAAACCACAGTATTCCACTGTCAAAATAAAAGCTATTGCTGACAGCATTTACATCTATTTTGATAAATATGGTTAAAGTAATTAAACTTAATTTTTTGTTATGAAGCCGATGCTGAATTTGAAAATGTTAAATAAAAGCAGATATTTTCTTGCTACATTTCATAAATCAAAACGTACACGTGTTTAAACCTATGTAATTGACTTACGTGTCCCATAAAGTTATTGAAATGAAATGTTTTTGTAAATAAGTTCTCTAGTTTTAATTGCATTTTGTTCCAAATCATTTGGACGTCTTTTATTAAAGCTTTCAATAATTGACACACCAGAAAACTTGAGCCTTTGAAAACATCAGCTTTTTTAAAGTTTAGAAAATTGCAATTACTAATATCAAAATTTGCAAGCAGGAACATTATTAATTGAACATTAATACAAATGCAGAAGAATTGATCTTGCATACGAATGTAGGGGCACATCGCATCCAATGTAGGGGCATATCTCATCCAATGAGATTGTGAGAGCCTCAAACTGTATGAGCCTTAATTCTGAGCTTCAGTGAGACCTTGAAATATTTCAATTTGAGGGAAGGTTCTTTTCATGGAACTTTTATTTTTAATTAGATGCATTCATATTTTCTACCAGAATGGAAATGAAGTTGAGAAGACTGAGAACTTTTCAGCATTTACATTCTGTGAATCTTTTTTTTTTTTTTTTTTTTGCGGTACGCCGGCCTCTCACTGTTGCGGCCTCTTCCGTTGCGGAGCACAGGCTCCGGACGCGCAGGCTCAGCGGCCATGGCTCACGGGCCCAGCCGCTCCGCGGCACGTGGGATCTTCCCGGACCGGGGCACGAACCCGTGTCCCCTGCATCGGCAGGCGGACTCTCAACCACCGCGCCACCAGGGAAGCCTTCTGTGAATCATTTTTAAATGTTGTAGATAGAGACATCTTATTTGAAGAATTTGGTAATATAAAAATATTTATCAATGAAAGTAATTTGGATGGAAACCAAAAGACAGAAACTTTAAAGATAATTTAGCTGAAATATTTGTACATTTTCTTACAAAGAATTAGAATTAAGAATATCCCCTATGGAGCAGAATTTGTTCTGACCTCACCTAACCATCTATAGAGTTTTTTCAGTTAAAAATAATATGGTGTAAAGAAGACATGATTGACAATTCCAGTGATTTCAAATTTATTTAATAAAACTTCAACTTTAGAGAAGATTGTCGGAAACTTTACTGTGTTAGACACAGTAAAGAAAATTAAAATAATATTACTATCTTATTAAAAATAAAATCTTCAGATATGTATTTGTGACAGTTTTAGAGGCTGCTGTGTCTAATAAACTGATTTAAATATTTAAAAGTAAGCCAAGAGGGCTTCCCTGGTGGCGCAGTGGTTGAGAGTCCGTCTGCCGATGCAGGGGACACGGGTTCGTGCCCCGGTCCGGGAAGATCCCACATGCCGCGGAGCGGCTGGGCCCGTGAGCCATGGCCACTGAGCCTGCGCGTCCGGAGCCTGTGCTCCGCAACGGGAGAGGCCACAACAGTGAGAGGCCCGCATACCGCAAAAAAAAAAGAAAAAAAAAAAAAAAAGTAAGCCAAGGATAATTACTCTGCAAAAGTTTTTTTCATGTTCAGAAAATTGATATAAGGAAGTTGTAAAATATTTGCTTTAATGGACACAAATATATGATTTTTTGTCTTTTAGAGATAATTTTGAAAGTCTTTTTGAATAGAACAATTTTACGTATCTCTCAGTATTATAAAACCTAGGTTTTATTTTTTTTTAATTATTTTTTCTATTATTATTTTTGGCGGATAATGTTTTTTATTCCAATTAACTATTTATACTATTGTCATTAGAAATGCCACTGATCTTACTTGCCTCATTCTGGTTTTTATTCTTAATACATACTTTTCCTATTTTCCTGATGATTATAATGCAAATATTATCAAATTTTGATTCTTCTTCAACTAATAAGTCACTGTGACACATTACAATTATATACCTGTACAAATAATTATATATGAATTTATTTTTCCTTAATCATTGGTGAAAAGGAAATAGCATACTTTAATCCTCTCTCTTCTTTTTTTTATTTAACATCTTTATTGGAGTATAATTGCTTTACAATGTTGTATTAAAAACTGAGTTTTTAAAAGCAAGAAATAACTTGTGGAATAATTTCCCTCTTCCTTCCTTTCTTTTTGGCTATGTCCTCTCCTCCTTTCAGGTCCAGTTCAAGCCTGATGCTTTATGTATGCTAAGATTAAATACTGTCAATATAAATACACCTTTTTGACATCTATCTTCACTTCCTCTCTCCCACATTTTCCTATTGGGACCAGGAAGGATTTCTCTGAGCCTTTTATTCATTGTGGATTACTCATCATCTGAATCACCTTTGACTCCATTACCTTGCACTGAACTATCTTTTCATACACTGCCTATGGCTTTTAGGTGACGTATGTCATGGCTTATAGCTTTTGTGTCCCTATATAAGGGTTGGTGCTCAAAAAAGTATGTGTTGTTGAGGACTGTATTCCATACTATAGTCAAAGAAGATAGTCTGGATTCTAGATGGAGGGAGGGGCGGGTTACAAAATTAATGTATGACTGTGTCAAATCAACTGCTTTTATAGTCTTCTTTCTAGCAGTAGAAAGAGCTCCTGCGATAGTTCTGGTTCTGCGGAATATAAGAAAGGCCAGTTGGGGGTGGGGATAGGGGTTGGGAAGTTGGTGGAGGCTTTTAATTTAGTTGACCCAAAAGGATGAAAGGTGAACTAGGAGGGTGATGTATAAGATTATAAACATTGAGAATAGATGTATTCTAGAATAGTCATATTGGTTAAAAAAATGGTATTTTAGAAATACGGTAGGTAAAAGAAAATGTCAAAACCAAGGACATTAAAGAAAAGGAAGAAAACTTTTATTGTAATAGGAAAATATGGGAGAGAGGAAGTGAAGATGGCTGTTGAAGACATTATTTATTTTGATAGTATTTTATCTTAGTCTAGCCTAAAATGTGATGTGTTCACATTCATTAATAGAAACTGATTGAAAAGTTGTCAGTGGGGTGGCAATGCAGAGAGGAAAGAATGGTTTGGTGCAAATAATGCTACATAAAAAATATTATATTTTAGAGTCTCCTACAGGTACATTGTCTCCAGCATTAGCTTTCAACAAAACAACAGCAGCAAAAGGCCCTAGTGATTTTAAAATGAGGTTATTGATACCAACGTGTGCTGGGAATCAAGCCATAATTAGCATTCAAAGATTTATTATTAGGTTAAGAGCATTTCAAATCGACCATATCTTATGTACATATAAGATAATCTCTTAAAGGTCATGCCTCTTGGAGACACTTGTTTTCTGACATCTTCATATCCCAGCTATCTGCAGAGGCATGGGGGAAAGATAAACAAAAGTATAAATAAACAAGACAGAGAATGAATTTTAACCTCATCTAGGTATGGAAAACATGGAAATAATAACACATGCCTTTTCTAGACCACACTTCCAGATTACAAAGATGAGTGAGAAAGGAAAGTTAACTTTGGCAAATAAATATGTTTAGAGTCTCCTAAATTTCTTGGCTTCTCTTATTTTTCAAGTGATTATTAAGAGGGAATTAGGGAACCTCAATATGGTGTAGAGAAGGGTTTCAGAATTGGACTTTGGAGACTTGAGGGTTTTTTATTCCAGATGAGATTGCAGTGACCTTGAACAAAGCAATTCAGCCCTGGGTCTCACTGTCTTCACCTCCCGAAAAAGGAGTTGTGGTAGATGACAGCTCAGTTACTTTCTGATAAATGATTTGAAAACCTGTGTAGTGATAATATGACCCTTTATCCAAATGGGAAGATGCAAGGGGTAGAAACCATGAGAGCAAAGGAACTGTCCAGGGTGCTTAGAAACACTGGGGTCCATTCATTCTCTGGAGTTATGATCAGAAGCCACAGTATGACTCCATCTGGTATTCATCCAGCATCTCTACTATGTTAAATGCATAGTAAGCTATTCCGTCAGTATCAAGTGTGTATAATTCAATATATGATCAATTTCCTTTTGCTTAAGGGAGAGATTACATATTTAGAATCATCTCTGCTCTGTCTTCAACTAGTTGCTGGCCTTTAGATCAGTCATTCCATCCATTGGTTATTTAGAGCAGGATATCAGAGTAGATTTCATGGCATACTTGCAATATTGATTTTCCAGGAGTCATCTTGGGACAGGTGAGGATGCGTACATTGTTAAAGAGATGGAAGGGACGGAGATGGAAAAACACACCTTTGACAACGGTACGAAAGAAAAGAGAAAGGAAAGAGGAAGAGGAAGACCTGAAAGACAGCTAAGGGGAGCTAATTATAATTAAGCAATCCTCAGTTGCTTGACCAGACCACACTGAAGGAGGTTGTGGATGTGTGTACACTATATTAGCTTGTCACAGCATGACCTTGTACTCCATCATGAATTGCCATAACTTCTTGCTGATAACCTACTTTGGGGTGGGGAAAGGTGCAATGAGAACGTGCTGCTTTTGAATTGTAGTGAGACTTAAGCCTACTGGGTGGAAAGGGGGGAGGTGAGAACTCCTTGAAGTTGAAATACTTGTACAAAGTCTATATCTTTTTCCCTTCTAGGACTGAGGAAAAAGTGTAGACAGCAATCTTCTGGCATCAGTGTTCAGGCTAAGGACTATGGACTGGGGATCTGAAGTTGTAGGCTTAATGTGACTGGTAGAGATCTTTAGGGAAGTGTGATGCTCAGAGTGATGTGGTAGCATCACTGAGGTCACTCTGGCACAAAAGACCCCAAGGAAGAGTTTGGTAAGAATTAGACAGTGTCAGGGTCCCTGCTTAGCACAGAAGAATTTTGGTCTTATCAGAGGATTTGCAGAATGGATAAGATAACCAAGGCAGAAGCCCAGCCACATGGGCTCATTAAATGGGAAGGATTAATAGGAATTTACGCTATAGACATACAGATGCCAGGCCTCTTCTCAGGTCTGCTGAATACCAGGTTATAGCAGAACTTGGGGAGAAGGAAGGTAAAGGGTGCTCAGAAGTTATGGGAATGAATGACTGAATGATTTAGGGTTCTATTTGCTTAGACTGAGAACCAATGAGAAGGGACATTTAGGAAGAGAGACGTTTAGCTCTTTCTTTCAGCATGTCGAGTTTGAGGTTTTTATGACATTGTCAAAGGAGGCTATGCAGGAGGTGGTCAAAATATGACTTTGGTTTTGAGAAAACTGCCGCAGGATGATTTAACACCCTGCATACTGACTTTGATTTTCCTCCTACCTTTAAGTCTCCTGGGAATTTCCCCTTATTTCAGCAATTTCTTTGATATTTATCGAGTGTTCCTAGGGGTTTTGTAGGTGGGAGGTTTTCAGACTCTCAGCTGGCCTTATGGCTGGGGAGCAGCCTCAACACCTTGTGTACTTAATAAATACTACTGGGTAAATGAATACATGGAAACTGAGGATTGTGAGTACATTTGATGGGAAGAGTAAGGTAAAGCTTTCAACAAAAAGGGCTGATAGAAAAGTCAAGATACCTGGCAGGGCATCCAGCCCTGCTGAGTGACAGGAAGCGGGGGAGGAGTCACCTCTGTTCAGACGCAGCAAACGGGGAAGGAGGCCTGAGATTGGAAGGGGCACTGGAAGATTGTTAGGTCACTTGTTTCTTTTTTTTTAAACATCTTTACTGGAGTATAATTGCTTTACAATGGTGTGTTAGTTTCTGCTTTATAACAAAGTGAAGCAGTTATACATATATATATATCCCCATCTCTCTTCCCTCTTGCATCTCCCTCCCTCCCACCCTCCCTATCCCACCCCTCTAGGTGGTCACAAGGCACCGAGCTTATCTCCCTGTGCCATGCGGCTGCTTCCCACTAGCTATCTATTTTACATTTGGTAGTGTATATATGTCCATGCCATCTACAATGTTGTGTTGGTTTCTGCTGTACAGAAAAGTGAACCAGCTATACATACACACATATCCCCTCTTTTTTAGATTCTTTTCCCATACGGGTTATTACAGAGTACGGACTAGAGTTCCCTGTGCTCTACAGTACGTCCTTATTAATTGTCTCTTTTATATACAGTAGTGTGTATATGTCAGTCCTAATCTCCCAGTTTATCTCTCCCCCCACCTCTTTCCCCCCTGGTAACCATAAGTTTGTTTTCTACGCCTGTGACTCTATTTCTGGTCACTTTTAAGAAGCAAGTCCCTATACGTGATGAAAGAAGAACGTGGTTTGCATTTCTCCAGTGATTAATGATGTTGAGCATTCTTTCATGTGTTTGTTGGCAATCTGTATATCTTCTTTGGAGAAATGTCTATTTAGGTCTTCTGCCCATTTTTGGATTGGGTTGTTTGTTTTTTTGATATTGAGCTGCATGAGCTGCTTGTAAATTTTGGAGATTAATCCTTTGTCAGTTGCTTCATTTGCAAATATTTTCTCCCATTCTGAGGGTTGTCTTTTCATCTTGTTTATGGTTTCCTTTGCTGTGCAAAAGCTTTTAAGTTTCATTAGGTCCCATTTGTTTATTTTTCTTTTTAATTTCCATTTCCCTAGGAGGTGGGACAAAAAGGATCTTGCTGTGATTTATGTCACAGAGTGTTCTGCCTATGTTTTCTTCTAAGAGTTTGATAGTGTCTGGCCTTACATTTAGGTCTTTAAACCATTTTGAGTTTATTTTAGTGTATGGTGTTCGGGAGTGTTCTAATTTCATTCTTTTACATGTAGCTGTCCAATTTTCCCAGCACCACTTATTGAAGAGGCTGTCATTTCTCCACTGTATATACTTGCCTCCTTTATCAAAGATAAGGTGACCATATGTGCATGGGTTTATCTCTGGGCTTTCTATCCTGTTCCATGGATCTATATTTCTGTTTTTGTGCCAGTACCATACTGTCTTGATTACTGTAGCTTTGTAGTATAGTCTGAAGTCAGGGAGCCTGATTCCTCCAGCTCAGTTTTTCTTTCTCAAGATTGCTTTGCCTATTCGGAGTCTTTTGTATTTTCATACAAATTGTGAATTTTTTTGTTCTAGTTCTGTGAAAAATGCCATTGGTAGTTTGATAGGGATTGAATTGAATCTGTAGATTGCTTTGGGTAGTGTAGTCATTTTCACAATGTTGATTCTTCCAATCCAAGAACATGGTATATCTCTCCATCTATTTGTACACTACCAAATGTAAAATAGATAGCTAGTGGGAAGCAACTGCATAGCACAGGGAGATCAGCTTGGTGCTTTGTGACCACCTAGAGAGGTGGGATAGGGAGGATGGGAGGGAGGGAGACACAAGAGGGAAGAGATATGGGGATATATGTATATGTATAACTGCTTCACTTTGTTATAAAGCAGAAACTAACACACCATTGTAAAGCAATTATACTCCAATAAAGATGTTTAAAAAAAAAAAAAAAGAACCTGGTTACAAGAGCTTGGGAACGTGTGGGTGGAAAGCGAGAGATATGGCTGAGAAGGGCAGGTGAGAGGTGAAACAGCCGTTTGTGTGGAAAGCAAATTTAGGGAGAGTTTCTTGAAGATAAGGGAGACCAGAAATTGGAAGTTTTATTCTCACCACCACTAAGTGTTATCTAGAATTTCAGAATAATCAAACTTTGTTTATTAACTGACTTCTTGGATTAATATCAGATCTTAAATGATTATTAAAAGTTTGCAGTGTTGTATGTGAAAATATGACACCTTAGGTCATGGATTAGAAAATACGATGGGGGTCTAAAATCTTTATACCATTTAAGAATACTCATATCAATTTTATTCTCCTTTGCATAACTTACAGATGATTACAGTAACTTCAGAGATGCTGGTAAATCGAGCTGTATACATTTGAACAAGCATAATTTTAACTTTAAAATGCACACAACATCAAAACTGCCAAGTTGTAACTAAGTATATATGAGCAAGAGAGTTTGGAGAAGAGCCTATATCCACTTTCCCGGACTCTCATAAGAACCCTTGAATATTTACTCAAGGGAATGTCATAGTTTGATTTTGTCCAGGAATATTTAGTTCTACTCACTGAGTTCATTAAACCCAGCTGTTTTTCTCAAAGAACTAGCTGAAGGAAATGGCAGAAGTGGTGACAGAGAAGCAGAAATAGAATACCAGAAAACGTGAGAAAGCAAGGGTAAAACAGGAGGGGTGATCACAGTTTCACACTGCTTATATCATTTGTTTACTCTCAAATTCTTCGAGTAGGTGATTTATTAAATAAGGCCCTTTGTAATCACACCACCAACGTCTTCACTAAAAATAGGATGGGGCTGGTTTGAACTTTCTGGAAATCTCATAAAAATTAGCGTCAGATGCCTCTGCTGTCCTCTGACTGTGTGAGGTTTTGGACTCCCTGGCTCTGTCCATTCCAACTGAGGCTCTTTGGCTGCAGGGCCACTGACACCCACTTCTCATCAGCCTGGCAGAGCCCAGTGGGGCACGGTCTCTGGTGGGTTGGTGAGGAGCCTGGTCTGGGGACAAACAAAGCCAGGTGCCACAGGGACTCACCAGCATGCCACGTGGTGGCCAAATGTCGTGAGATGGAAAGTTGCTTGTGGTAGTCTGCTGTCTGCTAGGATGAGATTAATTAGGGAACAGGAAAAACATGCACGTTGCTTTCGGATAAGTGGAGGACAGCCAATTGAGGCCAGGCTTTTAGCCTGTCTCACGGCAATCACTTACTCCGAGGGCCCGTGTGTTTACACACACTCACATGTGCTTATGAAAACTTGACTCCACCAAATGGAGCCAGCAGAGAGTACGGAAGGCAAAGACACAGCAAAACTCCTTTTCTCAAACCCTCAAACTCTATTACACCATCTAAAGAAATGGATTCTATTATAACCTGTGCTTAAAAGTTGAATAGCAGTAAGTAGAAGTGGCAAATGTGTTTCTATTGAGGATGTTGACTGGAGAAATTATTTAAATTTTCCACATGGAAAAATAGATGCAGAGCATGTATGAATTTTTTCAAGGTTATTCGACAGTGGTGCTACTGTGTCTTGGTGGGAAGCATGGCTATTTTTAAGTCTGATGAAAACTATAGATAGTTTTCCTGGAAAAATGAATGCATACTTACACACACACACACACACACACACACACACACACACACACACACACACACACACACACACACACACACACACGATGGAGAGGGAACTTTGGATGCTATTTCAAAGGGACTGTTTTTTCTCTGTAGCTCATTTGTGAACCCATTTATGGGTTCAGGATAAGAAGTTCTGGCATAGCATATTATGAAAAAGTATCATGTGGGTGAGGAAAATCTGAAAACTTAATAAAGGTTCCCTATGTCTCAAGAATTTGACTAGGTACTGGATGGACATTGTTTCTAATTTTTGTAACCATACTAAGCAATAGGGACATTACCTCTCTTTTATAGAGGAGAAAGTTGAGGCTAAGAGAGAGAAATTCACTTGGCAGGAGAAAGTATTTCCTAGCGATTTGGAGCCTAGACTCTGGGGGCAGATTGCTTGGGTTCAGATCATGTTTTTTCCCCCCCACTTATCAGTTAGAAAATTCTGAGTGAGTTTCTTATCCCTTGGTGTCTTGGTTTCCTCAGTCATCAGTGAGCATAATGATGGAATTTCACTTCATAAGCTCTTATGAAGATTAAGTAATACAAGACATGCCAAGTGCTTAGAACATTGACTGGCACATGGTGAGCACTAAATAAATATTTGTTGTAATATTATGGTTAAAGACCACAAAACTAGTAAGTAAGTAGAGGATCCAAGAATCAAACCAAGTTCTGTCTGGCTGGAGCCAGACTCCTTCTGCCACCATGCATATTTCCAAACTTGTTTTACATTTGTCCTTTGGTAAATCATATAATGTTTCCAAATTTTAGTTTCTGTATCTATAAGATACAGATGATGATAGTAACAATAAAAACACCTCCTCCCTTTTTGGGGAGGATTATATAAGACACCAGTAAGTACAGTTTAGTAAATTGTCAGGCACTGTGACAATATTCATTGCTGTTTTCATCAGCGATTAAAGAATCAATTTGACTCAAAGCAAAGAACCCTGTGTTTCCCCTTCTACATTTATCATCATGGAACTAAATTTGTATCACGTGCACTCACCTCCAAATCTATCTCAGAAGACACAGTCATTGGAGGTGGTCACAGTTCTGAAATGAACACTCCATCGTCTTAATGACTCTCAAAGTGGGATATAAAGGAGAGTTTAAGCACCCCCTGGACCTTCAATAACATTTTCCTAAGGTAGGCAGAAAAAACACCAAGTGTTTTTATTAAAACAAATGTTTGGGAACCACATTTATGTTTATTCCAAAATTGAGAGAACATAGTAGTAGCCAACGACTTCACTATGTTGGCACAGAAACTTATATTTTTGTTAAACATCAGGTTCGTTGTCCTCAGCTGGAATGCATGATTTCAGTTACTCTTCAAAAGGTCAGTTTATTTCTGGGAGTAATATTTCTGCAATGCTAAGAATCAGAGGCCAAAAGGGGAAAGAGGACACGGCCTATGGAATAGATTACATCCCTTTCTGGAGTCCCTGAGGGAAACTTAGAAACGAGAGCTTAGCTGTCCTAAAGTGGAGACTTCTACTTTGGAATGGAATTATGATGTTGCAAGAGACTCATTTAATCAAATTTAGTTCCATCTTGCTCACAGAGTCTAATTCCCTAGATGTCAATTCAGGTCTTTTCTTCTGCCAATTCATGTCCCTCAGCCCCTTCGAAAAATAATTTGCAGTATCCCATTGGTTGGTCACGCATATACTGAGGGCCTAATATGTATGAGGTATGTACACTAGTCCAAGAGGAAAGACATGGTTTCTTTCCCAAGTTGTTCAGCCTGGTGGAGGAGAGCATCCTGCCAAAACCCATCTTAGGACCTGCAGTGTGGTAGGGGCCCAATAAATCTCTGTTGAAGGATTGAATTCATGCCAATAAAAGTATAAAGTGGGGCTTCCCTGGTGGCGCAGTGGTTGAGAGTCCGCCTGCCAGTGCAGGGGACACAGGTTCGTGCCCCGGTCCGGGAAGATCCCACATGCCGCGGAGCAGCTGGGCCCGTGAGCCATGGCCGCTGAGCCTGCACATCCAGAGCCTGTGCTCCACAACGGGAGAGGCCACAACAGTGAGAGGCCCGCGTACTGCAAAAAAAAAAAAAAAAAAAAAACCCAAAAAAGTATAAAGTGCTAGAGGAGAAATGTTGCTGGGAAATGAGCTGTTCCTTTGGCTGGTGGTGGTCAGGGAAGAATTCCCAAGGGGAGTGACATGTGCACAATGCTGGTAGAAATGTAGGAATTTGCTGGATGGGCAGGGAGTAGGAGTTGGAGGGGAAGAGCGCCGAGGTGTGAACCTGCAGTTTGGGCTAAAAGCCCATCAAGCAGCGAGAGATACGGGGGCAAACTGTCACTGCTTTGATATTCTCCATAAAAGGAAGTCCGAGTTTATTCTGTGTTTCTGAGGAGTCCCACGAAGTTTCACACAACGCATCTCTCTCTTCCATTTGTCCTTTTAGCACTTCATATCCACAGAAAATTATTGACATTCTGTCCACGTGAGCAGAGAGTTTTGTACCAAGTCTGAGCCAGGCATTAAAAGCCGATCCTCACTCTGCCCCAGGGGTCGAGTCCACACCCTTCGTTTCACCACTTACAGGTTCTTCACTGCTGTGCCGCCTTCTTCCATGGGTGGCTCAGGGCTGGGAGGTCAAGTGGCTGAGACTGGTGGCGTCACAGAGCTGGGGCTGGTGGAGCAGCAGGGTATACGGTTATGCTAGCACTCACCTGAACTGTGGAGAGCTAGATGCTGGCACCAGCATCTTCAAGGAATGACAGGTGAGAACCACAGTGGCTGGTCTGCAGCCAGAATACATGACCACGGAGTGGATGAAAGAAGGGGTCCAAGACGCAAAACTAAGGCATCAGGACCGACAGGAAGATCAAAGTAGCTATAGGAGAGGATGGCAAGTCTGGAGGAATTTCCTGGGCTGGTTTCAGATACTTGTGATGCTTTTGAAGAATTGCCTGTGGCCAATGGTTAGAACCCCTTTTATGTGCTTCCGTGCCGTGGCACTCTGTGTGTGCCTCTCAAGTTTGTAATGATTTCTTAAAGCCTGTATTCCTAACTGGATTGTAACTTCCACAACAGCGGCAATTGTGACTGCTGCTCCTTTGATGTTACAGTCAGTACTTAGCTTAGTAGGTGCTCAGTCAATAGTATTGAACAATTCATGGGATGGATGTGTGGCTGGCCTGACTCTCCCTTCTGGCCCTGAAGGTATGTAATTGGTGGTTTTGTTGAGATGGAAACGATGGCTGAGATCTTGATTAAAACTTGGATCCACTAGAGCTCTTCCCCCGAGGAAAAGAATATGATGGACGTTCTCTCTGGAAGGAAGCCGATGCCTTTTGAAGTTGTACCTGAGGGACCTGAAGAGAACCTTGCCCATTAATTCTTCTACCAGAGAACACCATCCTTCCCTGAGCTTCCTTTCTACCACAGGCCAAGACTGTTTTTTTTTTTTGGGGTAGCAGACACTCAGGAAATGCCTGTTGATTTGACTTTTCAATGTGCCGTACAAGAAAACAAAAGGCAGGACATTTGAGATTTCTCTGAAATGAAGGGAACAATTTGGATAAAGGTCATGAGAAGGAAGAAGGCTTCTTTACAAGCACAAATTTAGATTTGGAAGTTAGCCCTACCCTCATTTTACATGCGGGGATCCTGAGACTCAGTGGGTGAAATGCTTCGCTCGTCCACGCAAACACGTAATGTTTACGTGTCTGTGCAACACTTCAATTTTGGTTTTTATTTGCAAACTCAACTTGAACCCAACGCTTTGACCTCCTCTCACACTCAGGCTTTCACCTTTCTCAGGAGGAAGTAGGTAAGCACGCCTGGTCTATGACTGAAGGTGGTGGAGGCAGCTGGATAAGGAGCCCAAAATATGCACCTTATTAGCCTTGATTTCCTCTTAACTTTGAAGTTCTCTCCAAGGCTTTGAGAGTTTTCTTTTATTCATCCACACGCAGTTCTGTACCTCCAGACAGCTCTCCATCTCCACACACATACGTATCTATGATTCTACAGACAGCTTTGATGGATATCTGTGAGACCACATGTTCCTCCATTCATGCTTTTCCTTTCTCTTAAATATTCATAAAGGTTCACAAGCAGAAATAAAAGTCCCTCAGATTAAGAGCCAACTAAAAATAGCACTTCCATTCCTTGCCAGGCAATGTGGCATCAATCAAGGCCATCGGAAAGATGCTAGGAAGGAAAGAAGAGGAGCTGATAACCTTTTTCTCCAGTTTTTTTAGTTATCCCCCTCTGTTATTAATAAGTTAGCAAGACAGACAGCTCGAGATGCAACCCAGATGTTTCTGGGTTCCCGCTGCTGAAGATAGTTGCTGCTTCATGGATTCTCTGATAAAATGTGTCCATGTGGAGAGAGGGCTTTGAACTAGCTAACTGCCAGGGAAGTCTAGTTATTGGGCAAAGGGAAGGATGGGTGGAATCTTCAGGGTGGGGTGGGGACTTCATGAACTCTCTAGATAACCGCCACTTCTGTTCGTTGGGTTTAGGCTTGCTTTGGGCCCTGTATATGGAGCTGTCATTGGCTGACAATAATGGCTAATTTATAGCTCACGTGTCAATAGTGTGTTTCTTTTTAAGTCTTGCAGCTCCCCAGGGCTAAAGCATTGGGAAGCTAGGCAGTCATTCCCTCTGCTCTGGATTGTCCCGTCATTACCTCTAGCAGATGGATTTGAAGTTTCCCCTGGGGATTCTGGTCTCTTCATCTCTCCCTGGACGTTTTTGCAAATTGTGAAGTTCTTTATCAGAGAGGTACTGAAATTCCAGTCACACTTCTCTGATTCATCTCTTCTTACCTGGGGTCAGATTTTATCTTCCTTTGAGTGGGAAAATTGTTATTAGATCATGATGGACTCTTTTCTATTTTTTTCTCCTGCCTCTCAAAACGTTGGTTTATGTGTTCAAAAGCTTTGACTTTCGATACTTTTATCATGGATAGGGATTTTCAGGGCAGATTTTCAAATTTAAGGCCGTGAATTTGACCCTTGGATTTGGGCTGAATCAACTGCTTTCTGCAGAATAATGTATAAAATTATTACTACTGGTAGAATGGTAGTAAAAAAAAAAAGCGGAAAGTGCATAAGGTGATGAGTACAAGAGAGAACAATGGAAAACAACCCTAGGTGATAGCTAAAGGTTTTATCCTGTTATATGATCCACAGCACCTTTCTCTTATCTATTTATTCCTTTTAACCTGGGTATAGTCATTGGGAAGGAGAAAGGAGAAAAATAATTTTTGACAAATGGATTTTCAGTGAGAAAAATAAGAAAGTTTTAAATGAATTCAAATCTGAACCAGGTAAGTGACTTTATTAATAAGCTACATCCTCCGTATTGTGTGTATTGGTTTTTCCCTCAGGAACGTTTTAGTCCTTTGGCTTCAACTGAATTGGCTGAAGCAAAGAAGAGGTGTTTGCAATTTTCTTCTCTATTCAACTTGCCCCAAATATTTTTTTGTTCAGAAGATGAGTGCCTTTCACTGCCACAAATAAATCAAAAGTGGAATAGACAGGAGGCTCCAAATTATGCCCACTGCCCATTTTCTATTACATGAACTGTTTTAAGCCAGAGAGCACTTGGTTGAGATCTTATTTTTATGATATTTTCTATTTGTTTCCCCACATCAGAACAAGTTACTTAAGGTATGAGATTGTTCTCATTTAAAGGAAGAAGTGGATGTGAAAGTGCATCAAAAGCCCTAAAGAACTATTTCCATGGAGGGAAAATAGTGTGGTTATTATTATTATTAGTTTTTGCAGTACGCGGGCCTCTCACTGTTGTGGCCTCTTCCGTTGCGGAGCACAGGCTCCGGACGCGCAGGCTCAGCGGCCATGGCTCACAGGCCCAGCTGCTCCGCGGCATGTGGGATCTTCCCGCACCGGGGCATGAACCCGTGTCCACTGCATCAGCAGGCGGACTCTCAACCACTGCGCCACCAGGAAAGCCCTTTTTACCACTCTTGTTTTTTTTTTTTTTTTAGTGTGGTTATTATTGATGAAGCTAATAACGGAAACAATGTGATGCGTGCTTAAACATATTGGAACATCCCCCAGTGTCACCCACTGTTCCCTAACTGATGGATTCCAGCTCACACCACTCCACAATGTCTTGGGGTTATTTCACAACATTAATATACATTATTTTTGCTTCTGTGCAAATATAGGCTTCTGTTGTCTCCTTGATGTAGATGGGAAGAGCTGGTTATTGGTTTCACACAGGCAACATTATGTGCCGAAGACATAAAATTTCTACCTTTTTCTCTGTCCCTCCCTTAGATTCCTGAACAAATGACATCAGTTTCTTCATGCACCTTTAGGACCCACGAGCATGTTCCTTTCACTTTCCCAGTTTTATTGACAAATAACTGACATGCATCACTGTATAAGTTTAAGGTGTGCAGCCTAATGGTTTGATTTACATGTATTGTAAAATGATTACTATAGGTTTAGTTAACCTCCATCATCTCACGTAGATACAATAAAAAAAAGAAGAAGAAAAAGTTCTCCTCGTAATGAGAACTCTTAGAGTCTACTCTCTAAACAACTTTCCTCCATATCATACAGCAAGTTAACTATGGTCATCATGTTGTACATTATATCCCTAGTATTTATTTATCTTATAACTGGAAGTTTGTAACTTTTGACCACCTCCCTCCAGTTCCCCTTCTCCCTCCACGTAACCTTTTGATTATGGGAGCAGTGGATACTTTCTCCTGCTGTAGACACCCATTCACTCAGTATTCCATTACTTAACACTTAAGGTGTTCCAGGCACATGTAAGTATCAAAGGAGATTAAAAGATGCTTAAAATGAAATTCTTGTGTTCACTTTTTTTTTTTTTCAAATCTAATGAGGACAAACATACATGAAAACAGCTAAATCCATCATAAGATATAACAGAGTGTGCTCTGATAACAGTGTGCAGTATCTGGGGCTGTTTCTCTAATAGCCAGAATTCACCAGTCTAGGAACTGAAGGGTTGAAATGGGAGGGACACCATGTACTATTATCCTTAGTGACCCACTAGCCAAATTTTAGTTTCTTGTTCTTATGACTTTACGCCCTGCTGGCCTAGAGGTCTTAGTTCCAGAGAGGAATGCTTTCACCAGGAGACACAACAGTGATTCCATTGAACTAGAAGTTAAGACGCCCCCCGGCCACTTTGGGTTCCTCATCCTTCTGAATCAACAGACAAAGGAAGGAGTTGGCTGGGGTGATTGATCCAGACTACTGGGGGAAATTGGACAGCTACTCACAATGGGGGGAAGGAAGAGTATGCCTGGAATAAGCCATAGGGCTCACCAAGCCCTGTGACTAAGGCCAATGAAAAACTGCGACAACCCAATCCAGGCAGGACTACTAATGGCCCACACCCTTCAGGAATGAAGGTCTGGGTCACCCCACCAGGTAGAGAACCATGACCAGCTGAAGTGCTTGTTAAAGGCAAAAGGCCATACAGAATGGGTAGAAGAAGAAGAGAGTTATACATACAAGTTAGGAGCATGAGACCAATTACACAAATGAAGATTGTAATGGTCATGAGTATTTCCTCTTATTTTGTTATCAGTGTGTTTGTGTGTGTATATATATATATACACACACGTATATTATGCAAATGTATTTTTTTCCTCTCATTTTTTATCATGTAACATAAGATGGCTTTATATTAGTATTTAAATGCTGTTAATTTTACACCATAATACTTAAGTTTTGAGATATTAAGGAAAAGTAAATGCCATTCAAGTAGTTGGCCTCTTCTGGGGAAGAGATCCGTGTGCTTTTAGTTGTGTACAGGATAGTTGCCTCGTGTTAGGCAGAATTGTGACCTTGTTACTGTCTTTATTTGGCGAGTAAGTATGGTTTAAGGAGATAAGTATTGATGCCAAGCTGACAAGGTGTGGGTCTGTGGTAGTTCATTTTATGTACCAACTTGACTGGGCTTAGAAATGCCCGGGTAGCTGGTAAAACATTATTTCCGGATGTGTCTGTGAGGGTGATTCCAGAAGAGATTACTATTTAAGTTGGAAGACTGAGTAAAGAAGGTCACATTCATCATTGCAGATGGGCATCATTGGTGTATTTCTATGGTAATGGGAAGCCACTCGAAGATTTATAAAGACACACGTAGATGAAAAAAAAACCCCGATTTTTCTGATGATGGTGAGGATGGATGGAAATGGAGAAAGAACACCAATTTATGTGGTTATTATAAGTAGATTCTATTAAAGGTTAACAAACATCTAATTCAAGTGGTAAGTATAATAAAGCGTACTAAAGGTCCTTCTCAAGAGTTAAAATGTATAATCCTTTCTCAGAGTTTCCTTGTATCAGTCAGGATCTCGGCAGGAAACCAAAGGAGTACTTGAATTGGGCAGCTAGAGTTGAGCAGAGAGACAGCTCATAAAGATGTAGGCAGAGTGTGGGGAAAGCAAAAGAAATGTTATAATACTTTCAGCTTCATGAGAGTAGGTTTTTGTCCTCCCCAAAGAGATGAGGGGTGGGAGTGTGTTCTGGAACCCAGACACACAGAGCTGAAGTGGAGAATGGTAGAACCTCAGCCCCGCTCCTGTTGATGCCACAGAAATAAAAAGGAATCGTTCTCTTGACCTCACTCTCCTCTCTTTCAGGTGCTCACTATTGGTCAGACACAAGAAGAAGTCACAGGACAGGTGAGCATTTGATGCAGTGTGCATGGTTCAGCCTTCCAGGGCTAGAGAATGGTAAAGGGTGAAGGGGAAAAAAAATGAAGGAAAAAAATCCATTTTTCATTATGGCCGAAGATGAGGTTTACTGGCCTTGAAAAGTACTTTGGCAGAGATATTTACAGCTTCCAGAAAACACATGTGCTCCCCAAATATCTCAACCCCCTTTTGCCAGGTGAGGTCATGTGACTAGTTCTGAAAAATGGGCTGTGAGCAGAAGTTGCATATGTGACCTCTGGGTTGAAGCACTTAAGGGACAGCACTTGACCCTGTGGCTTCCTCTTTCTTTGCTCTGGCAACCTGGAGCTCATGTGTGCTGTAGAAGTTGGAGAAACAGGTTGGAGCCTGAACTACCTCTTGGGAGAGAGTTGTCCTGGAGGGACACTGGACCTGCAGCAGACTTCACACAGTTAGAAATAAAACTTTGTGGTTGGGCTACTGAGACTTTGAGGGTTAATTTCTTCCTACAGTATAACTTAATCATCCTGACTAACACAGCTAGGAAACTTCTAGCCTCAAGTACTGAACTCTTGAAAATGTAGTTGGTTGGTACCATTTTGCTGAAGAAGAGTTTGCCAGTATAGGAGGCTGTGTGATACATTTAAGAAAGGATACCGACCACTGCTAGCTGGATAGCTTCTTTCTACAAGACTGCGGTAAGGATTTACTTATCCTTGAGTTCTCATCACCCAACTTGTTTGATTATCCTATTTCTGAATGTGCTTCTTCCCCAAATTTCACCTCTTCATACTTCCAATCCAGATGTAACATAGTTAGGTACCTCTTCAGATCACTGCCTCTTTTTTTTGAGGTTAACTGTTATTATTTTCTTTTTTTAAATTTATTTGATTGAGGTAAAGTTGATTTACAATGTTGTGTAAATTTCTGCTGTATGGCAAAGTGATTCAGTTATACATATATATTCTTTTCCATTATGGTTTATCACAGGATATTGAATATAGTTCCCTGTGCTATAAAGTAGGACCTTGTTGTTTATTCATCCTATATATAATAGTTTGCATCTGCCAATCCCCAATTCCCAGTTCATCCCTCCCCCTCCCTCTTCCCCTTGACAACCACAGGTCTGTTCTCTATATCTGTAGAATCATTGCCTCTTGAAGGATAGCTGTCAAACGAGTTGCTCAATTTGGAATCATAGCATCTCCCTACAAACTCTGGGAAGAGCTTGGATTTTGCAGCCAGACCTTCCTGTGTTTGAGTTTTATTCCAGTCAGTTATTAACTCTGTGACCTTGTGCATATTGATTAACTGAACCTCGATGTTTTTCTCATCTGTCAAATGATAAAACCTACTTTGCAGGGTTATTGTAGGCATTAAAAAAGATATATGTTAAGACATAGAAAACAAACTTATGGTTACAAAAGGGGGAAGGGTGGGGAGGGATAAATTAAGAGGTTGGGATTAACACATACACACTACTATATATAAAATAGGTGACCAAGAAGGTCCTACTGGAACAGGGACCTATACTCAATGTTTTGTAACAACTTATAAGGGCAAAGAATCTGAAAAAAGTAGACATATGTATGTATAACTGTGTCACTTTGCTCATACCTGAAACTAATGCAGCATTGTAAATCGACTATAATTCAATGTTTTAAAAAAGAGAAACTAGCACAGTGGCTGCCTGACATATTTTAGAAACTAAATGATTGATAGTCTTCATTTTCAGCCTGTGGGAATTCAGCTGAGTTTGTGGCTGACAGTAGCTGAGTTTACCATAACACCGTCTCAAGTCTTTACCTCAGGTTTGGTCATGTTGGTTGAGCCATATCATAGAGCTTTGTGGGGCTTTTGTGAAGATAAAATAGATATTTTCAACTTCGGTGCTAATAAAATCTGCTGAGTTTCTAAGAGCATCATTCTTGTTGACAAGTTGACTGCAAAGTTATAGCTCCTGACTCATACTCTCAACTGAGAGTTTTTGGAGGGTGTTCTATATTGAATAATGTTCAGTTAAGAGTGCAAAATAGTTTTCTGTTGAGAATGTTTGGAATATTGGAACAGAAATTAGTCCAAGAGACAAAAGATGTGGTTACTGCCCCCATCTCTCATAATTTTTAGACATATAATCATTGCTAAATCATTTAATCTCACCAGTTCCTAGTAATATTCTCATTATTAAAGTGGAAATAGGCATGTCTGACTTGCCTACACTCACGAGGTTATTATGAGAACAAAGAAAATAACATATATGCCAGGCTTTGGAGAATTTTTAGCTGGGTACAAAATATCTAGCACAGTGCCTTGCATTTGACTAAATATTTGCTGAATGGAGATGGTTGAATAAATAAAAACAGAATAAAAAAAATGGAAAAGACTTGGATTACAGTCAGTTTCTCTTGAGGATGGAGAAGCAAACATAGGAGTCCACTAGCCTAGAATATTGTAGCATTACTAGCATGGCTGGACTTAGTGACGTAGGGCTACAAAATTCCACACCAGAAAGAATTTTGAAAGTTGACAAATTTAATCCTCTCTATCCATAGGAAAGTGAGTACAGAAGGGGAAAATGGCTTGTGGATAGTGGTAAAGTGGGAGTCCCAACCTTTGTCTTCTAAGTTTAAGATGAGTGCTGTTTGCACACTACCATGCAGCGTCATTCCTGGCTTGGTGATGGCCTCTTCAGCTCTGAGGCTGTGCAGATTCTAGGGAAATGCGTCCGAGCCTCATTAGCACACACATGGATGAGATCTGATTCATGTGCTTTGCTTTAGATCCACAAGCAATACAGTCATTAACTTACACACATTTTGTCCCATAAGCCCTGAGGGCATTTATAGTTGTATTCTGAGAATTCAAAAGTGACAGGTAGATTTTACCATTCTCTCAGGCTCTGCCCACTCTTCCAAGATCCTGACGCTCTTCTTCAAATGAACAGAGGCCTTCACATTGTTGACAAAAGCCTGTTCTGTGAGGCCTGGTGTTTCCAGGCATAGAGGTTCAGGTGCAGGGGTGATGTCACATTCTCTTACAGCTCTGTCATAAAGGCACTTTCCATGGTGAACCGCTCTTGCATTAAGGATCCTGAGACAACAACAGGGCTTGCTTCTGTCTCAGACCAACCCATGGCCGGTAAGGCTAAAACTTCTGTACCAATAAAAGCTGCTGAGTTTCTGAGAGCGTCATTCTTGCTGGCAAGTTGGCTGCTAAGTTATAGCTCCTGACTCACCACTCTCAATTGACAGTGTGAGAGTACACGTGGGTGTGGACACAAGACCATTTGCGCCACACCTGGAAATGGGCTATGAATTGGGTAGTGCTCTTTCTTGCCATTGGTGGTTCCTCCCCATAAATTGGAAGCAGCCCAACACTGGATTTCAGTGTAGCTCTGGAATATTTACTATGTAGGAAACATAAGTTATGCTGTGTGGGTTCTTTACCTTCATCAGTCCTGAAGAACAAGGAGAAAATTCAAATTTTTCTTTTCCTTGGGTAGGATTCTTGGTTGTCAGTTCAAATGAGATTCCACAACTTGATTATGGGGGTCTTCACCCCAAAGTGTGGATTGAACTTGTGTCTCCAATGCAAAATGCAAGTCGAAAGAATTTCAAACATCTTCGTGGAAAAACAGGTTCACTTTTCATTTACTCGTAGGCGTGGGTGTCTGTAATGAAAACATCAAGTTGAAAACATACAAACTGTTATTCTTTATTATGTAATTGTAACAACACTCTAAATATATAAAATACCCTTTCTCTGGGTCAGAATTCCCCTTTGGTGTCCATAGTTTTGACATGATAGATAGATTGTGTGTGTGTGTGTGTGTGTGTGTGTGTGTGTGTGTGTGTGTTTTCGGGAAGTAAACTTAAAACCGAACATGGGAACATTGGGTGAAAAAATTGATGAGATATGAAGGACAAGGAAAGGGGGCAGGGTATTCAGGCCGACTCCATACTTCTGGTTTGTGTGTTTCTCATGCCTGGTAGAGAAGACGAGAAATGGTCTGGTAGAAGTGTGGACATTTTGGTTAAATTGGACTCAGGGTAGATTACTGGACCATCCCTTTTTCCTCTCCCCATCTAAATATTATGAAAACACAATAAACCCAATTCCACCTTCACACTTTAACCTTGTTTAAAAAATTCTTCTCATTATAATTATTTCTAACCTTTTAAGCTAGTGACTTACTGGAGTTGAGGATAATGAGGTGGCGATCTTTCATTTTCCCATATTTTGTGTGCGTAGGATGCAGTAACTATGAATTATATTCCCTGCCACAGCTCCCCAATTGCTGGGTGATCTAGTTAAGGCTTTTGATCTCCCTTTGGGTCTGAAGAAGAAAACCAATGAAACTAATCTACATCTGAAGCGTTAGGTCCACCAAAATAGCAAATTTCAACATTTCCCCTGGCAGATAAGGATGAGGTGAGGCAACTTCATCATCTACTCTGCAGGGAAACAGGAAATGTAAAGACAAGAACAGAAAGAGACAAAATGGTGCAATGAAGTGGTGAATTAAATCTTTTTAATTTTAAATTTTCAGAAGTTTGATTTGAGAATTAGGTGAGCATGCATGTCAGTGCCTTTGGTAGGGACCAGTGAGAGAAAAAGAACCAGTGTGAGGTGAGTATCTTTCTGATGAGAAAAAACAAATTCAGGTATCTGTGGTAACACTTGTTTGTCTCCTTGTTTATCTCCTGAAACATCCCTCGATCTACAAAGAACCACCAGAGAAAAACCACTGCACAGTCATCATGTTGCCCCAGATATATCTTAGAGAACTGACCTGAAAATTAAGGCAGAAATTCCGTGACTGGAGCTATGCACTGCTTACAGTGTGATCTTGGCCACCGTTGAATACCCACCCATCTCAAATGTACACACAATCTTCCTACTGAATTTTCTTTGATTTGGGAAACCTGGCTGGTGCTCTGATTCAGAATCCACCCTCTTTAATCTGTAAACCAGGCCAAGCAATTCTTAGGAACGATTCCTGAGATAAAATGGATTACACAAAATATCAAATACATTATCTAATGATGACTCTGTCATCGAGAACGATATCTAAAATTCTCTGCCAGGAGTCTGAAAAGGTGTTCCTTTGCCAGGTTGAAGCTGGGAATTCTGTCCCCACTTTATAGATGGGATGTGGAACCCTGATGTTTTAGAGCTGAAAATCACTAAGGGCTTAAGAGGAGAAAAACACACCTGAAGCACGTTGATTTTCAGTTCTGTGGTTGTGTGGACTGGAAACTCCCGTAACTCTGAATTCTGATGCTATCCCCATAAGGGGAGATTCTAGATCTAATATGAATTCTCCTAATACTTTTTCTGAAAAAAAACAAAACAAAACACACACATTAGCTTAGTTTTACTACTAGAATGTTGTACAGGGCAGAATTTAAAGGTTTTGCAGCTGTCTAAATAGATTATTCTTCTAATTTGCCCTGAGTCTACAAAGCTTTATTCCTTCCACAGATATCTATTTTGTGCCTGTTTTCTACCAAGCTGTGATCTAAGGCATTGGGTACACAACAGGGAAATGTGATGCCTTCAGGGAGCTTAGATCCGGCATTATTTTCCTTTCTATGATAAAAAAAAACTACTGCAATTTTTGGACCCTTTTCCATGTCAGTTTCACCTTTGTCTCCCATCATAACTGCCACCATTATGTGGATGACGCTTTAGTCTCTTTCAGGACATTTGAAATCTCTCCTAAGCTGTGGTCTAAGATTTTCAACTTTCTGCTTTTCATACTTATATGTATCTCGAGCTCAAACTCTCTGAGACTATGCACATATATTTTCCTCTCTCCTCCACCAACCAGATCATCTTTATAACTTTTCTCATTCTCTTAATAGCACAGTATTTCCCAGCTCCCTAGTTGAGTACCGTCCACCTCCGTGGGCCCATACATGCAACATGTCAACAGGTCCTTTAATTCAGCCTCCCCTGTGTGTTCCCCATCACTTCTTCTCCACTCCTATCACCATCTCATTCTGGGTTGACTTATCTCCTGCCGGCTCTGTGATAGTCACTCAATTGGTGCCCCATTTTTTTCTCTCTATTTCATCTCAATCATCATGCCCACTGCATATTACTCTTTCCAAAGCACAATTTTGTTGAATCATTCTTTTGCTCAAATACCTTTACTGACTTCCTTTTGGCTGCAAATAAACCCTAAACTAAGTAATATTCATTGTTTGGCCATAACCTATCAGTTTTGTCCTTATCACTCACGGTTCCGTTCATACGTATGGCACATGTATCAGTCTAGAAAGTTGCTCTCTACCAACATGCATAATGCTGTGCTATGCTTGAACATGTTCCTGTCAGAAATGCTTTCTCTTTTGGCTTTATTTTCCTCAAGTCTCAGCATAAGTGTTGGGTTCTTCACAAGGCCTATAACAGATCTCCTGTGACAGCCATTCCGTGTGATGTGGGTCTCACCTGTCCTCACCATGTCCTGATTTGGGCATATATCACATGCCCTTGCAGAGTGTAAGGACCTTGAGTACATGCTTCAGAATGTTCCACATCCATCTTCATTTCTCACATGGTGTCTAGCCAAATATCTTACCATGTTGGATATTCCAGAATATTTGGTGAATTAAAAAATAAAAGAGAGAATGCTTTAGTCAATTAATTAACGGGAGATAGTAAGTGAAGTGGGTGGATCAGGGCTCTGTAGTCAGACATCTGGGTTCAAATCCAGACGTATACTAGCTGCGTGACCTTTAGATATGTTATTTAATCTCTCTGTACCTCAGAATCAAGACCCATAAAATGAGGATAGTATTGGGGCTTCCCTGGTGGCACAGTGGTTGAGAGTCTGCCTGCTGATGCAGGGTACACGGGTCCGTGCCCCGGTCCGGGAAGATCCCACATGCCGCGGAGCGGCTGGGCCCGTGAGCCATGGCCGCTGAGCCTGTGCGTCCGGAGCCTGTGCTCCACCACGGGAGAGGCCACAGCAGTGAGAGGCCCATGTACCGCAAAAAAAAAAAAAAAAAAAAGGAGGATAATATTAATATTTATCTCTTGAGGTTGTTGGGAGGCGTAGTTCTATTCATTTATGTGGAATATTTAGAATAATGCCTGGTGTAGAGTGGATACTCAGGAAGCTTTAGTTAGCAATTTCTACTACTATTGTTTCAAATGCTGTCGAAATTCAGAAAAAAGCGAGTTCTGTGTAAACTGGAGTAACAGGAAGAAGCTTCCTGCAGAAGGTAGAACAGGAGTTTGGATCCTGAATAATGGACACCAGGAGAAGGCATATTGTACTTTGCTTTCCCCAAGCTCTCAGAGCCAGTCATCAAAATGGTGCAGTCCGTTGTCAACCGTAAAGGTGGTATTTCTTCTCAATCTCCAAGTCTTTTTATTCAGCAAAGCAACAACAGCCTTTCAGGGCACGTTTTGTCTCCCCTGCACCTGGCCTGCATGTTCAGTGAAGACCACCAGGCTGCAGAGTTCAGGGTTGCCTCCTGTTGCCGACACCTCTGTTTCAGCCTCGCTGGGGCTCAGCCCAGGAAACATCTGCAAGGGCAGCTTCTCAGTGACACATTCTCGGCATCAGACGGCCTGGCCGAGAGCAGCCTGCTGGGCTCACCTCCTCCAGACGGTGGTAGAGAGGCCCAGGAAAGGCTGGACTTGTCACCTGGGCACGGAGGGGCTCCGATGACCTGATCCTTTTCTCTAAAGAACAGCTGTCTGGTGTTTTGTTCTTTTTTTGTAAAATAAATAAAGCCTCCCATTTCTATGGTAATGCCTGAGCTGCCAGCCCAAAACATGGCCTGACGGTCCCACCTGGACACCTCGCCTGGACTCTCAGCCTGGGAGGGTTACGAGCAAGTGGGAGACGTTATTTGCACAGCTCCAACCTAATGAATAGCTTTGGAGGGAACTTCCTGGAGTGGACAGGGGATGCTCCACCCAGGCAGCTTGATTGCAGAGGCTATTTTGAAGTTGATTTTTTGACCCTCAGAGGGAATGCCACCTGATGGATGTAGATTTTCCTTAGAGGCTGTGCACGGCTCACTCACCTTCCACCTCAACACGCAGCCGCTGTGCCGATGCTTCCACCACCCATCAGTGTGTTCTCCCAAAGGGAGCCGTGTTCAGAAGAGGCTGTCTGAGTGGTGTTCTCAGTGGCCTGGTTTCTTGACTCTAGCCTGTTTCCTGCTTCTTCTCCAACTTTTGCCATTCTTACTGTGAATGGGTTCAGCTCCAGTTGGAGGGGAGGAAAGGTTTCAGAAGATTTCTGTGTTTAGAAAATAGATTCCTTCTTTGTTTCCAACATCCCAAGCGTGTAAACAGCAGAGGGAAGATCTTTCTCTTCCTGGCGGCCTCGGAAGCCACTCGTTTTCCTTTAGAGACCTGAAAGGTAGAATAGAGCTGTGTCTTCTGAGATGTTTTACTTTAGCTCTGTTCATGGACTATGCCCAGCAGTCCTGAAATGTATTTCCTAAAGGGGATGTGTGACAGTGCAAGGGAGGGATGGCTTGATGGGTTGGTCAATAGATGATTTGTAATTGCGGATGAGAAAAATGCGGTCTGAGCTTCTCGAGCCTAGAGTTATTTGTAAGTGTGTGACCAGGAGCCCCCCGTCATTCTCTTCCCAGCGTAGCTCCTCTCTCGCTGAGGACCCCTGCAGTCCGTGTTTCCTTTTGAAATGCAAATGCGCACATGGATCCAGGCTGGAGGCCCTGCAGCCCGGGGAATCCACAGCTCCAGGAGGAGTCTCAGGTTGAAAGTAGGAGAGCAGAATTCATCTGGTCTCTGGTTCCACTTCCTTCCTTTACACTTCGTCTGAAGTTTTGTTTCTCTTCTGGTGTTCTCTTTCCCAGCTCACATTCTTTCCAGTGCTTAGGGAAATCTCTTTCCATTTTCAAAAGCAAATAAACGAAGCCGCAGAACAGGCTTGCCCTGCTCCTAAAAATACACGGGGGGCGGCGGGCGGGGGGGGGGGCGGAGGTAGGGGGGTAAAATGTATAAATCTTAAAACTAAAGTGTGATTTGGGAGATGGGTGCGCTAGGCTCTGCCCATGAATAATTCAGAGCGATAGGGTGATTCTGTCTGCTTTCCGAATGGCTTTAGATGAACTAAAAGAACACATTGGATGGGGTTTCAGGCAACAGAGCCAAGGCGAGGAAACTCAAGCAAGACAATTACCAGGGACTTGCCTCAGCATTTCCTCCCAGTGTGAGATATCCTACCTCTGAATTCTGCGGCTTTTAAATAATGGAGCTACAGGTTGTTTTTCAAAGTACAGTATTCATTTTGGGAGACTATGTACTTATTCCAACTATGGGATTCTAAACTTTTCTGGGGCCACTCCTTGGGAAAAACTACAGAGAGGGTATCACCGTTATAGTATCCCTGGAGTCTACAAGTTTTTTAAGGCCCTAAAAGATAATATTTAAGACTAGAAAAAAGTTCCTGGTCCCCAAATGAAAAAAATAAAAGTATAAGTAAAAATAATAAATGGCTTAATTATTATGCCAAATAATGTATAGCGATTCAACACAGAGATGATCTATAAGCCCTAGTTATGTAAGATGTAGGTACACTATCATATGTTTGACGTATTATGACGTGGGGCCTCCAGTAGTTAGAAAGCTTAATTTGTAGGAAGGTTATATGGTGGCCCTGCTGCAGGCCTACGTGATGAGACATCATTTTAAAATCTTGAATTGCAGAGGAATAGAACAGCATAAAAGTATAGAGCTCAGGTCCTGGATTCACACTTACTTATGATTCAGGATTTTTATATGACCTGGGGCAAGTTCTTAACCTCTCAAGCTTCTTTTTCTCATTAATAAGGTAGAAATCAAAGTAATTTATTTCTTTCACAGAATTTTTTGAAGGAGAAAAGTCATTTTGTATGGTACCTGGAACACAGAAAGCACTCAGCAAAATTTTAATTGCAATTCTTGTTTCTCTGTCGAACAAAAATTGTTCGCCCTGCATTATTGCTATTAGTATTCTTCACGCTGGGCTCTAACTGAGATTTATGCTGCCTCCAGAAATCAAATTCATACCTAACAGGATAAAAATGAACGAATATTTCGGAGATTTAGAAAAATGTGCTTCAGGCTTTGAAGGCGTGTTTTTTTTTTTTTTTTTCGGTACGCGGGCCTCTCACTGCTGTGGCCTCTCCCGTTGCGGAGCACAGGCTCCAGACGCGCAGGCTCAGCGGCCATGGCTCACGGGCCCAGCCGCTCCGCGGCATGTGGGATCTTCCCGGACCGGGGCACGAACCCGTGTCCCCTGCACCGGCAGGCGGACTCTCAACCACTGCGCCACCAGGGAAGCCCCCTGAAGCCTATTCAATGTGGGCACCCCTGAATGACATACCTGAAGCGTGTTTCTTGGAGCAGAACCCTCTCGCTTGGCTGCTTTATTCTGGCACTTTTGGCTTCAAGAACAAAACTCCGTATAAGTAAGCTGCATTTCTTGTTGCTTAGAAATATCGTTTGGAATGATAGCTATTTCCATAGAGTCTAAGTGTCTTCCTGAAGTTTCCCAGATCCACCATACTTTCTCATACTTTTCTCTTTACACACATGTCACAGCCTTCCTGGACTCTTCTTGGACTGATTGCCGTCTTTCTCTGTCTGACGTATTCCTCTTCATGCTTCCAAACCCTGTTCACATCTCCAAAGAAGCATTCCCTAACTCCACCAATTGGCCCTAGAAACAGTGGTCTTCGGCTTCCTGTAATAGCATTCAATTTCTCTTACGTCAGACTGCATCTGAGCTGAGTTGAATCAAAATTAATAAATGCTTAATTAAATATCTACAAAGTGTTACATTATTTAAATCTAGTCTACTGCAACTTAATTCATATAGCTCTGTATGTACTACATTCAATGTATGATTTAGGGGTGTTTTAGTACGAAACATAAGACAGGGTCTATGAAAATAAAAGCCCCCAAGGCCTGTGAGGATCTTGAAAGACAAAGCTATTTAAAGTTCAAGCCCTTGAGAGTTCTCGTGAAGGGTAGCATAGAATAGGGAATATCTCTGTGAGCTTAGGAATTAAACTGTCTGGGTGCAGATCAGTTTTTTACTGGTTAGTAATTGTGTGAATTAGGCAAGTCATTTAACTTCTCTAAGCCTCGATTTCCCCATCAGGAAAATTAGAAAAATAATAGTAACCAACATTGTGGTTTCTTTTGAGCCTGAGTACCACATTACATGTAATGTACTCATCTGATGTATGGTGAGTTCTCAGGAAGTGCTCTGTCAGGAAGACTCCGTGACTCTAGTTGACCACTGTGTCCACAGTGCCTGGAACAGGGCCTGGGAACTTGGAGCTTCTCATTAGTATTTGTTGACAGCAATGCTGGTACCGGTCAAGCATTCAGCAAATGAAAGTGCTCATCTGGACTGTTCCGCAGCCTCCTTGCTGCCTGTCTCACCTCACTTCATTTTTCGCTTGAGACCTGGAATATTTGTTCATTGCAAACTTAATCCTAGGGTTCCCTTTACTCGATTATTTAATGGAGCTCCAGTACCTTGAGGGTAACGTGCATGCTCTTTGGCATGGCATTCGAGGCCTCTTGGGATCTGGGCTCCACCTAGAGAGCCACTCTCCTCTCCTGTTCCTCTTACGCTGCACTTGCATGGCTCTCTGAGCAGCTTGAGACCCCTCTTTCCTCTGCTCCTTTGACAGGCAATGCCTTTGTCTGCTGTGCCTCCCAGATCTCAGCCTACACCCCCAGAGTTTGCCATTATTCAAAACTCATTCTAGTATTATCTCCTCTATGAAGATATTTTTGACGTTCTTCTCATCCATCCCAAGCAATTTTAGGCTCTTTTCATACATCGCTATTTTATGTACGTGTGTGTGTGAATTTATATATATATTCACACCAGGCTGTACTGTTTTCAATGTGTCTATTACCCCCACCAAACTGTAGGCTCCAATGTATTATTCCTCAGAAGAATTACCCTGCCACTTAGTAGAGTGTCTGGCATAAAGTGTATTATACATAAATGTAGACTGAACCATAATATGTCTCTCTGTTGAGTGAAGGATTGAAGGAATGACTGACTCTTTGATTGGATGAATCAATGAATATCTTATATGTCAGGGACTGTACGCTCTAGTTTGAGTTGAGTGGTTTTGGCGTGACTACACAGGTAGGTACATATTTGTGGGTTTCACAAGCGTTATTTGGTGATGGTGGTGTTGTCTTTTTTGTGTGTTCTTTTCCTCTTTCTAGTATTTATTGACATGGCTCTATGACTTTAGCTTTATATGGAATGGATTAGAGTGACGGGAAGGGTAGAGAGGAAACTGGTCCCCAGCACTGGTGATTGTGGTCTGCCTTGTCTCCCCTACCTGCAAGTAAGGATGTGTCAGTTGGGGTGGGGAGCTCATTTCCAGCAGTTCATTCTTTTTATTCTTTTGAAGCTAAGTGAGAAGTAGGGAGAGCCCCATATCTGTAGCTCATGCTTCCAACCTCTCCCTCCTGCCCATGGAGACCTTTTCCAGACACAGCAACATAATGTAGTTGAAGAGGTAACTGGGATGGACAGGAGGGTTGGGTGCAGATTCCAGCAGGCCACTTGAGCCCTCTGGACCTCCTTTCCCTCATGTGTTAAAGAAGGGTTCACTGCACCCCCTCTAGCTTTGACACTCTAGTGTTATATGATGACTATGGTGCTGATAAGGACATCACATGGTGGCAGTAGCCTTAGGAGAGGGTCAGTGATGGGTTCAAGTCCTCCAGGCAAGCTCTTGCCCTTGTGGCATAAAATCAAAGAGGGCACATTTCGTTAATGTGCTTTATCTTGCCCATCAGCTCTGGGAACTAATTCCACTGGGTGATCACAGTGAGCGGGCCTCCTCATCTAAGGAGATGCAATCCCAGGAGCGGCTGCCCTCTGACCCTGTGCATTACTCACTCTGTCACCAGTCCCGAGACTGGCCCACTGCCTGTCGGGAGCTGCACAGTCTGGAGCAGCAGCTGGGCCAGGAATGAAACAGGATGCTTGCTGGGAGAGGGGGCAGGGTGGAGACCGTCCGACTGGAGAATGATGCAGCCGGGACCAAACACACATACGTGCTCAGCTTGAGGGCTTGAGGAAATGTGAATGCGTCGTGATCTGGGACAAAGACAGTGGCCAGATGGGCCCCTGGGAGAAAAGTGTCTGGCTGTTGGTACCCAGACGCGAGGAAAAGATCATAGCCTTGCCAAACCAAACAGTCAAGGCATGAGGGGCAGCCTTGGCTGATACATTGGTGGCTCCAGTCACCATTGCCTGTGTTTCTCTTTTAATGCAGAGCTCTGACTGCAATAATAAACAACAGGGAGCAGCCTAGGTCTCAGTTCCTGACGGGCTCCATGGTGGGAGAGATCAAACATTACAAAAAGCCAGCCCAGGTTAGGACTTCATTTAACAAGGAGCTAGCTCATCCCAGTGGATGGAGCCTTGAAAGCTCTTCTCCAGCAGCTGAGGGCCTAGAGGGTTCAATGATAAATCCTTCCAAGAGGAGGTCATGTACTTTGGTAGACATTACCTGAGGTATCCTATCCTGTTCCTGGAGGGTAAATGAATGGTGAGAGGAGGCGATGGGGAGATGGTAGAGACGCAGAGGGAAGAAAGGATTTGGGCAAGATTAAGAACGAGTCAATGACCAAAGCGATAAACCATCGTGTTTCTAGGTTGGACCCGGGCTTTGCAACTGTCTTGTGACCTAGTGCAAGTTTGTTAATCACGCCGACTGAGCTTTGGTTCTCATCTTGCTTGTGGGAAACGGAAGGAAATCCCCATCGAATTAAGTTTGAAAACAGACAATGAACTGAAAAGTTTCAAATATGATAGTCACAGATACACAAAGTCTGCTCTTTCCCTTCACCAACGTGTGTGATTGAATTCACTCATCCTGCATTGGAGACAATTCTTCTATGGAGAGCAAGTCTGGGATAAAAGGAAACAAAGACAAATCCTAGAAAACAGAGAAATGCCATATTCCTGTAAAGGACGTGTTTGCCACCCCTGATGTTTATCCACAAGAGAAGGGTTTTTTGTTGGAGTTTATGATGGTTCTGGCAGTACATACCATCAGACGCTAAACTGCAGAGGAGAGTAAAGAGTAAAATGGAGATTGCAATGGTCACCAGTTTCATATACTAAGAAGCAGAAGGAAATAGGCTGTGTGTGTATCTCTCCAAGCACAACATCTTTGATTTTGACTCGAGACTTTAGCAACTTAATCCAGAGACTGAAACACCTTTCAAGGTTCCAGCCTACAACACGGAAGCCCTTCGCTCTTTGGGCTGGTTTAGTGTAGGCGCTCTGCTAGACTGATTGCAGCCCAGGCGGGGATAAATCAATGCCGGTGGACTGTGCTGGAGGAGTGGCCAGAGAGATGCTTGCAGAATGCAGTAAACAGGACATGGCGGAAATCAGGAGCTGGACTCGGGCTGTTACCGAGCCCCCCCCCCGCCCCCCCGCCTCATTGTCAGGAAATGTGGGGAGCTGAGGGCCACCGAACACACAATGATGCAGCGGGAAGTGGCCTTTATAAATACCCAGGGGTCAGGGCCAGACCCTGCGAACAATAGGGGAAATGATGATGGAGGGCAGTGGGGCTGGGGGTGGGGAAGCCAGGATGACTCCATCAATGACAATAGCTGAGCAGGCAGCTGGGGGGTGATGCGGGTGCAGAGGGAGGCCTGGGGGTTGTGAACCAAACAATACAAATTGCCCAGCAACTCTGTAGCCACAACACAGGGCAGCGGATTCTGTATAGTCCACGGTGTGTCCCATTGTTCCTTCGAGAACTTCTCCCTGGCCCCTACGTGTCAAAGATCTCTGTTTTGCTCTGTTTACCGGAAGATACTCCTGATTCATAGGATGCTATTCCTCACCAGCCGTGAGTGTGGGCTATTCGGCCACATTTTCTGCCTTGGGTTCATCCTTTTAAGCAAATAGGCACCAAAGGAAGCTTGAGAAGCCCACTGTGGAAGGGATAGAGTGTAACAGGCAATGCTCCTCTACCTGCTCATTGATTTAATCTCCCTCGATCCATTTGGTGAGGTGGATGGAGATGGATAGATGAGAATATCACCCTCATTTGCCACATAGGGAGATGCAGCTACAGACTATAACCTTGCAAATGAATCCAAACAGGTGAAGGGCTGTGGGAAAGGCAATAAACCAAAGTAGGAGTCTTTTTTTTTTTGAACTCAGATCACGTGATACTTTAATCGTTGAACAAACAGACAATTAATAGCAGTTATACCATGGACATGTCGTGATCCAGCATCAAGGTCATAAACCATATTGCCGATATGAACTCCAGAATACAGTTACACTGTTATCCCTAGTAAAACTTGTTCCGTTGATCAGTGTTTTAGAAGAACAGGTGATAAAGCATTTTGACTAGCTGGTCTAAATTTTAATCACTCAGAGGTGGTTTTATTCTCCAAAAAATAAATGGCGCACGGGCTCAAGGTGCACTGGCTTCAGTAGTTGTGGCTTGCAGGCTCAGTAATTGTGGCCCACTGGCTTAGTTGCTCCGTGGCATGTCACTCATCTGGCATGAATTGTGACTTGCTGGTCAAGCAGGTGAGTGAGTGGCTATTTTTAATGCTGCCCGAAGGACCTAGATTATTTGTTTCATGGGATATTTCCTAGTTCTTACCACGATAGGCTATGACTGGGGTAGAAAATTTGGGGGACTTTAATTCTCCCTCACTACATGGGCTATGTTATCGAGGGTCATGATGCTATACTTATGGAAAGAAAAGTATTTTAGATACCCCCTTCTTTTTTCCATCTCTGCTCAGGCAATCTATGTTGAGCATTGAAAGTTCATCTTTTGTCCTGACATGTAGACCGTGTTAAGGAGGCTAACACGCATTCCATTTGTTCTTGGAGCCTGTGTGATTGCATGAAACTCAAAGAGGGATAAAGGAGAGGAGTTGTCATCAAATGGCATTTTTAATCTTACCAGGTGTTTATAAGTAAAAAGGTAATTTCCATGTACAAAGATAGGTGTGACATGTGACTATGCCTCAAGTAGACATTGTAAACTCACCAGATTGAATGTTCTGTCTCTCCGTTATTATTCTGTTTCCCTGCACTTCATTGTAAATATGATTAAACATTTAATTGGATACTCAATTATTTAATGGTCATCCCTTTCTCTGAGAGGTAAGTTTTTCGAAGGCAGGTGCTAGGTTTCTCCTGTTGAGGTGGTTTTCCCAGGGCTCAGCACAGTTTCTCCCATGAAATTGGCCCTGAGTTAATATTCATTGAGTGACTAGGGGAAGAATGCTTTTTTTGCTGGTGGGTTCCCTCCCTGTACAGCCTTCTGGTCCAGGAGCCTGCTGGACCCTGTGATCTGAGCTGTGCTAATCACAGGGCCCTCAGCACAGTGGTCCAGATCCAGGAGGGCTCAACCATGGGCATGTCTTCGGAGTGCCCCCCAGGACCACAGAGTTGACTGTGCCAGCAGAGGACCTGGTCCTTAAATATCTCGTGACATATATAATTAATTAAAGCATTGTGTAAATTGGGGTGAAATAAAAGGTATATGAAATTCAAATGGAGATTAAGCAACTTTATATCTATTTTAATAATTGTTTAAAACATACATTAAAGAAACCATAGGCTTTGCCTTTCAATAAGAAGATACTAAACAAAATGTAAATTTAGAGCTTGCTAAGAGTATCCTAACTCTAAGCTGAACCTTCATATTCTGCTGGTGACAGTGTAAACAGGCATAGACTTTCTAGCAAACCATTTTGTATAAGGTATATCAAAAGCCTTAAAATATTCATCTTCTTCAACTCAGCAGTTTTATCCTGGGACTCTTTCATAAAAATGCAGACAAAAATTGTAACCAAAGATGTTTATTATAGCTTTACAGTAGTAATTTAAGAAGTAGGAAATAACTTTTCTAATAATGGAATATTTAATTAAAATACCAGTGTAAAAAAGAGTAGAATATTAGGGTGCCATTGAATCAAATTAATTAAATTAATGGTATCATTAAAACTTTTACACATAGTTTGGATCAGTGAAAATTATTTGACTAAATGGGAAAATGCAGGCTGCAAAACATATACAGAATATATTCTCAAGTATGAAAAAACACATATAAATCTAAAAAAGACTGTAAACAGTGTTATAAACTATTAGTGGTGTTGCTTTCAGGATGTTAGAAAGGTGGTTTACTATTTTTTTCTTGGTATTTTTTTCTGCTTTTTCCAAAAGTGTAACTGTATTTATAAACATATATTTTATAATCAGTTTTTAAAAGCTTTGCTTTGGTAAGTTTACTTTTAAAATTCCAAATTTACGTTTCTCTGTGAATCTCTGGAAGGAATGAAGATGTCGGAGTGAGTCTCTTCAAAAAGAAAAAGGGGAGGAGAAAGAGAGGAGGAGAGAGGCTCAGTTGTTGAAGGAAATATTCTTTTGGCTTTGGGAAAGATCTTGAGGGAATCACAATTATACAATAGGAAGACATTCTCTAAGTGTCCACACTCTTTTTTCCCCTTGCTGCTGAGCCATGAATGAAGAATGTCTTTAGCAGAGGCTATGGGAAGTGGCAGCCACATGACAACTTGAAGTGAGGAACGTATGGTCACAGCTGCTAGGGGTTGTCATGGTCTTTGATATTAGAAGGCTTTCAGGTAGAGGTCTGTTTTGATGAAAGTGTGAGCTAAACAGCCTACAAACAGACAGACACCATAGGATGATGTTGGCGAACCAAGGCTAGGTCAAGAAATAAGAGCTAACGTCGATTGTGCACCCACCACGTGCCAGACACTCTTCTGAGTGTTGGTATGTGTTAATTTCTTTAATCCTTGTGGCAAAGCCATGAGCTGGGTGATATTACTATCCTCATTTTCGACATTAATAAATGGAGGCATAAAATGTTAATTAATTTTCCCAAGGTCATAGGACTAGTGGATAAATCAGGAATTGAATCCAGGAAATCCAGCTGAGAGCCTTTGCTTTTTCATCATGATCTAACCCCTCACCGATAAGAGTTCTGAACAATCGAAAGGTATTACATTAGTCCCAGGTGTTTGTACTCCCATAGCCTTGAGACTCATTCAGTAGGACAAGAAACTGCTCTTAAATAGAAAATAGTATTGTAAAAGGAAATAGCTAGAGTTCCCTTAAGACCTCAAGTCCCATTTAATACTCATTTGTTAAATAAATATTTATAGAGGGTAGGATGCCCTGGAAGGAGTGATAAAAGACTTACTCTAGAAAGACAGGCAGACAGATAGGTAAGTAAATGGTGAAGGGCACTGAGAGCCCTTGGTGGACTTACACAGACTGATGTTATTACAGGGGTATTTTAGAGAAGACACTTTGACTGTCTGACCAGTGGATAGAAGCCTATAGGGAGACAGATGTGGAAGTAACATAGCAATCAGGTCAGATGTATTGAGGGCTTAAAATGCAGTCATCTGAGTTGGATGGAAAGGATAGAATTGGTGACTGTATAGTAGTTGGGGGTCCCATCAGGAAAGAGGTGGTACAGGCTAGCTCTGGCAATATAGGCATGATTTACAGAGTGTGTGAGTGGGGACTGAGCAGTGCCCTGAGGTTGGTAACATCACGGGGGGAGGAGGCTTTACTACCTCCAAGCCTGATGGGCAGCAGGAAGGGATGGTTATTAGAACCCAGAAAGAGCTGTGTGGAAAGGGAATTGTGATGGGATCTGGCCTTATGTCCAGGATACGGTCAGTCCATGGTGACCCCACAGGGGAGGGAGGAGGGAAATAAATAAAGTACCTTCACTCTCCTGCCTCTTTCCAATCTCTGGCCAGTCCTCACCAAAGGCCAAGCCCAACTGGCAGCCAGAGGTCACGGGAGCTCTATTGTTTATGTTGCATAAGTCAGTCTCGGGCATATGCTTGGAAGCGGGGAGTGATTCTGGATGGAGGGGTATCTGGAAGATGTCTGGCTCAGTAAGCACTCACATATGATAGTAATGCGGGGGGCAGGGGCAGGGCGTGGAATCTGCCGTGAGCCTCAGGTTTTTTGGATTGGTCATTGTTTCTAGGTCCCGAAATAGGGAATATAGGAAGAGGTACAGAATGAGGATGAACATGATATGTTCTGCTTGGAACGCATTTTTGAAGTGCATGTGACAAATTCATGTAAGACATCTAGTACGTAGTTACTGTATACTCAGCTAAGAAGAGAAGGTGAGGGATAGGGAAAACCGATAGTTACCATGAGTTATACAGGTGAGAGCTAAAACCATGGTGAGGCAGTTGGGGAGGACACGAGTGATTTAAAGGGATGACTAAGGGCTGGGGGATCTCCAATCTTTAAAGATACGATGGAAGCAAAGGCACCCAGAAGAAGTTTCCAAAGACACACAGAAGCTTCCAAATCCATCTTAACCTGGCCTCTTCCTATATGCCTGGATCCTTGGGTTTGTACTTGTTTTATATGGACTCCTATGGTTCCAAGGGTAGAATGTAGAGTGACTGGGATTGTAAACTGAGAAGTTAAAGACCTGAGCTTGTCTCCTGGGCCTTGGACTAGAACCTCAAATGCTGACCTTTCCTCTTAAAGCCTTCCTTACCTTTCTGAAAGAGCACTCTTTGACTACATCTTATCTCTTGGGGTGTTTTCAAGGATAAATGAGATAACGTCTGTAAGGCCCCTGGAGAGGAAGTACCAATGTAGATAAGCACATGGTCGGGTATTTTTAACCAAGAGCGTTGGGTGTTCAGGACGTGCCATTCAGCAATTCCTGGAGCCTTGAAAAGGAAAGAGAAAGGGGTGGGGAGACAGGGAATCAGAGGCATACAACAAATGTTTTTCGAGAAATCCCTCCCACCCCAAGTGTAAGAATCCACGTCAAAGGAAGCAAACACCATGTGTAGATAAAACAGGAAGGTGACAGGTTTGCTTGCTTGCAACCAAGACAGGGTGATGCCAAAGGGCTAGTCCTGGCAGCTCGTTCACTCTAGGGGGCGGAGGTCCAATTGCCGGCTATCCCACTGATAATGAAAGCAAGGTTAAGTGACTCTCTGTCCTGTACAGAATGGCAGGAAACATCTTCATCACCCATGACTCTTGGAGAGAGTGGTGGGGAGTTGCAGGGGGTGCATTTCCTGCCAAGATTCCAGAAAGGGTGCTCACCCTTTATGGAGGTATGAGCCTGCTGACCCAACACAAGCAAGGCTGCAGAACAACTGTAGGGCTCGGCCCACCCCTTTCAGTCCATATCTGCTTCATAAGCACAAAGCCTTTGGAAAGTAATAACAGGAACCTTGGAAAGATAACTTACTTGGAGAAAGGTCTTAGAAGAGTTCACCCAACTGCCTCATCAGTGCTGAAGTGAGAATCTTTATTTCGAAATGCCATGCATTGGAGAAGACGAAGTCTGAGTACCTATTATGCCACAGGCTCTGCTGAGGAAAACACTTGATATACATCATGTCATTTAACTCTCTCTACAACACTGTAGTTTAGGTGTTACTGATGCGTCTTTATAGGTAAGTAAGCTGAGGCAGACATTCAAGGTTGACTCCCAATAGCTAGATCTGGGTCCAAGTCCTGTCTCTACTATATATAAGCAGCATGGTATTTGGGAAGTTTAAGCATTCCAAGCTCAGTTTCTTTATCTACAAATCAGAGGACACAACTTTCATCATAGGATTATTGTGAAAGTTAAATGAGATAGGGCAGACAAATTTTGAATTTAGTATCATATTATGTCTATGTTTTTCCACGACTACCCTGTTAAACTCAGAAGCCAAAAATGACACCGAGTACAATTAGGATGTTTTTCTCAAGCTGCTTTGCCCTAAACATTCAAATTTATTTTAGAGTAACATGAATGGGAGAGTATAATTTTACTTTGAACATGGTTATCTTGTTAGTTTTTGTTTTCTTAACATGGAAAGAGTATGCCCTCTGTAGACACCTTCGGAGATATCTAGACATGTGTGTTTTTTTTTAACATCTTTATTGGAGTATAATTGCTTTACAATGCTGTGTTAGTTTCTGCTTTATAACAAAGTGAATCAGTTATACATATACATATGTCCCCATATCTCTTCCCTCTTGCATCTCCCTCCCTCCCACCCTCCCTATCCCACCCCTCTAGGTGGTCACAAAGCACCGAGCTGATCTCCTTGTACTATGCAGCTGCTTCCCACTAGCTGTCTATTTTACATTTGGTAGTGTATATATGTCCATGCCACTCTCTCACTTCATCCCAGCTTACCCATCCCCCTCCCCATATCCTCAAGTCCATTCTTTAGTAGGTCTGCGTCTTTATTCCATAGACATCTGTTTTTCGATTGTGTAAGGTTATCCCTTGGTTTGTGAAGGAGCGACAGACAGAACATATTGTGAGGGCTCTGGGGATGAAGCTCACATCACATCCTCCAGATCTCACATGTGGAGTGGTTTAGTATCAAAGCAGCAATCACCTGCAAGATAAAGGACTGGAAGATACACAATTTCCTTAGAAGATGAGAAGGTTTTAATCACATGAAGCCATAAAACTTTTGCGTTTCCAAAGACCCAGTTCTCTTAATTACAAATGAAGGAATTAGGAGGCAAGTCAGTCCAGCTCAAATTCTAACAGCCAGCTAAGTGTAGAACTAGGACTGGAGTTCCTCAGCCCTGACACAAGGCTGTTTCTACTTCATCATACTCTCCTTTTTGCATGTTATATCTCTCGCGTCTTCTCTTAGCTGTTCCTCCCCCTTTTCTGGTTATTTTCCCCCTAAAACAGTGGACGGGGTTTGTAGTAGTGCCTTCGCATGGGAAATGTTCATAAAATATTTGTTACAAGAATGAACAACAGCATACTTGGAGGCATTTTATTCAAATGGTTTCTCAAATCTTTGACCGGCTCTTCCTCTCTGGTTTGGGTTTGAATCAGTTAGTTCAGATAGTGTAAACAGCAGTTCACTTGGAGTTAGAAAATGAAGAACAATCGCTCCTTTAAAAAAAAAAAAAACACAAGCTCCATCCTTCCTATATTCTCAGGATTGACCCTCATTTGAGGAATATTAAATATTACAATTGTCATCAAGTGCAGGCAATGACACCCTCAATGACAAGTCTCTGGCAGCGACTGCTTCTCTCCAATGGAGAATTAGATGAAGTGACAGGGTTAATTCCCAGTGGGACACAAGGCTTTGGTGATGTGAAGCTATTGCTGTTCTGGGAGACACATCAATTACTTGCCTGACAGTCTGAGTGGAGTGGAGGAAGGGTTTCATCTGTGCCTAGAATATTACTTCCTTTCAGCACTTATCAAGGCCTTTGATGTTCTTCACAATGTCACTGGGAGGAAATCAAGGTGCTTTCTTCCAACCTGAATTTGGAAATTCCATTTGGGCGAAGCTTGCAACTGATTGGGTAGAAATGAGCTCCTAAGATGAAAAGGGAAGACAGGCATCAGCGTTCCCCGTGTAACTTGAGTCTGTTCTTCTGGAAAACCTCACCAAGCTTCATCAGGCACAGAGGGAATTGTCAGCCTATAGAGTGGAAAGGTTAAATGAGTTTTATCGTCTTCTCACTAAAATGACAATTCCCCTGTCAAGTTTCATTTGGGTGATAAATGTCATGGTGGGAAGCCCACAGCCTTGCTCGTCAGCCTGCCCATTGAGATGGCCAAGTGGAAGGACGAGGTGGGGAGTGGGGAGACAATGGCAAATACCTCTCTGGGTTCTGGAAGAAGGGTCTCACCTGACGGTAACTGAGAGGTCACTGAGCTCCAGACGTAGCTGTGTTGAGTTCCAGACCAGCCTCTGCCACATCATTGTATGTCCATATACAATCTATGTCACCCACCACAGAGAAACCATTGACAAAGACAACGAGGGACACAGAAGTCTGCATACTGCCATCGCCATCTTGGTTGATTTCCTTTCACAGATTCTCTGAGTATTTACACCAGATATAAAATGGTTACCCAGATTTCAAACAACTGTGATCTGTGAAATATCTAGTTGGTGAACATGTTTTTTTTTCAGTAAGGAAGGGCTGGTTAATGCTTAATATGAGCCAACTTCATAGGTAATACTCAGTAAATTTATGCGGAATGAAAGAAGCTCATTGAACCTAATGTTGTAGACTTCTGATTCTTTCCTTTAAGACCTTGCTACTCAAAATGTGGTCCCCAGATCACCAGCATCCTCATTATCTGTGCAATTGTTATCAAAAATGCCAAATCTCGGGGCTCACTCCAAACCAACTGAATCAGTATCTGCATTTTAGCAAAGTCCTCAGATGACTGGTACATACATTAAAGTTTGAGAAGCTCAGCTCTAAGACACTGTGCCCATGAGTTGGATGATTTCCACCAGGGCAACGGTGGTGCCTTTCACGTCTTTTAATCTTTTTTTTTTTTTTTTTTTTGCGGTACGCAGGCCTCTCACTGTTGTGGCCTCTCCCGTTGCGGAGCACAGGCTCCGGATGTGCAGGCTCAGCGGCCATGGCTCACGGGCCCAGCCGCTCCGCGGCATGTGGGATCTTCCCGGACCGGGGCACGAACCCGTGTCCCCTGCATCGGCAGGCAGACTCTCAGGGAAGCCCCTACGTCTTTTAATCTTAATGATAAAGAATTTCCCAGACCTAGATAACTGAAAGAAGCTAGTATCTCTATAACACAAAGCCCACTTGCATTCTTTTCTAGAAAAAAATAGTATAGTTTGGTTTCTAAATATAGTTTCTAAAATAACTTAATGATAAATCTCTCACTCCTCCTTTCAAATATTATTATTCTTTATGTATCAACATGCCTTAGTCCCTTAAAAAAGTTTTGAGCTCCTGGAAAGTAAGGATCATATTTCAGTCATTTCTATAGATCTCTGCATTTTACACATAATAACAGGTTTTAAACTACTTGTGTAATAGACTCAAACCTCCAGGTAAAAATAGATATTCTCTCTCATTGCACTACACACTCTCTCCTCGAAATGCTAATCACCGTTTGTAACTATGTGTTTCAGTGTCTACTTCTTTAATGTCTTTACCCCCTACTAGATACAAAAAAACTGTATAAGGCAAGGTTTGTCTCATTCACTTTGCTGCTACGTGTGCCACATAGATGAATGCACAAAGGTAACAAGCCTACATTTAGATGTTTCAAAGGCCAATCGAGTCATTATTTGCCTTTCTCCTAAGAGAAACAAAAAAACTTCTGTATATACAACTTTATGGAAAAATCTTATTTACACAAGAATAATTGTAAGAGTGATCAACCCCGGTCAGTTTCCACCCACTCGACTACTTAGCAGATTGAAAATATCCATCGCCTCCTTGAAGGCCTGAATTTGGACTTTTCTTTCTCCGTCGAACTTCATCTTCAGAAAGAAATCGTTTTCATTTCTCTGAAGTAGAAACTCTCAGTTTCAAGGCCTGAGAACTGTCGGTTTTCTTTTCCTCTCAGAACTACCCTCCTCAAAGAAAACCCTCCTGCATCCCCGACCTGCAGTGGAACCTCAGTCCCGCAACTCCTCTGCCGTCCAGCCAGCCCTTCGTCTCCATTTTTGGCTTCTCTATCGGCCCGTGAACCCTCCCTCTGGTGTTCTGAGACTCTGGGGTTCTGAGTTCTGAGACTTTGTTTTGGTGTGTGTGTGTGTGTATGTGTGTACGTCGCTCTGTGTTCTGTGGTGTTTTCTTTGCAGCCTTTACCATCTGTGGGTGTTTTCTCGATCTGCAATGGAACCACTGACTGTCAGCAGCTGCTGGTTTGTGCACGTCTCTGCAAAAATGGCTTCAAGCGTTACCTTGCCTGCTCCAGTGTGGGGCAACCACAGTGATGAACGGGCACGAACCCCTTGACACATGCACTTCACCTCCCCGGTGGGGCCGATAAGATCAAGCGTGAAGGTGGTGAGCGGTCTGGCATCCTCAGTGTACTCTGTACAGAGGTGATGCTGAGCCCCATACACACCTTCCCGGGGCTGCTGGTGCTACCAGTCTCCCCCAGCGCCCCACACGTTCCCGCAGCTGGTGAGAGGCACGCCTGAGTTTCCAGGGGGGGCCTGAGGGTGCATTTCAGACCCAGAAAAGGGCCTAGAAAAACTAATATCTTGTCACTTTCGTTGTTGATGCCCATCCTTGGCTATTTCTCCTCCTCTGCTAATAACAATAATCAAGACAAATTTCCCACGTGGTGAGTGTTTATACTGAACCAGGTTCTGGGCTGAGGTGTTTATAAATATTCCCTCCAAACCATGTCTCTGTCTCTGAGCTCGCAGGCAGAGTCACACACACATCAGCATCTAAACCAGAGCGAGGAGGGCCGGCCGCCCCTGCAGCCCATTCAGGGGCTGGTGCAGCTGGTGGCATTTCTGATAGAATATTCAAGCTTTTATTTTTCTTCTAAGAAGGATTCCGTCTGACTCCAAAGAGACAAGTAACCCTTGATTGAGGCAGGATTAGATAGTAATCGTGTTGTGGGCAGGAATCATTTGGATCTAATCTTTATGACAAAAAAGACATACTCAGTAAACTCTTAACTGACATGGCCTGATGGTACAACACTCGATACTAGGAAGCTGACGACCCTGGACACAGGAGCCCGTGGAAATCACTTGTACTTAGGAGAAGACACGGGATCCAGGGCTGGGTGTGGGACGCCTCAGGGACTTCCGTTCAGTTGAACTGAGGATAGTAGGTGGCGGGGATTTTTTTTCACAGATGAGAAAATCAAGGCAAAGAGCAGAAAGTTGACTGGATCAGGGATACACAGTGAATCAGAGACATAACCAGTCATGAAAGAAAATTGTCACGGCAAGGGAATTGTTTTCCCCCTAACTCTATAAAAGATGTCTATCCATGAGATGAAGTTATTCATTTTAATTGTTTTTCAGAAAGATGCTGAAAAACAAAACTATCAAAGGTCACACAGAAGCGTAGAGAAATGTCTTTATCGAACGTCTACAATGTTCCAGGTTCCTTAACTTTGAATTGAGGTACTTTGCATTTTGTTTCATAGATGGAGAATTTAAAGCTTGAAGAGGGTAAGTAACTCGTCCAAGGTCACTAGACAATAAGTAGTGGGATTGCGATGAGGATGCTGCTGTGTGTGACTGTCACTCACGCTGCCTCCCCACGTCTGAAATGCAAAACAGACGGACAAGGCTCTAACTCAGCCTGATGAGAGCTCGCAACCCATAGTAAGGCCTCTGGTCATCCGTGTCCCAGCCTGTGAGCTGGGCCCTCTTTCCTGGGCATCTTCTAGGGCTGGGAAGCTGCAGCCATTCCCACAGGGGTGTGCTGAGGCCTTTCATCCATTGGCTACAGCCACCTGTTTCTTTCCAGGCTGAGCCACTCTCTTCAGGCACAGATGGTCGGTCCAGTGTGCATGTTTTCACCTTTGGTCCCCAGAGTCAGAGAAATACCGTGCTCCTGATATGACCCTGTTTGTAACTGTGAAAGCATCCCCTGCCCATCCTCCAAAGCCCAAAGATATCCACCAGCCATTGCAGCAGCCTCAGTAGCAGCAAGAATGAAATCAGGAGTCCATAAACCAGGCAGAATAATCGTCCAATTCTAAAAGAGAACCAAGGACGGAGGAGGAGAGATGGGCAGGATTCTGGAAGCCATCTGGTACTGCTTTACCCCAGAGCCCAGGAAGGGTAATTTGGAGATACTTAAGGAAGTTGCTATGCCTCTATCACTGGGCGCATCCTGTGAAGGGCAACTCTAGCAAAGGGGGGCCTCGATCTGAGATTGTTGCATTGATTTCTTGTCGCTTTCTCCTTTGGCCTGTGGGTCACTTGGCAGTTGGCCTATTTCCCTCTTTCTAGGCTGCCTCCAAATCTCAGAATCCCAGATTCCAAAGTTGCAAAGACTGATCACCTTAATCAAAGTCATGAGATTCCCCAAAGGAGTTTTTGTTTGCAAAAAGGGTCAGAAATTACTGGTCAGGAGAAAAGCGGGGAGAGAGCACAGGGACATCAGCCACCCCACCTCCACCATTTTCTCTGAACACCCAACTTGTTCTGGTCACAGTTTCCTTTGCTTCAAGCATAATAAGAAATAGGATAAGAGCCATTCACACACACATGAAAGAGGAGTCAGTTCTGACTGTCCCTCAAATGCCACTTTCCTCTTTCCTCTCAACACTCCTCCCTTTCAGAGGAGTGGAAAAGTTGAGTAAGTTATATCATTTCCTGGCTTTCAGAAGTTTAGTTTGAGTCATCCTAGGGCCAGACCTTTATTCAAAAAATTTGAGCTGCAAAAAATGCAAGTCTCACCCCCAAGGAGGGTGGCCATTCAAATATTTTAGGTCAGGATGGTCTTGTTTTATTCAGTCACAGAGTTTCAAAGCTGGAGAAGCCCTTAGAGTCTGTCTCTTCTAATTCTGTCTCTTGACAAATGGTAAACAGAGGTGCGGAGAGGGAAGTGACAGGGATTTTGTGGCAGGGAACGGCCTGCTCTCTGGCCTCAGAGCTCCCAGCCTCACATGCCCAGGACCATTAGGGCAGCCTCTTTCTTTCTCGTTATGGAGTGTCGCATCCAAACAGGAAGGCTTTACAGCAGCCCGGCAGGACTGTATGTCCTCGTCACCCTCTCCTGCTTGTTGTTCTTGTATTCGGTTACAAATCTGGCTCTGACCCTTGTTGAAAAGGGTCATTGAAAGTGGGTAAGGAAAAAGAGAGCTATCGGCTTGGTCATGACCCAATCAGTCCATGGTTACTAAGTTTCTCAGGACTGGAACCTATTTTTTACAAGGTCAAGAAGTAGACGTGGAGGGAAAGTAGAAAGGATCCAGGGAAGGGGTAGACAGCTGGCCACACCATTAGTTCCAGGGTTACACACAACCCCAGGGGCCTGTGTTAAGCTCACAGCCAAACCCGAGCATGGTGGCAAAGCAATACCCACAGAAGAACTTGGTTGCCGAGGAATTCCAGTGTAGATTTTGTTCTGCCACTGACTAAAGGGGACAGGAAGAAGGAAGATCATTTGGAAAAAAGTTGTTAGGAATGTCCTAAAATAGTTGTTCTTAAATTTTAGAAGTTATTAAAAATGAGGCTTTTTATACCCCTGTACCTCCACTCCAGATATTCTGATACAGTTGAGTGTGGAGGCCAGAAATATCTTTTTCTTGTTATTGGTGGTGATGGTGTTCATCCAATCACCCAATAATTTTCTTACGGTTATTTTTTTCAATAAACATTTAGCGGGAATAATTTTAGATTTACAAAAATGTTGCAGATATAGCATCAGGAATTCTGTATACCCTTCATCCCATTTCCCCTAAGGTTAATTTCTTTTTTTGGTAAGTTTTGGTACAATACATATAACATACAATTAACCACTTTTAAGCATCCAGTTCAGTGGCCTTGAATACATTCATATGGTTGTACAAGCATCACCACCATCCATCTCCAGAGCACTTTGATCTTCCCCATCTGAAACTCTGTACCCATTAATAAGCAACTCTCCATTCCCTACCTGCCACCCCCTGCCCTGCCCCAACTAGCCCTTTGACACACCACCATTCTACTTTCTGTCTGTGAATTTGACCATTCTAGGGACCTCACATAAGTGGAAATCATACAATATGTGCTGTTTTGTGACATTTATTTCTTCCCTTTTAAGACTGACTAATAATCCATTACACACACACACACACATACACACACACCACATGTTGTTGTTTATCAATCCTTCCATCAATGGACACTTGGGTGGCTTCCACCTTTTGGCGATTGTAAATAGTGCTGCTATGAACATGGTGTACAGATATCCGTCTGAGTCTCTGCTTTCAATTACTAATTATTCTGGGTATGTACGCAGAAGCCTCGTGTTAATTTGTTACATAACCATGGCACGTTACTATTCACTAACCTACAGACTTTCTTCAAATTTCACTGATTTTTATGCTAAAATACAATCTTTTAATAAGCACCCCAGGAGACTCTGGTTCACTGGGCCAATGTTTTAGAAATAGTGATTTTTTTTTTTTAAATGACGGATTTAGTCCAGGAAGCAGTGCTGGCTGTTGGAGAGAAAGTTGGCCTTATACTGAGGGTTTGTATGCTGGGTCTTGTCTCGATTCACTGCCTTTCACTGGGCCTGATGTTCCCCAACTTTCAAAGAAGAATGATAGAATAGACGTCTTGGAGTTATCTGGAGCATTCTAGAGAGAAGAAGCTCTCAGATGTAAAGTTGTTCTCCAGGTAGAAGTTTCCAGACAGCAGCTGACAAAGGAGAAATTGGTCAGAGTTTCTGAAATCTTAGAAGCAGATTCAATAACAGAGAAAAGCTTTGAAAAGAATATGAAGGGTGGGGGGTGAGGTTCTCTACCTCTTGTTTGTCTGGTATTGTCAGAACACAGGGTCCATTCAGACAGGTGACATCTGCCTTCTGTCATCACAGGGGACAGAAACAGAAGAAATGCACTTTGGCTGCTGTACTTTGTACTTTAGACTTGAAGCACTTCTTGATATAACAGTGAGTGACCCAAATCTTTAGTGCCCTGATTTTGCTTTCCCAGGTGAATGAATCTGCTGTAGTTTCCCAAGTAACTAATGCTAATTTTATTTCTTCATTTACCCAACACACATTTATTAAGAACTAAGCATGTACCTGAGCTTTACTAGGCAATGAGGATGCAGAGCTTGCTTACAAGAACCTCTGCCCTTCAAACACATGCAGGCCAGGGGAAAAATAAGGACACCTCTAAGTACACTGGAGAGCAGTGGTTATTTCAAATTGCAAATGATTTTTGCATGAATTAAGTGCGGTTTTGACTAAATGTCAAGAGTTCTAGGATCCTTTGACGGCAACATTGGGTACTTACAAAGCAGCATGGGAGTGCTTTCTGTAGGAACCAGCCCAACGTAGCCCTATAGAATGGAGCCTCTAAAGACGAACATTGAGACTAAGTATAGTGGGGAAGAGTATAAAGGTCTACAAACGTGTGAAGCAGCTTCATTAGGACTGCACCAGGCATGTGCTGTTCTTCAAGCATCATTTCAACTCAGTCTTCTCATGAAAAAGTTGTTGGAGAAAATGTAAAATGAACCCAGGGTCGGGGGACTTCTTTATGATGCTGCCCTGGATGTAGTATAGGAATGTGCCTTTCATGATGGAAGCACAGGAAGCCAAAAAACGGGCAACCCAAGAGACTTCAAGGAAGTATTGAAATAGGAAAGCAGGGGATTTCAGCAAGAGAGGAGGACCTGGGCTGAAATCTGGTTTGGATCCTATTAATATCAATGGCTTGGGAAAAGCCCTAGAGGGCCCTTAACAAAGGGAGAGGCGGTCATGACCTCAGCACTAACATCTTCACATCTTTTCAGAGAGGCGTCAATTCCTGGGGACCCTCTGTGGCAGCCCTGACTCAGAAGGAAACTCACCAGCTACTACATCACATCATCTCAGACCACTTCCTGAAGGGCTTTGGGTTTTCCCTAGAAGGCTCTTGTTCATGTACAGATCCTGCCAGGAACAGACAGCGGGTCAAGTGCCAGGCAGGCCAATGGGAAATTGAGGCCTTCTGTATAATAAATATACACAACACAGTACATAAATAAAAGATAGCTATAGAGATAAGAAAAAGAAAGGACGGAAGCCATACCTTCCTGTGTGTGTATGTGTGTTCATATATACACACGTACACATGTAGACACACCCACACTCAACTTATTTAGCATCTGTGCCTTATAATATACATGTAAAATGTAGATTCAGAAGTAGAAAAATAATACCTCTAGAAGGGGGAGAGAAAAAAGTCACTCCATGACCTAGGTCAGGCTTTCCCAACTTTCTGTGCTTCAGGATAATTACACGAAGGCTGAATTCTGTAATCAAATAAATTTAGGAAATGTTGGATAAAACAAATGCAAACATTGATTGCTGGACCTCTTAGGATGGTTAATATGCTAATGGAATTGTAAATCTCTTTTCTCACACTTGTTGCCATCAGACGTGTTTTGTGAAAAGCATCTTCAGTAGTGATCTACCGGGCATCTCTTTGGGAAATGCTGACCTAGGCTGATGCAGTTCCTTTATTAGAACATTAGCTCTGCCTGGGATCCCTGACAGGCAAGGCACTTAAAAGAAACATGATGGGTTATAGTTTTTTCATATTCTAAATTAAAATGATTTTTTTGGATGTAAGAAGGTCATTGAACTACATAATGAATTATCTATTTAACAATGGCTTAATGGAAAATGTAGAATAATAATTATTATATTATTAATTATAGTAATAACATTACTACTATTATTATATTTTAACTATATTAAATGTTGGACATAAGCCAAGGACATAGCCTGAAAACTTAACTTAGGAAATGACATTTTGCATGGGGGGAAGGAGAGTCGGCCTGTTGCTTTCTGATAATCCTATTTGATAAAAATTATTAAGTTTAGAATATCTTGAATTCCTTTTCCTTGAACACTCATTCATTTATCTATGATTTGGATAGGAGTTGAGATTCAACAATTTACATTTCAAATCTGTAGCTGGGTCCAGAGCTGCTTCAGGACTGAAGGAATAATTTCCACAAGCTTTTGATACTGGACATGCAGATGACAAAGTTTGGGCATTCTGTTAGGCTTTTGAGACAGTGGCCTCTTCTTTCACCAAATAAAAGGACTTCCAACCCCTCCAAGGATGAGCCCTGGGGAATCCTGCAGGCAAGACCAAGACTCTCTCAAGAGCCATCTTAGATTTTTTCAAATGCTCAGAGAGGTGCTTGAGTGGATATACTGACTGACAGGGATGCTTGGCTGAGTAACCATAACACTATGGCATCAGAGTTAAGGAAGAAAGACAGTTTCCCTTTTTGGATGGCAGAGTTTCGTAGAAAGTAAAAAAAAAAAAAAAAATGCAGAGTATCTTCATCACAGCTGTCTTATCCCCTTGATCTCATTACTCCTTATTAGCACAAACCATTCAGGACAGTTAGGGTGAAAGTCCTGATAAGGAGGAAGTCATCACTTTCAAAAGAATCTAGCACATCTGTCTTGAGATGGCGATAAACAAAGAAGGTCTAGTTATTAAGTAATCAATAACATTGATCTGTAATTGGAGATACAGCACTAGTTCCTCCCTGACTACCCCTCCCACCACCACTACTACATACACACACACACACACACACACACACACACACACACACACACACACTCACAGGCCTTAACCAAGCAGGTTCTGGTTCTTTTTTTTTGGTGTACCCATTGTACCCTGTGTTTCTCTTTATCAGAGAATTTACCACATGATGATGTTGAAATTAACTGTTTATGTGTTCACGAAACACAAAAGGTTGCCCTCTTCAGAGATAGGCTTAATATATTATCATTTTAAAACTCTACTGACCAGTGGAAAAAGTACTTACAAATGTGTTGAGTATATTATCTCTAGACAAATTCCTTGGACACTCATTTATGCCATGCTTACTGATGAACTTGACAGGTGTTTTCTTTTTTGATTTAATCCACTCTTTTTAGATGAGTAGCCCATGAGAAAAGAAGTTTCTTAGTCCAGACTATAAAATGGAGATAACACCGCTAAAGAACCCACATGTATGTTTTAGGAGGAATATAATTCTGAAACATAACAAGAATAATAAAGAATTAAGACAAACTAGGTTAGTCTTGTTTGTGAATTCAGTGATTATGTGTCAGATAATGGACAAATAAATAATCCTTTTACCATTATCTGACTCCCAAGTCCACTCTATGTTCGACCAAAATTCCTTTGTTTCATATCTGGGAAAGAAAGAGATTAAAGCTCCATGTAAAAGTGAATTCATTTTCTAAAACCTTCCTTCCTTACCTGCAAATAATATGAACTCCTTCAAAGAGGATTAAGAGATTGGGCTCTTTACGTTTTGATTTGCATCCTTAAACTGGCCCCCCTAAAAAATATTTTTAGGCATTGGAATAGTATATTCAAGAACAGCACTCTCCAATACAAATATAATTGACCCACATATGTAATTTAAAATTTTCTAGTAGGCTTATTTAAAAAGTGAGAAAAAACTTTAAGAAGGTATTTGGTTTAACTCAGTACATCCAAAATGTTATCATTTTAACATGCAATTAATATAAAATTATATTATTCTATTACTTTATTATAAATTATATTATTATAAAATTATATTTGTATTCTTAGTTTTGTATGAATTCTTTGAAATCCAGTGTATACTCTATATTTTTAAGCACATCTCAATTTGGACGGGTCACATTTCAGAGTTCAACAGCCACATGTGCAGGTGGTTACTATTTTGGACAGTAGCAGTCTGTAAAACCCATCACATCAGAGAAAGCTATCTGGTTTTTTTATGGTATCTATGGTTTTGTTGAGAAGATATTAGTACCTGAATTGGTGGATCTAATTGTGCTGAGTTGAAATATAGTATCTGATAACAGATATTTATTGAGCTCTTAATGTGTTCTGAGCTTTGTTCTAGGCACCGAGAATGCAGTTGTGAACAAAAAAGTCAAAATTTCCTCCCTCATGGAGTTAACATTCTGTCAGTAGGAGACAGACAATAAAATAGACAAACTTATTTAAATGTTAATAAATGGTAAGGAAAAAAATTAAAGTGGGTGAAGAGGAAGAGCGAGTATTGAGGCAGGAATTTAAGGTTTAGAAATAGCTGCCAGGCAAAGTCTCAACGAGAAGGTAATGTTGGGTTAAAGACTCTCACACTGGCAAGATTTCAGGAACATCATGGTCTTGGGTAATTTTCAATTTTATTTTAGTAAAGAAGATTGATGATGAAAGTATAAATTAGTCTGATTTAACTTTTTTAATTAAAAAGTTTTATATATCTTTAAAACTGACTGAATCAGGACAAAAATTATTTCATTCAGTAAATAGCTTGTGAAGGATAACCACATACTAAGTGTTGGGGATGCAATAATGAGTAAGACAAATAGTCTGTTCTCTCCTGGGGTTTGTATCCTAGAGAGAGTATTAATGTATTTAATTAAAGACTTGTGCTGATAAATATGTAATTAAACATTGAGATTGGTGCCATGAATTCATACCACAAAGGGCCCAAACCAGACCTGAGCTAGAAAGAACGGATGTCTGAGTTCCCTGAGCCAGGACTAAAGGGGGCAGTGGAAAGAGTGTTCCAGGAGAGAGGAACAAGATGTGTCAGTGCTCTTGGCAGTGAAGTTAAGAGTCAAAACTATAGCTTGTCTGGCCAGGGTGAGGGGACAGTTCTACCAAAATGAATCTGAGATTTAGGCTGGGATCCATAGGGATTTGTAGACCATGTTACAAATTTGGTTTTCATCCTAAGAACAGTGGGATTCCACGGAAGATGATTCGTTTCTTTTAAACATTTGAGGTCTTATAGAAGGTAACCCGATACAATTTTTGTTTTGAAACAGTCACAATGGCTGCAGTAGGGGGAATGGACTGGAGGGTTTGCCAGAGACCCGTGGGTAGGCGCCTGGCCTTGTCCCCAGGTCAGGACCAGAACACACATCTCATGAGCTCAGACAACCAATTCCTTGGGAGGAAAGAACCCATGGACTTCTAGACACTGTGACCCTTCAGGTGGTGTTGATGATGGACAGTCTAAAGATCTGAGCCCTTGAAAAGCAGCTGTTAGATGACTCTGTAGGACAGGGCTGTTTTGTAAATGTCCCAGATGGGACAGAGTTCTAATCAGAGGAAATGTCAAGAAAACGTAAAGGGAGTGTTGGCTGCTCTGGATCATATTATACTGGACAACTTAGAATCTTATATATAGATTGTAGAAGGCACCCCTAGCCTTACATAGAGATTAACTTGTTTTGCAGGTTTCAATTCTGCTTACGATGGCTTCCTTTTTTTTTTTTTTGTTATTAATGAAAGTGAGTACAGTACAGAAGACAGTCATTAACTGTATCTCCATTTTTAAATTGATTCCTTTGGGTCCACTATTATAAAAATGTAAAGCTGTTAAGATTCTTGGAAAGTTATGGTTGATCAATGCACTTTTTATATTATGCTTGTGCAGGTTACATTCAGTGGCAAAACCTAATCATTCTTTAAAACTTATAAGAGATAATCTAATGTTTTCTTACAGCCTAATAGGACAGAGGACAGGGATTAAGAAGACTGTTATATTAAAATATTTCTCTTCAAGCTTTCCATTGATTGAAAATAAGCTGAAAATGATGCCACAGAGTTCTGAGTAACTTGATAATAGAACATTTCTTATACAAGAAACCTTATTGGGGAAATTAACAATGATAGCTAGGATTCATTGAATACTAACTATGGCTAAGCTCTCCTCTATGTCTTCATATATAACCTTCACAATAAACTTACAGTGTAGTCACTGTTATCTTTACAAGAGAAGCAGACTAAGACATACAAATATCAGGTAACTTGCCTCAAATCATGAGCATTATACAAGCTGGGCATTGTACGGAGCTGGGATTTAGACCTTGACTGTGTGATACAGGAGCTCATGGGCTGCTGGTGCCCTCTCTCCCAGATTAGTGTTTTCCCCCTTTAGACTTGGGAGCATAACGTGAGTTACCCCACCGAGGCTCACAAGAGAGTGTGTGTTTTGAACTAAGATGGTGTTGAATTGATGACCTGCATAACTGTAGACCCAAAAATATTTGTGGAGTGTCTTTAAAGTTCTACTTTCCAGGGTGTCCTTGAACCAAGCAAACTTACTGCATTTTCTTGTTCATTGGCTCCTTTCGGTGATACCCAGTCCCAAACCTCACCTATTATAAAAATAGCACATGCTGGGAGCAGGTGTGCTTAGGATGCGTACCTGAGCTCTCCCAGGCTTTCTTCAATGTGCAAAGACAAATAACCTTATATAGAGCATTCCTTGTTAAGAGCCCTAAACCCTTGTTTTTCATCTGCTTGCTAGTTTTCCTAAGCTAAATGCATACACTGTACCTATAGGATATTTTCTAATTAAAATGATTCCAGGCTATCTGTTTTATTTGAAAACTTAGGCTTATATGGTGCTTATATCAGTGTACAGAAAGGAAGAATTTCTCTGAAAGTCCTGTAGGGGTATGTGGTGATGGGGTGAAAAACACTGGGTTTAGTCAACTAGGACAATTCACTAAGAAAGAGTTTCAGGCAGAAAGAGACCCTCTACAAGTTAAAATGCACAAGACTATCAAGGACCTCATTTTGCCTCTCTTCTTCCCTTGGGAGGGACTTTAATTAAAAATTTCATGTAACTGAATTTTGATTAAAAATGCTTAAGTTGTAGGAAAATCCCCAAAGAGTAAGCAAGCCAAGACAGGCAAAGTTATAGCCCCTTTAATTGCACCATGATAAGTGAGGCTAGAGACCAATGAAATGAAAACAAGGGGAGGTACTGACCTTACCAGATAGCATGGATTGAACTTCTAGCCTCAGTCTGTCCAGAAGATGAAAGTGTCAGCAGCTGTTCAAGGCCAGAGCCAAGAGCGAGACCTGAGTCCAAAGAGGGATGGAGCCAGTTTCTGCTGGGGCTGCTACCTCCTTTTTCTAAACATTCATTAAACATACTCATTCCATTAATGGTTCATCCATCACTCTAGAGATAGCGAGATGAAGCAAATGCTGGTGGAGAAGTGGTTCTTTCTCACAGGGGTGCCCATCTCCTCCCTTCTCACCACCCAGCCTTGTCCCACTTTTCCTCATGAGCTTCCCTGATTAGTTTCTCATACAGTACGTCCCCTACATACGAACCTTCAGGTTGTGAACTTTCAAAGATGCGAACGTGCGTTCGCACGTCCAATTGTGTAAGTTAGTTCACGTGTCTAGAGTACATTGTCATGTGCATGAATCCACTACAAATAGTTGTGCTTTTATGTACTTTACTGTACCGTACTGTGTAGGGTACAGTAGTACAGTATCTTTATTTCAAGCCCAGGATGTCCGGAAGCAAGCATAAAAGCAGCGGCGATGTAGCTGGTACTACTGTATTTTCAAGGTACCGTACTGTAAGATTAAAAATATTTTCTTTATTTTTTGTGTTTGTTTGTTTTTTATGTATTATTTGTGTGAAAAGTATTGTAAACCTATTACAGTACAGTACTCTATAGCCAACTCTTGTTAGTTGGGTACCTAGGCTAACTTTGTTGGACTCACAAACAAATTGGACTTACAAGTGCACTCTCAGAGCAGAACTCATTTGTATGTAGAGGACTTATTGTATTTGATTCTTGCCACCGACCGTGATGAGCAGGTCATCAGCACTCATTCCCTGTAGACAAAGGGCCCACAAACACCGTTACGGCAATCACATCCAGGGCTCCCCTTCAAAGCTGCATCCACTGCCTTTGCCAGGCCTGTTGGCTAAGGAAGGGGAGGCCCCTGGGGTGGGAGACCTGAGGCCACAGCTATGTTCCATATTCACATCGTCACTGTTACCCTTCTGTCCCCTCCCATCTAGGTCTTCATTTCATTTCTATTTTCTCTTCTTGTCCCTTGCTGGGAATTGCTCTGTGTAGTTGGGCAACATTTTGGTTTCTCCTAATGAAGGAGTAAAGGAATGTAAAGGTGGAAAAAGGTGGAGGTGCTCAGGTGTTAGCTTCTAGGAAACAGCAGAGACTATGGAACAAGACCTCTAGTTCCATCACTGCCACTTTCTCTCACTTTAATTTCCCTGCCTGTTATGGAAAATTGTTTTTTGGAAGAACAGGGTCATTTGACTGTTTTGGGGTTTTTTTTCCACAAAATATTCACATTTTCATTCACAAAAAATCCATTTAAAAAACCTCCATTGACTGTGATGATGGCTAAAAGGCATTTTCAGTTCTAAGGGACCAAACCGAAAAAAGCTGAGGGCAATTTTCAAAGGGCCTCTGGACAGTATAAGACCTGCTGAGGCAAAAGGAAGGAAACAAAAAAAAATGTTTACATAAAGAGTGTGGCAGGACTTCCCTGGTGACACAATGGTTAAGAATCTGCCTGCCAATGCAGGGGACACGGGTTTGAGCCCTGGTCCGGGAATATCCCACATGCCGTGGAGCAACTAAGCCTGTGTACCACAACTACTGAGCCTGCGTTCTACAACCCATAAGCTAAAACTACTGAGCCCATGTGCCGCAATTACTGAAGCCTGTGTGCCTAGAACCCATGTACCACAATGAAGAATAGTCCCTGCTTCAGAGGGCAGACAGCAGAAGCAAGAAGAACTACAATCCTGCAGCCTGTGGAACAAAAACCACATTCACAGAAAGGTAGACAAGACAAAAAGGCAGAGGGCTGTGTACCAGATGAAGGAACAAGATAAAACCCCAGAAAAACAATTAAATGAAGTGGAGATACACAACCTTCCAGAAAAAGAATTCAGAATAACGATAGTGAAGATGATCCAGGACCTCAGAAAAAGAATGGAGGCAAAGATCGAAAAGATGCAAGAAATGTTTAACAAGACCTAGAAGAATTAAAGAACAAACAAACAGAGACGAACAATACAATAACTGAAATGAAAAACACACTAGAAGGAATCAATAGCAGAATAACTGAGGCAGAAGAACGGATAAGTGACCTGGAAGACAGAATGGTGGAATTCACTGCTGTGGAACAGAATAAAGAAAAAAGAATGAAAAGAAATGAAGACAGCCTAAGAGACCTCTGGGACAGTATTAAATGCAACAACATTTGCATTATAGGGGTCCCAGAAGGAGAAGAGAGAGAGAAAGGACCCGAGAAAATATTTGAAGAGATTATATTCATAAACTTCCCTAACATGGGAAAGGAAATAGCCACCCAAGTCCAGGAAGCACAGAGAGTCCCATACAGGATAAACCCAAGGAGAAACATGCCGAGACACATAGTAATCAAATTGGCAAAAATTAAAGGCAAAGAAAAATTATGGAAAGCAGCAAGGGAAAAATGAGAAATAACATAAGAGCGAACTGCCAGATTACCATTTCTTCTCAAGTGTGCACAGAACATTTTCCAGGATAGTTCACATCTTGGGTCACAGATCAAGCCTCAGTAAATTTAAGAAAATTGAAATCATATCAAGCAACTCTGACCACAACACTATGAGATTAGAAATCAATTACAGGGAAAAAAAGTAAAAAACCCACAAACACATGGAGGCTAAACAATACATTACTAAATAGCCAAGAGGTCACTGAAGAAATCAAAGAGGAAATAAAAAAATACTTAGAGCCAAATGACAATGAAAACATGATGATCCAAAACCTATGGGATGCAGCAAAAGCACTTCTAATAGGGAAGTTTATAGCAATACAAACCTACCTCAAGAAACAAGAAACATCTCAAATAAACAATCTAACTTTACATGTAAAGGAACTAGAGAAAGAAGAAGAAACAAAACCCAGAGTAAGTAGAAGGAAAGAAATCATAAAGATCAGAGCAGAAATAAATGAAATAGAAACAAAGAAAACAATAACAAAGATCAATAAAACTAAAAGTTGGTTCTTTGAGAAGACAAACAAAATTGATAAACCATTAGCCAGACTCATCAAGAAAAAAAGGGAGAAGACTCAAATCAACAGAATTTGAAATGAAAAAGGAGAAGTAACAACTGACACTGCAGAAATACAAAGGATCATGAGAGACTACTGCAAGCAATTATGTCAATAAAATGGACAACCTGGAGAAGTGGAAAAATTCTTAGAAAAGCACAACCTTCCGAGACTGAACCAGGAAGAAATAGAAAATATAAATGGACCAATCACAAGCACTGAAATTGAAATTGTGATAAAAAATCTTCCAACAAACAAAAGCCCATGACCAGATGGCTTCACAGGTGAATTCTATCAAACATTTAGAGAAGAGCTAACATCCATCCTTCTCAAACTCTTCCAAAAAATTGCAGAGGAAGGAACACTCCCAAACTCATTCTATGGGGCCACCATCACCCTGATACCAAAACCAGACAAAGATGCTACAAAAAAGGAAAATTACAGACCAATATCACTCATGAATATAGATGCAAAAATCCTCGACAAAATACTAGCAAACAGAATCCAACAGCACATTAAAAGGATCATACACCATGATCAAGTGGGGTTTATCCCAGGGATGCAAGGATTCTTCAATATACGCAAATCAATCAATGTGATACACCATTTTAACAAATTGAAGAAAAACCATATGATCATCTCAATAGATGCAGAAAAATCTTTTGACAAAATTCAACATCAATTTATGATAAAAACTCTCCAGAAAGTGGGCATAGAGGGAAGCTACCTCAACGTAATAAAGGCCATATGTGACAAACCCACAGCAAACATCATTCAAAATGGTGAAAAACTGAAAGCATTTCCTCTAAGATCAGGAACAAGGCAAGGATGTCCATTCTCACCACTATTATTCAACATAGTTTTGGAAGTCCTAGCCATAGCAATCAGAGAAGAAAAAGAAATAAAAGGAATACAAGTTGGAAAAGAAGAAGTAAAGCTGTCACTGTTTGCAGATGACATGATACTATACATAGAGAATCCTAAAGATGTCACCAGCAAACTACTAGAGCTAATCAATGAATTTGGTAAAGTTGCAAGATACAAAATTAATGCACAGAAATCTCTTGTATTTCTATACACTAATGATGAAAAATCTGAAAGAGAAATTAAGGAAACACTCCCATTTACCACTGCAACAAAAAGAATAAAATACCTAGGAATAAACCTACCTCCTACCTAGGGAGACAAAAGACCTGTACACAGAAAACTATAAGACACTGATGAAAGAAATTAAAGATGATACAAACAGATAGAGAGATATACCATGTTCTTGGACTAGAAGAATCAACATTGTGAAAATGACTATACTACCCAAAGCAATCTACAGATTCAATGCAATCCCTATCAAACTATCAATTGCATTTTTCACAGAACTAGAACAAAAAATTTCACAATTTGTTTGGAGACACGAAAGACCCCAAATAGCCACAGTAGTCTTGAGGGGAAAAAACAGAGCTGGAGGAATCAGACTCCCTGACTTCAGACTATACTACAAAGCTACAGTGATCAAGACAATATGGTACTGGTACAAAAACAGAAATATAGATCAATGGAACAGGATAGAAAGCCCAGAGATAAACCCACTCACCTACGTTCAACTAATCTATGACAAAGGAGGCAAGGATATACAATGGAGAAAAGACAGTCTCTTCAATAAGTGATGCTGGGAAAACTGGGCAGCTACATGTAAAAGAATGAAATTAGAACATTCCCTAACACCATACACAAAAATAAACTTCAGATGGATTAGAGACCTAAATGTAAGACCAGACACTAAAAGAGTATTAGAGGAAAATATAGGAAGAACACTCTTTGCCATAAATCACAGCAAGATATTTTTGATCCACCCCCTAGAGTAATGGAAATAAAAACAAAAATAAACAAATGGGACCTAATGAAACTTAAAAGTTTTTGCACAGCAAAGGAATACAAATAAGACGAAAAGACAACCCTGAGAATGGGAGAAAATATTTGCAAACGAATCAACGGACAAAGGATTAATCCCCAAAATATATAAATAGCTCATGCAGCTCAGTATTAAAAAAACAAACAACCCAATCCAAAAATGGGCAGAAGACCTAAATAGACATTTCTCCAAAGAAGACATACAGATGGCCAAGAGGCACATGAAAAGATGCTCAACATCACTAATTATTAGAGAAATGCAAATCAAAACTACTATGAGGTATCCCCTCACACCAGTTAGAATGGGCATCATCAGAAAATCTACAAACAGTAAATGCTGGAGAGGGTGTGGAGAAAAGGGAACCCCCTTGCACTGTTGGTGGGAATGTAAATTGATACAGCCACTATGGAGAACACTATGGAGGTTCCTTAAAAAACTAAAAATAGAATTACCATATGACCCAGCAATACCACTGCTGTGCTTATACCCAGAAAAAGCCATAATTCAAAAGGACACATGCACCCTAATGGTCATTGCAGCACTATTTACAATAGCCAGGACATGGAAGCAACCTAAATGCCCATCGACAGACGAATGGATAAAGAAGATGTGGTATATATATACAAGGGAATATTACTCAGCCATGAAAAGGAACGAAATTGGGTCATTTGTAGAGATGTGGATGGATCTAGAGACTGTCATACAGAATGAAGTAAGTCAGAAAGAGAAAAACAAATATCGTGTATTAACGCATATATGTGGAACCTAGAAAAATGGTACAGATGAACCAGTTTGCAGGGCAGAAATTGAGACACAGATGTAGAGAACAAACACATGGACACCAAGGGGGGAAAGCGGCAGGGTGGTGGTGGTGGGATGACTTGGGAGATTGGGATTGACATGTATACACTCATATATATAAAATGGATAGCTGATAAGAATCTGCTGTATAAAATAATAAAATAAAATTTAAAAATTAAAAAAAAAAAAGAGTATCCCCCTCCCGCCTCAACTAGAGAAAGCGTGAGCACAGCAATGAAGACCCAGGACAGCGGAAAATAGAAATAAATGAATTAATTAAGAAAAAAAAAGAGTGTGGCAATGAGTTGCTTTGGGACTTCATTCGAAGCCCAAATTTAGTCTAATGTACTTCACTCTGTCAGTTCCCTGTCTGCAGACTTTTCTTCCATCAGCCAATGGCTTGGTCCATCCAGTGGCTCTCAGTCCTGAGGTGGGGCAGGTGGTGGAGGTTATACCACAAAGACCAGGGGAGAGAGCAGGTTGATTAACAGAGATAAGGATGGGGTGCTGGAAGTGCAGGGGAATTTCTAGAAATAATCCCCAGTTCCTTGACTCATTCTCATTTTCATGGGATTCTTAAGCCAGGCCCATAAGAGATTTTATAAGATGTTGGTAACAGAAAGGGCCCTAAGCTTCCCCTCCTGCTCAGATCATCAGGCACAAGCTGTGTCTGTGATTTAAAGCCCCCTATCTCTGGACCTGAGTTTCTTTGGCTCCCTAGGCAGTGATCATAGCTCACTTTTGGGTGTTTAATATTGCATCCAGAGAGGTAGCCAGATCTGCCTATTAATGTCCCTGACCTGAGGTGTAATTCCTTATTGACTCCTTTATCTCTATATTTATTCACTAATTCATCTATTCATTCAACAACTGTTTACTGATGGCCTGCTCTGTGGCTGGCACTACTTTGGGTCCTATTACTAGAGTGAGACATGGTCCTGTCTCTCAAGGAGCATTCATTTTGTTACCATGCCTGACATTCCTAGGGCAACGTTCATCTAGATTTGTCCACACGCACGTGGATGCAGTTGGCAGAACAGTTTAATCCGACCACCAGCAATTCCTCCCTCACGTCGAGAACTCTTTGTGGAGTGTCCGAATCTTCCTTGGCTCCCCTGTGCATTGAACACACCTCTTCAGCCTGCTTTCGTTATTCCTCCAACCTGTGCTTTCATAAACTGCCCCCTTCATTCTGCTAAACAATTCTTCCTCTTGCGCCTTTGTTCCTGCTTTTGATTTGTGCCTAGAATTAACTTATTCTTCTCATGCCCCCTTATGGATAGCATCCAGTCTGCCCAGTTGCCCTGCAAACTTTCTGCACGTGGGGTCTGAGTCTTTCCATGCTTATCTATTATTGTTGAGCAACTAGCTCAGTAGTTTTATTTATTTATTAACATTTCTGGCTTTTTTAAAAGATTTTTTTTGATGTGGACCATTTTTAAAGTCTTTATTGAATTTGTTACAATACTGCTTCTGTTTCATGTTTTGGTTTTTTGGCCTAGGGGCATGTGGGATCTTAGCTCCCTGAGTAGGGATCAAACCCACACCCCCTGCATTGGAAGGCAAACTCTTAACCACTGGACCACCAGGGAAGTCCCATAGCCCAGTAGTTCTACTATACAGGTAGACACCAACCTTCATGCTTTGCACGATGTCATTTTGCTGTCTGCCTTCTGCCTGAAGAGCAGCTGAACTTCACTTGCTATTTTGTTTGCTTATTTGATACTTTCTATCGATCATGCTTGAACAGCTGAAGTTTTCACCACTGTCTCCCTTGCATGTAGCAGAGTGCCAGGTCGAATAATAGGAATTTAATACGTATTTCTTGATTACCGATAAACTGACTGACTGGCTGAGACAGAAGTATCAATCCACATAGTCTGTAGTGTGGCCTGTCGTCAGGAACACTGTGCCATTTACAGGAATTCTGGGACCTGCCTTCAGAGTTCTGCAAATGCCTAGTGACCTGCCCAGAGAAGCTGGTGATGGAGAGAACCTGCTACCGAAGTACAGAATGATGCTGAACATGAGAGAGTCAGGGGTCATCTCTTGCCCTCCAGAATCATTGTATTCTGGCAGGAGGGCACAGACTGTATGTTTTTCCCATTTGGTTCATAAAAGGGAGGTAGGTTGGGGTGAGAATGAGATTGAAAGATGTTAAACTGCTGGATTTGAAGATGAAAGAAAAGGCCACTAACCAAGGAATGCAGGTAACTTCTGGAATCTAAAGACGGAAAGGAATTAGATTCTCCTCTAGAGCCTCCAGTGGGATGCAGCCTTGCCAACACATTGACTTTAGGACCCCTGACCTCCAGGACTACAAGATACGATATTTGTTTTGTTTTAACCACTAAGTTTTGGCAATTTGTGACAGCAGCCATAAAAATGAATACACAGTGGCAGGACCCCATGAAGCCAGTGCTGTGACAACCTTAGTGTCTGGCAATGCATATATACCATCCAAAAGGTCACACAGTGGTAGTTCTGAAACCCTAGGGTGGAAGACCTGGATTATTTGAGAAGCGGAGGGATTCCTATTATTTGAGGCACAAATCAAGGTGCTGATTTTTCTAAACATCCATAGAAAAAAATGTTCCTCTTGAAGCAGAAGAACGGAGTTAAAGAACCTGAAACTCCATATGCTAATTCTGATCACAGAGACCTGGTCTTAAAAAGCCAAAATGCACTTATGGATACGGAGGACCCAATGGGCACACAATTTATACCCAAGATGAGGATAGAAAGTGGATAGAAATTAATCTATGAACAGTTTTCTATGGGATGAGATGTGATATGTTCTTATAGTCTCATTTGCTCCTAAAATCTTCCTTTTTTGGTTGTCATGGTATCTGGGTTCCAGGACTGTCCCCAATCTCCTTAGTTTTGGTATCATTTACAGAGACTGTCCCTACTAGAAAAGAATTTGTTTAAACACACTCAAAGTATAAAGACATCCATTAACTGAGGGAGAGTGATTTTCTTTATAAAAGACACCACGTGTTTCCTACCAATAGGTCTCGAAAGTGTCATTTGGTTGGTGCAGTATTGAGCGTACACGTGCTCCAGTAGGAGCTGCTCCATCCCAAGCCCAGTGGGAGGCCCCCGCCGACCCTCACTTAAAAGCGATGCTGAAGCTGATTCGAGAGTCAGCAAGGTTTGACTGTCTGTGTAGCTCAACATTCATCCTATTTGCAGCTCACTCTCCTGTCTTCTCATGGGAGGTGTTCCCCAGGGAGGATGCTTGGGGACCTGTTGCGATGTTATGCAGGGTACTTACGCAATGGGATCAGGTGTTATGTTACTTCTAAACTCCTTCTAACATTATAATTCCTTGACCTTAGTCATTCAAATTGCACGCTCAGAGAAGTTCTACCCAGCCAGGCCTTTGGCTGTAAATGATACCAAAGCACACAGGACCCAATATGATCTTCTTCAAGATCTTCTCACCAAACTCATCTCTTTCAATTCTCCCTGTCCTACTGTGTCCGGTCATGCTGGAAAACTCACTGTGCCTGTCACGTAATCTGATCTCGCTTACCTTTAGGATGGACTCACAGCCAAGAATCAAACCTTTGGTCTGTCTTCACGGGAGGCCCTTCTTGGCTTCTTCCAGGATTTAACATAGATACCACATTGTATATGAAGCTTTTCCTGACCTTGTTAGACTATTCTAGGCGCCCCTGCTCTAAGTTTCCATTGTACCCAGAGTTTATCAAGACTGCATCTTAATCTGCCATTTCTGCGTGTCTCCTCAGTAGACTGTAAGCTTCTGGAGGACAGGGCTATGCCTTGTTATCTCTGTATCCCCAGAGACCAGAATATTGCCTAGCATAAAGTAGATTTTCAATAAGCATTGGTTAAATTCATGCTTAAGTAACAGAAATTTAATTAGCAAATTATTGAATGCCCAAATGCATTCAATTTAGTACCAATTTAAGCCCAGGTTTCAGTTGTCACGTTCAGACAGCAGTAATGTTGGAAGTGTTTAATAGATATGGGGGTGGGGGGATGGAGACAGAGAGAGAGAGGCCTGAAATTGAGAGCATTTTTGTACCAAGATATTACTTTCTACTTTTGTTCATAAAGGCCTGGTTACCTTGCCTTCAGTTTAGTCTCACGCTTCCACAGGCTCGAGACGTAGGGTGAAAGTGTCAGCACAGTGACCCCTTTTCCTTGGACTGAACAACCACGCCAGGAAATTGTAACAGCGTGAGAGTATATCCTCTTCCACAGCACGGAATCCATGCCAGGGCCAGGTGGGCAGCTGTCTGTATGGTATGATTCTTCAGGGGCTCAGAGTTTTGTCTACAACTAATCTTTTCTGCCAGCTTGCCATTATGTGTGACATTTCTGCAACTAAAATCATTCCTTTCACATAAGATGGTATCTTCAGAAGTTCACTTGTTACACACAAAGCAGGTCCCTAAGATGGATATCACAATCGAGGTTAATAGACATGGATGGCTTGGCAGAATTGGTGCCTAGGGCTAGAGAATTGCGTCCTGGGAGAATGGGCCTCGGGCAGGTTCTTTGTGAAGGATCCAACGTCAGGAAATTTGGGCCTGAAGTACTGAAGAAAGCAGGTGGAGATGGGAGGCCCCGGTGTGAAGCTGAGTTCTGTGCAGTAGCTCAAAGGCTCAGACGTCCATTTGGAAAAAGGGGGAAAGTGGATCAGGATAGACCAGCTTCTCCGTGTCATCATGGCATGGTCCCGTTCACTCTTAAGTGGAGTGTTCAAGGTTAGGACACATTTTTCTTGGTTTGTACAAGCTATCCCAAGACCTCTTGTTTTCTCTGTTTTCTTGTGAAGGTGTAAAGCTTGCTCTCTCCAGGGTGTGTCTCATTGCCACAATTAAGAAGTGTAACATTTGACTCCACCTTTGATAACAGAATGTAGCTTTGTGGCTACTTGTTCTTCTATGATTGCGCAGAAAGAAAACAAAACAGACAGACTCAATGTTACGCAGAAAAGGTCTGAATCAAGCAACAAAGAATTTATTAGAAGAGATTATTAGCATGGCAGGGTCACAGAGTTTCACTGCCACAAGCGTGTGAGGAGCTTTGCTGAATTCTGTCTTGTGAAATGTTTTACCTTTTCTACCGCTTGACACTGGAGGGGGACTCTCTGTGAATATTTTCCCCTTAGAGTAGACATACTGATGAGATGCCCAGTATCATTAATAACCACAAAGAACTGAAACATGGGACTGGATACTTAGAATCTCCATTCCCTATAAATTTCCAGGTTTATCACCTGAATTGTTAGCCTTTGTGCTTTATACAACCCAGTAGCTCCTGCTAATTGTCTATTTGCTTATCTATGCAACTTGGAGTTGGGAGTTTGTGGAAGACCTAATTTTCCAGATGCTCACCTCATGTTTTTTTCAAGTGTAGACTCAAAATGATGGTTCTCAGAAGTCATTTGTCTTTCTACAGAACTTATTGGAAGACCAAGAAGTGTTTCTGCTAAGGCAAAATAAATAAGTAAATAAATGTCTAATGCAAGGAGTGAAAAATGAGCTTTTTATAATTTTACACTGACCACAACACACAGTTGAGAAAATTTGAATAGCTTAATTTTGAAAGGTGCTTCAAAGCATATAAAGCACTTTCCCAAGTATTTTTTCTCATTCAATTCTTCTAAACTTGTCAAATAGTGCTTACCCTATTTCAGAGATGAGAGAATGGGGCTCAGAAGAGGGAAGCAGCGTGTACAAGGCCACACAGCGCATGAGGGACTGAGCTGACACCAAAACTTGACTGTAGATTGTGTAATTTCAACTCTCACCAACAAGAGAGACAAAGGTGGCTTGGCCACCCAAGTATTTATTTCCATGCATTTTGGAACTCCAGGCCAACAAGCAAGCAAACGAAACCCCCCACCAAACACCGAAACATCCCCAAACGCAAACAACCAAAAACGGAAATTAATTTTTCCTTAGAGGAGGCAAACAGAGGTGGGCACCTGGCTGATTTCACACAGTATTAACAACACTCAGCTCTAACGGGCCTCCCTGGTCTCCTCGACCTTCCTCAACAAAGGCTCTGAAGCACTAATTAATCAGACCGAGAAAGTCTGGGAATTTATCTCTCCTCCATCACTATTCCTGCTGGCTACTGATTTAAAGATGTGAATCTACTCTTTTTTTATCTAACCGTCAGGGAGAAGCGAATCCAAATTTCACCGAAAGGGAGATGAGAGCGCAGGGCGATACCTAAGACTATGACTGGCGATTAATCAGACAGATAGCATCTTACATTTGGAAAGGAGCTTAGAGATCTAATCCAATCTCCCTCCTAGGAAGGAAGCCTGACAAATAGCCACCAGGCATTTGCTCCAGGGATGGGAATTTCATGTTTCTCCGCTATTGTTAGGTGGGCCCTCGTGAGAAAGTCTTGCCTACAGGGAATTAAATTCTATCCCCTTGTAAACTCTAAGTTGATGTTCTGACCTTCTTCTGCCTTCTGGCACTTTAACGAATAAGTTTAGTTATCCATTTGTATGTGATTTTCCCAATATTTGGTGTCAGCTCTCTTGGCTTTCTTAAAATATCTCTTCTCTAGCAAAACAGCCTCAGCTTCGCCAACTCTTCGTATTTACTGATTTTCATGACTCTCTCCAGATGGTCCCTTATTTGGATATATATATATATTTTCTCTCTCTCTCTTTTTTAGTGAAATGTCCGTAGCTGATTAGGGTCTGTTCTTCTTGCTTTATCTGACCCAGTATTAACGTACTTTCAATACTTTTACTGGTCATAAGCTCCGTACCAGTGGGGCTATGTACATGGTGGTCAGCGATAGTATCAGCTCCCCCACCTCTGTAACGCACTGTACATTACCAAATGAGAACTGAACTGGTTTTCTTCATGTAATTTACCTCAGAAGCCACACACCAGCAAGTGGAACAGAGCAAATTGTCACGTAGAGGCCACAATTAACACAAAATTGTCCCTTAGAACCAGTTTTTGCTTCCATAAGCTTTTTTGTCTATCTAGTATTGCATCTCTCAAAATACAGAGAAAAAACAGGTAAGAGACTAGTTTACCCACAACTTGACAAATAGCCTCTGAGTGACATTTGGAAAGTTGGTAAAAGCCACCAGAGTCAAAGCAACTTCTGAAAAAAAAAAAAAAAAAGATTGTGGCTATGCTATGCTCAACCAGGCCACACCTGTTTTCAGAAACCACCAAGTGTTCTGCCGATAAACAGAGATGCTGGCTCTGACAGTCTCTAAGGCAACAAGATACCGATCATCACTGTACAAGGACGAAACAGAGACACTGCTGACAAACAGTGAGCCCCGTTTTCTCATCTACTCAACAGTGCAGCCGCAGTTGGAGTAAATTCTGCCTCAAGAGTTCATCCCACACCCAGTCTCAAACCCTAAACTCTAATTATAATGGAGAGAACCCTGCAGTTAGAAAAATACCTGGAGGATCTGGACCTCACTGCTTAAGCAATAATCCTGCGACTAATGTGAACTTGAAAATGAGCTTCTGGGGAAAGAAGACAAGATGCATATCTCCTTTCTGTGTTCTCATTTCCTCACCTGCAAAACGATGTTTATGTGGCTAGAATTCCTGAGGGTCTACACTTGGTGATAAGCCAGTGAGTTTGGATGACACACAGCAATCGTTTATCTAGTCTGGCTCCCTTGTGGGCGGGTTGGAGTTTGTTAAGAAATCACCATCAAAATACAACCATGTCCCTGCTTTTTGAGTATTTATGTCTCGTAAAGATGTGTAATACTACACTTTCCCATTTTGTGATATTTCCAACTTGAGATATTTGAAAAAGAACAAAACAAATGAGCGTTTTGTAAGAAGTTGGCAGAGAGGCAGGATGTATCCAGGAGTTGGAATGGGTGCTTGTCTACTGCTTTTGAAATCATTGTACTGAGGTTACTTATGCCTGTTTTTTTTGGTCCCTAGACTTTGAGCTGCTCCGTCTTGTCCATTGGTGTCATTCCTTCTCTTTCAGGTGGCAAGTTCTTCACCTTGTTGGTACTCAAGAAATAGTTGTTGAATTGAATCACTGTGTTGCTTTGAGGAGATATGGCTCAAAGACACTGTAGATAAACTGGAATCTCATGGTTCAGGACATTGGAAAACACACTGCAAGGATGGAATAATTAATGATTTAATGAACCTTGGAAAAATCACAGAATCATAAATGCCAATGACAAGTATAAGTTTAGGAAGCCTAATTATAAACAGCAACAGAAGCAGTAACTTAAATGATCAGCTGGTCAGATAGCAGCCACCTTTATTAAAAGTTCTGGCCAGGATAAGAATTGTTAAGTAGAGATGTGTGAGAGGCAAAATATATAGAACTAATTATGATGATGAATGCAGCCGGTTTTACATTGACGCTAAGGTGTACAGTAGACATCAAAATAAAATTCTAAATATCACCCTGTATTTATTTTATAGTTTATTGTCAAAAACTTATAATATATAAACAAGCAAAGAGACAAAATTAAAAATCACACAAAGTCCTACCATCAAGAAATAAAATAGCTGTTTTAGTATTATACATGCATATATTTTTGTTTGTTTTTCTCTACAGACATCACAGTATGTATCACACATTCATAAACACACGTATATTTTTTTGTTTTTTAAAAGTGAGTTGGTATTGTACATTTCGTCTTGTAATTACTGTGTCACTTAACAGTATAGCAGGGCATGTTTCCACGTTATTTAAATATTCTCTACTTTTCGTGGTTATATATTATTTCATCATATTTATGTATCATACGTACGTATAATGTATCATACACATACATATTAATGGACATTTAGACTGACCTCAAGGGTTTTTTTTCCCCATTGTTTTTTGGTTATGCCTGTTGTCAAAGCTCCTGTAAATATTGTCTTCTGGAAAGTTCATGCATTTTATTTTCCTTGTAGCAGTATATACTGGGCCTTTTATCTTCTAATTTAAGAGGAAGTGTGGCTATAGCTTAAAATGACATGATACACATCCTCCTAATAATTGAAGAGCTCTTGCTATTAAAAATGAGAAGAATTTAGGGAAAATGACTTAGTCATTGGATTGATCTGCATTGATTAGGTCCCCAAAGTTGATGGTTATAACACCGCCACATTGTTTTTTAACATAAGATTTCGAATCAGGTCAAAATAATATTACCCCAGGATATTTTGTCATCATCAAGAGTTAAATGAATATTATCACCTATGAGGGGAAAAAAAATTCTCAAAGTAATGTATTCTTTTTATTTTTTTTTTTTGCGGTACGCGGGCCTCTCACTGTGGTGGCCTCTCCCGCTGCGGAGCACAGGCTCCGGACGCGCAGGCTTAGCGGCCATGGCTCACGGGCCCAGCTGCTCTGCGGCATGTGGGATCTTCCTGGACCGGGGCACAAACCTGTGTCCCCTGCATCGGCAGGCGGACTCTGAACCACTGCGCCACCAGGGAAGCCCCGTGATGTAGTCTTATATTTAAAAAAGTGATCAAAGGGAATCGGGGTGAAAATACTGAAATGTAGGACAGTCTTCGGAGAGCAGTTTCTGCCTGGTGATGGGCTCTCCGCCCGGTTTTACCTCTGCTGTCTTTCTCCAAATACTTCCCATAAGCATCCTGCTCGTATTCCATACCCCAGAGATTCCACTGGCTACCATCTCAAATTTTCTCTTTTCCTCTTCTCCTGTGAAAGCCAGGGTGATGGCTCAGCTGGTGAGAACACAGAATTAGTGAGCTCAAAGCTGCCTCATTCGTGTTATTTAGCTTTGAGTAGGACAAAATAAAATACTCCTCCATAGACCCAGACCATCTGCCTCTCACCCCCCTCAATGGGTCAACAGGGAAGAAAAGACGTGTGTTGGATGGCTCAGGACAACTTGTCACCACAGCTAGAAAAATTACTTGTTATTGAAGCCTGACTTGCACTGGGTCAGGAATGTCATCACGTGCAGAACACAGCAGCTTTCTCCCCCTACAGCTTCCCCGCAGGTCTTTCCACGCAAATCCTTTGAAATATGATAATCCAGCCAAAAGCTTATGGCTGGCAACCATATTGAGATAGAAACAGAGCATAATTCTTACGTTAAAATGTGCCCATTTGTAAAGGGGAGAGACTTTCTTCATATGTCATGAGTGTTTCATTTCTTAACTAGTGATGTTAGGCTTAGTGTGAAATTATAACTCTTAACTGTCCTTTTTCCATTCTTGGTTTCCAGAAAAGAGGTAGAGCTTAGAGATGCTGAGGTCTGACTGCACAGGCCTGAGTCCTAGCCCCACCACTTACTAGCTGTGTGGCCTCGGCAAGTCTCTTGCCTTCTCTGTGCCTCAATTTCCCCATTTATCAAAAGCGGGTGACGAGAGCACTTACGTCCTGGTATCGCTGTGAAGATGCAATCAGTCAAATGCACGGAGAGTGCTCAGACCAGTGCCTGCCATGTGCTAGACGTTCCTTAAACGTTAGGGGGTCCTCCATTCTGACCAGTGTGTGGACACACGGCTTTGGCAAGGATTGCCATGGCAGACTCGATGTCGTTTCACCACAGCTTCTGTGAGTGTGAGTCTAGGGATATTTACTGAGAGCTGTAATTCTAAACCCTGAAGGGCCCCAAGGCATGAGGGAAGACTGTGGGAAACGTGTAGAGGGCTTTCACTTAAACGACTATTGCTTCACCAGCCTTTTCGCACCCATCAGCGCTAGACAAATCCGCAGAATAATAAGAAACATGCCTGACAGTTGGGTCAGAGTAGAACAGAACACAGCCGCAGACTGGCCCATGCTGTTCAGCCTGTTAATACCCTGAGTTGTCAACCCTTTCCTCTTTCCTCCTGTGACTACATGAGCAGGCCACGAGCTTGTGAACACACGTACACACACGATTTCCACAGCCACTTAAAGCAGCCCCTGTTCTTGATCTGGTGGAGCAGCTTCCTTGGGTCAGACGGGGTGATTTTCCTGGTCCCAGGCTCTGGGGTGAGGGGTGAAGGGAGAGGCTCCAGGGCAGGGTCTGGAGCAGGGTCTTGCCTGGAACATGTAAAACACCACCCACTGCACTCCTCTCCCTCAGTTTCCCAGCACAGGGAAGCCAGGGTATCACAAGGGCTGCTTAAGTCGGTCCTGTCCCCACCTAGATGCGTATCATTTCCTTCTGAGCCACACGCCATCTATCGTATTAACGTACAATTTCCCTGGAGGCCATTCCAAATCTGCTTAAGAACATATTGTTCCTGGATTTATGGTGACCGGAGCCAATCAGCTGGAAAGAATCCCATTACATTAGATAACACAGTTGGGAATTCAAGTCTCTTTCCTTAAACATTTGTCAGGCAGCGTCTCTTCTCACTTAGGTCTGACTTCCTTTTTGATAGTAAATAAGCCAGAATAATGCCGGATTTTCAGCCAGACTGATGACCGGAGTGGCCAGAGCCATGGCAGAGTGCTTGTGAAAGATCAGGCCTGACCTGGAACTGGCTCCTCCAGAAGGGTTAGAAACAACAGAACCTCAAGCCTAATCTTAGAGTTCATCAGAGCGTGACCACTCTGGATAACTCCTCCTCCCTGGGCCCAATTCCAAACTCCAAATTACAAAGGAGAAGAGTCTTCAGAAGCATCAGGCTTACAGAGCAGAAGTCCTGGGTTTGAGTTTTAGGTCTACGCCTATGTAACTCTACTTGGACAGATCACAAGCCTTTGAGATTGTCTGCTTATCTTTAAATTGGGATGCTGGGAGCGCCTATCCACTGGGCTTGTGAGGATTAGATAACATAATGAATGTGAAAGCCTTGTGTAGAGGTAAAGTGTGACACAAATATTAAGGGTTCTTTTTTTTAATTTAATTTTTATTTTATATTGGAGTGTAGTTGATTTACAATGCTGTGTTAGTTTCAGGTGTGCAGCAAAGTTGTTCAGTTATACATATACATATATACATTCTTTTTCAGATTCTTTTCCCATTTAGGTTACTACAAGAGTATTGAGTAGAGTTCCCTGTGCTATACAGTAGGTCCTTGTTGGTTATCTATTTTATACATAGTAGTGTGTATATGTTAATCCCAAACTCCTAATTTATCCCTCCCCACCACGTTTCTGCTTTGTTAACCGTGTTTGCTTTTGAAGTCTGTGAGTCTGTTTCCATTTTGTAAGTAAGTTCATTTGTACCATTTTTTCCTTTAGATTCCACATAAAGTGATATCATATGATATTTGTCTTTCTCTGTCTAGCTTACTTCACTTAGTATGATAATCTCCAGGTCCATCCATGTTGCTGCAAGTGGCATTATTTCACTCTTTTTAAGGGCTGAGTAATATTCCATTCTATATACGTACTACATCTTCTTTATCCATTCCTCTGTTGATGACATTTAGGTTGCTTCCATGTCTTGGCTATTGTAAATAGTGCTGCAGTGAACACTGGGGTTAAGAGTTCTTAATGCTGATAGTTTTCATTAGGGCACATGGATGCGAAACACTGAATCCTAGAATTGAACACTGTTATCTCTTCAGGGCAGGTTCTGAAGGTGAAACCAGATTATATATAAAACAGACTATGGACATTCTATTGCACTAAACACTGTAGTATTATTCGATGAAGACACAAAGGGCACATTAAAGAATTCATGCTTTTGTGAAAAGCTAAAATGCCCTCTTCCACAGCACTAAAAGCTTTAATATTCTCATTCTCCTTATGTGTCAGTGGAGAATAATTCCAGTTTCATGCCCTTTATCATCACAGTTGTGCCCAGGAGTGCAAAGAATCTGACAAGTGTCTTTATCCTAGTACAAGCTCTAGGAAGCTTTGTTCTGTCCAAGGCCATTTTACCAATCTCAGAAAACTTCCCGTGTCCCCAGATTTCCAGTTGCCGATGGAAAATGTGCTGGATTGTCTCCCTTTGATATTTTGGACTGCTTAAAATAATGAGGCATTATTTCAGTACCACCCTCCTGAACTCAAGATTCCACCAGGAGTTAATCTTCAATACTCTCTGGAGAGGCAAGCAAACTCCTAAGAATAGGGAAATGGAGACATGAATGTTTAAACAATTAGCACAGAGACTTATCCAAGGTCAGAGAGTGAGTAAGAGGAAAAAACTGAGCTCCTGGTGAGCTGATCTGGTCCTAAAGATGCCCTGGGGAGAGCCATCTCTGCAGAAATACTTGCATGGCCAACATTTGCATGAGCAGATGTTTTATCAAACCTACTGTACAGCAAAACCCACCCTTGCCTATCTATTCCTATCTGCTTTTATTATGCTTTGGGGCTCTAGCATGATAAGACCTCCCATATGGTACTTGTATTAACATTAAATAATGACCATTGTGTTGTGTATACTATCACCATAGAAATATTTACTTAGTTGAACACAGACACTGGTTAGGCATGGTGATTGAAAACAAGCTAATCATAAAAACCATTCATGCTCACATCTATTTATAAAATCTGTTTCTCTTGTGTCAGTTAAGTACAGGCTTTGTTCTAAACAAACACATGCAAACCTTCTGCACACCCAGGGACATGAAAGACGTCCCTCCCCACTCCCTCCAGCCAGCCAGGCCCTGGGGTGTGGCCTCGTGTGAAAGAGCAGGCATGTTTCTGGGGCTCAGCTGGGCTCCTTGGAGGCTGGAGCTGGCCCTTGCCTTCTGGGTTCCTTTCTTTTCCTCCCGTGCTGACACACCCTGCCTGGGGTTCGGGTTCTCAAACCTGGGTGTGCTCAAAGCCGCTGGGGTGTCTGTCACAACTGCAGTTTCCAGCTCCACACCAGAGAGCCTTTTGGAGTTGCTGACGAGTGGCGTCTGGGAAACGGATTTGTAGGAAACACTCTGGTGGTTCTGGTGTTGAGAGTCTGTTTTTTTCACTTGAGAAATGGTCCTCTCCCCTGGGCTGTCCGAGGACCCCCTGTCTGGTCTGCTGCCCTTCCTTGCCCACAGCAAATGCTAGGGGGCTAGAGCCAACACTACTGAAGGCTGCTTTTTGATGCCCTTAAATTTTGTTTCAAGAGATGCCAGTGATTTCCATTAAAATGAACTCTTTAAGTTGTGTACAGCCAAATGGGTGAGAATCTGGGCTTTGGAGTCAGTTTGCATCTGTCTCTGCAACTTGCTAACCATGTGGCAACGATGGAGCCCCTCCAGCCCCATTTTTTTTTAAAACTTATAAAACGAGGATAATGATACCACCTGCCCCATTGAGTTGATGGGAGGGCAGTGGTCATCATGAATGCCCGGCACACAGTCCCTGCCACGAGTACTTCTGTTCCAGAAATAAATTAGGTTGACTTGGGCAGGCCTTTCAGATCAGGGTGTTTAGGAAGATGCCACCTAAGGGAATGTGGTGGAAAGAAAAGGGCAGAGATGTCCTCTGTTGATGCCTGGCCCTGCCACCAAAGGGCTGAATGACTGTGGGCAGGTCCGGGTCCTTCTCCAAGAGTATCCATAAAACGTTATCTGTGAAATGAGTGGATAGGTCCAGAGCAGTCATTTCTGAACATTCTGATGCCTTTTGAATGTCAGGAAAATAACAAAATATCTGCTTGTGTTTATACTCGCGGGGTTCATTGACACACAGTGACAAAGGGTTTCTAGATATTCTGTCATTTTAAAAACTGATTTATATTTATTAATCCCAGCCCTGTTTACATTGATTTGGGAAATAATCGGGCTTGTTTGCATGGACAGATATCACTGATCAGACAACAGACAATGTTTGGGCAGTCTTATAATAACGACAGCCCAATTCATACAGTCTCTCCAAGCGGGAGCCACTGGGCTGATGGGTGTTCTGTAACAGATCCCTCTTGATAATGAAGGTGGATCTGGAAACCCAAATTGTGAAACACATGCCCTCAGAGCTGCTTTCCTTTCTCTCCCCTCACTTCTGATCTTTGGCCAGGAAAGACCGGCAAGCAGCTCTGTTTACTCAATGAATCGTTTCTGAGCACCAAGGGCAGGCAGGTGCTATTCTAGAGGCTTAGGGGATGTCAGGGAAGCAAACTCCATCCCTCCTAGTAAACGCACGCCTCCCTGGTCTCTCCAAAGGGGTCCGAAGTCTCTGAGGCTGGGACACCTGAGGGGACCTAGGAGAAAAAAGGGAGGCTTGCTTAGGTCACTCACTTCCCTCATTTGCCCCCTTTCACTCCTTTTTCAGTTATTTCTTTCTCGACGGTACACTTTTGTTTACAAAATCAGGAGCTGATATTGTGACTAGACAAAGATCTTTCTCTTTCCAGACTTTAGTTTCCCCATTTATAAGAAGAGGGTTGGCTTCTAGGGCACAAACCTCCCCTCTGGCTCTATACTGAGTGTGATTCACTCAGCAGAAATAATAACAGCCCATTTAGCTCAACCGTCTTGTCATTCTCCCCCCATTTGCCCCAGTAAACACTCTGCAGTGCCTTAGAAACAAGCCAACACTGTTGGTATAGCTTTTTTTGTGTGGCTGTGCCACGCAGCTTGTGGAATCTTAGTTCCCTGACCAGGGATCAGACCTGGGCCCCAGCAGTGAGAGCTCCGAGTCAATCACCAGACAGCCAGGGAATTCCCAGTGCTGGTATAATTTTGAAGCTACGTTTGTCCGCAGAGCTGAGGACTACTTCTCTCTCTAAATGTCCATCTCTCAGTCCCAACAATAGACACTCATGAATATCTTTCTCCTTGGGCTCAGCCAGGGGACTGATGGAGAGTGACAGCTCTGGAGGCCAAGCTTATGGCATCAAGAGTTGCTGAGACAGTTGAGTATTAGATGCAAAAGAGGAAACAAAAAATTGCTCCCCAGCCCCCGGCCCCCGTCACACTGTCTTTTATTTCTCTCACTCGTGTGGCATCCATGTGCAGGTGGGGACTGTATCCCTGGCACACGGTAGGCGCCCAGTTTGAAATATTTGTTGAATGAGTGAGCAGACCCTAGTCTGGATCGTTTTTTCCACTTGGCTCTACCCACCCTTCATCAGCTGGCTCTGCTTTGGGAAAGAAAACACACGACGTTGGGTAGATTCATCTGCGCAAAATATGGAAGGTGGTGGAAGCCAGCCTTGTCTCTCTGCTGGTTATTCCACACTCTGCTTACAGTTTGCTCCGTGCTCTTACACGTGAAGCTCAGTATCAAAGTCAGCTAAGGGTCCTCTAAGGGAACTAGAACTTTATTGAGGGCTGATGTCCTGGCCTCGTCCTTATGGGAACTCAGCTGCAAGAGGAACTTCAGACTGGTGGTAATTCACCCAATACACCCTTGTGTGACAAGTGGGGGGCTCTGGGCAGGCACAGGCCAAGCCCACGCTGACTTCCACCTGCCACCAGGAACAGCATCGGATCCACTTCACATGCCCTGTATCTGGCGTTTCCAGGGGAGCCCCCCTGAGATGCTCCTGCCCGGGAGAGGAATCTGATATATAAACGCTTGGAGCAGGCCTAGGGGATGCAAAGCGGTTACATTAAGGATTGGGGTTCTGTTTATTGACAAGGTCACGGCCTCTCCTAGTTATGACCCCCGAGGGACCCCGGCATGGAAACGGGATTTGTAACGTAACACTAACAATAACACACTAGAGACAGCCGTGACAGGGCCCGTCTCTCCTACACGCTGCAGCTGGCTCCCCAGGATGCGGACAGAGAGGGGAGCCGACGGGCAGGCACAGGGGCAGCAGACAAAGGAGCAGGGACGCAGTCGATGTGGCTGGAGGTGCCGGGGCCAGGAGTCCAGCGGGGCTTCTGTGAGCCCTGCAGTCGGAGAGCTTGCCCCACTCGTGAGCCTTCGTGTGCCCCGCTCCGCCCAGCCTCCGGGGATAGCAGTGCTGGCCCTGCATCCTCTCACCCAGCTCCCAACTCTCCTCTCACCAGACAGACCTGCTCTCAGGTCGCCGCAGCCCCACTCGCCATCCTTTGTTTCTGGATGTATTTTGTCTTTTGGGGGTTGGGGAGGTAACGGGATGGGGCACGAAGAGGAAGAGTGCATAACTGAAGCCCTAGGACTCTCTCATGGATGTTTTTAGTCCACGGGCAGCCTGGACAAAACTGGAATAGACATTTTCTGCAGTTTCTGCACTTACCTCTTGCGGGGAGGATTTGGGGGACTGTGACATATTCGTGATGGGACATAAGGGGGTCTCCGAAATCACACCATATTGGAAAATCTCTCCTCTGGTGTTTCATCAGTGGTTTCTCTTCCGGTCCATGTGAAAGGAGAAATCCGTGTGACCTCGTGGGACCCGACCCAGGAGAGTTTTCCAGTTAGCCGATGAGTGGAGGGGTTAGAGGAAGAGCCATGGACTCTGCTACTTTTCCCATCAAGTCTGTACTTTACCTCTCACCCATCCAGCAGGCGAGAAGCACCAGTGAGTAGAGATTCTAGAAGAGCCTGGTATCCCTTCAAGGGTGATTTCCAGAGGAAACAGTTAAGAACATTTTTCTCCATCGTGCGCTCTGGGATTGCCCATTTCCTTGAACTGAGGCATCACGGTCATTGTTGGCAGCCCCTCTGTGGTCTCAGACGAGGCCTTCCCTTCCTGAAATCCTCCAGTAGCTCAAGTTTCCGACTAGTTTTCTTTTCAGATGCTAATGTTTAACCAAGCCTGGTGTCCCAGGAGTCCTCCCACGGCAGCCCTCCTTTTATCACGTGCTGTTGTCCTTTTAATGGAGAGGCCAACTAACTCAATGCTATATTTGAAGTATTTTTAAAAAAACCAGAGAGGGTGTCCCTGGAATCGTCTATACACGTAGCATCACCTTCACGTGGAGAGGTTGTAGTAGTGACCTGACCCTTAGTCAATGGAGCTGGGCATAGCCAAGCTTCACAGACAAGATCAGGGACCTTCATGCAATCATTTTGCCATCTCACCAATTTTCCGCCCTCAATGATTATAACTTAAACTGGAAAAGCTTTCTCTGGGCCTTTTCCTGGTTACCATGTAGAGATTTGGACCACAGAGAGATACATTTTATGTCTTTGGTTGGCTAACGGTGAGATGAGGAAGGCGGACAACTAAATGGTTTTTTCATGATTCCTTTTTCAAAACACACCCGTCTGTATACATAAACTCACACCTACTTCAGCACTCAATTCCCATCTCGCTGGTGAACACTTCCTAGACTGCCATGGCTCACAGATGTGTTTTCCACCTCTGTGTACCTGACCTGTATAAAATGTAGCCCTGCGTCATCCTTTGCACTGTTGCATTGATAATTGTCCACCGTTTCGTGTGCATTTCCTATCTCCCTCCCTGCAGGCAGAGGCTTTAGGAACGTGCTCATCCTACCCTGGTGTGATTCTCAGGTGGTTGGCCCATTCATGCTTCTCAGCACTCAGACAATTTCCATGGTCACGTGGAGGTGTCACGGTGGCTTGAAGTTCAGCATTAGTTCAGAATGATAGCCAGGGATTGTCTGAAAGACAGTCAGAGAAAAAAGTCCCAGATGACACGTCATTTAGATAATATTTGCCTAATCTTTGCATGAAACCTACATGATGATAGTCTCATATGTGGATCAATTTTTATCTTCTTTTTGTCACTCTCTCTCTCATTCTCTTTTCCTCTCTGTCTCCCACCCCTTTCGCACCTCTCCCTCTTTCCCTTTCTGTAAAAGTAGAGACAAAAGTTAGCGGAAGTCTCCGTTGTCAGACTTCAGAGTCTTTGCTAAACATTTGACATCTGAAGGCTTGTCCCCCTCCCCTGCGACCTCGGCCTCATCTCGCTTGCATGGGCACAAGCCTCGCAGAGATAACCATATCAGGCAGAATAAATGAAGCTTGTTTCCTTCTAAATTTGCTTCCTCCTACACACGGTATGGCTCTGCACCCTGGGGCAGGCGGGCACTCTACCCCAGGCCTCTCCCTACCGACTCTTGGGTGGAGGCGCTGGGCTAGATGTGGTTGGAGATCTCCGTTCACCAGACAGAAGTTGTGGACCTTTTGAACCAGAAAAAGATCCCACAAAAAGTCTCATGGGACATTCTCATTTTAGAGATAGCAAAATGGAGGCTGAGAGGAGTTCGATGAATTGTCTGAAATCAGAGTTAGATCTGAACAGAGCAGGCGCTGGAAACCAGAATGCTCTTATTACCCAGGCTGGTCTTCTTTCTGCTTGAACCCAGAGACTCAGAGCCTGTACATTTCAGCAGTGACCCTGAAAGCTCAGAGAGTGGACTCCCCCAGTGTCCCAGTGGACTAAATCCTCCTGAGATTTCATCAGGATGACACAGAGAAGCCCTGCCCTCGGCAGCCTGCCTTGGAGGAGACCTGGAGAACCTACTTCCTACATGCCTTGGGGTCCGCGGAAGAGGGAAGCAGCTGGTACAGTGTGGTCTGTGCGCTGGATTCTCTCATGTGCTCTGTGATGCCATCCAGGACCTGACTGCTGCCACCTGTCCCCACCCCACAGAAGGGCAGTTGGAGTTGACTCTCCAAAGGCAACATGGCGACAAGAGACGCGTAAGGGAAGCTGGAGCCGCTGCATAGAGGGCTGGGTGCCTGAAGAGGAGAAGCACACAGCTCCCCACTGGGATACCTGGACTATTGCCCCCAATACCCTTCAGAGGGACAGAAAGTCCACTATTGAAGTTCTTTACTTTAGTTCTTCAGGGCATCTTAGAATGGAACCCATAGAAAAACACAAATGCCTCTCTAAAAATGGTAAGACTTTCCTAGGAATTGGAAGATTGGATAACTTGGGCAAGGAAAATGGAAAGAACCCCTAAAATCTTGACTTTCTCCTCTCGCCACCTTCTAGCATGTGCATGTGGACACACACACACACACACACACACACACACACACACACACACACACTTTCCCCTGTGCTGTCTGGAAGACCAGCAGAGGTTGGCAAGTCCTCCTTCTTCTGCTGCCATCTGGCTAAAGCAAACCTCTTGCACAGAGCCACCCCCTTTTGCCGCCTGTGAGGGGCAACCCAGCCTCAAATTGCTTCCTCATTTCTGGGGGGCTCAGCACGGATGTTCACAACTCCCAGCCGACCTTCTGCTTCTGTCAGGCTTGTTGGCTCTAGTCTGCCACCCTCCTCATGGGCACCTGCAGCCCTCGCATGTCAACTAGTTTTGTGCTTTTTTAGTGCTTTCTTGTCCTGCACTCCCAGCCTCCAGCCTCCCTCCGGGCAGCAGTACCTCCCACTCGCTCACCACTCTGCCTGCGTGCTTCCCAGCCTGCGAGGGCAATTTTTCAGAAAACTATTTTTAGAAATAGTAACCTCAGAATAAACACAGCACACCAGATGCTGGTGTTTTTCTGGGGCAACTGAGCTGAGAATCATTTGTTTAAAGAGAAAAAGGTAAAACAGCCAACCTTGCTGTTCGGGCAGGGCAATGGGCTGCAGATCGCTGGGTTTTACTCCCTCTTGTGGCAGGAGTTTAGATGACATGATGCCACCTTGACCCCGACTAGTAAGACTTTATTATGGACAGAAGTTTTACTTGACATTTAGCCTTCTAGTTTGATGAAAAGTAAGGATAGATTGCATCCTAATTTTAAGGGTACAAAATGTATTAAGGATATTAGGGCAATTTCTCTGCATCTTTTCCTTATTTCTGGAAGGACTGATCAACATATAGAACTATATTTTGAAAATGAGGCTATGGTAAAACTGCTGGAGACCTTGGGTTAAATAAAATGTTTCCCTAAGCAGAATCTGCATGTAATGGGAAACTATTAGGGTATATTCTGTACTATATGCCTCTTTCCTAAGTAAGGGTCAGTAGTTCTGACAGCTCCTTAGAAAATGGGATAAAAAGGGACAAGTTAGAAGGGGGATTTGCCAGTCTAGCGTTGGAGAGAAAACACAACAAAACAACAACAAAGCTTTCTGATTGTAAGACCAGGGAGACCAGAACCAAGGGTATCCCTTTCAGAAAGTTTTAACCACATTTCTATTAAGCATATTTCTTAGTGAATTTGGCACCGTTTGCAAAAAGACATCAGAAGGAAATTGAAAGACTTTTGTAGACCTTCTGAATTCTAGAACTCTACAATTCACGGCCATAAGAGTCTTCTAACTGGAAGAAAGGTGTAAGTGAAAGGTCATCATTGGCCTAAAGACTTTAGTCCTCAGATCAAAAATGCTTCTCAGTGTGGAAAATAGCCGATGAACAATTATCTAGTCACATTATAAATGACAGGGCTTCTCCTACAACTGGCTGTAGCTTACTGATGTCTGGGTGATGGAGTAAATCCAAATGGCTGTGGTTTGCAGGAGGGAAAATGTGCAGTAATCGATCAGTCAGATCGTGCTCCATCTCTCAGCCCATTTTGAGTCAGACTTTGTGAATTATGGAACTGCATTCATTCATTCAACAGAAAGCATTCCATTCACAAGTAGTTCAGCCGAACTGACAATTGATGCATTGAGTTCTTTTGCTGAAGGGCTGCTGGGTTTCCAGAGTAACAGCCTCATCTTTGACTGCCCTTTTCTCTCTATTCACCTTCACCAGTTTTGTTCATAAGTTACCTAACTTCTAGCAACTCCTGGTGGGGAGACCAGCACCGTCCATTCTCCCATGGCCAGGAGCATCAGGTGACACTGTTTGTCCCCTAAAGTGGGCAGTCACAAAGGAGTGTGCACTGCTGGTTTTCCTACGTGCATGACTGAATTTCCCTTTGTTGCCAAGAAGGAAGAGACACGCACACCATCTGACCCTGTGAGCAAAGTCATCCCTAGCTGAGAACCATTGACATAAGGAGAGTTGTTAGGAGAGATTTCATTTCTTCTTTTTTGGTCATTCATTCTCTTTTTCCCATTTACATTTTTCAACAATGATAGAAGACATATAACCTGGAGTAGGCCTTAGAGATCAGTAGTGAACAAAAATAAAATTTCTGGCCACAAGTGACTTATAATCTAGCATAAGTGTGGGAAGGAGACAGATAGTAGACACATAAACGAATACATCAGAGGATCCACGATGGGGACAAACTAAGAAGAAAACAAAACAAGGTAGTGAGCTAGAGAGTGCCTAGGTTGGCTGGACAAGGAAGTGTCAAGTGTGGGACCACAGAGTCTAAGGGCTGGACCTGGCATTTGGCTGGATCTTGAATCTCAGTAGATGACAGAGATCATCATGATCCTGGCCGTTCAGGGTGTTGAGAAGGAAAGAGACGCGACCAAGGCCAAGGTTTTAGAAGTTTCCTCTGACTGTGGTCTGTATGTAGGATATTTGGAAAAGAGCAAAGCCATAGAAACCAATAAATTGATTAGGAGATTGCTGCAATTATCAAGAAAAAAGATGGTGAGCTAGGTGGTGAAATTGGGAATGGAAAGGAGGGATGGCAAATGAGGAATTTATAGCAGAACCTTCTTGATTTTTAGATTTAATAGATGATTAAAAAATAAAGCCTTGCATGACTTTGCCACACGAGGATGTTAAAACAACTTAAACACTACTATCAATTTTACTTTATGAAAACAGGACTCTTTTAACACACGAAGAGCATAATCTCAGAACAAAGGGGCAGTCCTCTGGGTTGGTGATTTTTAATTTTGTGTATAGTCTTTTAATTTTGTGGATGGCTGTATTTTTCTCATTGCATCACAGACCAGAAACCACTATATGCTTGTTCTAAGAACCCACCCATAACGTGTTCATTCTGGGCTTAGCTGAAAATGTGATGAGCTATGAGGCTGGAAGAAAAAAATAATGTAAAAGATCACTCCAAATTTTTGTAGTTGGGTAAACAGTATTTGAGGGAATCAATAGCAAAAAACAGAAGAGAGGAGGTAGGTTTGAATCAAAGGCAATGTCTGGATTGAAATCTGATCAATTTGAGATGTTGGAGGCACATCCCTGGTAAGATACTTGGTGAATTGTCATAGGCACGGTATTGAGGTTAAGGTTAAGAGTGAGGACCACAAATACAGATTTGGGGATTGTTAACATGAAAATAATGGAAGCCATTAGGCACAGTCTCCAAGGGAGAAAGGAGGAAGGACAGTGGATAAACGCAGCACTCTGGAGAAATTTAACAGGCAGAAATTAGCCAGAACTCAAAGGATAGAGGAACCCAAAATAGTCAAGAGGATTAACAAAGCAGAAGGGCAGGTGTCAAAGAGTGAACTGGTTGTAGGGAAATTGGGGCCACAACAGTAGACTTCATCTTCCTGCATGTAAAAGGAAGAACTGCAGATAGTTCATGTGTTAGTAAGATACAGGGAAGATAGTTTTTGGAATGATGGAGACCTGGACATATTTATAGAGGGGGAGAAATGTATGATCCATGAGGAAAAAGTAATTGATGCAATAAAATGCCAAGGGAACCTTGGTGGGGATGTGGAGGGATAAAGTTTGAAGATAAAAGAAATCATCCTATTCCTTAGAAAAGGAGGGAGGATTTCATGGGTGAAGGCGCTGAGATATCAAACAACTAGAAGGGTACAGTCACAAATAAAGAGAAAAGGTGCCGAAGAAGCCCTCATAGATGACTCCAGCCATAAGCTGTGAGAGGTGAGGAAGGACTAGAATTTGTTATAGCCCCTGTAGAAGTCTGGTAAGGAGCTAACAAGATAACAGCTAAAAAAGCAGAACTAAGGAGTGAGGAGTCTGCTGGCTTGAGTTAGCGTGTGTTTATTATGGGTCAAACCAGCTCCATGTTATGAACTTTTTGAGCTACTCTTGGCTGCTGGAGAGTAGAAAAAGAGAGAGCAGAGTCAGAAATTAGCACTAGAAGTAAGAGGGAAGATAAGGATAGGAGGGGTCTAGAGTTCCAGGAGGAGAAGTACTAGCAGGTCCATATCAGCATCAGAAGCAGACAGGCCGACTGGGAATTCGGGGTGTGTTGAGGGACCACAGGTCACAGTGAGAGGGGTTTCAGTGTGGAGCCTTGCTGTAGCTTCACTGTAGTCAGGAGGGAGAGGCGTGGGGTTAAGATGAATTTCACAGACGTGTTTTGCTCATTAACCATGTGCCTGACCATGACGGTTAATAAGACTGGCAAGGTCCCTGCCCTCATGGAATTATATTCTAATAATGGGAGCAGAAGGCAGGGAGAAACAGACAATAAACAAAAAAAAAGGAGAACGTATCAGGTGGTGATGATGATTGACCTAGAAAGACATGACGGCAAGTCATCACCACACATTGAGTGGGGAAGGCAGGTCTCTGATTAAAGAACATTTAAGCCAAGATCTGAATGACTAGGTAGAGGTGGACGTGGGACAAGTGGTCCCATGGTTGTGGGGAATCAAAGGAAGAGAGGCATCAAGGGTGACTCCCAGATGTTTGTTCAAGCAACAGGTGGTCCTTTTTACTGAGGTGGGGAAAACTATAGAGGAGCAGGTGTTGAAGGGGGTGAGGACTGGCAGAAAATCAAGAATTCTCTTTTGCCACCTGGAGTGTAAGATGTCCAGGGGTGGCCGTGAAAGTGGAGAAGTTCTAAGCATGAAGAGAGCATCAGGGAAGGCCAAAGAGGTTGTGAAGATCAAAGAGTACTCAGAATGAAGCTCCTCAGGTTGTAATGTGGGTCATAAATATCCTCCTTGTTCAGGATCCTTGAGGTTATTTCAGAGGAGGGCAGGATTTTGGTTGAGGAAGAAAAACTTGAAGAAGGAACTGAAATGATAAGGAATATGAGCAAATTTTCTTCTTATTTATTTATTTATTTTTAAAACAGCAGGTTCTTATTAGTTATCCATTTTATACATATTAGTGTATATATGTCAATCCCAATCTCCCAATTCTTCACACCACTCCCCCTCCCTGCCACTTTCCCCCCTTGGCGTCCATACGTTTGTTCTCTATATCTGTGGGCAAGTTTTCTTGACGGATTCCTAAAGACTAGTGGATGGTGGAGATGATGGGGAAATATATCTGAAAAGCAGTTGAAAATGGTAATTGATGGAGACTATGTATATTCTTGATAATGATTACAATAATATTTTAGCAATTGAGCAAAGATGCTCTTTAGCATAGACTGCATTAAAGAATAATTAAAATGTAGGAAGTGGGCAACCCTGCAATATATAACAGTATTATTGTTTCAATAAGCATAGCGATCTCTTGAGACAGAGTATTAAGAGACATATCCAGATTATATTAGCAATAATAATAGCAGTGAGTGATCTCAGAAGATCCAATCCAACTTTGAACATTTCTTACAAGTTCGACCTAAGATTTCTTCTTTTCTGCATCTACTTGTGTGTGTGTGTGTGTGTGCGCGCGCGCATCTGTGCGTGTGTGTTTGTGTTTGTGTGTGTGTGTTCTCAGCACGGTTTTTGACTATTTCTCTAAGCAAACATGTGATTCTAATGAAATTTGCTGAATTTCAAGCAGCCACACGTGTATGAAAGCTGCCCAAGTTGGATATTTGTGGAATGCTGATTTTCCATACATATCAACATTTGGTAATTATCATCAGAACTATTCATACAAGTTTAAAAGTGGAAATAAAATTAAGAGAGATTCAACAGGGACCTCAGATGACCTACTGGGTAACCCTTAGAGGTAATCAGTCCTTTCAGTGAGGCCTATGTGACTAAGCACTCTTCCTAACTCAGCTTCTCCTGGAAATCTTAACAGAAACACCTGCTATTTCTTCTTTAAACCTCCACACGCTGGGTGGACTAGCGAACTACAAGCACATTATAATAAGTATGCCTCAAAATTGTCATAAGTTGGTGTATGTATCCTTTCCTAATTTCATAAGTTTCCCAAGGCCTGCTCCTTCCTGTTTTGTTTTTTTGTCAATCTCTCTCAAAAGCTCAGCATATGGGTTTTAAATGATAGCACTACTGGTGAAGTGCATTGGTTATTGATCGCTGCATAACAAAGCACTCCCAAACCTAGCTGCTGCAAACAACAAACATTTATTTTCTGTGGGTTTCTGTGGGTCAGGAATCTGGAAGTGTCTTAGCTACAGGGTCTGTTAGAAGGCTGCAGTCAAGATGTTGGCAGGGCCTGCAGGCATCTCAGGGTTCAACTCCAAGAGGACCCAATTCCAGGATTTCATGCATGGCTGTTGGTAGCCCCTAGTTCCTTGCCATGTGTGCCTGTCCACAGGACTGCGTTTCCACAGTAGCTGGTTTCTCTCAGAGTGAAATGATTCTGGAGAGATGAGAGGGAGAACCTGAGATGGAAGCCAAGTCCTGCTTATAACCCAAGCTTGGAAGTGAAGTCCTGACATGGCCACAGTTTTCTGTTCATTAAAAGCAAAGTTTGATATTGACATGTGCACACTACTATATTTAAAACAGATAACCAATAAGGACCTACTGTATAGGACAGGGAATTGCATTCAATATTCTTTAATAACCTAAATGGGAAATAAATTGAAAATGAATGGATACTTGTATGGGTATAACTGAATCATTTTGCTGTACACCTGTAACTAACACATCATTGTTAATCAGCTATACTCCAATATAATTTTTTTTTTTAAGCAAGTTAGTAACTGCAGCCAACACTGAAGGAAAGGATGTTGATATTAAAAGGTCGGGGCCATTGGAGACCATCTTGCAGACTGCCAACCACACACCATGAGTTGTATTGCTTCACATGGCACATGGGGAAACTGATACTCTGTGAGGATTTTGATTTGTCCAAATCCATTCCTCTCACAAATGGAGCAAAAATGAATATAAAAATTTGCAAAAGACATCGGATAAAGGACTGTTACCCAAAATATACAAAGATCTCTTAAAACTCAATAATAAGAACAAAAAAATACTATTAAAAAAGTGAGCCAAAGACCTTAACAGACACCTCAAAGAAGATATACAGATGACAAATGGCATATGAAGAGATTCTCCACATCAGGGAAATGCAAATTAAAACAACCTACCTAAATAGGTACCTACCACTACATACCTATTAGAATGGTCAAAATCCAGATCACTGACAACATCAGTTGCCGGCAAGGGTGTGGAGCAACAGGAGCTCCCATTCATTGCTGGTGGGCATATAGACTGGTACAACCACTTGGGAAACGGCTTGTCAGTTTCATACAAAACCAAACACACTCTTACTACAGAATCCAGCAATCATGCTCCTTGGTACTTACCCAAAGGAGCTAAAAACTTAGCTCCACTGAACAACCAGCAAGCTACAGTGCTGTACACCCTATGCCAAACAACTAGCAAGACAGGAACACAGCCCCACCCATTAGCAGAGAGGCTGCCTAAGATCATAATAAGGTCACAGACACCCCAAAACACACATCTGGATGCAGTCCTGCACACCAGAAAGACAAGATGCAGACTCATCCACCAGAACACAGGCACCAGTCCCCTCCACCAGGAAGCCTACACAACCCACTGAACCAACCTTAGCCACTGGGAGCAGACACCAAAAACAATGGGAATTACAAACCTGCAGCCTGCATAAGGGAGACCCCAAACTCAGTAAGTTAAGCAAAATGAGAAGACAGAGAAACACACAGCAGATGAAGGAGCAAGGTAAAAACCCATCAGACCAAACAGATGAAGAGGAAATAGGCAGTCTACCTGAAAAAGAATTCAGAGTAATGATAGTAAAGATGATCCAAAATCTTAGAAATAGAATGGAGAAAATACAAGAAACATTTAACAAGGACCTAGAAGAACTAAAGAGCAAACAAACAATGATGAACAACACAACAAATGAAATTAAAATTCTCTAGAAGGAAACAATAGCAGAATAACTGAGGCAGAAGAATGGATAAGTGACCTGGAAGATAAAATAATGGAAATAACTACCACAGAGCAGAATAAAGAAAAAAGAATGAAAAGAATTGAAAACAGTCTCAGAGACCACTGGGACAACATTAAATGCACCAACATTTGAATTATAGGGGTCCCAGAAGAGGAAGAGAAAAAGAAAGGGACTGAGAAAATATTTGAAGAGACTATAGTTGAAAACTTCCCTAATATGGGAAAGGAAATAGTCAATGAAGTCCAGGAAGTGCACAGTCCCATACAGGATAAGTCTAAGGAGAAACACACCAAGACACATATTAATCAAGCTATCAAAAATTAAATACAAAGAAAAAATATTTAAAGCAGCAATGGAAAAACAACAAATAACATACGAGGGAGTCCCCATAATGTTAACAGCTGATCTTTCAGCAGAAACTCTGCAAGCCAGAAGGGAGTGGCAAGACATATTTAAAGTGATGAAAGGGAAAAACCTACAACCATGATTACTCAGCAAGGACCTCATTCAGATTCAACAGAGAAATTAAAACGTTTACAGACAAGCAAAAGCTAAGAGAATTCTGCACCACCAAACCAGCTTTACAACAAATGCTAAAGGAACTTCTCCAGGCAGAAAACACAAGAGTAAGGGAGAGACCTACAATAACAAACCCAAAACAATTAAGAAAATGGTAACAGGAACATACATATCGATAACTACCTTAAATGTAAATGGATTAAATACTCCAACCAAAAGACATAGACTGGCTGAATGGATACAAAAACGAGATCTGTATATATGCTGTCTACAAGAGACCTACTTCAGACCTAGGGACACATACAGACTGAAAGTTAGGGGATGGAAAAAGATATGCCATGCAAATGGAAATCAAAAGAAAGCTGGAGTAGCAATTCTTATATCAGGCAAAATAGACTTTAAAATAAAGACTATTACAAGAGACAAATGATCAAGGAATCAATCCAAATATGAAAAATCATGTATAACATAATATAATATAAAATATAAAACACAATTTGAAAGGAAACTTTGACTCTCATTAATGCACAAAATTCATAAAGGAATATGACACACAAGAGAAATAATAAATAAGTTTATAGACAATTTTTGCCTCCATGAAACTAAATAAATACACATATCATCTTGGAGTTCCATTGTATATCTATTAAAATTTCCATGCAATTAAATCAGAATAATAATTAACAGTGCTGTCAAGATGATGATAAAATAGTGCTGATTTCAAAATAAGTCATTATCACTTTACAGTGTAATTTTGTAGCATATGTCTATGTTCATACAGCGTTTATAAGTATTGATCTCTTGAACCCATTTTGGGGAAGGGGTTCAAATCAACTCTTCTAAGAAATTGAGAAAAGCTATATATATTAAATCATCATTTCAGAATGATTTATAAAGTCAAAAAGTGTTTAATAATAAATGAATGACTAAATTGTACACATGTATATGATAGAATATTATATATTCATTTAAATTTATCCTTGTGAAATCTAAGAAAAATTTTAAAAACATGCAATATTGATATAATGGGAAATTAAAGAAATACACTTAAAAATGTAGGCTTACTATCTGCAAATGCAAAAAAAGTATATCTTTGTGTAGGTGAGAATTGGGAAGCAATGAACAAAAGTGAAGGTACTTATTTTGTTAGGATAATAGGCTCATTAGCGTGTGGTATTTTTCTCTTTTAAAGTGTTCTTAGTACCGTAGATATTTACAGTCCTTATGAGGGAACAGGAACTCATGTGTAGCTTTTGTGTTGTGAGATTGATGTTAACTCTATTTTTGCAGAATTCCATTTTTTTTTCTTTTGAAAATAGAGTAAATCTGTATCACTAACCTTTCATGAACTTTCTAATTTTTTGTAGCTTTTACAAGATTACAGATTGCATTTTGTCAATCACACCTCCAAAAGCTTCCTGTTTTCTGGGAAGAAATTATTCTAGGCATGAATACTAAACATGGCTACAGGTTCCTCAATCCTTTTCTCTTTAATTTAAGTTTCTTATCCCTTTTGCTGATTTTTAAAGTATCTTTTTCGGTTCAAGCACCATTTTTCCGGAAGCAAAATGTTATTTATGTAGTTTTGCCTTTTCTCCACCATCTGATAACATTATATCATTACTCCCAAGTAGTTACCTTCTACATTCATCTTCCTGTTCCAAATATAGCTTGAAAGGCCCTTTTGGTTTCCTTTGGCCTTAACCTTCCTGATTCTATTGTTATCAGTCTCTGGTCTCTGACGTGCTGCCGTCCATGGTTTTGCATCCCTCTGTTTCATTGTTGGTGTGCATACTTTTAAAACTTTGCTCAATGTTATGTGGCAGCCGGATGGGAGGGGAGTTTGGGGGAGGATGGACACGTATACGTATGGCTGAGTCCCTTTGCTGTGCACCTGAAATTATCATAACATTGTTAATTGTCTCTACTCCAATATAAAATAAAAAGTTAAAAATAATAAAATGTAAATTTCTTTTAAAGTAATGTGTACAGGCATGTTGAGTTTGTTCGGTATCTCTCCTCTTGTTAATTATCCCTAGATGGTTTCAGTAAAGGGAGCTTCCTAATATTCGTGACCTGTTTGTTTGTTTTTTTTTAATAAAATTTCAAGCAGTGATATCAGATCTGATTGCTGAAGTTTTTGGAAGGAGATCCAGTAGAGAAAGAAGAGAATGGGAAATATGACTACCTTTAATTCAAAACAGTTTCCTTAAAGACATGCTAGTGAGCACTAAAAAAAATATGGCTTTCTTTGTATAATAACAATAATTGAAAGAACAAAGACTTTTCTTACCAATATTTTTTTACTACTCTGGGACAGAGCATTGCACGGGTGCACACATAGGTGATAGAAAACATTGCAGAGGAATAATGCCACCACAGAATTCTGTGACCTTTTCTCAGGTCACTTGTTTCTAATTGCATTCTGACTCCTAAATCGTTTTCTAATGCAGGGAAACCTGTTTATTTTGTGGATGCTTGTCAACTTCTTCTCTAGCATGTGTCCACAAATCAGGCTGATTAAAAGCAAAATAATGATACAGTGACTATTCTTTTATTTAGAAGTACTTGGTATTCTAAACAAAATAAAGCTTTTGTTACTGGGAATGTTCATTGTCTCAGGCTATTCAAAGAGCAACGGATGAATAAGTTGGTTGTTGTTTTTTTTTCCCAACATCTTTGTCTTCCTTCAATAAGAGCTCAGTTTAAAACAGTAGACTTGTTTAGGTATGACAAATTTATTCTAATTTTGATGTTTAGAGAGCTTACTCCTAAGGAATATTTTCCAACATTTTCTGCTTCTAATATAAATTCACTGAATTTAATACATGTAATAAAGTGCATTTCTGAATATGAAACATTATTTTCGGAGGATTTCATGATAAGGTTGATCACTCTATAGGGCATTGAATCTGTCATAACATCCAAAATTTAAATGTCACCTGAGTTCAACATAAAACCTTAAGTAGAATTTAGTGGGTTAGTGCTATATCTTCTAATGAAAAAGTAGTGACTCATGAAATAATTTCCACCCCTCTGCCAAGATTCCAGCCTAAATTCAGTTTTTTGGTAATCAGATACATTATCTCCCTCCTTTTAAGCTTGTATAAAAGGTGTGAGTATCTGGGTTACGCTGTGTTACTAATTCAGAGAGCATTGAGATGTTTTATGTGAAAGTACAAGTCAATGGACGTCATAGTCAAAGAGTTAATGGATGATAGGTTGGCATTCTAAGGGTTAAACACAGATACACATAGACATACACTTGAAAGAAGAATATGTTGAATACAAGCACACAAACAGGAATATACATATTGAATATACACACATATATATCTATGGATAGTTATAACTATAAAAATATTAAATATAAATATTAATATAAACTTTTAATGTGAGGTCTGAATATCCTAGTGCTTAGATGATTCTTTTCATCCTTCTTAAAGCAACTGAGGAACAATCATCTCTAAGAATGTGTAAACCACCTGAGGATACTAATAGGCACTGCTTTTCATGGTGGTCCAAGGAAGAAAGGGGTAAAAATCCTTTGCTCTTTACCAAATTGTTACCCAGATTTTAGGTGTCACTGAGAAACATTCAATAACCACCTCCTTTCTCCTATAACCCAAAGGAGGGAGGAGAACTGAGTGAGAAGCCTCATGCTTGTCAAAAGAAACAAGGAATAGAAGGAGGGAGGGAGGAGAAAACTGAGCTCACCTCTCCCCAGGGGCTGTCGGAGGTTTTACTGAGTGAGGAAGGCTTACGAAGGCTGCTGAAATACAGAGAGAAAAAACGCAATCAGAGAACAGGAGCCGACCCCTTCACTCGCCTAGCTCAGTGCACATCAAATAACCTTCCTGTTGCAGTGTTGAATGATCTATTTATGGTCATATTGGCAACAAGCTGGCCCCATAATGAATCATCAGGCTGACTCAAGGGGGTGATCCCCGATGTGTGGCAACTGTTGCTTCTAGATGATGGATTTTTCCTATAACATTTCTTAATCTGTTGAATGCTCCTAACCTCCACAGCTAGGTTAATGCCACGTGATGCAGAGCTGACAATGCCTCAGTTTTGTATTTCTTCTTCAAATGTCTACTGTTAATTTTTAGTCATTATTTTACTTTGAAACATGTAGAGTTCTTAAATAGATGCATACTGTCTTATTGGAAAATGAGGCTTCAAGAACTGTTTACTTCAATTCAATCTTTTTAGAGATGAAGGGACCCTGTCCCAATCTGGCAAGCAACTTATCAAGACCTGGTTTAGCAGATCTGAAAAATAATTATATTGCGTTTGTATTGCAGATAAGCTGCAAGATAACTGACTGTGTCTAACTGAGTATGACAGCTTAACAGCAAGAAGGGTAGAAAGTAGCAGGGTAGGTTTCACTGTAGACCTAGATACCATGCCCAGGAGACCAGACCTGAGTGTGGTACCACTTGTAAGGCATTTGGGGCAGCCAACCAAAAGCATGTGTAATCATCGTGAACCAAGTTTTCATAAAATAGGAAGGAACATAAAACACCTCCACATATTTTAAATAATAAAATAATTAAATCCCAGAAAAATAATGTCTTGCTTATGATCACTCAGTTTGACAAGGCCAGGACTAGAACTTAATTCTGCTGACACTCAGTCCAGATTTCTCTGTACAGTGCCTCACTGCCTCCCTTCTCTCTATGGGATGCCCAGTGATCTAAATTTTATTTTGTGTATCTCAGAAACACTGTTGACAGTGAACAATAACCAGAGTCATTATTTCCCTCTTTTGTCAAAATTCAAAGACCAACAGAGAATTGTACAACCATCATGGTGTTCTTTATGCCTCTAGTCAACTTAAATCAGCTTAGAAACCAGAGTGACCTAGACAGGGGAAGGGAGCAATGGAAAGTCCGTCTGTAGTGTCAGTTTAGTAGATAAAGATTTATGTTGAGTTTGAGCTGAGTTCATTCACATAGACTGGAAAATTTTCTGTTTGGACATGACACTTTGATTCTTTTTTTGGGGAAAGGGGCATTTTTGGGGTGGCTGAAGAGCTGAGTTGCACATGTTATTTAAGATGCCTAAACGTTATTTCGTTTGAACGAGAAAGGATAAACGGATGACATTAAAGTGCAGATACCTTGTTCTTGCATTTCCTATTGCTGGCACCAAAGCCAGTATTCACTACCCTTGGGGCATATATTCCATAATGAAAGATGTTATCATTTAAACCCAAATCACTGGGTTCTCATTTCCTGGGTATCTTACAGATTCTGTGAGAGTTATTGAGAGACAAGGGATCCTCTTGAAGTCTGTCACTTTGCAGAATGCTAAGAATGCCTTCTCATAACTTTACAGTCTGATATTGCTACAGCTATCATAACAACTATTAGAAAAACTACAAAAATGAGACAATAAGAACCTGTTCTTAATTGTACTAAATATTATTTTTTTTAATTATAAAAGTGGTAAGTCAATTGTAGGAAGAAAAAACCCTACAACTAACAGAACAGAGGGTATAAAATGAAAAAGCAGTTCTATCTACACTCTCCCTAAACCCAATTTTATATATAAATGAGATTATACCATATATGTATTTCCACTTGCTTCCTCCCCCTGCCACACACACTTTTTAATACATTCTCATCATTTTTCTATTTCAGTACATTTAGGTCTATCTTAACAGCTCAATCTTAGCTAACAGCTCAATAGTTTCATTGTATATTTGTGTCATAAATTTAATAACATATTTAGCCAGCTCCCTATTGCTGAAATCTGTTTTTCCCCCAGTTTATCTCAATTACCAGAAATACTTAGTGAAGGTCCTTCCAGGGACCTTCAGTGATTAAAGTAGGTATAGAGTAATTCCAAATAAAAAAAATAAAATAAATTAATAAAATAAAAAAATTAAATTAAAAAAAAGAAAAGGCAGAAAGCAACAATGACCAAATGCAAGGATCTTCTCAACTCATTTCTGGTGACAATTGGAATAGAAATATAAGTCTGAAGAACATTTAAGTGAATTGTTCCAAAACAAACATTATCAGATTTGAAAATGAAATAAATTTTGTAGATGAGAGAGAATTCAGATAGCTCTCTTCCCTACTAGAAAACTAAAACAATTTCAACACAGAAGAACAACAAAAATAATAAATTGCTAAGCAACAGAGATCCTGTTTACATGCAAATATTGATAGTAATAACAAAAAAGAAACTGCATGAATAACACAGGAAATATGATCTGAAAGCAAGATTGCCTATAATAAAATATTTGGCCTTTGTTTTGGTCTAGTTTGGTTTTCCACAACAAGTCAACACCTATTTATGTTGACACCATCTGAATTAGTCTGCCCCAAAGCCAACCTGACATTTAGCAATCTGCCATCTGTCTAAAAAGGAAGTTTATCTTGACAAAGACAAAGACCAAAAAGGTGTTTTTGTGTCAGCTTATCTTTACAAAGGACCTTAACAAAGAAGGCCAGCTTTGTGGTACTTCAGACATTTCTTATTAACTCTCAAAATCTAAGGAACATTGGAGCATTAAATGTTTCTTCTGTGATATTGGTCCTTTAAGCTATATTTTTTTACTTTTTTATTAGGATGGACTTTTTACCTTCCAGGGGAATGCACAGAGGCTAAGTCACTTATCCTAAATAAATTTATGTATTAATTTCAGAATAGACTTACTCTGCTGATCTAAGACAACTACTTAGGGCTCTAGTATTTAGGATGCTGCTGTTACTGATAAAAAAAAATTACAGGAACATTTATGCATCATAACATCCATTCATGTACCAGTGTGAAACCTTGAGGTTAGCTGGCCCTGACTCAATTCACACCTGAATTTTTTTTTAATCTTTAACAGTATTTCTGTTCTCCACCCACCACTACACTGAAAACTTCTTGAAGGAAAAGAAGACAAACTTTACAAAATTATTTTAATCCATATATTGCCATGCTTTGCAAATTATTGGTATAAATGTTTGTTGACTAAATCCTCAGATTATTGACTAACCTCCTAGTGCACTGAATACATTGTGTCTCATTCATAGATATATTCATAGATATATTCATATATCTATGGGTCCACTTATTCAAGGTTTTTTGTTTGTTTGTTTGTTTGTTTCAATAGCAAATACTACAGTGCTACACAATCCATGGTTGGTTGAATCTGTGGATGTGAAACCACAGGTATAGGGGAACCAGGGATACGGAAGAATCTGGCATACGGAGGGCTGACTATAAGTTATACAGGATTTTCAACAGCTGGAAGTTGGGTGCCTCTAACTCCTGCATTGTTCAAGGGTCAACTTGTATAAATACTTTATTTTCTATACTTGATTATTTTAAGAGTAGTTTTCAGTTCACAGGAAAATTGAGAGGAAGGCACAGAGATTTCCCTGTCCCCACTCATGCAGAGCCTCACCCTTTATCAACCTCTCCCACCAGAATGATTCATCAGTTACAGTTGATACACTTACGTAGACACATCATAATTACCCAAATTCCACAACTTACATTCCAGTTTTCTCCTGGTGTTATACATTTTATAGGTTTGGGGAAGTGTATAATGACATGTCCTTCTTTGCGGTATTTCCACTACCCTAAAACTCCTCTGTGCTCTGAGTGTTTATCCCTCCACCTACCCCCAAGCCCTGACAACCACTGATCTTTTTATTGTCTCCATCATTTTGCCTTTCCCAGAATGTCATATAGTTGGAATCATACGGTATGTAGCCTTCTCAGATTGGCTTCTTTCAGTTAGTGATATGCATTTAAGGTTCTTCCATGTCTCTTCATGGCTTGATAGCTCATTTCTTTCTAGTGATGAATGATATTTTATTGTCTGGAAGTATCAGTTTATTTATCCACTTATCTACTAAAGAACATCTTGGATGCTTCCAGGTTTGGGCAATTATGAATAAAGATGTTGTAAACATCCATGTGCAGGATTTTGTAAGGCATAAGTTTTCAACTCTTTTGGATAAATACCAAGCAGTGTGATTGCTGGATCATATGGTAAGTATATGTTTAGTTTTATAAGAAACCTCCAAAATGTTCTCCGAAGTAGCCGTGCCATTTTGCATCCCCACCAGCCATGAATGAGAGTTCCTGCTGCTCCACATCCTTGACAGCATTTGGTATTGTCAGTGTTTTGGATTTTGGTCAATCTAATAGCTGTGTAATCATATCTCATTGTTGTTTTAATTTTGCATTTCTCTGATGACATATGATGTGGAGTATCTTTCTATATACTTATTTGCCATCTGTATATCTTCTTTGACGAGGTATCTTTTACAGTCTTTAGCCCATTAAAATCTTTTTTTCTTATTATTGAGGTTCAAAAGATCTTTGTATATTTTGGATAGCAGTCTTTTAACAGGTGTGCATACCTGGAGTCTTAAATGGGCTCCTTCATTTTTTTTTAAATTATAACTTTATAAAATTTTCCACATGGTCAATCCAACCTGAAAAGGTTACAGCTTCAATTTCCCTCCTGAAGATCCTCCTTATAGAAATCACAGTCCTCTGGTTTTAACTTAGACTGGCCTTTTTTAAAGGCCTATTGCACAGCTCCCATCCTGGTACTTTACGTAGATATAATTTTTACCAATTTTAGACTCTCTCTTACTGCTCATCTATGATGGATGAACGCCTTTATTCACTTTCTTCATATGGTCTCTTATTTTGATGGGTCATATTTTCATCAACTTTTCCAGAAAAGCAAGAATGGGAATTAGGCTTTTGCTTTAAAATTTTTTTGTTTGTTTTTAGACTTTCTTTTTTTTTTTAATATGTGAAAACATTGCTCTTATGCTCTCAGATGTGTTAGGGTAGTGATTATAAAATTTTAGCCTAAAAATCAGTTTTACTGAAAATCTTGAAGACCTTGTTCTAATTCCTTTTAGCTTACAGTAGTGCTACTGAGAAGTCTGAAGATATTTTCATTTCTGATTCTCAGATTGTGGCTCTTTTTTCTTCATTTATTTTCTTTCTTTGTAAGATTTTAGAACTTCTCTTTATCCCTGGTATACTGAAATTCCATAATAATATACAATGGTTTGGATGTTTAAAAAATAGTTTGCTGGGTGTTTAATGTCACCTTTCAATCAAGTGACAAATATTCTTGAATTACAGAAAAAAACACTTGTAGCATTTCTCATACTTTTTCCATTTTTCCCTGAAAATCCTATTGGTTCTCAATAGGATATTGTGAATTGATACTCCAATTTTTTTTCATCTTTCCAATTCCATTTTCCTAGTATCAATTTGCCTAGTGAGATCTCAAACTCATATATAATAATTTTCCAGGATATTTATTTATTTATTTATTTTCTTTCCTTTTTTTTTTTGAATTTTATTTTATTTATTTTTTTTACAGCAGGTTCTTATTAGATATCCATTTTATACATATTAGTGTGTATATGTCAATCCCAATCTTCCAATTCATTACACCACTACCACCCCTGTCACTTTCCCCCCTTGGTGTCCATATGTTTGTGCTCTACATCTGTGTCTCTATTTCTGCCCTGCAAACCAGTTCTTCTGTACCATTTTTCTAGGTTCCACATACATGCATTACTATATGATATTTGTTTTTCTTTTTCTGACTTACTTCAACCTGTATGAAAGTCTCTAGATCCGTCCACGTCTCTACAAATGACCCAATTTTTATCCTTTTTATGGCTGAATAATATTCTATTGTATATATGTACCACATCTTCTTTATCCATTCGTCTGTCAATGGGCATTTAGGTTGTTTCCATGACCTGGCTATTGTAAATAGTGCTGCAATGAACATTGGGGTGCATGTGTCTTTTTGAATTATAGTTTTCTCTGGGTATATGCCCAGTAGTGGGATTTCTGGATCATATGGTAATTCTACTTTTAGTTTTTTAAGGAACCTCCATACTGTTCTCCATAGTTGTTATATCAATTTACATTCCCACCAACAGTGCAAGAGGGTTCCCTTTTCTCCACACCTTCTCCAGCATTTGTTGTTTGTAGATTTTCTGATGATGGCCATTCTAACTGGTGTGAGGGGATACCTCACTCTAGTTTTGATTTGCATTTCTCTAATAATTAGTGATGTTGAGCAGCTTTTCATGTGCTTCTTGGCCATCTGTGTGTCTTCTTTGGAGAAATGTCTATTTAGGTCTTCTGCCCATTTTTGGATTGGGTTTGTTTTTTTAATATTGAGCTGCATGAGCTGTTTATATATTTTGGAGATTAATCCTTTGTCCATTGATTCATTTGCAAATATTTTCTCCCATTCTGAGGGTTGTCTTTTCATCTTGTTTGTAGTTTCCTTTGCTTTGCAAAAGCTTTTAAGTTTCATTAGGTCCCATTTGTTTATTTTTGTTTTTATTTCCATTACTCTAGGAGGTGGATCAAAAAAGATCTGGCTGTGATTTATGTCAAAGAGTGTTCTTCCTATGTTCTCCTCTATGAGTTTTATAGTGTCCAGTCTTACATTTAGGTCTCTAATCCATTTTGAGTTTATTTTTTTGTATGGTGTTAGGGAGTGTTCTAATTTCATTCTTTTACATGTAGCTGTCCAGTTTTCCCAGCACCACTTATTGAAGAGACTGTCTTTTTCTCCATTGTATATCCTTGCCTCCTTTGTCATAGATTAGTTGACCATAGGTGTGTGGGTTTATCTCTGGGCTTTCTATACTGTTCCATTGATCTATATTTCTGTTTTTGTACCAGTACCATATTGTCTTGATCACTGTAGCTTTGTAGTATAGTCTGAAGTCAGGGAGTCTGATTCCTCCAGCTCTGTTTTTTCCCCTCAAGACTACTGTGGCTATTTGGGGTCTTTCGTGTCTCCAAACAAATTGTGAAATTTTTTGTTCTAGTTCTGTGAAAAATGCAATTGATAGTTTGATAGGGATTGCATTGAATCTGTAGATTGCTTTGGGTAGTATAGTCATTTTCACAATATTGATTCTTCCAATCCAAGAACATGGTATATCTCTCCATCTGTTTGTATCATCTTTAATTTCTTTCATCAGTGTCTTATAGTTTTCTGCATACAGGTCTTTTGTCTCCCTTGGTAGGTTTATTCCTAGGTATTTTATTCTTTTTGTTGCAGTGATGAATGGGAGTGTTTCCTTAATTTCTCTTTCAGATTTTTCATCATTAGTGTATAGGAATACAAGAGATTTCTGTGCATTAATTTTGTATCCTGCAACTTCAGCAAATTCATTGATTAGCTCTAGTAGTTTTCTGGTAGCATCTTTAGGATTCTCTATGTATAGTATCATGTCATCTTCAAAAAATGACAGTTTTACTTTTTTTCCAATATGTATTCTTTTATTTCTTTTTCTTCTCTGATTGCCATGGCTAGAACTTCCAAAACTATGTTGAATAATAGTGGTGAGAATGGACATCCTTGTCTTGTTCCTTATCTTAGAGGAAATGTTTTCAGTTTTTAACCATTGAGATTGTTTGCTGTGGGTTTGTCATATATGGCCTTTATTATGTTGAGGTAGGTTCCCTCTATGCCCACTTTCTGGAGAGTTTTTTCATAAATGGTGTTGAATTTTGTCAAAAGCTTTTTCTGCATCTATTGAGGTGATCATATGGTTTTTATTCTTTAATTTGTTAATATGGTGTATCACATTAATTGATTTGTGTATATTGAAGAATCCTTGCATCCCTGGGATAAATCCCACTTGATCATGGTGTATGATCCTTTTAATGTGTTGTTGTATTCTGTTTGGTGGTATTTTGTTGAGGATTTTTGCATATATTCATCAGTGATATTGGTCTGTAATTTTTTTTAATGTTGAATTTTCAAGAGTTCTTTCTTGTTCTCTGATAGTCTTTGTTTTATCATATTCTACTTTGTATCATGGATGCCATTCTCCTCTCAAACCTCTGAGGAAAATCTTCTGAGGCTAGATTTTTGTTTTGAGTTTCATGGAGCTTACATTTTTGTGTGTATAGGGGCAGAGAGGCAATAAACAAAATACATAATAATATTCAAAATATGAGAACATATACCTAGGTGCTAGATTTATATATTATAACTAGTATAACAGTGACAAGTGCTATGATGTAAAATTAATGAGATGAGATGGTAAGATGAAAAATTGGTCTCCTGCATAATAACATGAGGAGTTCCATCGACCCATACCTCAGTGAATGTTGTGAAAATTATAAAAAAGAGCCATTTAAGACCTATGATGTTTGCCCTAAAAGCAAAGAGAAAATGAAGGAAACACATCTAAGAAAATCTATAAAAATTCTGTAAGAAAGACAAGAGCCTGTGTTTTTTGTTTTTGTTTTTGTTTTTTTTGTGGTACTCGGGTCTCTCACTGTTGTGGCCTCTCCCGTTGCAGAGCACAGGCTCCGGATGCACAGGCTCAGTGGCCATGGCTCACGGGCCCAGCCACTCCGCGGCATGTGGGATCTTCCCGGACCGGGAAGACCCGTGTCCCCTGCATGGGCAGGCAGACTCTCAACCACTGCGCCACCAGGGAAGCCCCAAGAGACTTTTATTTTTCTTGTTTTAAAATTTTTATTTTATATTGGGCATAGTTGATTAACAATGTTGTTAGTTTCAGTTGTACAGCAAAGTGATTCAATTATACATATACATGTGTCTATTCTTCTTCAAATTCTTTTTTGGAACCAAGGCTGCTCCTTCTCTCCCACCTTCCTGCGTGGTGAGGTGGAGATTCTGCTCCAGACTTCTGCAGCCAAGAATACAGGGCTCCTTCTTGACCCAGCTGTCAGCCAAAGGGCTTTATGCCAAGAGAAGTAGGACTTCAGAATTTCTCATCCTGATACTCGCTGCCCGTTGCTGAGGCTATGTTCTTGGTGCATGGTTGAGAGACGGGGGCTTCCTCCTTCTTCTCAACTTCCACTTGTGAAATGAAGGCTCTGCACTGCACATCACATACTGATAATCCTGGGGCCCTGATACTCCTTCCCTTGGTTTTTGAAGCAGTGGATCCGTGCCAGGAGAGGCAAGTTGAGAAGATCTCAGGCTGCTGCCTCTTTCTCCACTGAGTTTTCAGCTCTTGGAAAGAAACTGTCACTCAGAGAAAAGACTGCATATTCTCCACCCCCGGCTCCAGAGTCCTGGCTCAGAGATTTTTGTCAGGGGGAAGAAGCAGACCATAAATCAGATAGCTCTTGATCTTTTCCCAAAGGAACTGACTTCATTTGCAAATGAGGATAAAACAGTTTAATCCTGAAGGCACTCTCAGGACCAGTGGCAGTGTGGTGAAAGGCAGTTGGAAGGACATTCATGTATCTGATGAAGATACAACCCTAGACGGTAGGCTGACTAGTTTGCAGTAGAGAAACTGGGAATCAAACAGCTGGGAGGAGCCCTCCTGGCACCAGAACAAATATCAAACGCTGACCTCAGAAACTATTCTTTCCAAAGGGCCACCCTTTGATTGGATTAATTTACAGAGAAATATTTACTCCAGAACATTGTTGAAGATAATAAAACCATCAGCTGGCAATTAGTGAAGTTTAACAGCAGAGTGTGGTCAGGGAAAGAAATTAAGAGAACCCTCCCAGTACCACTGCCACCCCAGGGTGACTGTGGGCATACCCAAAACTGCACCTCCCTGAGAAACAATATCAGAGCCCTAGCACTGTGGGGACGAGGAATAACTCTATTATGTATGTATATAATGTACTCTTAGGCCTACAGCATATAGAATTGCAACATACGTGTAATACTTTTGCCAATAATGATACAAAGGAAGTGGGTGGGAGCAAAGTGGTAATGGACTATGGAAACAGTGACAGATGGTAAACTAATAATTATAACAATATATTTTGGGGTTTGTAACATTAATATATATAATATTTTATTTATAGCTTATATATTATTTATCATACATAATGCATCATTATATATAATATAATACAACAAAAAGAAGAAGAAGTAGAGACATATAGGGGTAATGAACCAACATATCACTGGAATTAAGCTAATATAAATGTTTAGCTGATTATTATGTATAGTGTATAGTGTATAGTGAACTTAAGAGCAACCACTAAGAAAACCCAAAATATATTGAAAAAATTGTAATTGGAATTAAAATACTATGCTAAAAAATATTTACTCAATGCAACATAAAGCAGCAAATTAGAAACAGGAAACAAAAAAGGCATGCAACAGTTAGAAGACAAAAAGTAAAATGGCTGACATAAATCCAACTAGATCAATAATAACATGAATGTGAATAAGTTAAACAATCCAATTAGAAGGCAGGGACTGTTAGACTAAATGAAAAATATGATCCAACTCTATGTTGTCTCCAGGATACACACTTTAGATTCAAGGACACAAATGGATTTAATGTAAAAGGATAGAAAAAGACATATAATTCAAACAGCAATCACAGGAAAGCTGGACTGCCCATACTGTTATCAGCCAAATAGACTTTAAAATGAAAAATGTCACAAGAGATAAGGAGTAATATTTTATAATAAAAATGTGTCATTTCATCAGCAAGATATAACAATTATAAACACATATGTATTTAATAACAGAGCACCAAAATACATGAAGCAAAACCAGACAGAAGTGAAGGGAAACATGGATGATTCAAGAATAATAGTTAGAAACTTCAGTACTCCACTTTCAATAATGGATAGAACAACAAGAAAAAAAGTCAGCAAATGAATAGAAGACTTAACAACACTGTAAACTAACTGGACCTAACAGATATCCATAGAACACACTACCCAACAATAATAGAATGTACTTTCTTCTTAAGTGAACATGCATCATTCTACAGGATAGACCATATGATATATCATAAACCAAACCTCAGTTAATTTAAAAGAATAGGAATAATACAAATCTCTGACAACAACTGAATGAAATTAGAAAAAACGGGAAAATACGGGTAACCCACGTGAAAATTGAATAATATATTTCTCAATACCCAACGGAAAAAGAAAAAAATCAAAAGAGAAATCAGAAAATACTTTGTGATGAATGGAAATAAAGATACAATGTACCAGAACTTATGGGATGCAGCTAAAGCAGTGCTTAGGGGAAAGTTATTGCTGTGAAATCTTTTGGTAAGAAAAAAGAAAGATCTCAAATCAAGAATCAAAACGTTCACATGGGGCTTCCCTGGTGGCACAGTGGTTGAGAGACTGCCTGCTGATGCAGGGGACACGGGTTCGTGCCCCAATCTGGGAAGATCCCACATGCTACAGAGTGGCTAGGCCTGTGAGCCATGGCTGCTGAGCCTGCGTGTCCAGAGCCTGTGCTCCGCAACGGGAGAGGTCACAACAGTGAGAGGCCCACGTACCACAAAAAAAAAAACAAACAACAACAAAAAAACCTTCACATGAATTCACCTGGAATAGAATAGCAAACTAAATATAAATCCAGAGAAAGAAGAAAATAATAAAGATTAGAGCAGAAATTAATAAAAAAGAATAGAAAACAATAGAAAGAAATCAATAAACCCAAAAGCTGTTTTTTTGAAAAGCTCAACAAAATTGATGAGCCTTTAACTAGCTTGACCAAGAAAAAAAGGAGAAAAAAAGAGACTCAAATGGACACAATCAGAACTGAAAGGGGACATAACTACTGACCTTAGAAAAATAAAAAGTATTATAAAGGAATACTATGAACCATCATACAATAATATATAAAATGAATTAGATGAAATGGAAAAATGCCTAAAAATACACAAACTACCGAAACTGACTCAAGAAGAAACAAAACAGTATGAATAGACCTATGACAAGTAAAGAGATTGAAGTATGAAAAACAAAACAAGCAAACAAACAAACAAAAAGCTACCCACAAAGTGAAGCCCTGGACCAAATAGCTTTACCATTGCATTCTACCAAACATTAAAAGAAGAATTAATTTCTATTCTTCACAAACTCTTCCCAAAAATGGAAGAGAAGGAAAGACTTCCCAACTCACTCTATTACCTTCATGCCAAAGCTAGTCAAAGACATCACAAGAAAAGAAAACAACAGAACAATATCTCTTATGAATATGGAGGCAACAACCTAAGCAAAATATTTTCAAACCAAATCCAGCATCATATAAAAGGAAATTTTCGGGCTTCCCTGGTGGCACAGTGGTTGAGAGTCCGCCTGCCGATGCAGGGGACATGGGTTCGTGCCCCGGTCCGGGAAGATCCCACATGCCGCGGAGCAGCTGGGCCCATGAGCCGTGGCCGCTGAGCCTGCGCGTCCGGAGCCTGTGCTCTGTAACGGGAGAGGCCACAACAGTGAGAGGCCCACGTACCACCAAAAAAAAAAAAAAAAAAAAAAAGGAAATTTTCACCTTGACCAAGTGGGATTTATCTTAGTGATGCAAGGTTGATTTATAATCTGAAAGATCTATTCATTTAATACATCTTGTTAATAGAACAAAAAACAGAAATTACATGGCTATCTCAATAGATGCAGAAAAAGATTTAACAAGATCCAAAACTCTTTTGTAATAAAAAAGAATAACAAACTAAGAATATAAGGAAACTGCTTCAACCTGATAAAGAGCATCTTTGAAAAACACAGAACTAACATTGTACTTAATGGTGAAAGATTGGACAGTTTATCTCTAAGCTTGGGTAAAAGAAGAATGTCTGCTTTCACTTACTTCTGTTCAACATTATATTGGGAGTTCTAGCCAGATAAATTAGTCAAGGGAAACAAAAAACAATCAAATTTGAAAAGAACTAAAACTAGTTCTATTCACGGATGGCCTGATCCTATATATAGAAAATCCTTACAAATCTACTAAAAACTATTAGAACTAATAAAGGAGTTTGGCAAGGTTGCAGGATACAAGACCAATATACAATATTTAATTCCTTCTTTTTTTTTTTTTTGCGGTACACGGCCTCTCACTGTTGTGGCCTCTCCCATTGCGGAGCACAGGCTCCGGACGCGCATGCTCAGCGGCCATGGCTCACGGGCCCAGCCACTCCGCGGCATGTGGGATCCTCCCGGACCGGGGCACGAACCCATGTCCCCTGCATCGGCAGGCAGACTCTCAACCACTGCGCCACCAGGGAAACCCTAATTCCTTTTTAATACACTCACTTTGAACAACAAATAAAATAAATCAATTCCATTAACAATAGTATCAAAAATAATAGGACATTTAATGAAACAAGTGCAGAAGTTACATTCTGAAAACTATACGTTGTTTAAAGAAATATCTAAATAAATGGGAAAACATTTTCACAGATTAGAAGACTTAACATTGTTATGATGGCAATTCTCTTCAAACTGATCTATAGATTCAATACTATTTCTACCATAATCCAATCTGACTTCTTTGTAGAAATTGATAAACTAATTACAAAATTCATATGAAATTGCAAGAGTTGTGGAAAAGCTAAAACAATTCTAAAAAAGAAGAGGAAAATAGGAGGACTCACATTTCCTAGTTTCAAAACTCATACAGAGCATCAGGAATCAAGACAGTGTGTACTGGCACAAGAATATATATATATATAATAGAATTGGGAATTCAGAAACTAAACCATACATCTATGGTCAACTGATTTTCAGTAAGGATCCCCAAAACTATTTATACTAAATAAAGTTTGTCAATTGTTCACACCATATACAAAAATTAACTCAAAATGAATAAAAACCTTCAATGTAAGAGCAAGAACTATAAAACTCTTCAAAGAAAACAGGGATAAATCTTTGTAATGGATTTGCAAAGGATTCATAAGCATCACAATAAAAGCATAAGCAGCAAAAGAAAAAAAAAATAGATAAATCAGACTTGATAACAAAACTTGTGCTTCAAAGGGCACCACCAAGAAAGTGAAAAGACAACCCACAGAATGGGAGAAAATATTTGCAGATCATATATCTGATTAGGGACTTGTATGTAGAAGATATATAAAATCTCTAAAAGTTCAATAACAAAAATATAATTAACCCAATTTAGGGCTTCCCTGGTGGCGCAGTGTTTGAGAGTCCACCTGCCGATGCAGGGGATGTGGGTTCGTGCCCCGGTCCGGGAAGATCCCACATGCCACGGAGCGGTTGAGCCCGTGAGCCATGGCCGCTGAGCCTGCGCGTCTGGAGCCTGTGCTCTGCAACGGGAGAGGCCACAACAGTGAGAGGCCCGCGTACGGCAAAAAAAAATAATAATAATAATAATTAACCCAATTTAAAAAAAATGGGTAAAGAATCTGAATAGACATTTCTCCTAGGAAGATATTTAAATAATGGATAAGTATATGCCATGAGAACATGCAAAGAGCTGAACATTATTAGCTATCAGGAAAATGCAAATCAAAACCACAATGAGTTACCACTTTACACCCACTAGGATGGCTGGAATAAAAATGAAACTTGAATACATTATGCTATGTGAAAAAAAGTCAGTCACAAAAGGCCACATATTATATGATCTCATTCTTATGAAAGTCCAGAACAGAAAAATCTATAGAGACAGAAAGCAGATGCACAGTTACTGAGGGCTGGGTCAGGGGAGGTGGGGAGGTAAGAGAGTGATATTTAAAGGGTACAGAGCTTCTTTTTGAGGTAATGAAACATTCAGAATTGACTGTGATGATGGTTACACATATTTGTGAATATATTAAAAATTATTTAGTGGCACCTTTTGATAGAATGGAGTTTCCTCAAGAAATTGCAAATAGAACTACCATTTGATCCACCAGTCCCACTACTGGGTATATAGCCAAAGGAAATAAAATCACAATATCGAGATATCTGCACTTCTCATGTTCATTGCAGCATTATTCAAAATCGCCAATGTACGGAAACAGCCTTAGTGTCTGTCAGTAGATGAATAAAGAAAGTGTGAAACATATATCTCACATTATACTTATGTATATATGAATATTATTCAGCTGTAAAAATGAAAGGAGTCCTGTCATGTGAAAACATGGGTGAAACCAGAGTATATTATGCTAAGTAAAATTAGCCAGACTGGGAAAGACAAATACTATATAATCTCATTTATATGTCAAATCTGAAAGGGTAGAGCTCATAGAAACAGGGAGTGCAGCAGTGGCTCCCAGGGCTGTGGCATGGGGAAAATGGAAGGAGGTTGGTCAAAGGGTACACACTGTCAGAAGATGAATCAGTTCTAGCTAACCGAGGTGCACCATGGTGAATATGGTTAACAGTGCAGTATATACTTTAAATTTGCTAAGAGAGTCAATCTTCAATGCTCTCATCACACCAGAAAAAAAACAAAAACAAAACAACTGTTAGGTGATAGAGTGTTAATTACCTTTACTGTGGTAATCTTTTCACAATGTATGCATATATCAAACCATCACATGTACATCTTTAATATATACAATTTTAATTTGTCAATTATACCTTAGTAAAGCTGGAAAAAAAGAAAAAGAACAACTTTTGAAACAACAACAAAAAAAGAAAAAGGTTGAAATGAATGTGTGAAAAAGGAGTGTGAATTTGACCTGAAATTTCTGATGGTAAATCAAAAAAAATTTCTCTGACTCTCAGCATGATCTTTCGCTCTCTCTCTTGCTCTCTCTTTTCTGGTGGATTTAGGTACTTGGATTTCATCAGTCTTTTTTTTTTTTCATTTGCCTTGTGGTCTTTCTCTGCAGCAAGAACTGCCAAGTTATTTAAGGAGGAAATGCAAACTGCAGTGAATTTCCCAAGGCACAGCTCAAAGATACTTGCTGGTCCCTGTAGAGTTGGATCTCTATGAAGCCCTGTGGTATTTTAAGGTGAGAATGGGTGACACTTTGAACTTTGCAACCATAAAACTTATACTGGACTGAAGATATGGATCAGTGGAAACAACTTCCTCAGGAATTTAAATATGTCAAATATGCCAAGGGATATTTGATCATACAAGATGTGGAGTGAGGGGAACCACTAAGTGACTCATTCTGGCCATACTCTTGACTTCTTTCAAATACAGGAGGAGGCTGGAAATATCAAAGACAGCTCCAGATTAAGGACTGATCAAGAAATTCTAAAGAAAGGGGGGTGTATCCTCACCCACTGATTATTGTAACATAAATATGAAGAGCACAGAATTTGGAGTCCAAGAGATGAGAGTTCTGTGACCTTTCCAAAGTTATTTACTGCTCTGAGCCTTTGTAACATGGTTGAGAATGGAGACAATGATTTACCAATTGGAATATATTGTTGAGTTGCCCAATGCAGGCAACTAGATTTGTCCAAGTGTGAGAGTGTTGGGAAGTTCTTTTGGGAGCTGATGAAATATCTTGTCTGAGTTATGTTCATTGAATGAGTTCTACTTTCTACCTCTGGTAGCTTAATTTACCTCAGAAATCAAAGTGGAGCTCTGGAAGATTTTTTCTCACTAACAGCCCTTCTAACCCCCAACCCATGCACAGATACTGAGACTAACACGCTTTGGTCCATTGTAGACTTTTCTATGCTTATAGGTGCCCAGGAGACATTAAAACAAGTATTTGATGGAGTTATTTATCCTTCAATTTCCCCAATGTATTATTTATGATTTATTTTTTATACCGAATAAAGAAATTTTAAAACTTGTTTTTATGGGCTATTTGTTGTGTCTTCCCCACCCCCGCATTTTTAAATTTTTTTTTGACTTAAATTATGACTGAAGTCATCACTTTTCATATGCGATGTTTCTATTGACTTTAAAACTAATGTAATCATTCAAAAATCTGCCAAACCCAGCCCTGAGGAATAAAGAAATAGGAGCAGTCCTAAATGGGGGAGGGTGGGCATCCAGGACTGCTGACTTAGAGAGCACTTCCCCCAGGTGTGACTATATTAAAACTATATTTCACTTTAATAGGGAAGGACTGGAAGGGAACTTGGGGGAGGGTAGCCTCTCCTCATGCATGGGACTCCACTTGGGCTAATAAAAGACCACTTAGCCATGAGGGCTCGTTACAATTAAATTGTCTCTAAACAGTTGGTTTCTTGGTAAACCTCCAGAGTAGAGCAGCTGGAGCATATGTAGCGGGAGGAGCTGAGGTCTGCTCCTGTCCCTGGAGCCAGAGTGCATTTCAGTGACCCTCGTAAATCTCACTGCATAGGAGGTGCTGCTGAATGTCCTTTTAGTCCTTTGGCTCAGCAGAGGACCCACGGCAAGGTATCGATCTGCTCTAAATCTTGGTATGACTTAACTTTCTCTGTTCTCATGCTGTCTTATTCTAGTAATGTTTCAAGATAATATTAGCCTTGTTAAGTGATTTGAGGATTATTTCTTCTATTTCCTGAAACAATTGGTAAAATAGAGACTGTTTATTATCTGATATTTTAATTGAACTTGTTATAAAGCCTGAGCACAGTGACTTTGCTTGTAGAGTTTTATTTTTAA